>NC_089312.1:7579437-8179437 GCF_036669915.1 Pocillopora verrucosa
TCCATAAATACATACAATTTCGTATACTACGTAAACCAAGACTTCATTTCTGTTGGTGACATTCACAATCTTAACAATTTGGTTTTAAAAGATTCCACCTCATCAAGATGTTATTTTTTATTTTACCATCCTCTTCAAAGCTTTTAATCTTCCCTTTGATTTCAAGATACTTCTTAAATACAGCGTCACCCATCCTCAAAGTAGCAGCCTCCCCAAAGAGTTCGGGAGCTTTAGTCTCTCCTTGGCCAACACAATCGATTTTTCTCAAAAGATCGAAACAAATTCCCTCACTGACTACAGAATCTCTCTTGTATTCCGTGTGACTTTCCACAAATCTTCGAATCCACTGAGCTGTTGTGAGCAATTCACCTTAGGCAAAGAGTAAAAAAGTGATGATTATAATTGAAAAAAATACGGTCTTAGTTAAGAGGGAAAATGTTTTATGCATTAATAAAATTTGTGCCTCCCCTCTCAGAGGTTCACCTCCGTCTTTTGAGAATACCCAGGACACGTATAAACGGGTATACTCTGCGCACTGCCGTGAAACAAAAGTTTGCTTTAGGAAAGGGTAGCGACCACCAAAGACTCTTCGCATAGTGAAATAAAAGTTCGGCGACGTAGCGAAGTTCTACCGTACGTAATGCAGCGTGTAGAAGTTAGCGGTGTCAAGCCTTTTGTCATTTGACATGTACGTAAAGTTCTTACGCTATTAACTTACCAGAGGCCTTTTTCGAAATATGGTTCAGGTATTGGGAAATAGTGCAGCGTGTGTTGAAGTCGACATCTGTGGTCGCTAGGTAACGGTTTATGAGTGGTATCAAGCCGGGGAACTCGTTATCCTGTAATCAAGCATCAATAAAATAGAACCAGATTATTTATGCTCGATATGCTTTGGTGTGAGCGAGTGACACTAAGTCGTGTGAAGAACATAGTGAGATAATGATAAAAAAAATAATAAAAATAACTAACTATGATGAAATAATGAAAATAATTGATAACAGAAAAAAAAAGAATGGAAAATATCTTCAGTTTGAATCGTTGCATATTTCCACGAAGCCTCATCCTAAATTGTTTATTCAAGCAAAAATTTCAATACAATAAAGATCTTACAGAAATGTGTTGTCTTCACTTCATACGTGCGTCCTATCTCCTTAATCAAAAGCTAAAGGAAGGCTCAAGAACGGTTGTAAACATATTTCGGTTATCTCTGCGGCAGTCCCCTCCATCTTTCTTTCTAAATCACTTTAATTTTGTCGTCCATTATCTCTCACCTTGCCGTTGATAATCTTGTCGATCGACATCAATTCAAATTCTGCGCTGCTGTGGCAATTTTCAGCCTCTCTCACAACAACACCTTCCGGAGACAAAACGTAACGAGCCGTTTTTTAAAGTTCAAGTGTAAAATATGGTGTAGAGTGTATGTAAATAGGGCAGAAATTAAGTTTTTATTAATTCGTTATAAGACTATCAGCTGCTCAGAGACCAAGACAAAGAGAAGGCAGTATTGAGCTGAGCTAGGTCAGTCAAAAGCAGCCAAAATTTGATCACACTAATTACTTAATAATATTAGAGACAAAGAGACTAGAACAGAACAATTTGCTCACTTTTCCACACATTCTTCCTGAAACTAAACTCTCCTTGTCTGACAGCGTCCCTCTTCTGCGCTTTGACCATATTTTCATCCACCTGTGACAAAACAACATTTGCAGTTGTGAACGAATATTCCTAGGGCTGTCTTAATAAAATAGTAACAAAAAAAAATCGAAAAAACAATTAACACGGCCCGAGAATACCGAAGAAGTACAGTTCTTAGATAAAAATTAAATCAATGTACTCGTCTTACTGGAAAAATAGAAAGTTTCACAAGCGCTTTTGGTAATTGCCATTGCCACTCGTCCGCGCTTTCTGTTGTCGCTACCTGACCTTTAAAATATCGAATTTGGGCAAAGTGTTCCATCGACGCAATCGCACTGTAATTATCTTTTTTGATGAGATGGACCTGGGATGACAAAACCTCCCCCCTCCTACCCCCCCCCCCCCATCGTTAACCCTTTCACTTCAAGGAGTAACCAAGAAAGAATTTCTCCTCCGCATTAATACCCCGTTGTTCCGGCGGGGGAAGAAGGGTTGGGGGATGGGCTCTTTAGGGGGTGAGTGTCCACCCCAAGGTCGCACCACAACGACCCGGAAAGGCTCGAATTGAGACCCTTAGACTTAGAATCAAGTTCTCCAACTGGCAGGTCACTGTGTCTTCCCCCCCTCCCTCCTCCCTCCTCTCCCCATCCACGGCTTTTTACTCACCTTGGATATAGGAATGAGCAGGTTGAGATCAAAAGACAAAATCGCCCTCGTGAGAAGTATGACAAATGTCACAAAAGCGGCATTCTCGAAGTCTGTCAGTTGTACCTAAAACATATATTGAACTAACATAAGACTGTAATTAATGAACTGATCGATCAATGCTATGATAGGGGAATAAAAAGCAATCAATTGCTGTTTCCCCAAAGACTTTGGCCCCGAAGAATTCTTGTTCCAGTTGTGCAAGAAGACAAATTATTAACTGATCCCATTCTGGTACTCCTACTTTGAAATGTCTTCGTGGACTAATCCCACAACTATAACACAAAGGAACAAACAAACAAACAAACAAACCAATGTCATCTTCTTACATCAAGGGACCTGAACTCCACTCTCCATCCCATCGAAGAATCAGGCGGTGGTGGCTTGAAGCGCACAGTTTGCCAGTTGGTGGAATTTATGTTCTGATAATTAAAACGAGGAATCTACATAAGCACTATTTTACAACTTACTTAGTCTGCTATATTTATCTCAAAAACCTGTTTAACCCTCTTTTCGAAAATTTAGCTGCTTGTATGTTTACATTACTTTCAAATATGTCCAACAACTTTCGACAGAATTTTCCCCTATCATGGAATACAAAGTATGCAACAGACAAATGTTCCAAACTGAGCTTCTGAGATATCTTGAGATTATATCGACCACTGGTGTTACATCTGACCTCAAATAGATTTGAGCTTCCCTCGTCGTCTTTGTAGAGGTCTTCAAGGCACAGAGACGCCACAGGATCCCGAATGAACAAATGCGCGACATGCCGAGCCAGTGGTTCATCAACGCCTAGAATATCAGCGATAAAATGAATTTTCATAAATAAACGTCCAATTTTGAAACAGAGGCGATTCTTAAATTTTTAATGCCATCTAAACTTAAAAAAGGTCCTTAAAATGTTTTTTATAACACAACATTTGAATAATTCGATAGCATGACCCAGAAACCTTTCAAAATTTGTCGTTTGCTGTCACGTGTTATCGAGTTTGCTTTTCAAATGCTTGTGCGATTTGCCGTTATGCCACGAACAAGTTTTTCGCGATTGAAGTCTAGAGAAGGAGAATAAAATTTCTTTAATACAAACAGGGAGAGTGACGTTATTTGATCGATTTCCAAATGCAGAATTTGGACTTAAGTTGTCTTATTCTCCAAAGAATGCCGATGGAAACACAAGCTCTCCCAATTCATATAAAAAAAAGACAATGTAGCTGCGTTCATAATTCTAACAGTCTCTGCGATTTGTATGGTCCGAAACTTATCTTGAGTGTGTTCTGTTGTTACCATAGTGTAGCACTTACCCGCAACGACGAGCTGTTGGTAAATGTCTTGGTCATACACCAAGTCGATGTCGTTGTAACCATTCGCCTCAGCTGACAGATATGTACTCACTGAATCATACCGTGACTTAGGTATCACAAATTTGTTTTCCTTGAGTGGCTGAAGGAGAGGAAACGCAAATACTAAAACACTTAAACATTTAAAGATTTAAAGCACTATTTTATATCGAGCCCAGAGCAAAAGAAAACTTAAAGTCCACTGTGATTATCCGAGCGAGTTGTCACTCCCTAATGTTATCCTCTGACGTAGCTTTGGAGAACTCTTGGCGAGTCATGCGATCTACCAGGTTCATAACGTTTGAATCTCCTTGCATACCGCTAGCATCAACGGGTACTGAGTGACAACTTCATTCATCACACATCGGAAAAGAAAAAAAGCTTCTACATCTAAAGTGATAAGTTAAAGAGTTACCTCTGGCATGGAGGCTTTTAAGACGATTTGTTTAAATAATGCTTCAGGGTTAAAAAAAATTATTAATTCTTAACAAATACCTCGAGGCCTCTCTCCTCCGGGGTTCGATCATCTGTTGACTCAGATATGATTCCCCAACGACAATCTACATCAGAAAGATATCCTCGTGCGATGGGAGTTCCAGCAGACAGAGCCATCTAACAATTAAAAACAACAAATATTAATTCTTGGTAATATTAAAAGAATCGACCCTACAGAGGTAGTAATTCAGGGGAAAAAACCCACCTTAGTTCCATTGAAGTTCTATTCAAATATCTTTTGACTTCCTTTCATGCAGTGTATGATTGGGAATAAGAATCTTTTCATGTCAGACAAAAATAAAGCCTCCTTAGTTTCAGAATCTTTTAACTTATCGGTGACTGTGTTGTTTTTGTAAGTTTGGCACCACTCTATACGGGCAACGGGGATGCCGAAATCTATAATCCGACTATCATATCCAGTTATAATCGCCCAGCACGAGGTAATTATAGAAGATGCACTAAATTTGAAAATGTGCATTAGTCAATTTTATCGAGGCAGATGTAAACGTCGCACAAGAAAATCCAATACCCAAGAACACAAAACTGCTACTAAGTTTTACAAAGCACTCTTCACAAGCAACATATGAATTATTTACTGATTGGGTTAAATGAACGCGTCAAATCTACTCATGAAGATTTGATAAGTTACAAGCTCGCAGAACAGGAATGAAACAAGTTATTTTCGCTATTATAATCACATAAGCAATAGAACTGAAACAATTATTCGCCTCACCCTCAGTAGTGGAAAGATTATTCAACACTATCCACTGAATGGGCATTGAAGCAAAAATACCATGTTTACATACCAATACGGGACTCACTACCGCGAGTTGATCGTAAAGAAACCTTGCTTCATGGATGTTGCAGGCTTGGAGAGTGACCTTTCATTTCGAAAGAGAACATGCTTTTTAAATCAGTTTCTAGACCTTTGCATGACAGAACTCACCGATAATAAACTTCGATCTACTTAGTTAAGACTGTGCTTGCGTGATAAATACGTAAATATCCTATTTATTATTGTTTATAGGGTTTCTTTATTTAGAATAGTGGCATAATAACTTGTGTCTATTAGTTGACTTCTTTTCAGACGAGCAGCCATTAAATTCCACCGTTGCGTTGTTGTAGGAGAAGTCACTTCTCCCTCTATTTATGTTGCAAATTTGAAATAGTGAAACTGATTTTAGTTTGGTAACCGCTTCGTATTTGTTAAATTTAACTCTTTCTAGAAGAAAGAAGGCTAAATTATGGCAACTAGGTCACACACAATTGTTGGAGCTGGAGGAGAATGACCTCCGCTTTCCCTAATTGTGCTTTTTTTTTGGTTTTGTTTCGTTTTGTTTCGTTCCGCAAACCAGCTCCGCTTTGAATAGAAAGCATCGAAAAAAGGAAATAAGCAAAGTGAGGACTTTTCTTAGTGACTCTCGGCCTTACGTATCTTCTCCAATCTTTAGGTTTCTCTCAGTTAAGTTTCCTATATAAAGAAAGCTTCCCAACAGAGAGGAGTGTACCTGAATACAAGACATCCCAAGGCCGCAGCTTACACTGTCCATATAAATGTGATCTGGCAAAGCAGCCTCAGCTCCTTCTCCTTCAACGGTGGGAAACGTCTCAGTAAAAGGTGAAGGGGTGTTTATGTCTTTGAATACTGAAAAAGTGGTAGAAACAATTCAGAGAAGAGATAAATAGTAACTTCTTGCCTCAAAGTAATAAATAACAAACGTGCATCGATCTTTCTAATTCTTTTACAAGCACAACAAAGCCAATTTACCGGTATTTATTAATTCTATGGGAGACTGGATGGGTTAATATTTGGCTTAAGGTGTAGACATAAGGATAGAGTGCAACGAGATCCGTGCGTTCTAACCGAGAACCCAACATTTTCCCGTCCTGTCCGACCTAATTCAGGCAATAAGCCTGATGACCGTCGTTATTTATTTTACTTCCAACCTTCTTTCAGCTCGCATCTCGTGGGGACGCACGGGTACGGTCCTCAAACGAGGACTTTTGTCTAATGTCTCTAAATATGTGGGTTCACATTATAATTGTAAAGACACGATTACAGGTGAAAGTCAAGTCATGAGTCGTTTTCACGAATATAGGCGCAGAGACGAAAACAAACAAACAAACAAAATATCAAACGGACAAACGTACTTGGTACGTTGATAGCAACTTTTGAACCTCTTCTTTCTCGGATGTTTTGCGTCATTGAGCTAGTAGAAATAACAAAAACTATCAAATAGATAATCATTTTGCTAAAAAATTTCATGGTTGTAGAAAACAATGACTTAAAAACTAGGTAAACCGGACCACTTCTAAGCCGGATCTAGGGAAAAATTGGGGTGATGCCGATCGGCCAATAAACTACACTGTTATTGCCTGCATATCAAAGAGTTTTGTGTGCGCCTTAAATGGATGAGAGGCGAGGCTGCGTTTCTATTTACCATCACAAACCTATCCCAGTACCGCCCAAAAGCACACACTAAACCGCCAGCCACGCTGGATAATGCTGTAATGTGCTCTAACATTCGAGAGGTTTGCTGGGAAAAAGCAGAAAACCCGATTGGTTTCGCTTAATTTTACGAGTCAAATATTTTTACTCTGAAATTTTTGTTCCCTCTTTTTGGAGGGGAAGGAGGGGATTTAACACACAACCCATAACCCCTGCCTCCCCCCCCCCCCCAATTCATCCTTAAATTCCTCTAATTTTCCAATTGGCTAGATTTGAAGAGCTGTTGGCGATAGGTTACAGTAGCGTAATCATTAGCCTTCGATCAACCCCAGTAATCAGTTTTAAAATATCTCTACAAATACTTCAACTGAGTCGGGAGAGTTGCGACATGCCACTCTCAGTGCTTTGGACCAGCGCACATACGTTTCACTCTCTGAGCTGGTTTTCTTACCTAAACCTGAGTTGATTCTGACAGACAGCCTGGTCCGGAATAAACATTGAACATGACAATCCTTTGTTCGGAGTTGGTTCAAAAAATGGAAAGGTAAAGTTGGGGCATCCCAATCTGATAAGGAAAACATTTTTCATTACCTAAACGATAAGATGACCGCATGTATTCTGAATTTTTTTGGAAATTATTTCTGTTGGTTTTTTTTTTCATAATTTGTACTTGTGAGCAGCACGCATACACAGATCTTGTCAACTTGTTGAGTTTGATCACTTAGATTTCATCTTAGAACTTGAACCAGATGGTTAAAGGAACTTAATCAATACCTTCTTTACAAAGTACTTGTCGCGATTCAGCAAGGTTGTGAACAGCGAAAAAGCAAGTGCTAGCAAGATATGACTGAAATCCTGCATAACGCTGAATTTAATTTTGGTAATTTTTGCGGTCAGTTGTTAAAACCGGCCCAAAACTACGTCTATCTTTCTGTGTTTTCCGCGTCCTTACATATCATACCTCGGAAATGCTACGATGGACTGAACGGTTTCACCAGGTTCGGTCAAAAATCTCTTCATTTCTTCCCGTCTGTTAACGAAAAAAAAAGAAAATCAAAATCAAAGACAAAAGTCAACAACGAAACAGCAAAACCTGAAGTAAGTGAACATTATTAGGATACTCTTATATTCCGCACTAACAATCGTATTTTCTGCAAGAGCATTAGTGAAGATGAGAGTGACTTTTGCAACAATGAACACTACTTCAGCAGAAGTGATTTTTCAGGCTTCATTTTCACCACTGCTAAAGTAGTTAAGCATGAACCCGCAGTTCAAATATATGATATTCATATATTTACACACAGTTGTTCAAGGGCATTTATTTTAGCGAAATATCCTAAACATCTGTCTAGAACGTGAAAGCTAGAAAAGTTTTGAGTACTCCGCTCTCTACCCGTGAGGAAACGATTCACTGACTTGCCGATTGGCTGATAGTCCGCATGCCAGCCGCGAGCCGGCTGTGGCTGGTCCATATGTATATATCTAAGTGATGAACTAGATGGCGTAAATGACTGATTGTCCGATTGAACTACTGACCAACAGTAGATCTTTTTACGAACATGGGACAGACAAAAGATTCCCCTGAACTCTAGAGACTTTCTGAGATGAGCTAAACCATCAGACAGACAGATAGACTAGCCGACTGACGACTAGTTGAATTGGAGAAAAGAAGAACTCACCGGTGGATTGACCATCAGGCAGACAGCTAGTTATACATATAGAAAAAGTGACAATTGATAGACAGACTAATAGACTAACGGTCAGATAGACAGCCAGTCACACAAAAAGAGTGACTCAGACTATAACTGCTTTCTCTTTGCCACTCCCTTGAGACTCGTATCCTTCTTGGCCCAGTTGTATAAAGGGCGGATAACGCTATCTCCGGTTAAATTGCTTTTCAGCGGACAAGTGATAAAAAAACGTATGGCGTTATCCACCGGATAGAGATTTATCCAGTGGATAGTGTAATCCGACCTTCAAACAACCGGGGCCTGTACCACTCTCCTTACTTGACTTACCTTAAACTCATGTTCAATTCAATGATGTTAAAACATGCCAAACTTTCTCCCATAGGCTGCCCAGGTGATGCTACATAACACACAAAACAAAACAGGAAAGTACCAAATAAACCAGGGATTTCTAAGTATAAATCAGCCAAAAGAGCGTTTATGACGTTTCTCTCACAGGTATGTTATTTCGATTATCCTGTTTTCATTAAAACCATGATGCATGGCAATAAGAAGAAAGTTGTGAGCTATAAACTATCCTCAAATGTAATACCTTTAAATAATATATAATTGTTAATAATATATTATAAATAATATGTTATAGCGAATACCTTCAACCATATAGCTAGCAAATTCAGGCTTCCAAGAAATTGGGTAGGTGCTGCAAAAACAAAACGGTTAAGGTAAGAGTAAATAAAGAAAAATTAGTGAGATAGGACAGAAGAAAAAAAAAATATAAAAACAAAAGTAATAACAAAGAATTCATTCTGGAATAAAAAGCGGAAATGCTGTTATCCAGTGGCAATCTCACGATGTTTTTGAACTTGGGTATAGATGTATGGAAAGGCCGCAAACTGCCATATGCTGTTTAGAATTTAGGGAGATTAAAGTGTCTAGCGACTGGTTTGGATGCGTCCTTGTTATTTCTTTGTACGTCGCGAGGGTATTCTCGGAATCGGCCACCTAGTAAGTTCTTCCTGTTTCACTAGTGTATAACTTTTTGCAACAAGTGCAAGTTAAAAATTAGATGACATCGGCGGAGGTGCTCGTGAGGTGATCAGTGATCTTAATAGATCTCTTGGGTCCCGATATTTCCTCAAGGTGGTGAATGAAAGGACAAGTTTTGCATCGTGAGC
This sequence comes from Pocillopora verrucosa, assembly GCF_036669915.1. Taxonomy (NCBI): domain Eukaryota; kingdom Metazoa; phylum Cnidaria; class Anthozoa; order Scleractinia; family Pocilloporidae; genus Pocillopora; species Pocillopora verrucosa. Next base: position 7,588,925 of record NC_089312.1, read on the forward strand.
GAGCGCACTTGAAAGTTCCAGGTTGGTCATTGGTTTGAAATGAACTTCTGACCAAAAAGTTGCCTATGTTCTTTTCGCGTTTGAATGAAATTAGTGTAGGTTGCGAAAAGATAGTACCAGTCTCTTAATCGTTTTAAGACAATTTACAATTTTTAGGAATTATGATTTAACTACGTGTTTGTGAGGGTGAAATGTGACAGTGAATGGAATACGATCAGTATCTTCCTTCAGAGCCGTGTGTAATGCTGACTGTCGATCAGTTTGTTGGGCGCAATGGTGGCCCGCTTGAACGACAGAAATAGGATAACCACGTTTATCGAAAAACTGGCACATTGCCTCCAATTTTTCGAAAAAAAAAGAGTCCTCACCACATAAACGACGAAGTCTAAGAATCTGTGAAAAAAAGATATGGAATCCTTGATGTGTGATGGATGCAAAGGTGAATACAACAAGCAACTATGTGAATCCTGAAGGTTTGTAGTTATCACTAGTGCATAGACCGTTACCTTCAACTAAAATTTTGATGTCTAATTTCCCAGGTATATTTCAGAGCCGGCTAAAAAGAATTGACGGCGGTTAAAAATTGAGTAAGCTCCTCTGTGGTAGAGGAGGTAGCGCCGATGCAGTCGTCAATGTGGCGACCGTAGAGTTCAAGTTTGGGGCCGTTGTATTGACTGAAAATTGGCGTTCGATAGACCAACGAAAAGATTGACGTAGCTGGTTCCCATTTTGGTACCCATGGCTACGTCGCTAGTTTGTTTGTTGTAGCTGCCACCGAATAAAAAGCAATTGAGTGTTAGTACTTGTTCGGCTAGACGGAGCAGTGTTTCAGAGCTAGGTTCCTTAACAGTGCGTTGATCGAAAAGTGTTTGAGGGCGTGGAAACCTTCGTCATGGGGAACAGGTGACAGTATAAAGAGATGCAATGTCCATAGGGAAAAGAAGTCGCGAAAAATTTCAACTTGGCAGTCTTTAATGTATGATAGTAAAGTTTTGACGATGGGTATCATAATTTTGTCTAAATAGTTGCAAGGAAATAAGTTCGGTAGGACAACTACAGCTATATACAGGCAGAGACGATGTGTCGACCTAGGTTGTTAGGTTTGTGGATTTTTTAGTAAAAAGTAAATACACGAAGTTCTAGGAGTGGTGATGGTGAGTTTTTTTGCAATGCCCGGTAATTCATGTTTAGCTGTAGTATCGTTAATTGTGTTTTTGAGAATGTTTTGTTTGATTAAAGTGAGATCTTTGTCAACTTTTGCATAAAAAGAGGTGTCAGAAAGTTGCCACAAAGTTTCTTTTTGGTAGAGGTCGGCCTGCCAAACAACGACTACACCGCCTATGTCAGCCACTTTAATAGCTGTCTTTGCGTTTTTTTAAGACTTTTTAGTGCCGACCACTCTTCCGAAGAAAGGTTAGGAATTTGGTGTTACGATTGAATTTCAATTTGTTAATATCGCGACATTTTTTTATGAAAAAACTAAAGATGCGAATGGGCCCTCTACGGGAGTCCATCTGGACTTTAAAATCTTAAAGTGTTTCGAAAGTATCTTTGTTTGAGGTGTTAGAATCATCCTCTTTGTCGTGAAAGAAGGCTTTCAATTGAGCGCGTAGAAGAAATTTTTCAACGTCTTGCTTAATTGAAAATTCGGCGGCCTTTTCGGAAATGGGAACAAAATTTAAGCCCTTACTGAGAACTGATTTTTCTGAATCGGGCTTGAGGCTTTTGAGGCTTTCAGGCGATGAGTCATTAGCAATTTGAGGGCCAATAACTTGGTCGAGTTTTTGGGCCTTAATTTGTTGCTTGTAAACTCTTTTCGGTGGTCAGTTCACGTTATCAGCTCAGCAGATAATGCTAAATTACCCTGTTATACTCTCCCACCGATGCTGCACCACAGTTTCTTTAGAAACGTACCCCTGTCGCGCAATTGGTAGTTCACGAGCCAATAAGGACAGGATTCAAAATATGAATTTCAATGTGTCTTATCATTACCTGGCATTATTTTGTTCCACAAGTGTCAAATCATCCAAAACATCTTTTGCCCTCAAGTTACAGTAAACTCTCTTGTTCTCATGGTCAAACTTCAATAGGGTGTACTCCATCTGTAACGCAAGATTCGGCATCAAATTATTTCAAAACGTAATAACTTCTTACTAACCGAGTGCAAGGACCGTAATGGGGAATATTGGCCCGTGCTCGTGGAAGTGCGGACAGAGGACGGCGAGGTCCAAAAAAACAAACCACCAATGGCCGATATTACCCAGTACGGCTCGAGCAAGTGAAGTTACTAAGTAGTTTATGGCATTCCGACCAAACTTGTTGATTTGAATTTGCTGGCTTTCGCGACCAAAATTACACGGAAACAATCCGGAATTGATCTGTATGATAAAAAAAGGCCAAGTATAGAAACCAATCAGAACGTTTGAATTAACCTTTAACTCCCAAAATCTGATAGTCAATTCTCCCACCAGCTATCACATATTTCCTTTTAAATTAGTTACAAGAATTTGGTGTTAGATCAAGACAACAACTTTTACTTGATATGTTCGAGTATTCTCATCACGTATTTGCTAGATAATGTATGGATGTTGCAGGGAGAAGTTAAATGTTAGTCACTTCTGGGAGTTAAAAGGTTAACCTTAAGATTACCTTGCCATATAAAATAAAGAGTATTATTGAGTGTGCAGTTTAGAAAATAATTATCTAATTTCTGATAGGCTTGCACTGTACCATGCCCCTGTGACTTGCCCTTAAGCAATCGTTTTCCTACGAGCAAAACGGCGTTATTCTTTCAAACGATGATTTTATTGTTTTTAAGAATAATGTCACTACTACACACAATAGTGATGAGAAAACACTCAATGTAACCTTTCTATTCCAAAATTGCGCTAGAATCATATGATTCGAATGTGGTTATGAATAATATGCAAATAGTTACAAATCGAAGCTTAGTTAACCCAGTTTTTACTGAAACAAAACTGGTCATTGGGATTCGAACGCTTACATCTAACACCACCGAACCCTGCGTGTTAAATCGAGAAAAATTCATGGGCGCGCGTAGATAAGGAATTTCTCTTCGAGTGTTTAACTCGATAGTTGACGAGTGAATGCAGCGAACGAGTGAGATGTCGAGTTGAACACTCGAAGAGAAATTCCTTATCTACAAGCAACCATGTATTATTTTGTTTATCATATAAACACAATGGCCCTTTACTGGGAAGAAAATGCCGACTTCATTAATGAATGTAAATAAATGAATCGACAATCCTCGAATAACAATCGTAGAGTGCGTTGGCGCTGACTCTTAAGATGGAAAAATGCATTGAATCATGATTACAAAAACAACAATGGTCATAATTTTCAATTTAAAAAATTCTCATCTATTGACTTTGTCCTTACCGACAGAAGAAGTCTTTCAGGTAAACGGCCAAAATCGGCCAGTGGCAAATCTTCCAATTGTCGATTTGCATTCTCAGCCGAGAGAAATGCTTACACCAAAGCCACTGAATACGCAACTTTCCGTTTTTCTTTTAGTATATTGGTTTTCTTCCCCTTCTAGGAAAGTTTGAACCTCATTGTCTCTCAGCGATACGAATTTTTTTTAGTGTTTTAGCCGCCATAATTCGAGAAAGCTCCGACAAACAGCTTGTATTAAGAATGATGAAGGCTATGCCGTTCATTCATCAACCTGACCGAGTGGCGCCAAAGGCGAGTGACGTGTCAGCAGCTGATTGGCTATATCAACACACGTTTTAAAAATATATAAATAAAAAAAACAAAAACAAAAACGATATTTTTTCACGTGTGTTGTGACGGCTTTTCTCAGGGCCGGAAAACCTTGTATAACACCGCAGTTTATGTGATAAAGATCATCATGGTATCTTCATTTTTGGAGTGATCAACATTACCTCATCGCCCCATTTCAAACCATCGTTGTCTCTGTCTTTCTCTCTGTTGTAAATGTGAAGAAATTGCAAAACGCCGCGTTTCCGAACTTCGTCTCTGTACTGTTTTGTTTCAGACCACGACAGCGGACATCCTTTAGAGAGAAGACCCATGTTCTAGACTTGAGCTGAGAGTAACAAAAGAGGTATACATTATCATGTGCATAAAGCAGTTTACGTTCAATTAAAAGAACCGTCCAACCTCGTATGCCCTAGTTTTAAAGTATTTTGATTCTCAGCTAGGGTACGTAGCAGCCTTTCCTCAAATTAGAGTTTTTGATACGCCGACGGTATACTATTACTGTACTATTTACAAAAATCGAACGAGGAAAACACAGCAGATATTATTTTACCCAAAAGTGCTTGTCCTGAATGTTTCAGATGGGACTTTTCCGCTTTCTTTCTGAGAGTTGCTTGCGGTCTTAATAAACAACCGAGCAGCAGAGGAATGTGAAAAAGTAACCTATTAATAAATTTTCTGCAAAGGTGCCAGACAAATCGAAGTAATCACTATATTTATCATCGTTGTACCTGACAAATATTGATCCTGCGGGTGTCCTTCGGGAAAAAAATTCGTGCGCGCGCTAGTTTCACTAAAATCCTAGCAAACTATATATCAGAAGTAAGCTTAATAGCTGCAGTTTAGGATAAAAATATAATTTAAGCGACCTTTCTTTTAGGGAAGTGTCAGGAGCCGTGAAAGTGTGTCGGGCTTTTTCGATATTCTGATTGGTTGTGTAGATATCGGCATCTAAAGTTGAAGTAGCCGAAAATATGCGAGGCGTGTTGCGTAAATGGAAACCAAGGGCAAATATTTCAAATATCAAAATTTCCCAACACATTTTCGTTTGTCATAATTCCTAAAATGTTTTGATGATGTTTGACAAAAATCGGTCAAATCTATATACCGTATGAATTTGCTCAAAGTGGTTCTATACCTCCCAAAATCAAATGCGAGACTGAAGCTGATGAAGGTTCGCAAACAACTCACGCCACGCCGGAAGTTTATCTCGCCTCCTGAAACCGCAAACCCATAGGACAACGGGACCTCCTGGCGTCAACGAAGATGGATCAAGATTTCCCGGGAAAAGTAACCCATTGCAGACACGTTTATTTTTTATCTCGATCGCACCGTAGAGCGTTGAAGAGAACTACACAATAATGAGCAAAGTTGCTAAAAGTAAAGGAAAAACCCGCGGCAAAAATGGAAAAACTGCAAACTGTGTTGAGGAGCAAGACAATGAGTCGACATACAGCTTTCAAAATTACGATTCGAGGTGATAGTTTTTTATCAAGGCTGGTACTTGCATGAAGAGGAGGAGCCTCGTTTTTAACATCATATATTGCAAGTTTTGGTTCGACGGCGACTTCTTTGTTCAAAATCAGGACACCAGCGTGGAGCTCCACCAGTATCAGTCGCTTTCACAGGGGAATTATTTTTCCCTTTTTTATACAGAGGACTTTCTTCCGCTTTTGATTTTCCATGAGCAAAGATTTTTCAGAAAAAAAGAAATTCCACGCGTGAATTTTGTTAAGTGAGCGATGTAAACAAAATATGGAAACGACATGAAAATCGAACCCCAACATGAACGGTTGCCGCGAAAATTCCCTCAGGCAATTCGCTCAGATCCGAGATTATGACACTTTTCTGATTTATTAACTTTTAATTAAAAATACGTCTTTTATAAATAACTCGGGTGCCTTTGGATATTTCTGAATTTTTTTTAATGGAAACGTTAGGTTTAACGTTTTAATTCAGTTTAATTAACTTAAAGAAAAATCGATTTTTTTCGGCCACTGATAGTGGGAAGTAGCCCCAAGATATAATCATGATAATAATCTCTTGAAGCGAACAGATATCCAGTTGTTTTTTCATGTTCAATTCTCATCAATAGCTGGTCTGTGTTCCTTTTTTTATGGTGATATTGACGCTCCTCTGAATACTGTTTACAAAACTTGAAATCGTAAAACATGGCTGAACTTCTCTAATTTGTGAAGGCTTACATGATGAATGTTCTAGATCGAACTTTTTACGGAGCTTTTTATTATGCATGAATATTTAGTAATAAATCTATGTTTCTTTCTAAGAAAGTGAATATTAGGAAATCATTTAAATGAGGCAATATCAAAATTTATAGGGAGGCCTCTCGTTAATATTCACCAAGTTTAGAAAGCTGAAACGGTTTTCCTGTTATCATATCAAATAAAAGCTAGTTGTTAGAGTCCTTCAGTCTTGTATGCGTTTTACTAAAAAACAATTATCCTTCTCAGAATTACCCAATATGAGATAACTCTGCGCTACGCTCCTTTTGGATTATTTATTATCATGTTCCGCGCGCCCTCGAAAAAAAAAGGTTTGCCCGTTGCCAAATCAACTGAAAAGCTAATTGACAGAGTCGTTAAATTTTTGTTGCGTTATTACTCAAACAATTATTCTTCTCAGAATTGCCTAATAGGAGAAATTAAAATAACTCGGCGCTACGCTTGTCCTGGATTATTTTTAATCTCATATTCGGCGCGCCCTCGAAGGATAATATTATTGTTAATTTGCCTAACAGCGGACTCAAAGATATGAGTAAATGAAATAACAACCGTGATGGTCGTCAAAACATCTAGTGTTTGTGTTCCCTGTGCTCTTGGTAGACTCGGTGCGAATAAGAACTTGTTTACCCAACCGAAAAGAAGAAGACACTGAACTCCTTCTGGAAACTTTCCACTGCGCAGCAGACCGTTTATTTCACGTGCGCACCCAAAACCACAAAGCACGTATTTCTTGGCTTTTTAAATCACTCTGAAGAACTAACTCGAATCTTAATCGATTTGCCTTTTCCGTTGTTAGTCGACTAAAATTAGCTTAGGCTATCGTTTGTCGATCATGTCAAAATAATGTCCAGATCCCCCAAGACAGCTGTATTTGTATCGGCTTATTGTTTGATCTGTTAATGCGTGCAGTTATTTCAATATTTGCAAGGTTTACTTTTCTGGAGAAGATATTCAGATTTTTAAGAACTTAGATAAGCCCTGGTGAGATTTCTCTCAAAACTGGTTTCATTTTGGCTCAGAAGGTATACTTTGTTTCCACTTTTGGCGTAAATTAGTATTTTATATGAGTACAGCTGCTTATGATCTTCATTTCCATGTCTGACATTTCTGTGGTCTTCGTGCCACGCAAGGTCGATGGTGCATGGAAACACAAATGATCAAGCGTGGGCAATCTTAGACATATTAAATCGCCCATACAGGTAAAAGAAATGTAGAACTGTGGTCCAACAGGGAAATTAACCCACGCCCGAATTATAAGAATTGTAAGAGGGTGGCGGAGGGTTTTTACTTGACGCGCACATGATTAAGGCCAACAGTGAAAGGCGACCCGTGAATTTTACAAAAAGCTGGGAGCGATTGAACCAGCGCGACATGTGATTTGCCTCCTTAAACAAATTTGACTCGTGAATTTTTTTCTCTCATATGGTGAAAACCTCAAGATTTCCCCGAAAACTTTCTATGCTAGAAGAGATATTTAATGTTATCCATATATTCGTGACCGTGAATTTGTCTAAAAAATTCATCCGTAAAACGGAATCATAACCCCCCTCCACCCTCTCCCCTCCCCATTCACTCTTTGCTACAATATTTGAACGAATGAGTGTAAGTGTGCCACGGATAGCCCGACGCCTCGAGTGGGTAGGAAGAAGATCTCTCACGGAAAGCCACCAAATGCTTAACACCTCTAGCCGTTTAATGTTCGTTAGCGGGTTACGGTTCTTAATGGACTAAACACCCTGCAGTTAGAAACCTGCACGGAATTTCCCTGCGAAGGTTCTCTAGACAGATTTTTTGAGCTTGTGCATACTGTAAAATCGTTAGACTTTCGACACTCCGAGATCATTTCCGACCGAAGCGGTTTTATGGTATGCTTAAGCTCGGAAAAATTTTCCTCAAAAAGGCAAAAATAATTTTGGAATCGCTTGACATTTCTAAACAAACAACTGATACTTTAAGAAGTTTGAATGAATCTTTCCCTGGAAATTCTGTGACTGATTTCTGACTGTTTGGCATTTCGACACTGCGGAAAGCGTTAAGGTTCGTTATCCTACGCACTGTGGCCTAGGCCAAAGAGAGATAAATACGAAACTAAAATCTTTCAATAAAAAGAAAAACAAACAATCGTATGTAGATCAGTAAGCGTCACTTACTTCTGGTGGTAGTTCCAAAGATAACAAAGACTTCTATAAATATCTGATAAGACTTGAAAAGATAACTCGGAGAATTTGAGGTTCACACTCAAGGGTATCCTACTTGCAACTGAAAGCTTTGTTTCGATATTACACCTAAGATGTACGTGATACACAAGAAACTTAATTAATGAACAGAGAGATATTCATATTTAAATAAAGGGCGTTTATTGCCATTGATGAGTGGCTTTAAAGGAAACAGAGTCATTAGCAAAACATCAAAGGACTTTGTACGGCATAATGGCATGTTGGCACAGCAAGAATCACTGTCCATATTGGAAGAAAATCTGTTGCCTCTTAACACATCGATAACCATCGGGAGAGACTGCAAAAGTAGTGTTTGTCCACTCCGCAAAGTTTTGCATTTCGATCATGTGCAAAGCAATGTTTAGATCCCCCTCAAGAAACAGCTCTATCTTATTTCGGCTTTGTTTGATCTCTAATTGCATTTGGTTATTTAAATTGTCACTTTGTTAGGCGAGGAGAAATACAACAGTTCCAAACACGCTGCACCACCAGGAACTTAAATACCGTGACAATCGACACATCTAGGCAGTTCGGAACGGCCGTGAAACACTAGAACTAAAATTTATCTTCCAAATCGGCACCCCTAATCCCCACGAAATCAACGAGCGCTTTTCATTCAACTAATTTATTCCTGTTTTCTTGTTACCATATTCCCACCAATGGCGTAGCTCCACTTTCTGCATAGAAACTCACACAACCCACAATTCCTCCAATCGCTCTGACGAAGGGCTAACGCTCAAAACGTCAGCTTTTTTACCCTTAACGATGGCTAATTTACGTTTTCAACTCAGTTGTTAACACTAAATTACCTGCTATACCCTCCCACCGTCGCAGCACCTCAGTTTCTTTAGAAACTTACCCCCTTAATCGAGGATATCATTCCCCGGATGTAATCTGGCCTAAGGGGTCTGGGTATGAGTGACGGGCAGATAATTTCAACATTTGCAGAGTTTGCTATTCTTGAGAACATTTTCAATTTTGACCCAGTCTGACTATACCTGATTTCTACTTTGGATGTTAGGTTATTAATTAGGGCATAGATGCTTAAATTCCTCTTTCCAGTGTACACTACGCAATACGTCGAAAGGAGTTCATTTCAGGTCGATTTCCGATTACGAAATCCGAGCTCGCCCGATTTCGTCTTCGTGATGAAGGCCTGAATTAGCATTCTAGACTCGCCAAGTAAAATTGAAAGGAATACACACTTCGTTGTCGCTCACGACTTTGTAGAGTGTTAATATATTTGCAATTCTTCTCCGTTGCTATATATACTACAGTATCCAACAAATGTATTTGATGCCTGCCTTTCACAACCATCCACAGATGGTCGATCATAACTACATACAACATAATACTGTAGTGACACCTCCACACACAATCTTTCGAAACACCGAATATAGAAAAAGATCACGGTCAAAAGGGCAGGAAAATTGTCTTATTTTGGACGAGATTTTGAAATCGGAAATCCGGACGTATTGGGAAGGGTGCGCTTCCAATTCAATCCCAAGTGAAATTCGTGCCACGCAAGGTCGTGGGTGGCTGTGGAACACTAACCTTTCGGAATCATAAAAAGGTGTTTAAAAGGGTCATTTAATTTAAAATGCATCGGCAATATTTCATTGGGTAAATTGCGTCTTTGGCAGCATCCGCCCATCCTTATATATATTGGGGCTTGCTTGAGGGAAGCAAAGGGTTTCTACGTGACGAGAAGGCGAGCGTGATTCATGAATTTAAAAACCAGGGTGAGGCGTGATTTACCTCCTGAATATACGTGAACTGTGAGTTTTTGTTTCATTTCGTGAAAGCTCGATATTTCCCTAAAACTTTACAAAAAAGAAGAGAGATACGTAGTTTTCCCTTTAAATTCGTGACGCGCAAAATGCAATTTAAATATTCGAGATCCGGGCATTTTTTTCAAATTCGAGCGTAAAACGGGATCCGTCAGAACCCCCTTTTTCGATTCACAGTGCCCTATCGAAGTTAATCGCCGAATTTAACGGGTCACGTAAAATAATTATAAGGAGGAAAACGATAATTTTAACGAATGCCAATACCGCACACGAAATAGTAATAAAATTCGAAAGAGAATATATTTTCTTGATTCCATATTTACATACATTTATACATACATACATTTATTGAACACATCCCCATCTGGGGCTTTTCGGTGAACAAATTGGATTAAAAAATATAGATACATACAATACAATACGAAATATATATCTTTAAATAAAATACGGTCAGTTTAAAAATTCATTCAAAAGGTGATTCTTTTAGAGCTCTCTTAAAAGAAGCGGGACTCTTACATAATTTAAGGCTTGGATCTAACTTGGTCCAGATAGATACACTTTTATAATGAACGTTTTCTGTCCTGTTGCAGTTTTAAAAAGAGGAATGTTTCGTCGTTGAAAGTTTCTGGTTATACGTCCAGATATGCTGCCTCTTGTTAAATACATAGATGTTTTCGAGTTTGTTTTCAGGCCTATTAACAGTTAAGGGCGGAAGTCATTAGGATATTGTACTTCATGGTTTTATTTGTCGTTATCGATGAATATGAGGAAAGTTTAAGGGAGGTTTTTGGAGATAAAATAATAATAGTCACAAATTAACATCAGTGCACGAATCCAAATGCAGAAGAATCCGTTTTAGAGATTATTTGGAGTTGAGCTTCCAACAGGTATGCCTTATTGGGGGGTCTTAACCGGGTGATGGCTTTGACGGCGAACGGCTGAAATATCGACCATTTTACGGCTAACGGCTAACTACTTTCCTTTGAGATTAACAAAAATGGCATTCATGGAAAGAGGGAACGTTATTGAACTGCAGGACGAGGCCAAAAAGATGGATCTTCAGGATGGCTTTCCCAGGAGCTAATTGAATTTGCGAGCAATAAAGCCGCTGGAACTGCCAACAATTAAGCCTAAACCTTTTGTGGAAGCATGCTATGATTTTTGTGACAAGAGAGAAGTTCAAGAACTATGCACGCCGTGGATATTTCTGTTCAAACAAGTCTGTAAAAAGTGCACTTGAACTAATTATCCGCTGTAGGTAAAGTGACAACAGAACTCATATAATAAAAAAGCGTAATATTTATTGCGACGTGAGAAACTGAGGGTTAAAAATCAGTCAGGTCGTCAACGCTTGTGCATACGACATAACCTTTCTCCCGTATGAGTAATATCAAGTCCAACATACGAGAGGTGAAAACAGAATATTTTGCACTGTTGATTTATAATTGCTTGCACAGGCAATATATGCAATACTGGCCGGGGCTATTTAAAAATAAAATGATAAAAACGCAAGAGTGACGAATTTAAAACCGGAAAAGCATCGAAATGCTTTTAATTTTCATTCTGCCATTGATTTCAAGATGGAAGCCGCTCACTCTCAGGCTCTCGCCTTATTCTCCAGGGCCGGGTGGGTCAACTTTAAATCATGGGTGATAGTTCACGCTTAAAATCATGTTAAACTCTCTGCTTACCTGTGGGATCACGCTGTTAGTCAATCAGCGTGACGCCGTAAATCCCTGGCCTGTCCCCAGGGGTAGGGGAGCGGGGGGACAAGTGGTGGCGAGGATGTTTAAACAAGGATTGCGTGACAAATCTTATACCGCACCAGGGGTGAGGTGCTTCGCGAATCATCGCCACCTTAACTAATTGCCAGTAGGATGTGGGTCACTTGGTTGACAGTAATCTTCTCGCTTGAGATATTCAGCGTGGCATTTGCAAAGCCCAACGTTCTTGTGTTTCTTGTGGATGACCTTGGAATCGCTGATCTGGGCTGCTTCGGTAACGATACGATGAAAACTCCGAATATCGATCGGTTGGCTGAACAAGGAGCTCGTCTCCGACATGATGTAACGCCAGATTCTATCTGCACGCCAAACAGGGCAGCATTTCTAACAGGAAGATATCCCATTCGGTCAGGACTGGCTTCAGATCAGAAACAAATAAGAGTGTTCATTTTTTCTGCTTCCTCTGGCGGTCTGCCTCAAAATGAAACAACATTCGCCGAGATTGCATCTGCTGCTGGCTACAAAACAGGTACGCTCTTGAGCAATCATTTCTCATTAGCGAACATAAACCCGTTGTTAACGACATGTTCGACTTATTCCTTTTGTTGTTTCGCTTTTCACAAATATTTCGCGCTTTATTCATGGGTACATGTATTTTCCTCAATTTTTGTATTCCAACTACAATAAGATTTGGGGCTAGGACAGATGAGCAGTTAATGTCTCCCTACAATGTCAGCTCTGAATCGCACATTACGGTCACGAGAAAAAAGGAAATGATCACCAACTATAGAAGCTCTTGATTGTTACAAATACTCCTTGTTAGCACCTTAGAAATTGTACAAAGAACAGTATGGAGAATATGTATATTGATGTTAGGGTGTAAAGGCTTTAAATCGTGTAGTTTCCCACATCCTTTGCCTTTGAAACAGAAGTGGCCATGTTGAACAAAGTTTGGCTTGAGTAGCATTCTTAGTAAAAATCTTCAATGTGTTATGTATAATAACTGGTTATATTTCAGCAAAACTTTATATACTTGTTTTTAAAATGATTGAATAAAGAATTCTATTGCACTTTCTGTTTTACCAGGTATGATTGGAAAATGGCATCTGGGACTGCATTCCTCGACAAGCTCTGATTTTCACTACCACCCACTAAGGCAAGGTTTTCACTATTACTATGGTCTGCCTCTTACCAACTTGAGAGACTGTGAGCCTGGGAGTTTTGTTATAGAGCACATCATCCCAGGCTTCAGACCTACAAATATCCTAATTGCAGCAACAATTATTGGATTAACACTACACATCTGCTACCTAAACAGTTTGATAAGCAAGTCAGTTTTCTTTTCCTTACTTACAATAACTGTTTTTGTTTGTTTCACACTATCGGCGGGCCTGATCATTCTTGCAGGATTCAACTGCTTTCTGATGAAAAACTTTGAAGTTATAGAGCAACCAGTTGTTCTAGAAAATCTAACAGCACGGTTTACTGATGAAGCAGTGAACTTCATCCATAAGAACAAAGACAACCCCTTTCTCCTTTTCATGTCATTTGCCAAAGTGCATACAGCTTTGTTCACTACAAAGCCATTTGCTGATCACAGTGTTCATGGTCGTTATGGTGACAATGTAGAGGAAATGGATTGGAGTGTGGGTCAGATCATGGCTTCTTTAGAGGAACTAGGTTTGAGGGAAAACACATTTGTGTATTTCACATCTGATAATGGACCTCATTTAGAAGAAATAAGTCCATCTGGGGATTACCATAGTGGATGGAAGGGTATTTACAAAGGAGGTAAATGAAAAACAAAAATTATATGACGTACAGATATCTGTTGTGTGTAAATGATAGCTTTGATTTGAATTTTAGTCAAGCTGAAACAGTCTTGCTGTCTATAGCAAGGCAAAAAAATTGGCAACCTAATTTATGGCATAAGTCACCAATCAAGAGAATAATGCCTAGCAGTTGCTTAGCATTTTTTTTGTGTTTTTTTTAATTAGTGTATATAGTCCAAAACTTAAGATAGATAAACACTTGCGTGCAATTTTAGTAATGCTCCATCATTTTTTTTTTGGAGAAATAATTTGGTTCTTTGTTCTTGGTTGTTTGAATTTCCAAAATCAATTGTAAGCCATATTGGCTGCCATTAAGAGTTTCAAAGCTGACTCTTCTCTGACAAAGTGCTTACTCTCTGACAAAAGGGCTTACGCTCAAAATGTTAGCTTTGAAACTCTTAACCCTTTAACTCCCATGAGTGACCAAGACAGAATTTCTCCTTACAATATCCATACAATATCAACCAGATAAGTGATGAGAATAAAGATAAATACCAATTTGGGGATAATTAGTTGATCAAATACTAAATTCTCTGAGTTAACATTACAAGAATTGTATGGTTGACAGTAAGAAGAATCACAAATTTGATCTAAGAGTTAAGGGTTAATGGCCAATTCACATCATCAACTTAGTTGATAATACTATATTACCATGTTATACTCTCCCACTGATACAGGATCACAGTTTTTTTTAGAAACTTGCCCCCCTTATGTAAGCCATATTGCTTAACTCAAAGACAAGGGATGTGGTCAGCAAGTAGTGTGTTAATTTTTGTTGTTTTGTTTGTCGGTTTGTTTGTTTGTTGTTTGTTTCTATGATTCAATTTATTCTAATTGCTAACTTAGCTCATTCTGTTATTCTTGCATTCTTTCATTTTCCATATTTTCATTCTTTCTTTAACCCTTTAACTCCCAAGATCTCATTAGTAATTCTCCTTACTGTCTGCCAAATGATTCTCATTATGTTAGTTTGGATAATTTGGTATCAGATCAATTAGTACTCCCATAATTGATATTTTTCTTTATTCTCATCATTTGTCTGCATGATATTGTATAGATAAACTAAGGAGAAATTCTGTCTTGGTCACTCACAGGAGTTAAAGGGTTAATTGTTTCATTCTCTTCTTTCATTCGTTCATTCTGTCATTCTGTAATTTTTTTCATTCTTTCATTCTTTCATGTCTTTATTCTTCAATTATTTCATTCCTTTGCTCTTCCACTCTTTCATTCTTTTATTCCTTTGAGCTCTCATTCTATTCTCTTACTTTTTCATTCTTTCATTCTTCATTCGTCCATTCAGTTAGTGAGTAGATAACTCATTCAGTCTTTTAGTTATATGTATTAATTGCATCCAGTTTATTACTTTTTGCCCATGAAAGTATTTGTGTATTGCAAAGGGCACAAGTTTAAATTGTTTATACTCATTTTCCCCAATTCCAGGTTAATCATTTAAATTTAATGCATCTATATTTGAAAAAGTTTTATGAGAATTTTTTTTCTTTTTTTTTTTTTTTTGCATAGGCAAAGGGCAATGTTGGGATGGTGGTGTGAGGATGCCTACAATAGCGTCATGGCCAGGTCACATTCCAGCTGGGATCTCAATTGATCAGCTCACCAGTTCTATGGACTTATTACCCACAGTTGCCAAACTAACCGGCACAGACCTTCCACAGGACAGAGTTATTGACGGAAAAGATCTCTTACCGCTATTGACGAACCAGACAGAGGAATCTTCCCATGAATTTATTTTCCATTACTGTGGAAATCAGGTCCATGCTGTTCGTTATCATCCAAAGGACAGTGACATTGTTTGGAAGGCACACTTTATGACGGCTAAATGGACTGAGGGAACTGAAATGTGTAGTGGGCATGGTATTTGCGGCTGTCATGGACATCTTGTCGAAGTTCAAAATCCACCTCTTCTCTACGATATGACAGATGATCCCGCAGAAAGTTCGCCACTTGCTTCAAACAGTCCAGATTACAAGGCGGTTATGGAAAATATTTACCCGGCTTTAAAAACACATATTAGAGGAATTCATAATGTCCCTGGTCAGTTGGGTTATAAAAATATGTTTTACCCAAGATTACAAATGTGTTGTAATTTTCCTTACTGTAGTTGTAAGGAGAAAGACGGACAACTGGAACATTTTCCTGAAAACGTATGAGGCTTTATTTTAGATAAACTGAAAATAATAGGTTATTTATCTGATTTCAAGAGTTTTATTATTGGCGAATGAATCTATTATTTTTGCGTTCATTTTCAAATGTTGTATGTCTTGATTTTGAATGACATGTAATGATGGCGCTGAAG
Organism: Pocillopora verrucosa; assembly: GCF_036669915.1. Classification (NCBI taxonomy): domain Eukaryota; kingdom Metazoa; phylum Cnidaria; class Anthozoa; order Scleractinia; family Pocilloporidae; genus Pocillopora; species Pocillopora verrucosa. The sequence continues at coordinate 7,604,788 of NC_089312.1, forward strand.
TACTATCGACTATTGGTAACTGGATTTATTGGGAGTTCGTGTCACCGGAAGTTCGTGTAATGGCAAAATCGTGTCTTCGGGAGTTCGCGTTACGGCAAAATCGCGTGAACCAATCAATCAATCATTTTATCTAGTGATGCAGGTTACAAAAGCGGCAGCCATGAGGCTGATGTGGACTTTCAATTAACTAATAAAATGTGAAATAATAAACAAAATAATTTGTAAAATCACCCTATGGTGTTTGAATTCAGTACAATTCAGTAAAATGAGGTTCATTGACGAATAAAAGTGACAAACGAATTTACAAATTTACATACAGTATAATAATACTTAAAAATATACAAAATCTCGGTCTTTCATAGCTATCATGGGTGCTTCGAATGAGAAGCTATTTGTGTTTTGTGAGAGCCTACGTAAAATGTTTTTAAAACTGTCATTTTGAACGTTTGCATTAAAATTTACCAACCTAGTAGAAAAATTCCAGATTACAGGGCCTCTGTATTGTGCTGATTCCTTTCGTGGGTTCTTTTGAGAGTTTGTGATATCGGAAGTTAGTGTTGCCGAAAAGTTAACTCGAACTTTTCGGTAAGACTAGCTTCACACTAGCTAATTACCTTACATTGGCTCCTTTTCTGTTGCCAGTAAAAAAGGGTTCACCAATTTGCTGAGCGTTTTTGTAACAGCATCGATATCAAGTTGGTTTTTTTCATCTTTCAAAATAGGCAACATGTTTGGTGTGAAAGATCCTATCCCTTGTGGGCTCCATACGTGTGTGGTTTACAAATTTTTATGTGCAGGCTGTACTGCCTGCACTGTCGGCGAAACCTCTCGACGTTTATCCACATGCGCACGTGAGCACTTGGTCAGTGATAGGACCTCTCACATTTTCATATGTCAACACCATTCTCCACAATGTCGCACTCTTTGTTCTGAGGAGTGTTTTAACATCTTAGATCACGCTTCCACAACTTTTCAACGTAAAATCAAAGAAGCTATCCACATTCAATGGGAGAAACCTACACTTAATCATCAACTTTATCATGTTAATTCAAAACTTTCCTCGCAAAGGCATACATTGTTTTGTTACTATCATTTGTTTTGTTACTGTTGTTTGTTTTGTCAAAGTGTCGTTTATTTTCTGAAATTTTTTTTGGTTTTCTGTTGTCCTTTTACATTTCTGACATTAACTAGACCCTGTGAGCAGGGTAACTGGGATACCTGGATGGTACTGGATCCATGGAATCAAGTGTAGTGATACTACGCGTGTCGGACTAGTATACTGAAATAGTGAGCTCAAGTCTGGCCAAGGGCATACACCTGTTTCAAAACATAGGCATACTATGCATGCAAGAGTTATTTTTTGTAGGGTGGGTGGATTACTTGAAACATTGTAAGTGGTCTACATTCTTACAAAAGGAAAGAAGATTATTAACGCGGGAAAGAATGAAAATGTCGAATTACCTCACACACAGGTATTTTGTGGTAGATTATGTGTGTTGTGCGAATAAATGTAACCAAAAATAAACTGTATTGGTGCCACGGATACCTGTTAGTACAAAATGTAGACAGCAGACTGCAGACCGGATACAAAATATAGACTGCAGAGTGGGTACAAAATGCAGACTGCAAATCTGAAGAGTTTTTACGTCTGGTATATAATAACATGTCATCTTACAGCTTACCAAGCATCACGCAATCGCTTTTCCGCGATCAGCCTTCACGATTATTTGCACTATTGTGGAAAATTCCTGGCCCATTTCTTGATGAAAATCGATCGTAATATAATTTCAAGCCTTCAACATAGTTGGTTGGTGTGATGTCTGTACAGATTTTACCAATGTAATAAAAGTAGATGACGTGAATAATAGTGATGGTAAAGCAAGCTTAAAACGGCAACAATCGCCAGAAACTACAACGGATACACAGGGTATGAGTAAGTTTTATTGATTTTACGAGAAAAATCTTCATATTTCGAAATATTTATCGTTGTAAATCGACCATATTTCGTTCCCTATACTATTCCTTATAACGTGTTCAAATTTTCAACGGTTCCTTGTATAACTTACTCTGAGTCACACAACGCGTGACGCGTTCGTGAATTAATCGTTGGCTCTTTCTCGAGACGTGACCTTGGGTCGCCTGTGACAAGACAATTGCGTAAACAATACTTAACATAATAACATTATACACAAAAAACACGGGATTTTGGATCATGTATTTATTAAAAAAGAATATCCATACAACTACAATGAAAAAAAACATAAGATTCACCTTTCTGATCGTGAAATTAATACCATTCGCACTGTTATCGTAGCTACGTTCCCTGGCATCAAGTGAATCCAACATGGCGTCTTTTTTCACAAGACAAGCGACTAAATACAGGAATGGCTCCGACCTGTGATTGGATGATAAAAATAGTAAAAGTTAATAACTTATATCTTAACTCCTTGCTCGTGAGTATGGTTAACCGCGTGTCTCGAAGCGGAACAATGAAATATCAATGTGAAAACACCGATGACTATGGTTAACCGCGTTTCTCGAATGAAATATCAATGTGAGAACACCGATGAGTCAATCAAGAAATGGCCAAATTCATTTAGTCAGCTCACGCGGACAACCAGAGAACTGGAGCCATTCCTGTATTTCACCGCTGACAGGAATAGCTCCGACTCAAACGTTTAATAACTTTTTTTCAATGATTTTCTAATAATTTTTTAAACAGTTTTTGAAAAAAAAATTAAAACTAAACTAGTGAGCAGCGCTGTGCGAACAGTAGTTTTAAACAGATGAAGAGCCCGATGAATGGATTTGTCCTTCATGTGAACAATAACCTAGAAAATCAGTTTTCCACGAAAAAAAACTCCCTCGATTGTGGCCAAGCCATATTTCTCCAGCAGAGCATACTGTAAATTAAAAACATCGGGCGCAGCGTCACGCAACATGATTTTCCAAACGTGAGATGCAGTTGCTGCATTATTTTAAAACTTAGGAACTACATGGCCCTGTAGTAATAAAAGAGGACTTCATTTGCAAACACTGTAGACTTCAGCATAAGAAGAATCTAATAAATTGCTTTTTCAGTTTTTATCTCGGTGTATGAATTATTTAGCCAGAACGAAAAAAAAAATTAATATACGCATGAGTTGGAGCCATTCCTGTTTGCGGTGAAATACATGAATGGCTCCAGTCTCTGGTCGTCCGCCTAAACTGACTAAATGAGTTTTGTCAGCGGAGCTTGTCAGCGGATGACTTTTTCATCGCCGGAATATCGCTGAACGACCTCGCTGAACAAGCTAGACTCTGCCTTCTCTTGATTATGTAAGTAGCCATTTCTTGATTGACTCATCGGTGTTCTCACATTGATATTTCATTCGAGACACGCGGTTAACCATACTCACGAGCAAGGAGTTAAGATATAAGTTATCACCCTTACTATTTTTATCATCCAATCACAGGTCGGAGCCATTCCTGTATTTAGTCGCTAGTTTCACAAGCAGTTTGCATCCATTTGAATTTTGTTCTTCAGTCTCACGGTAGTAGTGTTGTTCAATAGATTGCATAGAGTATATGCAGTTTGGTTTCAGATTTCAGATTTTGCTTTTTACAACGAGTTAACGTTTTCAACTAAGACATTGGCATACTTAGCATACAAGACATACAAGGCATTCAATGCTCTCATGGCTTTCAAGCGTTCACGATTCAGTCCGTTCCAAAATTACCGCTCAATAACATCTTTTTGTGTGGATTGACTGCGAACAATACGACTTGTGTATGCGTCTACAAGTATTTTGAGCGTTTGCGCCATAATGCTCCAGATGATCGTAATCCAAACACATTGAAATACAAAACGACTGACAAAAGAGTTTTATGGGCAAAAATCTCGTGTTCGTCATGTGACCCGGCCCTGTCCGTGCATGACAACGTCAATCATCATCAAGATAGCACGCGTGATCAGCATGTGAACACCTCATTGGATCACAGCTAGTTGTCATGTTGTTGAGGGCCCAATGACCTCTGGGTACTATTACGCAATTTTTCCATTTTTTGGCGGAGGAAAAAAAAAAAAAAAAGACGACAAAAAAACAAACGCATTTTATGACTGGGCTACCACAGGTATCCCAGTAACAATTAGCGCGCAAACTATTCCTGCAGTAATAGATGTACAAAGTTGTTAAAATTATTGTGTGAAATAGAAGACGCCAGCTTCAGTAAGAATAGACAGGAAATTTGTTAAAGTACTGGTGTAGACATATGTTAGCAGTTGGTTGAGGTAGGACTTTTCAAGCCCTACGGGAATTGAGTGATCACTGTGAACCCGCCGACAGGCATGGTTGATAGACGCGTGTAACGCATGCGTTAAGCACATCGAGCCCAACGGCAACTTGTGACCGAACACCCTCTGACGGTTCTGCCGAGTCAAGATGTGGCCGAAATGGTTTACAACTATAGTCCCACTAATAATAATGATAAGCGTCGCTTTTGCAAAGCCAAACATTGTTATATTTGTTGTGGATGATCTCGGTATCTCAGATCTCGGCTGTTTTGGCAATGACACGATTAAATCTCCGAACATCGATCGGTTGGCTGAACAAGGAGCTCGCCTGCGACATGATGTCACGCCAGATGCAATCTGCACACCAAACAGGGCTGCACTGCTAACAGGAAGGTATCCCATTCGATCAGGACTGGCTTCAGATGAGGGACAAGACCGAGTGTTCCTTCACACGGCAGCATCTGGCGGTCTGCCCCAAAATGAGACTACACTTGCTGAGATAGCGTCTGCCGCCGGTTACATAACAGGTTGGTGTGGTCTTGTGTCATGTGATTAGGTTAAACTATTTTTTTTCTTCCATGAATTTTTACTGTCACGGGTGTCCTTCGAGAAAAAATTCGTACGCGCGCTAGTTTTTTTAAAATCTTAGCAAATTACATGTCAGAAGAAAGCGTTGTGAATATAATTTAAGAGCTAATGTCAGCATGCATCAAACAAACAGCGGCAAGTCACCCAAATTTGTTTCACTCCTACTTTCATATTTTATAGCCCAATATGTTCTAATAATTGTGGTGTAGTTTTTTTGTAAAAATTTATTTTAGTTTTCGAGAAATAATTTTTTTCGTTCGACCGCTCAAATATGCAAATTTTCTCCGTGAATATTACCCGAGTTGTGTGACCTCATGAAACGAATGTACTTGACCTACGGTATTTCTGTGAACATAATCCTTTGTTTTATCATCTAAACTTAATTCCCTGTCGTTATTGAAGCTGGCAAAGAAATATTTATTTTTTGGTGAGTATTTTTGTCCGACATACTTTTCCTATGTCGAAAAGTAGCATCAAAACAAAGACAGTTTTAACAATGACCGGTATGACAGAATCTACTGAGCTTCAAGATTTTAAAAGACCGAAGGATGTTTATAAAGTTACTGTAAAAAATTTCCTTGTGTATTTGTGTTGTTCTATCTTGAGACGAACTCAAAGTTCGGCAAAATTTACTTGATAGCGACTATGGAATGTACATGGTGCGCCTAGTTGTTGCCACCGTTAACTGGCATAAATCACTACAATTTGCAAAAAATCAAACATAACAATCTTACCTTGTTTATTTATGATTTTATAAGCCGTTCCGATTATTATATTACGCCTGGGTATTACTTTTTGACAGGAGCCCAGGTTTTGCGTTCTGTTTTCCCTTCCCTCTTTTTTATCATAAGCTAGTCACGCAATAATTGATATCGATCAATGGATCAAGATTTCCCGGGAAAAGTAACCCATTGCAGATACCTTAATTTTTTTTATCTCGATCGCAAAGCGGAGCGTGGAGGAGGACGACACAATAATGAGCAAATTTGCCAAAGGCAAAGGAAAAACCCGCGGCAAAAATGGAAAAACCGAAAAATGTGCTGAGGAGCGAGACAACGAATTGATATACAGCTTCTAAGATTACGATTCGAGGCGATTGTTTATGTTTTTGTATCAAAAGGAAACCTAGTTTTGTACATCTTATTTGGCAAATTTTGGTTTGATGATGACTTCTTTTTTTCGAAATCTGGACGCCAGCGTGGAGCTCTGCCAGTACCAGCCGCTTTCACGAAGGAATTTTTTTTCTTTTCCTGACAGAATGGTACTCTTTCTTTCTTTGGGTTTTTTTTTTTTTTTTTTTTTTTTTTTTTTGTCTTTTTTTTCTTACCAAGGACTTTCTTCCGCTTTAGTTTTTCCACAATCAAAGATTTTTTTCAAAAACATAGAACTTTCATGTGTGAATTTTGTAAACTGTGTGATATAAATTAAACATGAAAATCATGCCTAATCGAGCGCCAACATGAGTGGTTGCCGCGAAAATTCCCCAGGGGATTCGCCCAGGTCCGAGATTAAACCTTTCTGGTTTACTAACTTCTATTTGAAAATACGTTTTTCTGAATAACTTGGGTGCTTTTAGAGATTTCAGAATTTTTTCATGGAAACGTTCGGTTGAATGTTTGAATTCAGTTTAGTCATGACCTCATCACGGTATATTTTGTTCTAAATAGAAATTTGAACATGTATTTTACGTGGTGTTTAGTTTTCCTTGCGGCACGAAACGATTTTTCTTTTCCATTCTTACATGTAATTGTATTCTATGTTGGTAAAATTGTTGAGTGCTTATGTCTTTCTGTGGTTGGACTACTCGACTACGCCAACATGGTGCCAACATCTTGCAAAGCCACCTAAACCGAAAACCTCTCTGAAGAAGTCAGTTTGTTTTCTCTTCTTTTGATCGACTAATGAAACATGCTATTTCGTGAAGCGTCTGTTGAAATCCTATCTGCTACTTATTTAGTCTCGTCGCTGCCATCGTTTGGTGTCGTCACGCAACTCGCATTCTCCGGAAGATAGGGTCAGAGAGCGCGTTGCGTGACGAGACTAAACAACGGCTGAGTAGGAGACGACTACTTCCCAAGACGATGCTAGTTAAAGGTACCTTTCCTGACAAGGCCCTCCGCACCTTTTTCTGTTTATTACTTTTATTAGTAAGCCCATAGTAATTGTCGTTTGCGGTTTTCGTCGTGCGGATTTGATGTCAACAAATGCGTAACATGGTTGCATGTTTGACTGTTTCAGCTGTACTAAATAATAGACTGAAATTTAGTAAGAGGACGGAAACGTCATTTCAGAACGGGAAAGCGCGCGGATAGTCTGGACACGACTCTATTTCGACTTCCGGTGTTGGCGTTGCCGTTCTCCGCAACAAGTTCAGGACGTCATTAGACAGGTTTTCCCGTCGCGATCAAAATGCCTGGGATTTGCGTAAATTTTGCGCCTATAAACGAGATAATGCTGTTTGGAATTATCTCAGAACTCATTTCCAGGATAACCTGGTTCCTTCCTTTGGTTTATTCGGTGTATTTTGGGAAAATTTACCGCTTCATTTATGCTAAGTTCTCGAAAGGAAACACAATCGTTGGCAAACGCCGGATCCAAGATTTTAGGGCTCAGCACACTTGTTATTGAGCAAGGCTTAAAACAGCGAAAGGGCTGTACTTTGATACATTTCTTTAATCCTGTATGAAAACTCTAAGAATGGGACGCTTTTAATTTTATCATGAATCATTTCATCAATAAATTAAACTTGCTTCATGTTGAAGTTTATCAAAATGAATTATCACGACGTTATTGTCGTTTTCACCGTGATTGAAAACTTTTCTGCGAATTGAAGTCAGATATGAAATAAAATTGAGAATAGCTCAGGTATGCACTTTTTTTATGTTTGAAATTTTTGATCAGCGCCGATGAAAACTAAGACAAGAAAGTCATGCTCTCGCTTCGAAATAAAATGACAATCAACTTGATTTCGGCACGGCTTTCTAAATCGATTAATTTGATTCAGTCTTGAACGACTTCATTCGTTACAAAATTAAAATAAACAAAAACGGAGTTGGACAATTTTAAAAGATCTGGCCGTAGGATCTGGCATTTTTTTGACGTCTTTTCCTTCAAATTGAAAACTCCAAGAAATTTACCACAATCATTCTATTTTGTCGTCAATATTTTTAAAAGCTCAGCAGTTAATATCAATTTACTCCTATTTTTTTCTGTTCGACAGGTATTGTGGGAAAGTGGCATTTAGGACTCCACAAGTCGTCAGGATCCGATTTCCACTTCCACCCTTTGAAGCAAGGTTTTGATTATTTCTATGGGCTGCCTCTCACTAACTTACGAACCTGTGAACCCGGCCAATATCTCATAAACATTGTTTACCCAGCCCTGAAACCGTTCAATGTTCTTGCTTCTGGGGTAGTCATTGGAGTAACATTGTACATCCTATACCTGGCTGGTGTGCTTAACAAGATTACCTTCCTGTCCTTGCTTACCCTCGTTATTTTGATCTCCTCTGCACAGGCCGGTTGGCTTTTAATACTCTCCAGATTAACGTGCATTGTTTTGAAAGACTATGAACTTGTAGAGCAACCTGTCCTTTTAGAAAACTTGACAGCAAGGTTTACAGATGAAGCAGTAGGTTTTATCCACAGAAACAAAGACAGTCCTTTTCTCCTGTTCATGTCGTTTGCCAAAGTTCACACCGCTTTGTTTACTACAAAGCCGTTTGTCAATCACAGTGTTCATGGTCGTTATGGTGACAATGTAGAGGAAATGGATTGGGGCGTGGGTCAGATCATGGCTGCTGTGGAGGAACTGGGACTGAGAAAGAATACGTTTGTGTATTTCACATCAGACAATGGTCCGTACATTGAAGAAGTTAGTGATACTGGTGAATACCATGGTGGATGGAGCGGAATCTACAAGGGAGGTAGGAGAAACACAGGAACTCTTGTCATTAATTTCTTGAAACTAGGACAGGATTATACGAGATCACTTTATCTTCATATAGGTCACGTGTTACATTAGTACAAGTAAGGGAGGGGGGGTACACAAAAACGAGTTATGTTTGTTTTTTAAAGATGAATGGATGACATTTTCTCCCCAGGCATGCTGGAGGGGAGGGGGGGATGGGGGAAAGGGAGAATGGTTAGGTTTGGGGAAAAAAAGCGTCAAAAAGGAGAGGAAACAATTGTGAAGTAACCTTCGTTTGCATTACTCTATCAGAAGTTGATTTTTTAGTAAGATTGTGTATGTCAACGCCAGTTGTATCATTCAAACTGAACACAGGATGATTAAAGTTTGATAATGTTTTTTTTGTTTTCCTTAGGGAAAGGACAGTGTTGGGATGGTGGTGTGAGGATGCCTACAGTAGTATCATGGCCAGGTCACATTCCAGCTGGGATCTCAATTGATCAGCTCACCAGTTCTATGGACTTATTACCTACAGTTGCCAAACTAACTGGCGCAGATCTTCCACAGGACAGAATTATTGATGGAAAAGATCTCTTACCACTATTGACCAACCAGACACAAAAATCCTCTCACGAGTTTGTTTTCCATTATTGTGGAAATCTGGTCCATGCTGTTCGTTATCATCCAAAGGACAGTGGCACTGTATGGAAGGCACACTTTATGACGGCTAAATGGAGCGAGGGAACTGAAAGCTGCCGCGGAAGGGGTATCTGCTGGTGTCATGGAAATCTAGTAAATGTCCATGATCCTCCTCTGCTTTTTGACATAACAGATGATCCATCAGAAAGCTCCCCCATTGCTCCCAATAATCCAGAGTATATAGAAGCCATGAAATACATTCACCCTGCAGTTAAACAGCATAACGACAACATTGACAGGGTCCCAGAGCAGCTGGTTTGGTCGAAGAATCGTGTTCATCCTTCATTGCAGATGTGCTGTAATTTTCCTTACTGCACCTGTGAAGAAACTGATAAAAAAATTAAACATTATCCTAAGAATGTTTAAAGTAGGTGACAAGACAGTTTGAGCATGATGAAGAAAAAAGAAAAGTTGATTTCGACCACGGTCCAAAATGTTAGACAAGAGAACATTTGCAAGGGATGAGGTGTCAGAAGCTATACTAAGCTATATAACACGTAATGTTACTGAACAGGTACTGAGTGATTGATTTGATGGTATTAGTATTCAATGATGACGGTCTGCATGTTTCCCGGGGTTGCACAATCTGGAAAACACGGGACAATGCTTTTAGAATAATTTGCATTAACAAAACAACCACTCATCATTCCCTCCAAGACCTTTCAGTCATGCAATGTTTAGAGATAAAAACGTTTGTTGTTTTTTTCTTGCCTTAGAGCAATTTTCAATTGAATGTCGAAAGTCATCCGAGATTGGTTTGGGTTTAGTTAACTTCGCTCTGCGATTGGTCCAGAAAACATACGTCAACCTCTCAACCAATAGCAATCAGATGTAAATCGCGGCTTAGTTATTCGTGTTTTCGCGCGCTTTCGGCAGTTTCATTATTTTCACTTTGAATTCTCGTTGGTTAAAGGTAATGTAAACCTTTGTTCTGATTGGTCACTGGGATTACTTTGGTTTGGGTTTGTCTTCGCTCAATTGAAAACTGCGTTAATACTGTGCGAGAATCAAAGCGGCTGGAACAAACCACAAATTCTTGTACCCAGGTTCCTCCACTACGGACGTTGGAGATCGGGTTCGGCACGAGGGCACGCAACGTATAGTTTACATTGACTAGACAAGAACATGTGAGAAAAAAAAAAAAGCAGATCGTGATTCAATTTTTCTTTTTCTACAATGGTTCATGTTTAGCAGAAACATCATTTATGGGCCGGTTATTTTTGCGAGTTCTATCCCAAACCACGGTTTTACGCAACCAGTGGGCCTCAGGCTTTCTCAATAAGAGGGTTAATTCAATCAAATAAATGTCTTTACACTTTTAACTTTCGGCCCTCTGACACTGTATGAAAAAATAAATATTCAGATAAAAGGTTCGCGGTTTTGTCAAAGAACGGTTTAACTTTGTTTGAAAACAGGCTCTATAGGTTTCAAGAGAAAAAGATTTTAACAGTTTTAAACGTTTTCTTAAGTACCCTGGTCTATCGGCCACTCATGTTTCACTTGCAGACAATGAAAGTGTTGTTTGCCCTTTCCGTATTCCTGCGATTTGTATTCGTAAACAAGAGCGTCGATCAAGCTTAAATCGCCTACTTCATTTTCAACTTTTCAAATGAGTGTAGTGGGTTTTAAGTCTACGAAAGCACGACATTCGCAACATCATTTGTATTTAGACGAAACTGTTATATCGTATTATTATCAGATTTTTGTCTGTGTATGTGCTCTTTCATCTCTGAAATTTAGTGTGAAAGAGCTTTTACCATAAACAAAAAGAGCTAAATTGTCTGTCGTCAAAGTCGAGAACTGGGACCTTACTAGTTATGGCGTAGCCTTCGCTCCAATCTCGAGGCCTTACTTTCATGACGAGCTTTGCGCACCGAAAACATTTATGAAAATTAGGCTGAGGCAGATTTGATATCCGCCTGGCAATCATTAACTGTAAGAGAAGAACTGACTTCGCGCCCATAGTTCGATGAAGGTAGTAAGTAAAGCCTTTATACAGGCCCAAGTGGCCCATGAGGCCGGTGCTTAACTCCGGTTTTCTTAGCATGAAGCGGCTAGGAGTATTGCTACTCCCCCCTGGATGGGATGCAAGTCCATCGCAGGGTTACCCCCAGCACATTTGCTGGTACCCATTTGTACACCTGGGTGAAGAGAAGCGCTGTGAGAGTAAAGTGTCTTTCCTAAGAACACGACACAATGACCCCGGCCAGGGCTTGAACCCGGACCACCCGATCCGGAGTCGAGCGCACTAATTAACCATGTGGCCACCGCACCTCTACATCGATGAAGGTATTGCGGATGAATTTTCGGTAATTACTTTTTTGGCACTTTTCGGCGTCCAAATATGGCATGGCGAATTCAGCAGACCTTTCTTGTCATAATATGAATGTTTTCCAGATAGGGACACGCGTTAATGTCAGCTTCACTCGCGTGATTGCATTTTTCAAGGTTAAACCCTCGCGTGGAACTAACAACTCGTGTTTACTTTAAAGTGCACAATGAAATCCAAAGAAATGCTACAATTTGACTCGATGATCGAAATTTTTTTCAAAGAATAATAAAGGATCGACACCGACCTTAAGCGTCGGCTTCACTCGCGTGAAGTCAACTAATTTCCCTTCGCTCTGACGAAGGGCTAACGCTCGAAACGTCAGCTTTTTTACCCTTTACGGTGGCCAATTTAAGTTTTCAACTCAGTTGTTAACACTAAATTACCTGCTATTTTCCCTAGCCCCTAGCGAAACATACAATGCAAATTTGCTGACCCATTCTATTGAGACACACAACTCGACAGTGGCCCAGAGTTAAAACGGATGAGTTTTCCACCAAAACCATGTATTTTCGATTTTTAAACGCTAACAGAAATGTAGTAATGGTATGTCCACTCCGGAAGATAACACCGCAAACAACAGCAAGCTCTAACCGCGATGAGAACATTCATGCATCTCACAGCGCAACAGAACTCGTTTTTTTTTCCCCCGATTATATTGGCCTGTAAAGAAATATATTACAGAATTTAGCGGCACATAATTGGCTAAATGCTAAGTAAGTAATGTACTTTAAAGCGATCATTAAAGGAGTAAAATCTTAGGAGATTTTTTCCTGCCGAGGTTTCCTGACGCGCCTCTGCGAACACTACTAACTACATGTATTAGGCTGCGAGAAAATAGAGACAAGTCGAAAAAGTTCTTTACTCACAAACCTCTTTTACAGTGTATGACCGATATTACATCTCGTATCTCAAGTTAATATTCAAGCAAGGGAAGTTATCACAGTGTAGAGTGGAGTTTGCAATGTAAATGCGATGGAATACGTTACAAGAAGAGGTATTTTACTCGTTGGTAATTTCATTCTTAAATCAATTATTGATTTTAAATGAAACATCCACGAGAATTAGGGGCAGACACCACAAAGACAAAAACAACATCGACAGAATAAAATACAAAATTTCATGCTAAAAACTAGTTTGTTCTAAAATAAAAACGAGTCTAAAATGAACAAACTTCCCAAGAGAGACAGAACCAGATGAGAAAAAAAAAAAAAAAAAAAGAAAGGTTCTGCCTTCAGATAACAACAGCCCAAATAGGACTGACTACCCAAGAGAGGCAGAACCAGGTGAAAAAAAGGGAAGGTTCTGCCTTCAGATAACAACAGCCCAAATAGGACTGACTACACAAGAGAGGCAGAACCAGGTGAAAAAAAAAAAAAAGAAAGGTTCTGCCTTCAGATAACAACAGCCCAAATAGGACTGACTACCCAAGAGAGACAGAACCAGGTGAAAAAAAAGGGAAGGTTCTGCCTTCAGATAAGTTCAAAGCCAAACACCTCTCTTTCACTTGCTAATTGAGTCCTCTCGCTTTACGTTGACAAGCCTATGGATAGTTTACGCTTCCCTAGTGAGAATTTTTTAGTCGGGCGACGACTATAGATTTACCATAGGGTCTCTCCACAAAGCTCAATCACGTGCAATGGGAAATACGGCAGACACGTAATAGAAGCGTAACCTTCTTTCCACCATGTCGAACATGGCGGATTTGTCGAGTATCTTAACGAATGGTGTCATCTTTTTCTACGCTCAAGCATACAGACCCACACACCGTTCGCGGTAGACCCACTCTAAAAGATGGCTTGTGTAATGAGCGTATATTTCGAAACGGGTCGTTCCGCGAATTCAAAATAGCAAGAGAATCAAATGATTTAGCGAAGGTCTCACTGGAATCTATAAAAGCGGGAATCTTTAAAAGCGGGAATCTTTAAAACGGAAAATCTTTAAAAGCGGGAATCTTTAAAACGGGGGATCTCTAATAGCGGGAATCTTCAAAATGGGAAATCTTTCAAAGCGGGTATCTTTAAAAACGTAACAACTTTTTTGGCAGATGGCAGTGTCACTCGATTATCATTTCTTTTATCAGCCTGAAAGATAAGTCAGTTATCAGCCCTGTAAGTAATCATGATTGAATACTCTGATCTACATCGTTTTCCGGTATTATCTTCAGGGTTCAAGATAACAGCCGGCTGCCGTTTTAAAAGCTTTCCGGAAACGTAAACAAGTAAAAAGTTTCGAAATTTGAAACGTGCTACAGGGAGTATTCTTGTTTACAGTATTCAGCTTTTACGTATTTGTTCAAGCGTGAAACATGCAAGTTTGTGTCCATACCGTCAATTTACCGTGTTTATGTTTCTGCACGTACATGACTTTTAATCAAAATTTATTTTCCGCCAAATCCTGTTTAATGTCGTTTGTATTGCCTTCTCACGCGTTCAAATTAAAGTCGCTGCTTGACAGTACGGATTTCCCATAACTGTAAATGATGAAGCACGACAGTTTGTCTAGACAAAGTTGAATATTACACGCTTAAACAAACACCGACCCGCTTTTACTACACTTTGTCAGAAAGGGACTGAGGTGCTCATCATAGCTTTTAGAGGTTAAAAAGGGCGGGTTTAGTGCCACTTGGGCTGTTCAGCCTCAAAAGGTCCACAGCAGCTGCCACCTGTCAGGGTATTGCACCAAACATATGTGACAGTGTGTTGTTGTAGAATTGGTGCCTCACAGGGTTGAAAAAAATCTTACGCCATGCGCACAAACCAAGACCATGGTACATTTGTATTTCTTTTAGAACCACTGCATACCGTGAGTGGTCAACACTTGTAACAGCGCCTCTACCTGTAGCCCGACTTATGATCTTAGATCGTCTTGTTTCTTAAGCAAAGCTAGTCATGGGAACAATAACAGAAATCACGTGACAGTAATAGCGTGACTGAGTCATTCGGTCTTTCAGTTCAATATGTTAAATCGACATTGGTTTAGGCAACCATAGTTGCTAGTTTAAAATCATCGATAATTATGCTGCAGAACTGCCTTAGCTTTATTGTTCTCGTTCTCGTGATGAAAAAAGCATCGACCAAGCCAAACGTTCTTATATTTCTTGTGGATGACATGGGAATCGGAGATGTGGGTTGTTTTGGTAATGACACGATTAAAACTCCAAACATTGATCGGTTGGCTGAACAAGGAGCTCGCTTGCGACATGATGTGACGCCAGATTCAATCTGCACGCCAAACAGGGCCGCATTTCTTACAGGAAGATATCCCATACGATCTGGACTGGCTGCAAGCAGAGGCCAATTAAGGGTTTTAGTTTTCACTTCGGCTTCCGGCGGTCTGCCTCAAAATGAAACAACATTCGCTGAGATCGCATCTGCTGCTGGCTACAGAACAGGTTAGTAAGTATTCAAAACTATACAGCTTTATGAAAGATTGAACTACCTTTTAAGCGGAAAACAACCTCATTTTAAAGAAATGAGCAGCCACTTTTATTAAACCACTTCGACAACCGATGATATCGCATGAGTTTCTCTGAGTCTCGCTTGCGAGACCTCCATGTAATTTGATCGCGTTTTAGAATGGACCATGCCAGAATTTGGAACTGTGAAGATAAACACATTGGGGCACATTAAGCAGTTTAGAATACCATAACACTGCGAAAAAATATATCACTGACATAGCATCATCTGATGAAAAATTGACGAAACACCGCCGCACGCAGCTGAACGCATCACAAAGCAATGCTAATTACTCACATTTATTGATGGTGAATTAATTCAATTTACTGCTTATCGTCCGGGTCTAATGGATACGTTTTCACACATCGTATGACTCCTTCTCACCTTACTGTTTCAGTTTTTTAGAACTGGATCGGAACCTTTCTCCTTTAAAGAACTTGTGGCTCCAAGTTACTAGTCCTTAGTTATCGCGTGGGGTTCGGCAGATGTCTAGGGAATCACACGATTGTCAAGGGGACCGGAGAGGGGATCAGTCGTCCTTGTAAAGGGGTACTAAGTGGGGGGGGGGGGGGACTATTGAAAATTGAGAAATATTGTTAGAATACTACAGAGTACAGAGCAGGTAAATTTGGTTGTGATACAAGTTAAGTCGTCTGCCCCCCCCCCTCCCCCTCTGCGGATGATATGTATAATGACCGGTTCCTAAGTTAGCCTAAATTTTGTCTCGCCAAAGTCGATTAGAGACATCGAATCTGGGAACGAGAATGATATTTCGAGAACTCAACACAAGGTTACCACTCCAGTCCTCGTCGGGCGATGAGGTTGAATTCTTAGAATTACGCTTGAGGAAATACATTCAATTACCAATGGCGTAGCTTCATTTTCTGCATATTCCCACAAATAGCGTAGATCCATTTTCTGCATATTCCCACAAATAACGTAGCTCCATTTACAGCATATAACTACCAACATAACCCTCAATTCCTCCAATCGCTCTGACGAAGGGCTAACGCTCGAAACGTCAGCTTGTAAACCTTTTACGGTGGCCAATTTCCGTTATCAACTCAATTGATAATACTAAATTACCCTGTTATACTCTTACTTACTCCCCCTACATTCACTGGCTGTTTTGTGTCACGATAAAATCGACCTGATTCTTTTATAAGGCTCTGTAATAATCTCATACCCCCCCTCATTGGCAGTCAAATGACAGTCAATTTCATTGTCCCCCTACTGATTGGTGTAGTAAACTCAGTGTGGTTCGGTCCTCGGACGCCATGTTGAATATATTATTGTTGCCTAAGTAACATGTCACTTGAACGTGAAACTGAGCAGCAACTGGTTACTGTTTTGTTTTGGCCTGCGTCAACAAAATTGATAACTATCCCGGACTTTCTATACTTCGTTAGAGACGACTGATTCCCTTATGTTTCCCCTGAAAACCAAGTGATCTTTCCTGACATCCTCCTCCCCTCATTGCCTCCTGCCCACATCTATAACTCACTATTCGTCTTTTTTTTTCTTATCATAGGGGTCATAGGGAAGTGGCATCTTGGTCTTCATTCCTCTTCAAACTCAGACTTTCATTTCCACCCTCTGAAACAAGGTTTTCATTATTTTTATGGTCTGCCATTAAGCAACAATAACTTTTGTCTCTTCGGCGGTAAGCACCCCAAGTCGCTTACATCTCGAGGACTCACACTAGCAAAAATTCTAATAGCGGCTTCAGTGGTTGCAATAACATCGTTCATTGGCTACTTTGCTGCCTGGTTGAACAAGAGCACCTGTGCGCTTTTGTTAACAACAATCTTGTTACTTAGCATTACTATTTTAAGGTACGACATGATGATAGCTCGATTCAACTGCTTTGTAATGAAAAATTACGAGACTGTGGAACAACCTGTCATTTTGGAGAGTCTGACTGCACGGTTCACAGATGAAGCTGTTAACTTTATCCGTGCAAACCGAGACAAGCCCTTTCTGTTGTACATGTCATTTGCGAAGGTACATACAGCCCTGTTTAATACACCAGCATTTGTCAATCACAGTGTTCATGGTCGCTATGGTGACAATGTAGAGGAAATGGATTGGAGCGTGGGCCAGATTATGGCCACAGTGGAGAAACTTGGTTTGAGAGAAAACACATTTGTGTATTTCACATCTGATAATGGACCTCACTTAGAAGAAGTTAGCAACACAGGTGAATACCATGGTGGCTGGAACGGGATTTTCAAAGGAGGTAAGACTGTAAAATCAGAAGATATTAGCCAAAAGCTAAGTACTAAGCGAGAGAAAAACTCTTCTTCGATTTTTCAAGACATATTCTTACTGTTACCGCTCGCTCATCTACCTCTTCCATTTTCTTGTTGATGAGAATTGCAAAACTTGAATGGAAATTTTTATATGCTGGAAAGTTGCTCACTAGAAAGACAAATGATAAAAAAGTGCCAAAAATCCAAAAAGTTGCTAACAAAATTTCAAAAGCTGCTACCTAAATTTCTTGTTTTCATATAGACGTTGAGTGCTTTATTCTTCATTCTTCACAATAACTGCTTATCCTTGTCAAGAAACGTATAGCTTGAATCTTTCGGCAAAACTGTCTTTCCGTCAGTTTTGCCGATGGTTTAAATTTGCTGCTCATATATGCATATGATAAACGGAACTTTTGAAAAATCCCTTGTGTATTTTAAAGCTGTTTCCGCCGCTGTTCCAAAGTGGCCATATACGGTCATTTTTAATCATTTAACAAAGCCTATTTTAATCAAAGTTGATCCACTTTTCTTGATATGATTTAGCTTTAAAGACCAAACGTGGGTGAAATTTAAGGATACCAATAAGTGTAACGGAACAAAAAACATGGTTCATTTGACTTCTTACCGAACGATAAACTACCCCTATACAGATTGCATTCAATAATTCATCAAAATATAACAAGGAAATTGTGATCGTGACGTTGGTTTACTGTTTTTTATTCTCTGTTTTCTCTTACCTCTTATTTCTAATTTCCAGTTTATCGCGGTTTCTAGCATTTGGAAACTCACCCAAATATTCCATTAGACTGACACTTCCAAGTTTCGGGTTTGGATATGGAAGTTTAAACTCTACGTTCCAGCGAGAACTCGTTACCATAAAAAGTCAAATCTTCTTTTTTTGTTGTCTTTGATAGGGAAAGGACAGTGTTGGGATGGTGGTGTGAGAATGCCTACAATAGTATCATGGCCAGGTCACATTCCAGCTGGGATCTCAATTGATCAGCTCACCAGTTCTATGGACTTGTTACCCACAGTTGCCAAACTAACTGGCACAGACCTTCCACGGGACAGAATTATTGATGGAAAAGAACTCTTACCACTATTGACGAATCAGTCACAGGAATCTTCCCACGAATTTATTTTCCATTATTGTGGAAATCAGATCCATGCTGTTCGTTATCATCCAAAGGACAGTGAGACTGTCTGGAAAGCTCATTTTGCGACGCCAAAATGGACTGAAGGAACAGAATCGTGTATTGGGAAAAGAATAGCTTGTGGTTGCTTTAAAGAGCACGTGAAAATTCAAGATCCTCCAATTCTTTTTGATGTGAGCAATGATCCTTCAGAGAGTTTCCCTATTGCTTCAGATAGACCAGACTACCAACGAGTAGTGAGAGATATTTACCCTGCTCTCCAAGCACATAAGCAAAGCATTGCAAATGTCCCCAGCCAGCTTGGAGCCAAGAATTCCTTTCATCCCTCATTGCAAATGTGTTGTAATTTTCCCTTCTGTAGTTGCGAGGAAACTGGAAGAAGATTTAAACATTATCCTAACTAGGTTAATAAACTCAAATTTCCGGATAGATGCTGATCAACAAAAAAACTTCTCAAATAGAATCACAGGCAGACCACACTAAACTATGTGTTCGTGGTTAATAATCGTTGACATGAGACGAACAAAATCTATGAGGGTTGTGAATAAAGCTCTGAAAATTGCATATCTTTGTAACATCTCGGTCTGAATATCTCAATAAAGTTAAATCGAAGCGCGGTTTGAGCGAGGGGAAATGTTTATTTCAGTCCTAATCGCCATATATATGGCTTCCTTAGCCTGATACTTTCGCCTTTCCCACCAAACAAGGGTGATACTTCCTTAGCTCTTTTCTTTCACCGGCGGATGGACACCATTTTGGATAAAAACAAAGAGCCGAGTACGCAGGGATAAAAATTCGACTTCATCTGTTTTCAAGCCAAATAAAACCTTTGGAATCCTTAAAGTGTCTTTGGTTGCGCGCGTAAGGAGACGGTTGCAAACAGAGTAGCGTCGAAATGGTTGTTGCAACGAAGTGTTAATCCATTTTGAAAAACTGGTGACTATCGCTCGCTTGAGCGTTTCGGCCACCTGCCATGTTGCAACCAATCGCACACGAGTGAAAATATTCGATGGATTATGAGCTCTGACCTCTGCCCTGGACCGACATTATCATGCGTTTCTTGAGGACCACAGTTTTCTTAGAGCTTTGTCCTCGCAAAACTGTTCGCTTAGTGTTCTCGAACAAATAAGCTAGCATGTTCAAGCTTCAAATTAGCGAGGCTTTCGTTTACTTATTTCGGGTAACTGAATACGTTGTCACCAAATAGTCTTTTTCCACTTAACAACAACTACCCTTGTCGAGCGTTACTCCTAAACGTGCGAGTATGAACCTTTTTTAGTTTTCTTTTCCCTTACTTTTGAGCCGTTTCCCAAATTTCTATGAGCTTTTTAATAATTTTTTTCGCTTTTTTTTCCGCGAAAAATCTTTTGTTTCTCATGATTTCCTTAAAATATTTGCGCAGGAGACTGGCGGGAGGGCTAGGGCAGCAAGAACTGATGCCTTTGCGCATGCCTAACATTTGACCGCTGTGTTCTTTTGAGACAGGGTAGACAGCCGGAAATCGAGTGTTTTTTTTTTTTCTCGACCAGTCGTTGATTTAAGAGTTTTGTGTCCCGTACGGTTTACTTTTATGTAACACCACAAGACACCAAGTTTTGTTTCCAAGGAGTTCTGCTTTCCTTCCTTGTGAACGAGTTTGAGAATTTCACAATATCTTCAGTGATCAAGCTTACTCAATGCCTTTTATCTGGAGTGAAGAAATGATCGAATGCTTCCCGAAATCCCTCTGTCTTAGTCCTTTGATTACGTCTTTGCAACATTAATTCGTTTCTTTGTTTTTTGTGTGCTCCTGGAGTGAACACCTGAGCCACGTAAGTGGAAACACGCGCCTCCGTCACGCGTGTTCGCGCGTGTAGGGAACGTGTTTTGAAAACGAGGCAAAATCCAGACCATAACGCAGTTCGGTCACTTCTCTTCGATTCTTGGCGAAGGAGGTTGGAAAGGACGACGTGTTTAATCATGCCGGTCTACTTTCAGCGACCGGAAAATGCTCTTAAAAGAGCGAACGGTAAGAACTATCGATCGTACATTCGCCATCAGCTTTCATAGTTTATCTTAAACCTGTTTTAAAGGCTTTTAAAGCAGCTAAAGGGAAATATTGTACAGTATTATAATCCTTTGTGTGGCCGATTTCACCAGCGCACAGGCTTGGTAAATTTTATTTGATTCATTTATAACATCGCCGGTGAAACCATGGGCACAATCTTTATGAATTATACCCGTGGTTAATTTATTAACGACTTATTTTTTTCTATTCGTACGTGTTTCTTCGCCGTCCTTTAAGAGTTCTCGCTTTCAAATCGAATTTATACGTGTACTTCACTGAATGTAATATTAACCACGTGATTTTGCTGGTACAACTAAAACCGTATTAAAACGTATTATTTAAAGTGTATCAAAGGTCGTACATTTGTTATTATTATCTACATACATATCATACAGATATTTGAAAATAGCCGCCCTTTACGTACCTATAAGACGAAAATCGCTATAGCTGTTAAATTTATAATTATTAATCTAAATTTTACTCGGTTGTCTGGAGTGACCTCTCCCTCGGCTTTGACCAAGGATTACCAACCTTTTATCACATTTGAACCTTTGAACCTGGAAGCAGGTGGCTCATTTACTTTTAGTATTGAATTTTCTGAACAAGGAAAAAGCTCTTGGCATCTTATCATGTACGGGGCTGAATGCTGATTGGTTGAGAAAGAGGATATTTTTTTTAATTATTCTGGTACAATTACTTGCTCTTGACCAGCTGTGTTTGTTGCCTGCTTGAAAAGGGTAAAAATATGTTCAGAAGCGCATTTATTCTGACTTTGACATTAATATGGTAACAGTGCATATCATCACAACATAGGAGTACTGTGGTCATTCTGAAAAGTAATTCTGATAAAATATGTAATTGCAGTATGCAACATTTTGATTGCAAGATACAACACAATCCTCAAACAGTCATATAGTCCATAAATCTCCATAATTATCTTACCAATGGTAACAGTTATATGCTTTTTTTCAAAATCCCACATATCCAGAGTTTATTGAAGTTGGAAAGAAAGAACCAGCTTTGGATGCATTGTATGATGTCATTAAAAGCAAGAAGCATCGCACATGGCAGAACAAGATTCATGAGCCTATTCTTTTCAAGTACTTGGAGCTGTGTGTTGATCTCAAGCGAAGCCATGTAGCTAAAGAAGGGCTGTACCAGTACAAACTAATTTGCCAGCAAGTTAATATTGCGTCTCTTGAAGATGTCATTCGCTACTTTCTCAAGCTTGCTGAAGACCGCGCCGAGACTGCCAGGCAGGAGTCTCGCGAGCAGGTTCCCACAGTGGATGATTTGGATCAGCTGCAGACACCAGAGAGGTATCAAACTTCAAAATGCAAATTTATATACCTTAATTTAGCCTTTGTCAAAGTGAATCCAATTTATTCTTCATTCTAACAAAGGGCTAATGGTCAAAATATCACCTTTAGAAACTCCTTACAGTGGCCATTTTAGATTACAAACTCGGTTTATAAAACCAAATTATCATATTTTAATTAGGGTTAATGTGGGTTGATACTAGATATAATTTATCAGTGATCTTTTTAACAAGTGGACCTAAATTTTCCATTGACTATTTGTTAATCATACATGTGCATTTATTAATGATTGAGTACAACACTTGCAGGAAGTGCTGTGTTACATGTTTATCCAGATATACTTCTAAGGGTTGAAGATGGCTTATATATTTACATATATTTATAGATTTATCCTTGACCTCCGTCATGTCCTGCTTTGTTGAATACATTGTTGAATGTTTTTCTGCCTGTTTGAAATGTAAAGAATTCACATCGTAACCAAGGATATGAACTCAACCACAACATGTGTATTTACTATATAAGAGGTCAAAAATAAGAGGTAAAAAATTATTGTCATCATTTTCAACAATATTGTAACGTGAATGCAAGCCATTTGTACCACATGAATAACCCTATTGCTAGCCCTAAGTGTTTAAATTATTTAAGTTTACTCAACATGCGTGGTCCACTTTGTTTTTTTAGCATATTGCTCAGTTTTGTCAGTGGTGAAGACACCCAGGATCGTACAGACAGAGTTATGTTGACACCCTGGGTCAAATTTTTGTGGGAGGCTTATCGTAATGTGTTAGAATTGCTACGAAATAATGCACGAGTGGAGAAGTTATATCATGACACGGCTCAACAAGGTGAGAAAGAGCTAAAGAATTGTGGCAGTACCTGGTTTTGAAGTCATTATTTCTTGTAAATGATTATTTAATGTTTTATTTTAATTTCTTCTCGTAGCATTTAAATTCTGCTTGAAGTACTCCCGTCGTACAGAATTTCGGAAGCTTTGTGACAATGTAAGTGCAGCTATATTTTGTGTATATCTTTGTTGTACAAGGTCAAACAGAATAGGGTAAATAAAGATGATGTTTGATAAATGCAGCTTGAAAAGAGGGATGAGAGAGTTGCATTGCAATTATAAAAAGTTTGTTGGGTATGTTTCAAAAGTCAACTAAATGTGCATACATCATGTGGAGTTAAACTTTGTCACGTGTATCATACTTTATTGAAAAATTAGATCATTAGTCCCATTAAGGTGTGAACTAAAGTGGATGGAGACCCTGTCATTATGCCCATCTTTTCCATTGTGTTAGTTTAATTTCACACAGCTTTTTACCAAAAAGAAACACTATACTCCTAAGCAGGGATTTTTCTTTTCTTTCTTTGTACACAGCTGAGGAATCACTTGAATAATGCCATCAAGCACCAAGGGCAACCAAACACAGTGAACCTCACTAACCCTGAGACTCTGCAACTTCATCTAGAGACACGACTGGCACAATTAGAAAGTGCCATCAACATGGAGCTTTGGCAGGTTTGTTAGTTCTTAATGATCATTACAAAAGGATATCAGCATCTTTTGGTCTCTACAACAAACAGATTTTTACTGTCATTGCTTCTTTTCAATAATAGATCATTGTGAATGTCAAAATGTGTTAAGAACATTTGCAAATTTTTATTTTAAAAAATGTTCATCTATTGATAAACCTCAGGAAAAGATTATGAACTCCACTGAGTTATGTTAATTTGGAATTAAGACTTTCCTCTCTCTGGTTCTGTTCTCAACTTGCAGGAGGCATTCAAAGCAGTTGAAGATGTTTACGGACTCATGCAGCTGTCCAAGAGGCCTCCAAAGCCTCAAGTGATGGCCAATTATTATCAGAAGGTTGCTCTTGTCTTCTGGAAAGCCGAGAATTACTTATTTCATGCATGCACTCTGCATCGGCTATATGTGTTGTCAAAGGAACAGAAACGAACAATGACAACAGAGGAACAGCAGAAGTAAGTAAATCTTTGGAATGTTTTTTTTGTTTGTACAGAGAATCTCACTTTTCCAACCTGCTGGGGAGAAGGATCTCAGTGCTTAACATTGAGGGGAAAAATTACAGTGTTACAGATTGGGATAGGAAAGTAAGTTTTGGTCATTGAAGAATCAGAGGATTTTGGAAATCAGATCTTAAAGTAATATTATTTCCTTTCAACATGTAAGGGTGGTGTGCTAGTCATTTGTTGCTTATTTTTAGCACAATTCAACCTCCCCATTTTCATTTAGGGGGCTACCTCTCTCAGTATCACATGTATATCTAGTTGGTTTGTCTGTGAATACCAAGATTTCGGTTCAGCATCTCTTCTTACTGGTAAAATGATACTCATAAAATGGGAAAAAAGGGATGGCAAAAGGTGGGAAAAAGCAAAAAGCTCATTAAATGCCTAACAGCATATACATTTAGCTCCAAGATTTATGGAATACTGGCACATGTTGGCCTGAAAGGAAACACTAGTGCTCCATGTTCATTCTGGTTGAGTGTCCTTGAGATCACATGAAATCAAATTTTTGGTGCCCCTCATTGTGCTATATACAGTTTTATAGACACTAAGAAGAGTTTTATTGAAACTAAACTGATAGTGTTTTTCCTTTTCCTTGTCAGAATGGCAACTAGAGTTGTTCTAGCAACCCTAGCCATTCCAATCCCTGTGTCCCTCAGTGAAACAGAGAGACATCTGGAGTTAGATGAGATTGCACGGGAAAAGTCTCGTCGTTTAGCCAGCCTTCTTGGGCTTCAGACCATCCCCACCAGAGCAACACTTATAAATGACATGGTAGGTTCATAGGGATCATGACATTTTAACAATTTTAAAAATGGCATTTTAAAATTATGCCACAAGGTTCACATGCAGTCCTGAATTCACGAAAGACCTTTGGAGTTGCATGCTAAGTGTCAAAGACTTCAACAAAAATGTGTAGATTGAAGTTTGCAAGCATGGAAATCCATCCAGAGATTTTTCTATTTTACATCAAGCATTGATTAGGAGGGAGAGTGTTTCCCAACAAATAGGATTTTATGAACAATCTTGCCTTAAATTTTGAATCCCTAGTTAATTTCCTCCTTTAACTGCTACACATCTCCTCTAAAATTAGTTAAGAGAATTTGCTGTTAGATCAAGAAAAACTTTCTCCCAATGAGTTTGAGTATTCTCATTCTCTATTTGCAGAATAAGGTATAGATATAATAAGCAGAAGTAACATGTTAATCACTTCTGGAAGGTACAGGGTTTCAGGGTACATTCAATAATTTTTTTTTTTCCTTGATTACTCTAGTTGAAGTTGAATGTCCACCAGCACATAATGCCACAGTTGCAAGATCTGTTCCAGAACCTTGAGAAGGACTTCTCTCCTCTTCAGTTTTGTTCCAGGGTCAATGAATTCTTTGAATTCTTACAGGAGAATGAAGAATTAGAACTAAATCAGTACATTAAACCCTTGCAGTATGTTGCCATTGTGCGGCTGCTTAAACAGGTATTGTTGCTGTAAATGTGTTTATACATGTACTTACTCATAAAAATTCAAACAATCAGGCTTTCCAAATGTGAGAAAGAGTTCAAGGTCAGTCTAAGTTTTGTTGCTCAGATTTTAAGCCCCAGCCTGAAGTGCAGGGGCCATAAATCTTAGTGGGAAAAAAAAACATCTTTTTGTATTTTACAGCACAGAGTGACATTTCAGAGATATTTTTTATATCTCTAGGTTTAAATAGAGGAGGAAGATTTCAATTCAAACAAACTTTTGAATTTAGGGGGCAGTGTGAAACAAGGCTCACTAAACTGACCAATTGTAGTGCATGTATGAACTGAAAGATGTTATAATAAGAACAACAAGTCACTCAGTAGAACTTGTACTTTTGTTGTAGGTGTCTCAGGTGTACCAAACCATTGAGTTCTCAAGACTGTTATCCTTGGTGCCATTTGCCACAGAATTTCAGTTGGAAAGAGCAATTGTGGATGTTGCTTTACAGAATGAACTTCAGGTATGCTTTAGTGAAACATGTCTGTTGATACAAAACTCTGATCAGTGAACTGATTTATGGGGAAAACACACAGAGGAGATACATAGGGTACTTAACTAACCAATGGTGATTCTTCCTGACTTAAATGTTTGGGATGAGTTGTCTGGAGATTTATTAGGGATCCTTTAAACATTTGAGGTGAGAAATTTCTTTTTGTATGCAGACAAACATGTAGACTTATTGTTACTCATGTTGCAGTCATTGGAAATAACCAAATCTGTTGAATGTTTAGAAGCAAAAGTGCAACAAAATGAAACAAAACATTGCACAAACACTTTGTTTCGTTTGCAGGTGCGTATTGATCACAGAACTAAAGCTGTCAGTTTTGGACTTGACTTGCATGTGGCTCACAAAGAGGAGGTGCCAGAAGGGCCATATCTCCAGGTATAAAATTTTCTGCATTTTTCTTGGTTAAATGCAGTTGTCTCTTGAGTGTTAATAATAATCCAGCTTTGTACTGTTTTACTTCACAACTGTGTTGATTGGTCAAGAAAACTTTTCTCACTTTTCTGTCACCTATTGTTTCAAAACTAAAACTTGTCATGACTTGGTGACCCATGTGTAGCTTTTCTATGCACGGTTAACATATTTTCACATTATTTAACATTGGCTCTTTGTGATAACATTTTATTCGTTGCTGTTGTGATTTAATTTTTGGTTTGGTTTTACAACACTCAAGTGCAATTATTATGACTATTAGTGTTATCATTATTATCGTCTTAGTCAACTACACTGTACTTTTCTTTTTGCTTTCACAGTCCATGCCATCTGAGCGACTCAGAAACCAATTGACACTGATGTCAACAGCTTTGCACAAGTCCATTAATAAAATTCAGCCTGAAATCATCAAGGTAAAATATTTTAAATGTTCATGTACATAAGTCATGCAAACATCTGTTGACAAAATTCAACAAAATTCCTTTTGCACAATATTGTACAAAGACAGTTGCCTTATAATATTTTTCAAAGACTAATGAAGGTTCCATCCCATGGTAAAAGTTGTGTATTTGTTTATCATCATTTGTACAATCTAAAGAGGCTTAACTGTATGCAAATATAGCAACCATACATTACTTACTGCTCTCTTTTTGGAAGCAGTGTTTTCCCTTGTTTTAAACAGGACAGTAAAATGAATCTTCAAATGGACTGAATTTTCAAGAATTTCAAGCAATTTTAGAAAATTATGATTAGTACCACTGGTGGTAGATTTTACCAGCTACTGCCTGAAAAGGAGAACACTGAGGACGTTGAATTGGAAATGTTTAGCCTCTTCTCCAGACTTGCTCTTAGTGATGACAGAATCATACATCAACTTGTCCTAGCATCCACCATTGTAATGAGGATAAGATTGAACCACCCATAGGCTGATAAATAGCAAGTCTGCATTACGCAAGAAACATCTTTTGAAAGATTGATCTTGTAGATCACTAATATGGCATTTTTTTGTCCTCTATTTCATGCTAATTGCTCCTGTGGATAACTCTCATATGGATTCAATCTTCAATAGGTAAGAACAGTGACTCTGTTTATGTGTTTGCTGTGATTTAACCATTTATACCCTGGCGTCAGTATACATATCCTCTGCACTACTCTCACTAAAAAGGAGAATAATTTGTTTGACAATCTGGTGTTTCTTTAGTTGGGGATCAATTCCATCATTCTCATGACCCTGAATGTTTTGTTAGGAGAAAATAAATTTTAGTCACCCAAGGGTTCAAATGATTGATGTGACTTGATGGGAGATAACTATTGGTAAACTAGCAGATTTGATGTGGTGTGGCATGATGATGCAGCATGTTGTGAGGTGATGTGACAGGGTTAGAGGTTTTTGTTAACAAAAATTGTTTTCCTTTTCACTTTCAGCAAAAGTGCCAAGAAGAGCAGCAGAAGATCATTCAGGTGTATTTACGTTCATCTAAAAAAGAACACAAACAGATGCTGGAAAGGAAGGCTGTGATTGAGGCTCGCAAAGAATATCTGGAGTCACTCCATGTTAAAAGAGTAAGTCCATTGTTTTTTTTTGTTTTTTTTTCACTTGTTTTCTGAGTTTGTTTGAGACTTTCCTCATTACATTCATCTCAGATGCAAATTCAAGTGTTATACACTTTATGTTAGATTCTCAAAGGAAACATTCCTGTTTCCCATAAGAGGGTTAATGATTTTTGTAACAAATTTGAGGTAAACATTTGCAATAGGTTCAAGAGCTACATGTAACAGATTAAACTGTCATCAAAAGAAATGAACAGATAATTGTGTACAAAAAAAAAAGTGAAAGACAATGCATTGACTTGAAGGCATGTTACAATTGTCCATGGTTTTTTCACTCTCTATATAGTGCAGACTCTCTTTATTAGCACAGCAAGACCAGGTGGGCAGAGTTTGGGCGGGAATGTGACATTATGCTTGTTAGCACTGGCTAACTTGCATTGCTCAAG
This sequence comes from Pocillopora verrucosa, assembly GCF_036669915.1. Taxonomy (NCBI): domain Eukaryota; kingdom Metazoa; phylum Cnidaria; class Anthozoa; order Scleractinia; family Pocilloporidae; genus Pocillopora; species Pocillopora verrucosa. Next base: position 7,633,297 of record NC_089312.1, read on the forward strand.
GCCTTATACTTTAATGTGGGCTGAGAAACGTTTGTGTCAATGAGGGCCAGGGTGCAGGCTACTCTGTGTACTGTTTTGCTCATTGAATGTTTGCTCTGCAGTACATCCAAACATGTGTAATGCTGAGTATAATGTATGCTGACTTGAGTGGTCTTTTTTTGTGTGTGTACTAGGAGCGAGAAGAACAGAAGTTGCTGAGGTTACAGCAGAAGGAGAATCTGGAAGCTGAACAGAAGCGACTCAATGAAGAGAGACAGAAACGAGAGGTGCTCCGAAGAAAGCAAGAACTTCAGGAGATTGAGAAGAAGCAAGCTATGGACAAGATTGCTGCTCTCAAGAAAACAACTGTGGGGGCAAAGGCTCTGAAAGACTTGACAGAGGAGGTGATGTGTTTTTTTTATTTATTATTCGTGTGATGCCCTTTCTCTGGAGTGGTGACTGGTAAAAGTAAACAGTTAGCCTGAGGCAACTCCTGGAAGCAATTTCCGAGGGGAAAAAGGACAACAATCTGGGAGAATATTTTGATTTTTCTTTTCTTTTATTGCTGTCTCTTTGAAAAAAAAAAAAAAAAAAAAAAAAAAAAGCAAGACAATCCAATCAATCAAATCCTTTCTTACAACAATACAACATGCCCTTCCTACCCTACACACAACCCTCTAAGGTTTTGTTGAAACACTGTTTCCCCTCCCATCGTTCGTCGCCATCGTTGTCAGGGGTAAGGGAATGTTTCGAACGTTGCAAAATATGTTGTAGACTAGGAAACTTAACTTAACTTTTGAATTTCTTTAGACAATTTAAGTTTCTTTCAAGTGAATTTAAGCACTGCCTTACAATGTATCTCAATTCTTGCTGTGAGAAATGATGACAGAATCAAACATCAACTTGTCCTAGCATCCACCAATGTTATGAGGATAAGATTGAACCACCCATAGGCTGATTAACAGCAAGTCTGTATGACGTTCAAAATATTTTCGCCCAGCCAGTCTTTACAGTGACTAATCGTTCTGTTCTGTTCTGTTCTGTTCTGTTTCATCTTTCGTGGCCATTTCTTTTGATGGATAAACTTGGACATCCAAATTAACAGGTAAGAACAGAAAAAGAATGATTCCAAAAGTTTCACTATTGTTTTCCTTATTCAAATGACTCGTTAAATAGTAGACGATTGTAGTTTCTGAAAGCTCGAGATAATGTATGTTAATGAATTAACGAAGGTTAGGATTATAGCCTGTGAGCAACCCCTCATTAGCAGAGTTGGGTGCTCAGTGTTTCCCAATCTACAGAAGATTTGAGATCAGTAGGGAAGAGGTGTGCTGTGGGTCTGACATGGTCAGTGTTGCACCATCTACAGATCTCTCGCTGGCTATAGCTTTGTTCAAAGCCTCAAACTTTTTCGCGAGCTAAGAAACACCCCTATTGAGGTACTAAAATTGTGGGCGTTCTTCCCGGCTGTTAGGATTACTGTCCCTCTACTTTTACAGACAAACACGTAAATCGCAAGGTAGATGAGTTGTTAATCTAAGTGAGCCGTAGTTTCAGAATATGGGAAGAGTGTCAAGAAGCTACCCCCATTCACTAAGTTTTGTTCTCTTTCCCCTTTTCCATGGGTACTTTTTCCGTATGACTCAAATTGGTTGCTTGGTGATCAAACGTGAAGTTAGGTTGGGTTCAAACTTTTGTTGCTTTCTTGTTAAACAGGAAATTGAAGCCATGGATGCAGATGATATCCTGGCCAGACAAGTTGAACAGCTGGATAAAGAGAAGAGAGAGTTGCAGACAAGGCTTAAAACTCAGGAGAAGAAGGTGAATACACTTGGCGCACCCTTGAAAAGTATTAAACAAAAACAGTCATATCAGAGTTTTCATGTCTGACCAACATGTTTTACCAATCCGTTGGAGAAGCAACGGCTTCTGAACGTTGGTTAGCCGAGAATTAACCTAACTGTTGAAGTTCTTAACCAAGATTGGAGTGAGCCCTGTTAACAACTACCGTAAACGTCCATGTATAAGCTGCATCCGTAGATAAGCCGCACCCCCGATTTGGAAGCGCAGAATTCGGGAAAAAAAATAAAAACAATACAGTTTGAAGTTTCAGAGTTTTATTGCTACAAACAATCAAGGTTTCGAAACACCGACATAGAAGTTGTGGCTATCTTTCACATTTATCAAGTCTAAAGAAAGCGAAATTTCATTTGTTGTACTTTCTTTTTCATTGGAATTTACACCATCTTTAACTTAAAATGCTCTTTCGATCCGATTTTTCAAGATTATCACTTCGAAACACGCCATAAAGTTGAAATTCCTTCGGCATTGAAAAAAACAAAAAAACAAAAAGCAAATAAGTGTTCAGTAGCCAAGCTTTAAATGTTGGGAGGAGTCTGGGCTAGGGCCTAGCCATCGTCTGGGCATAAACAGAAAGCACGCGCACTGATGCAATCATTTCAGTTTCTATTTCAAATCACGATTGGATAGATCTGATTTGGGGACTGGGTCGAGTAAACTATGAAAAGCATTATTGTTTGCATCATCGCAGTTCCAACATGGAGAAATTTACTTTCGATTTAGCAGTTCAGGGAAGATTTTCCAAAGATGTTTGGAAACCCGCAATAGGCGAAAAACTTCATGTAGAACAGGATCCTGATAATGCAGTCGACGAATTTGCCATGAAGGTAGTAAAAAACAACGAGAGATTCCTTGTATGTTGGCAGTGCTTTCAGTAAGGTTTGAAGTAGGTGGCTACCTCGGTAAAGCACTCGGTGGAGGATAATATGAAAAACAATTTCGATCTCGTTAGCCCATTAGTTCCATCAGAGTAAAATTGCTTCAAACTGAGTTTTCTGTGGCGGACTTTGGTAAATGATCGTTAAATATTGGTCTCCTTTGTAACAATTGTTAAACTGATTGTTTATTTTTATCAAAATCTTCCATTGGCAGACTTGCAAACCTGCTGCCTGAGTTTCACACAAAAAGTCCTCTAAAAGGACATGTGATTACTGGTTACTGAAATTTTAGTCAGTATGTTCTCGTAAATTCAAAATCTTATTTTTCCAGAAAATTTATGAGACAGTACTAATAGTTTTTTACTCAAAACTAGGTTATAAAGGTAAAAGTCGCCTGAAAGAAATTTAAAAGACCTCCAGGTGTTTGAGGTCTCACTTAAGCTTCCAAAAAGTAACGGAAAGATCCAGAATGGTGTTAACCATCCAACATCGCATAATACTAAACACTTTCAACAGGCAGTCAACAAAAACAAAACTAGATAATATCCTGTGTGTATCAAATTTCCGTCTGCATATGTTCTCAAATTTTGAGGCTACGATCCAAACCTTTCTTCGCCTGATCTTTGTTTACAGAGGTTTCTTCTGCTTGCAATTGGAAACAGATTCCTTAGTCTCCTGCTTCGAACGCTGAACCAGGGCGTGAAATTGCGCCTAATACAGGCGCCAATGCGACTAAATTTTTCACTTTGGCGACCAAATCCTGAAAGTTAGTCGCCAAATTGGCGACTACAACGTTTCATCATAACCTTACCAAGAGATATAGTGAATTAAATAAATTTGCAAAGATAAATCCGCGGCAAACTTCCTCGTTTAGATTGTTTCCAAAACGTAGGACATGCATCTCGATCGATAACTAGACGCCATCTTGGATTTAGATGAGCCTGAAGGTTGTATATCATACATCCTAGTGTCCACTTTGTAGCACGTTAAAGATCTTTTCCCTAACTTAATTTTGGAGGGTCTATCTAGAACGCTGACAGCGTAAAGAAAGATTTTGTTTGTCTTTGAAAATGGCGATCAACTTTTTTTGAATTGGCTACCACTTTGAAGAATTCAGGAGCCAAGTGGCTATCAGAAAAAAAAAGTTAATTTCACGCCCTGTGAACGCATGTTTTGTGATTGCAAGTTTTTGTTTTGTTTTGTTTTTTGATGTGTTGTGTTTGGTTGGTTATTGAGTGAAATTAAAGATTTGCGCCAGTGGCTTCCGCCAATTTTATTTTCTGTAAAAACCTCAGGATTTTTCTTTTCCGCAGAATTGTTCATTTAATGTTTACAAAAGATAATTAAATTAAATCAATCAGCCAATGAACTTTAGCTGTGCCCACGGCTCGTGTTTTATATCGGATCGTAAACAATGGTCGTGTCAGCGAAGAACAAGGTCTTCTTCAATTTTTCAGCAAATGCAGCTTTTTTTTTTAATAAAAGTTTAAACGCTAAGTGTTTTACAGCCTTTATAGTTTTATAGCCTTTTATAGTTCTCTTCACAGCTAAGCCTAGCTAGGTTAAGCGTCTTTAAGCAAGGTCAACATCTTTCAAATTTGATTTACATGTGCTATTAACAACCGAGCTGTTTTCACTAATTTTTATTTTCAAGTTTGTTTTGTAACTAGCAGTTGAGAAGTGCTGCTGTTGTTTTATTTGTCTAAAAGTATTTAATGATTTTAGTTCAGCACAAATTTGTTGGAAAGTTATTTAGGTAACCGACGATGTGTACTTCTCCTTCGAGCGTGATTAACTTTTATGGAACGTGCGAAACAAGCAAAGAAAGAAAACTACCAGTGAAAGAATGAATCTAAAAAAAAAATACGATAGAATTAAAAAAATAACTGGGGTGAATACTCCAGTACTAAATTGACTGTTATTTTCTATGTTATTTATTTACCTTTTTGTTCTGTAAGTTTGACTTGGACGTGGCAAAGGATACCCGGCGATTCACGTCAGAGTACCCGCCGGAGCTCCGGCGGGTGCCGGGTGTTATTGAAAGCACTGTGTTGGTGTTTAGTTGTTCGAGTAAAGCGAAAATTAATCGCTTGAAAGAACTCTTGGAGAACAAGATTCGCCGATAAACACTCGAAGACACAAACGGCTCTTTTAGGAGCCACCACTCAGAGAAAAAGTCAATGAACTACAGCAACACGCTCTCAGTATCTGTTATGTTTATTTCTTGGCATCTTAAGAAGTTTTATGAATATTAATTAGGTTTTTGAGAACTCCAAACACAGATGTATCCATGGATAAGCCACACCTTGATTTTTGGCTTCAATTTTGTGAAAAAAAGTGCGGCTTATACATGGACGTTTACGGTAGTTGAAAGCGATAACACGTTTACGTACTTTCTCCAGGACCATGCCAGTGGATTTTCCTGTTAGACAAGCACCTTTTCTCGTTCTCTTGCCCAGTCCTCAAAGCCCCAAACAACCCACTTTTCAATTTAATCCTAAAGGAAAAGCTGGAGTCCATATCCTTTCTAGTCGTGTTAAGCATAAATAAAAATGTTGGTCTACTCGGAAATATTTTAGATTTCTTTTATAGTCACGCGTCATGGATAGCTGTTGCTTTTTAACGAGATTAGTGTTTTCCCTTGGTTTAGATGGATTACCTCGCACGAGCGATGCGAATGGAGGAGATTCCTTTACTGAAGCAACAGTACGAGGAACACCTCGTGCAGGACCAAAAGTTCTGGGAAGAACAGGAAGAAGACAGGGTGAGTGGACATTAAATTGTGATCAAATGTACAGTTGAACCTTGACAAGGCTAGAAAGGGAGGCATCAAGCTCTCCATAACGAGGAATACGATTTCTGCTGCAGTTCACACGTATTTGTATCTGTTACCTTCGCGGTTAGCGGTCTCACGACCAGCGTGCCTCGCGTCATACTGGTCACGTGACACATTTCAACTAATGATGAATGATCACGAATAATCCATTACTTAACTTTGACGTTCTTCTTTGTTCGGCTCGAATTCCAGATCAGTGTAGCAGTGTCGGAGCATAAGAAGCTAGTAGAAACCAGTGGAAGGCTGCAGCGAATGGTACCAGACAAGGAGACTTTCGTTGACAGCCTACTTAAAGCTCGTCAGGCGTCTCACGAGGTGAATGCAATGCTTCTGTTTTAGAGCTTTCATCGTCGCTAACATAATTAATTGTAACTCACGAAGTTGTCCTTAACGAGGAGCGCTTTTCGATTGAAGGTGGGAAAAGTTAAATAATGGTATAAAACCCTTCATTTCCAAACATCAGTATTCATATTTTTCACGCTGATCTCTCTACATCGCTAATGGTAATGACACGTAGAGTTAGTATTACAGTCAGGCGGCTCTTAAAATTGGGCATCTTGTCCTTCCTTCTCGTGACCTTAGGCTTTGCATTTAATTCAAGGGTTATATTGTAAGGATAACTTAGAAGCCAGTCACTCTTAGGAGTTGAAGGGTTTACCAATTTAAATATCACACCGAGGAACTCGCGAAAAGTTAAAGTTGTTGGTAAGAGTAAACTGCGTTAGAAATCAGAGGTAACTTAGGTGAGGCTGAGCAAAGGGTTGCATCTGACTGGATGAGAAGGTTAATGAGTTTGTCCTTGGAATTGATGAAACTTCGGAAGTTTACTTGCTTGTGAAGTGAAAGACGCCTATGTGGGTGCTGATGCAAACTATCGTTCAATATAATATTTAGTGATTGTTATTTACAGCCTTCAATTGGAAAAAGTATCTTCTGTGGTGAGCCTGTTTTGCACATTGTATGAATACTTTAATTTTTATTTCTTTTTGACAGGAAAAAATGAAAGAATTTCAAGCTCGTTTGGACGAGGCTCGTAAGAAACGTTTGGAGGAGCGACGGAAAGAGCGCATTTTGGAGAGGAAAAAGCAGCGACGACATGAAAGGGAAGAGAAAGAACGAAAGGAACAGGAAGAAAAAGAAAAGAGAGGTGAAACTTTTTACGTTTGTCAATGTCACTTTGTCGCAATGCTTCAAATTCTAATTCGACCCAGAAAATTTGAACCATAAGCTGTGCACATCTATCCGGGTTAAGTAGTTTTATCTTTTCAAAGAGAAATTATCCTTGTAAGAGGACAATTTTTAAAATTTTTCTCATGTCCTAATTTTCCATACCTTCCTCTACTGTTACTTGATCAAAGTAAAAAGTGCATACTTGTGGACCAGTCGCTGTTTATCGCCTGTTAGTGGGTGGGTGGAATCGAAGGATGTGGGGAATCGTATGGTTTTTTAGAGAGAACGGAGGAGTCGTCTCTGACAGCATTTGTGGGGACTGGATAAAATTGAGGGAAGGGAAAATATGTAAATTTTTAATGTGATACAATCAAAATGCTCTGTCTCCCTCCCCCCCCTCCAACACCTCTTTGCCTCAGGCAGTAAATAATGACCGATTTCTAAGTTTTTTTTCCGTGCCTCAAGAGTCAAAGGAGAGGAGAGTATGTCGTTTTCCTCTTTTCTCTGCCATAGAACGCGAAGAAGCCGACGAAAAGGCCAGGATAGAAAAGGAAGAGAAAGAACGTGAGTACCGCGAGAGGGTCGCAAAGCTGGACGAGATGGAGCGCAAGCGGCGAGAGAGAGAGAAGGAAATTGAGGAAAAGAACCAGCGAGGGAGCAGGCCTGACAGTGAACGGGATGGTCCATCAAAGGGATTGGAACGAGACAGAGACAGGGACCGATATGGACCTCCTCGCCGGGAAGAGAAAGGTTCGAGTTATTTCTTATGAATTGTTTGTTGGTTGGTTGGTTTGTTTTTCATTCGGTTGTAAGACATTACCCAGTGTTATGAACGGAACTGTGAGATAAGATCTTGAATGAGCTTGCATTCAAGTGATGGAAAAAACAAGCGTTTTTTTTTGGAGAAAAAAAGTAAGTGGCTGATAAAAATAAACCATACCTGTTTCCTCGCAAATTCTTTTGAAGTCTTTTGTAGCCCACATCTCAAGCCCCTCCCCCCTCCAATTCTTCTGTCTTCTGATGAAAACTTCTCGCTATTTAAGCTCTCTCAGCATTCTTTTAAAGGATAATCTGTAAAAGTTCCTCTCGTCATTTCGACTTATTCATAACGCTCCGTTACAATGATTCGGAAAGACAAGCTTACAGTTTTTTCTTCTATTTTGGATAATCCACGCACACAGGTTTAAGTCGCAGAAATTTAACCTTTTGAGCAATAAGTACTTTTTCCCTTTGATGCCAATACATTCTCAAGCAATCAGGGGAATATAATAAAGAAAAATATTTACCAAGGGTTTTTGTTTGGACGGCAAATTCTCTTAATTGACATTGTAATAGTCGTACGATAGATCGTAAGGAGAATTCATTTCAAGATTGGGAGGCCAAAAGGAATGTTCCAAGTTGGTTTTCAAAAGGCCCACAGCAAACCATTCGGGCGGCCAGACAGCGTTTATGTCGGAGTGTAATACTTGCACTTAGTATGTTACCCTTCTTCACAGACGAAGGTGGATCATGGAGGCGCGATGAACGGGAGAGGCCACCACCTGATGTTGAGAGGCGCCGTGAGGAACGAGAACTGCTACCCTCAAGCCGTGACCAGGAGGAGCGCGAACAGGACCGTGAATCTACAGGTGTATGGCGTCGTGGTGATGGCCGTGATGATCGTTTCCGCGACGACCGTTCCCGTGACGATCGTTATCGCGATGATCGCATGCGCGACGACCGTTTCCGTGATGGGGGTTCAGGTAATTTGAAACTATAATTTTGAGATGTATAGCCCGGTGTTTTAAGTGTTCGGGTTTTTTTTTTGGTGTTAAGGATTAAGGCAAACTGTTGTTATGGTGACTGTAGCTTCCCCTAATGAAATTCGGGTCTGAGGTATTCAGGGGCTCCTAAATTTGTCCAGAAGGCCCTTGGATAGAATACTACTCTTAAAGCAGGAAATGCCCAGCCGTGAAACCTTGTTTCAGGTACCCGTTCATCAAGAAGGGAGGGGTGGGGCGGGGGAACGCTTTAAGACGACCGCAAAAAGAGCGCACAGGATTACTGTGGAATGGCGTCGTCAAACTGCTCGAGAATTCATCGATCCCAGCGGTAAAGAAGTTGCCCGCTGACCTAATTAGTGAATATGTCATAGGACAAAATTTAACGATGTTAAAGCAGCAATGATTCGTTTTAGGTGGAGGCTGGAGACGAGATGATCGTGACAGGGAAGGGCCTCGTGATGAGGGGTCAACTTGGAGGAGGTCTGGGGAAAGAGATGGTCCGAGAAGAGGTTAGAGATCATCATAGACTTGAGTGCGAGTGGCCTTTTCAGAACTTGTAGCTCCCTACACGTAGAGTTGATGCACTGTTACTTTCTGAATCCAGAGGAGAGTTATAAAATACTCTCCTTCAATGAAACTGATATTTTAATTTTCTCTTATTAGATATGGACCGCCCTAGAATGGACGATCGTGGTCCTTGGAGGAGAGATGACCGTGATCGTCCATCCTCGGGTAGCGGGTGGCGAGACCGTGATGACCGTGACCGTCCACCACCCAGTTCCTATCGTGACGATCGCGGCCGAGATGATCGTGGGCGTGACGACCGATGGCGCGACGACCGTGGACGGGACGACCGTGGACGGGACGACCGTGGACGCGACGACCGTGGGCGGGACGACCGTGGGCGGGACGACCGTGGACGGGACGACCGTGGGCGGGACGACCGTGGGCGGGACGACCGTGGGCGGGACGACCGTGGGCGGGACGACCGTGGGCGGGACGACCGTGGGCGGGACGACCGTGGGCGGGACGACCGTGGACGGGACGACCGTGGACGGGACGACCGTGGACGGGACGATCGATGGCGTGATGATCGTGGACGCGATGATCGTGGGAGGGACGATCGTGGACGCGATGATCGTTGGCGTGGGCGTGATCGAGAAGAGCGTGACCGTCCGTCGGGGGATTCTTGGCGCGGTGACCGTGATCGTGGAGATGGGGGGGGTCGAGATGATCGTTTCCGAGGGGACCGTGAAGGAGATCGCTACAGAGGAGATCGTGATGAACGTGATCGTTCTGGTTGGAGGAACGAACGCCCAGATATCGTGACCGTGATCGTGACCGTGATCGTGGATGCGTGGAGAAGGGGAGGGGAGGATCCTGGCCGTGATCAGTGGAGACGAGACCCACCACCTGCACGTTCTGAAGGTTTGTTAGAAGTGTTAGACAAAGGATTGGAAGTAATTTTTTTCTGACTTTTGATATGCTTTATACTCAGGTAAATCCTGGTCTGCCTCCCGTCGCGGTCGAGAAAGACCCCCTGCGGAGCAATCTGATGGTGACGGTTGGACCACAGTACAGTACAAGTGATCAACTCATACTAATACACTACCCTGGCAAGGAGTTAATAAAGCCACTCAATGCTTCCTTGGTTTGGCGCTTAACCGGATGTGTTCATAGCTGACCCATTATGTCAGTCATATTTGGAGTGTGAATGTTTACAAAAATGATCGCGGTTGTTACGTCTATTTCGCTGGTTTTCAGTCATAACTTTGGTCTTCCCGTTGTTGTGGGACTGCGTTTAGTTTGTCTTATTCGGTGCTGGCCTTGTCTTTCGATGAAAACCTATACTTAAGCTTCGAGGAATTCGGTGATAGCAGAGAAAATTGTAGATTACGATCTGTCTGTCCAATGATATCATGAGACATCTTTTTTTCGTTTGTTTTTCGTTTTTCGTTTTTCGTTCAATTCAATTCAAACTTCAGCCAGGGTAGATGATAGGAAACGAATTGTGTTCACATTAAACGATACGTGTAAACAGTTAGTGTGTGTGGAGTTTTTTCTGTCTCGCAAGTCTAGCCTGAAACTCGCTGACGACGCAAACGCAGTCACACATGTACTCACATCAAACAAAGGGGAAAAGATGACGTTTAAAGCATTTCATGTGAGTTGCAATAGCTTAATTTCTTTTAGAGAGGAAATTACTAGCCACAGCATAGGGAAAGATGACCTCATCAGGGGATAATTTTCCCATCATGATCTTTCATGGTGCTAGCTTCTTATTCCGAGGCTCTGAACCTGCCGTTGTCATCGTTATATCATGAGATACCGGTCGAAGTGATAGTCTGATTTCGGTAGAACAGATAAATGGCCTTTCTATAGTAGTGACGTTCAGAGTATTTTCCTGGAGGGACTTGGAGTTGAGTAATTGAATTTCACGTATGGCTACAAACTGTGCTACTTTGTGGTCGAGAGCGATGACTTCACTTAAGCACGACAACAACGGTGACGTTCGCTTGTAGTTAATGATCAACTAATTTCGGGATCTTGGTATCCGCCTGTCCCTTCATCGCAATAAATGTTCTTGTATATTTTGAGTGATTATTTGATCATCTGATCGATGAATATAACCTCCCTTACACAGACATAAGCGTTAAGTCGTACGCGGGAAGAATTAGGGTGAAACATTTTAAGACTCGATTACTAGCTAGCCACTGTACGGGAAACGATCCCGTGCTTCCGTCCCGTCAGCCCCACCCAGGAGAAACAAGCGGAAATCGTGACTGCAGTCAACTAAGACGCGCTTGAACAATCAAGTGAAGTAAAGTTGTTTTGAAATACCCATCCTCGGGCAGTTTTCTAGGTTGAATTGTCAAAAGAATCCAAGTACTGCTGTGTTTACAATGTTTCGGACGGTTACTTTCAGGATCCTCTGTTGGGGTGACACTAAGTGACTGGTATGTTTTCTTAGAACGATCAATTTAACCGGAAGAGGTTTGGCGGAATTACATCGGCTAACACTTGAATTTCAAAATAAATACAAAAGAGAGTTAACGTAACCTGTATTAAAATTAGCCGTTTTCTTTGTCATGCAATTAACTTTCTTTTAAACAATTGTTAAGAATCGCTGGCTTGTAACAAAATTTCCAAGTTGAGTCTTAAGCAAATATTTCATTGACGTCATACTATGAATGCTGGCTTCCTCGTTTTCGAAGAAGCACGTCGCATCCAGCGTGAGATAAAAGCCTGAATAGCCCATTCATTCCCTTAATTGCACCAGTCAAATATACTCGCTGAACAGTGGACTGTAAGGACTAAAAGATAAACAAAATCAGCTCATCGCAGTTTTCAAGGAATACTTTTTCCATTTGCGTTCTAAAATCGAATACATCGGTTGTAACGCGTCGTTACATGTAACTCACCGAACTATGACTTTAGAAATGGAGCATACAATTTCTTCACCGAAGTATTCTGTACAAACAACAGATGATCCATTGACGATGATTAGCCCAATATTCTTTCTCGTTCTAGCGGTGGTGGATTTAACTCTGTCTGTGGTTACTACAACAGCGAACGGAGCGCTATTGTGGACAATTAGTCGTGACACTCGTCGCCTACTTCAAACGCCTCCGTCTTTGCTGATCGCAAACTTGTGTGTTTCTGATCTAACGGTTGGATTGATTGCTGTTACTCTTGTAGGCGTGAAAGATGTTTATCGATATCAAGGTTTGGACGTTCCCGAGTTTCTGGATCCTATAATCCGTTTGGTGCTTGGATTATCACTGTTTGTCAGTAGTGGGTCTATCATAGCTCTGTCCTGCGATCGCTACATTGCTGTAATGCATCCGTTTAAATACCGAACCAACATGACTAAGGAAAGAATTAGGATTTGTATCGCTAGTATCTGGGGAATTGCCGCGACTGTGTGCTTTCTACCGTTAACAAATGTTCCTGAAGAAATATTCAAGATCGTGTATGCGCATACTCACGCATCGTTCCCCGCCATATTGTTAACAATCATGTACTGTAAAGTCTTCCTCGCTTTGGGAAAAAGGAAACGCGAACTTAAAGAAGCTGGAATCACCGCCACGATGAAAAGCAAACAAGCGTTAGACCGCGAAAGGAACATGGTCGTGACAATTCTGATTGTGTTGGCGTTATTCTACGTGACAGTCGTACCTGAATTCGTTGCGTTACATCTAATGTACTTTTGCCAGTCGTGCAAACGATCAATACTTTTTAGAAAGTTGGAGATTGTGTTTTCGCGATTTCTTTTCCTTAATTCTGCCTTAAATCCCTTTGTGTATGCATGGAGATTGCCCAAGTATCGCCACGTATTCCTAAGGGATCGCTCTAGCAAATTTCCACCCACAAAGGTTTAAGTTCTTCGCGATCGATCATAGACTATACTTTTTATTAAGACACGCTGGGAATTTTAGGAGCGCCTGCATCCTCCAGACTACTGGTATTCGTTGCACGACCTTTTTTGTAAATATAAAAAAAAATATGTCTATAAGTGTAAATTATTCAGTTGTATCTAATAAAGCATTGCAAGCTAAGATAATTGATTTTGCTCATTCGAATACTTTATGAACAGATGGATAATTGGCAAAGAGATAAATACGGCTGTTTCATGTGTTCTGCAAGCGTAACGGTAATTTTCAAAGCAATCTTCACCACGGTTAAGAGAGAATCGATCGAAGAGACTGATAGCCCTTATGAGAGTCATATGAACCTCATGCAAAAGCGTTATCCGCCACTCCCGCTGTGGATGTTACTAAAATCAGGAACGGAGAACGGGGAATGAAAAACAAAACAAAAAAATTAAGAACGGGGAACGGGGACACGGGAGTGCACTCAGTGCATTTTTAGTGAAAAAGTGAAAAAGATCATTCCACTAACAATAATTTATTTCTGACTTCGCCATTCTCTGGAAAAAAAATTAACAGTCAATTTTCTTGATTTTCTCCCAACCACATCCAGTTCCTTAACTCTCGAGTAGTGCTTAACTCAGTTATTATGCAGACTAAACCAGTCGTTACTATTCATCATAAAATATTGATATAAAAAAGACGATAAAAAATTTCAATACGAAACTGAAACATATATTACGTTATAATTGTTAAAGTTGTGTTATCCATACTGTTGAAGCTACCTTCAGTGTTACTTAAAAAACGATTTTTTCCATTCTTTTTGTTATGTTGAAAATAAGTTGCAAAAAATGCTTGCTTCATTTTTCTTAACATTCATGTGATCCAATTTGTCTCAAAAATTTAGTTTCTTTAGCACTCTGTTTTCTTCTCTTTTTTCACAATAACATGCAAAACAATGCATACTTTTCCTAGTTTGCAACTGACCATTCCAATATGTAACTAGAAATTCTCCCTACTATCTGTCACACAATTGTTATGATGTTACTTCAGATAATTTGGTGTTTGATCAACTAACAATTCACAATTGTATTGATATTGTAAGGAGAAATTCTGTTTTGGTCATCACTCATGGGAGCTTAAGGGTTAATCCTTTAATCCCTAAGAGTGACTGGCATCTAATTTTTCCTTACAATATCACCCGTGAATCAAACATTAAGGTCATGAGAATGAAGGAGATGATCACCAACAAAAGATGCTCTTGATTTTCAAACAAACTCTCCTTGTAGGTAATGTAGAAATGTATAGAGAACAGTATCAAGAATATGCATACTGATGTTAGGATCAATGGTAAAGGGTTAAGCTTGAATTATCTCCAAGAAAATAAGTGGCTCACCAAGGAATACAAGATTGTTATCTTATGGCGTCTGAATCCAAGTATTGAATAGATCAGCATTTTTTGCCTGCATGATAGTTGTGTAGACAGTCTTATTATTCAGTACAGGATGGATGGACATGACACTGAACAGTGCATCAGGGGTGAGCTTTGCCTGTGTCAACTTTTTCAATGCCTTCTCAGCCGGATCGCGGCGATCATCTGATGGAGGGGGTGTGGTCCAATGGTCATAATTGGTCTCTACAAGGTACCACCTGCATATTCAACACAAAAATGATTCAATCCTGAGATGTAACCATCCATATGAGGGTAGTTTGTAAAGTTCAGGATAAAATTAACCTCCTTTTCAAACCTCATAATTCATATGTACTTTCTCACTTTTCTTAAGTTTCAAAATTGCATAATCTCTTTGTATTTACTAGTATATAATAAGCTGAATTACACACCATTTGATTGGTTCTTACTTATGACCTATTGAAGGACAGACACAAAAATGATGTCACCAGCAACAACTTTTTTCTTTTTCTTTTATAAAATATATTCATTTGGTTCCATGTTACTATGGCTCTGTAAATCTGGAAAGTAATAGATCACAGAAGACATCAAAATGCTTAGGGTTAGAGTATCAGCGACAAACTTGGCCATGTTATGTGCAACTTTCTTTCTTGTGTTCTTGTTTTCTTCCACATTTTGACATAACCTGAGATATATCACTAAACATAAAATTATGTACCACAACATGACATCTATTTGTTAAGTACATACGGTTCCTTTGCTGCATCTTGACTCAGCCTCCAGATGTCAGCTGTTTTTTCTCTGCCTCGTGTTACCACAGCACCTTCCCCAACTTTAACTCCTCCTAAAATAAGATAGCTAGCTGCTATCAAGGACACTTGAGATACTTTCTTCACAGCTTGAGAAAAGTCCATTCCTTCTGTGCTGACCACATCTCGAATCAGAAATGTAACAGGAATTGCATTTTTATTAAAGATAGCTTCAAAGACATTATCCCATATGTGGCCACGGTCCCTCTCATCCAGACTGATTGTGAGACTGTTCGGTCGCTGTGCTGTCAAAAGACCAACCTGGCCAGCAAATGTTACACCAGTGTACACCACCTTACCTATAAAGACCAATGATAAACTGTTTCACTCCCAAATCCCACTATTTATTCTCCTTACTGTTTGCCATACAATTTGTATCATAGCAGTATGGAGAATTAGGTATTGGAACAATAAATAATCCCCTAACTGATATTTTTCTTTATTCTCATCACTTGTCTGCTTGATACTGCATGGATATTGTCAGAAGAAATTCTATTTTGATCACTCATGGGAGTGAAAGGGTTAAAAGGTTATGCATTTCAGGTGTTAAAGGCTTCAATGATCAAATCAACTCTGGTCAATGAGTAGAAAGTCACATTTGCTGATCTTGTCTTTATTGTAAAACAGTTGTTGTCTGCAGAGCATGAAGTGCTATTGAATAGTGAATGAACATAGGCTGAAAAATTAATGACAATCTCTCTCAAACAATATTGAATATGATCATTCAATTTATTGCATTTAGTTGCTAAATGCAACATGATGTGATAATTTTTTACATCAAGGAATGATGCTTACAAGTGCAAAACTCAACAGCAGCACCAAAAACTATCACATGAATTTGCTAGATACTACAACATTCATTGATCACACAAAGAACCCTCCAATAAAAATTGTCGTTGAGTAGGGCATTCAAGTACAATTTTTCCCCGCAGGGAGTAGGAATTTTGAATTTTTAATCTCCAAAAGTCCGAATGCAGGGGAGGGGGGGGGGGATTGCCAAGTGGCGTTAACTCTTCACATTGATCAACGCATTGGAAGCTTATAAATTGGAACCTTTAATTCACATAATCCTTGAGTTGTAAAGACTGTCATTGTCACTCAAAATAAGCTTTCTTTCCTATTTACCGGATCAGTCATTTCCTACCATAGCCTTTTTCCACTGAGCTATACAACAGTGCGAGGAATGTGAACATGATAGAGGAATCGCACACTTACTTTCTAAAGAATAATCTATAATTTACCTTTGCTTTGAAAGTTGGATATGAAAGTTATATCCCGCAGCGTATCTGTAAAAGAGTAATCCAGGTTTCTTCCGTGAAAAACACTTCCATTCTTGTCTTGTGCAACGATACTCGTGCAAAAAGCTGTTACGTCGTATAAAATGTTGAGAAGTATTGTGTCTGAAAAGCTTAGATTAAGTCCCTTTGATATACCCATCATCTCTTTATTATACTCCTCGGGGAAATGTTTATCAATTACAACAGCAAGCTTTTCTGCAAGCGGTATTGCAAACGGTGGAATCTTCTTTCGCAGATTTGCTAAAATCTTCGGAGTGTATTTCAGGTATTTCTGGGTAATATTGAGCCATCTTTCTTCTGGAGCAAGATCGAGGTCAATGGTATAACTTGGCGCTTGAAATGGCTCACATTGAGTGGGTTTGAAGCTGAAGAATACCACAAAAAGGCAGCCAATACACAGCGTCCGTACCGCCATGTTGAACACCATGCTGACTTCCGGTTTCCAGAATAACCGTGACAGATCGATAGTAATCGGAGAACCAAACCTCGTGACATTTGATTGACGCGTTACTCATTTCCTTTTTTAGCGCACAATTTGAAAGAAGCAGTCGTTGGTTTCTGGATCGATCAAATATCAGCAGTTTTTTTCTGGTCTTTCGCTGCCATAATGAGTGTATTGCAGCGAATGTTTGGAGGTAAGAATAAGGAAAATATTCCAACAACTGAAGACGCAATCCAAAAACTGAGACAGACCGAGGAAATGTTAGAAAAAAAACAAGAATTCTTGGAGAAAAAAATCGATATGGAGAACGCAACAGCGAAAAAGCACGCCAAAACGAACAAGAGAATTGCGCTGCAAGCCTTGAAAAGGCGAAAACGCTTTGAAAAACAGCTTTATCAGATTGATGGAACTTTATCGACCATAGAATTTCAGCGTGAAGCCTTGGAAAACGCTAACACAAACACCGAAGTTTTGAAGAATATGAATTATGCTGCTAAAACACTGAAGAGCATTCATCAAGTTCTCGATGTGGAGGATGTTCACGACATTATGGATGATATTCAAGAACAGACAGAAATTTCTAAAGAGATTTCGGAGGCAATCTGTGGTGTAGGTCTGAATCAAGACTTCGATGATGAAGAACTCGAAGCCGAATTGGAAGCCATCGAACAAGAAAGTCTCAACAAAGAACTTCTTGGAATGGAACGTCCTAACGCAGGATTACCGAACGTTCCATCGACAGATCCGTTAATGAAAAACAAAACTATGCGTGATGATGATGACCTGAAAGATCTCGAGGCCTGGGCTATGTAAAAACTGAGAACTTTATGTAGAACACATTATTAATCGCAGACTCTTCTGAAGTAAACGAAGTTTAATGTTCCGTAAGATGGCTTGCTGAAAGAAAATTGAGTTTGTACAGTATCAGCTAAGCATGTACCTTAACTGCAAAACAATGAACGTGTTAAAGCGTATTTATGCCGCTTCTAGATTAAAATTTATGTGCACTGGGAAAGAAGCGTTAATTAATTTTGACAGATTGTTACGATACAACGCAAGAGTTGTTCAAGAAAGAAATAAAATAAAACTGTGATACAATGAAATAAAACTGTGATTCATGTATTTTATGCAGTACACCACAAATCCAATTTGGGAAGAAATAGCTCTATTTTTCTAAAGCCTGATTAATCAGATGCAAAGCTGAAAATTCCATAGACTTCGTTCTAGTTTCCACCTTGTATGAGTCCATTCCATATTTCTATATGTCACCTCGCGGCCGTAGCCTGAGCACTAGCTTGTCTTCCATTTCGCGCTTTCGCAGCACACAGAATTTCCTATTTATCACATCGGAAGTTGGGTTGCTCTTTGTTTGACATAAGCCCGCAACTTCATAAACCAAAACAAGCCTGACAAGCTTCATGCTTCGTCGTTGAATGCGTACAAGTTCTTTGTTTTGTATAAAAGGATTAGGCGCCTCTTCGTTGTCTGATCTCGTTCGCTTTCAGTAGCGCCATGTGTGGGCAGCGATCCATCATCGCTGAAAGCAAACCATCGCATTGATCGAAGAGCCCTGTGGAGCAATCAACTGGTAAATGGATCTAGAGGATTTATCGAGCTTTTGGGCGAGATTTCAGATCGCCTTTTCGTGGGATTATCCAGAAGGCTGGGATATACAAGCTGTGCAGTCAGCCGTGTTTCATGTTGTAGGCGACAGCGAAACGAGGTGAGATTAAGATCGAACATCACTGTTTTATTACCTATGATAATGGCACTAACAGTAATAATAATTGCAGGTGAAGTTTATCCCTTTGATAACTTGTCAATAAAAATCGCAGTTTTAGGCTGATATCCTTTTTGATTTCCCACTGTGTTTTGTGATAAAATCGATCACGGTGATTCGTGCTTTCTAAGAACAGGTTCATTCGATTAATCCTTTGAGGTGCTTAGATAAGCACACTGTAACAATGTAAAATCTCTTATGATGAACTGTCTCGTTTTCTCTTGGCGAGTGCAGGTTAACTTTTGCCTTTATAAAGAAACCAAACAAATCAGGTAAAATCACAGGAGGTCCTTCTTTGTAAAACTCTGGTTGAATTTATTATCACGCGATGGTAATTTTTATCACAAACAATTTCCTTTTCGTTCAAGAACACCCATCATGACAGTTCATTCCAAAGCAAGCAGCGCTACCACAATTACGTTTAACCTCAGTGAACGCCACGAATACTCTGTTAGCACTTTAAATACGTTTTATCACAATAAAGAATACAGTTTAACCAATGGATTTTATATTTTCACTTTTTACGACGATATTATAGATATTTCCGTGATATCGTCGATCTTCCAACTGTTCTTCTTGTTGATAAGGCGGATCGAAACGAAAAAGCATCTCCTCGATATCTTGACGAAGGTCAAGAGCAATTTTAGCCAAAGAAGGATTCTAGAGACAATTACCAGATGTTTATCTTTATGCCTTAATAAACATGGATTAAAAGGCTTTTTGTCTTTCCTTTCTTGTCCAAGGATCTCAAAGTGCATTCTTGTGGGTTTTTTATGTTAATTTATGTCGTTTAAACCATGGATGTATAAAATTTTTGGAACCTCCCTGTAGAGTTTGTATAAAATAACTTCGATACTTTATAGCTAAATCTAAAAAAACGAGTGTGCTCACTTCATGCATGAGAGAAATTCAACTATGCAAATAGCCTACAATTCACAACGAATAAACCCATTTCTTTCTACAAGTTTTTTAAATTATTTTTTCCATTGGTGGCAAATTTAAAAAGTAGACTAATCTAGATTTGTTTGTTCTGTAAACAATTAATCTGTATTTTAAATGCAAACATATTTCTTTGTTTGCTAAATGTGGTTGACATATGGCGTGGGAAAATTTCTTTTGAATATGATCAAATATAGGCTCACTGTTCCATTTCCTGTTATCTCATTGTGATATACATTCGATCAAGTTTGTGATGGTACTGAACTGCACTATAGTTATTGTTCACTTACATGTAACATTGGAATGTTTATTAACCTTTTAAATCCTCAGAGTGACTAGAATCAAATTTCTCCCTACAAATCACCCCTGAATCACACTTTAAGGTCATGAGAATAAATGAAATGATCACCAACAAAAGAAGCTTTTGATTGGTAAAGTGTATTAGGAGCAGCATGGAGAATATGTATACTGATTTTAGGGTGTAAAGAGCTAAAACAACTTAAAACTAGAAGTAAGTTATTCTACAGTGAACTCCTGATTTATAATTTGTTCATTGTAAAGTCTTTGTAGACTGACAATTGGATTCTGATGTTTGGATATAAAGGGTTGAAAAAATTTTCAAAAATTCAGGTTACTTTTTTCTCTTGTCTCAAACCACAGAGAAAAATGTATTTTTCATTAGGGAAGATGACAATTGTGTTGTTTGAGAGAAGTACAGTAATATACTTCTTCTTCAAAGCTGTATTGCAGTAAATTTGTGATGAAACATCAAAAATTTTTTCTACTGAACATTCATGATATACATTTCAGCAACAGAGCTCATAAGTTTCTCTATCCTCATGCTTTTGTCATTGCTGATGCTACAGTTTGTAGCTAACATTATGCATGTGAATTAGTGTATAACCCATCTTACCAACAAGTTTTATTTAGCTCTGTTGGTAGAACAACCCAGGTTTTTTCTTTCTCTCATGCTTGTGATGGAATTTAATGTTAATTATCTCTCTTTGATACAACCCAGTTCTAAGAAGGTAGCAAGCTTGGGTCCTTATCCTGTTTCATGCACAAATTTTAGAAAAACTCATGCATTACATACGCTTTAAACTGAAAGTACCTATTTTATGTGTCACAAATGTAATAGTAAGTTGATGATCTTGACTTGATCCTCAATCCTCAAAACTTAATGGGAGGATCAAGAATCAAAAATCAAGAATTGAGAAGCAAGGATTGAAACTGAGAATCAAAGAACAAGGGAATCTAAACTTAATTTGCGCAGTTCTATGATATGTAGTCAAGTGTGACACTGGTTTCACAGCTATCTCCTGTCATTCTCTAGGGAGCATATTTAAGCCATTGTGCTTGTATTTTTATTGTATGTTTTAGGCAGTTTTCTTTTACAGTTTCCTGTATGTTTATTTTGTTTTTCTTTTCCATAGGGCTCAGGATCAGCTTGTTGTGGGGTGTGTCCAGACAGCTGGAGCAGGTGTGATCCTAACCCAACCAAAACCACACAGTGATGTAGTCCCATGTGAGATGAGCTTCACAGCACACCCTATGGCTCAGGAATTCTACATTAAAAACATTGTCATTGTCTCTGAAGCAAGGAACGTTGAGCTGTATGTTGATGAAAACTATGAGAGAACAGCAAAGGGTATCATGCTTACAATTCGCAAAGGAAGGTATGAAGATCACATTATTTTTAAACCATAATCAATGCACTTTGGTATTTTATTCCATCCTGGGGTAAATTTACCTGATAATTGTCATACATCATTAACCCCTTAACTCTTATGAGTGACCAAGAAAGAACTTCTCCTTTCAATATCAATACAATATCAACCAGATAAGTGATGAGTATAAAGAAAAATATCAATATGGGGATAATTAGTTGATCCAACACTAAATTCTCTGAACTAACATTATAAGAATTGTATGGTTGACAGTAAGGAGAATTACAAAATTGATCTTAGACTTAAAGCCATTAACAGAATCACAGAGAAATGTTTAACCTGATTAATGTTCATATTCTCCACACTATTCCCTTTACATTTTCTATGGGACTGAAAAGGAGAATTTTGCTTGACATCATAAGCTCCTTTAGTTGCCATCATTTTCCTTATTCTCATGAACTTACAGTTTGATTTAGCTAAGGAGAAATTATATCCCAGTCACTCTTCGAGGATTAACCCTTTAACTCCCAGATGAAATTTGTAATTCTCCTTACTCTTAACCATACAATTCTTATAATGTTAGTTTGGAGAATTTAGTATTGGATCAACTAATTATCCCCAGATTGATATTTTTTTTATTCTCATCATTTATCTGGTTGATATTGTATTGATGCTATAAGGAGAAATTATGTCTTGGTCACTCATGTGAGTTTGAGGGTTAAGGCTTAAGGCAAAACACTCTACAACAGATGTGGCAGTCACTTTTGTGCAAAATTATTTTACAGCTGTATTTATTACACAATCATTTCCAATGAGTATGAATTATTTTTAAGTATCTTCACATTAATTTTATCATGCTGTATTTTTTCCCAGAAAAGTATCCTTATTTGAAACTGAGTTTGACTTGACTGAGTTCATTCATGGAACTTGCAGATGCTTAGTTAAGGTAAGTGAGAGCGTAAATTGGAGAGGAGGGCAGCCTGTTGTTAGAAAACCTAAGTTTTTTCAAAAGAATGGGAACCATTATCAAGGCACCATAAAAGATGTATCAACAACCACCCCTTTCTTGAAACTCACTGACTTAGTATCATCCCTTCAAGGGTGATAATCAAGTTTCTTGACCATTGGCCCTGTCTTTCCTAACAATGTGAGCCAGCTTCAGTTCTTGGACCAGTTTCCATATTTTTAACAAAGTCTTCTCACACAGACCTCTCACAAACTTAATAATATGATAGGTTCAAAGACCCTTTTACTTAACAGCTTAAAAAAGTTACATTTACCTTGGCCAGGCTCACAACCCCCCCCCCCCCCCCCCCAAACCTCTCTCACTCAAATAAAATAATATCATGGCTGCAAATACACTTAAAATACTTAACAGCTTAAATAAGTCACCTTGGCCAGGTTCATCCCCCCCCCTCTTGCTCCAATACAATGTATAACAGAATTAAACAAACCAGCTGCCATGATTTAAAATTGTTTTGTTGACCCTATGCGAGCGATCAGTTTGGTATTCTGCATTAATGCATTACAAATAACTGACTGAGGATTTCTTGTCTTTCCTGAGAATTAAATTAGGAGAGATGTAAGTAGACAGTATGCATAAATGGCAGGCCAGATTGGTATTCTACTGAATTCATATAAATTAGCCCAACCAGCCTTTCTTTGAGTTGGGATTTTTTTTTATTTTTTCCTGAGACATACTGACAAGGCTAGTTGGGGTAATCTAAGAATATCTAATAATCTAATAAAGAATACTAATTGAGTCTGCCATTCATGCATTGGGTCTGTTATCTGGTTTAAAATTTCTATTAGACTGTAGTTTTAACAGTAACAATTTGAAAAATTATAGCTGACAAGATTTTGATTTTTCATGTCCAGTTCCTATCATATGCAGAAGAGCAATCAATGAGACTTCAGACCATTGTTGTGCGAGTTGCCAGAGTCTCTACGCTCCCTCCCAGCCCAGGACTGCCTTTGCAGGTTAGAGTTTTGATTTTGAACACTTCAACTACTGGAAATGAACCAAACACAGGACAAAAATAAGCTCTCTGGGAAGTTATTCGGTCAGTTGAATGCAGACATGTACACCATGGTGTAGGAAATACGGTCAATTAGAATGCTGAAAAGCCATTAATGTATTTGATGTCATAACACCCAATCTTCCCATAATGCACTGCCATCTCATTACTGATTAGTAAAAACTAATCAAGATGCAATTATCATTCAGCTTGTCGGATAAATTGGAATGATATGCAATTTTTTTCAGGGTTTGATACCAGGCCAAGTGGATATATCTAATGTGAGGAGCTATTTGGGTAGTCTGGGTAAACAACTGTCACCAGAGGCTCAGCAACTCTTGGAGTCCATGGAAAGCAAGCAAATGGTTGGTAATATTGTATTTTTTATGTCATAATTTAAAGAAGCTTAGGGATCTATATTTACCAATTATTTTGCATTACTTATCTCTTACGCTTGTAACCAAAGTTGAACCTTTTTATCGGACTCGGTAAACTGATTATGAAGTGTTTTCGGCAGAGTCAAAGTAGAAGTGTCGCTGAGCATGTCAGATCTGTTAGCCATGGCAGTGGGTCTTTGCCTGAACACCTTGGTGCCATGAATTTATCAGGGAGTGAAACTAGCATCTTATCACAGGCCATGACAAGAGCGAAACAACTGGAAGAGGAGGAGAAAGCAGAAAGAATGTGTGAGTTGAACTTTCAGCCTACAGAACAAGTTGTCTTTTCCCTTTTTCAGTTGAGCGGACTTTGCCCTTGCTTGAAAACGCGCCCCCCTCCCCCCCCCCCTCAAAAAAAGCGAAATCCGTCTTGCAAGCTACGACTTTGGTCTAAATTTTGTGAGTTAAAAATTTTCAGTCCTCATTAAACTATTCCATCCTTTTCCACCTTGGTTCGAAATCCTCCTCTCAATATCTTTAATACTTTTCCATCTTTCAATGTTCATGTTTTGTGGTTTTCTCCAATTTGAGGAAAGTTTTGCCAAACGTCGAAACAATTTCTTAAAGATTTCGTAACCCCGGGTGTAGGCGAATCAAGCGGAGCAATTTGGTTTCCGTCAGTCACTTAGAAGTAGCCTATTCCAGATAGTTCAGGGTGCAATAGATGCAGCAGAGTGAAAACGAGGGCGATTCGGGTCGAGTTGCGTAGAGAACACCACCTGACCCAAACATCCCTCGGTATTTTCACTCTTCCGCTTCTATCGTGCATCGTTGTACTGACTGAACGCCTGGAAGACGCTTTGAGAAGTGCACTGATTTTACTTCCATGGTAAAATTCGCGTTTTGAAGGAGGCAGGCTCCCTTAACGTTATGCTGTGAATATTTGGCATGGACAACACCCTTTTTTGGAGTTTTCTTTCTATAATTCAATTCCTCGCCCGTCTTCTGTAATGAAACTTGTAATACAAAGTGAAAAGGTTAAGAGCAATCTAGAGGTTAACAGGTTTGATCATTTTTTGCTTAATGAAAAATTCTACTGATTGGGAGAGACTAAGTTGATAGAAAGAGGCAGGAACGTACTTTCAGCATCAGTCTGTGTAATGAAATGATTTATAACGATGTAAATAATTCCGAACTGGCTTTTTTTAAAACGTTCTTTACTTTCTCAATGTTATTGCAGTTAGGTGTAATCAACTTCGACTTCAAGAGTCCCTTTAGACTGAGTGTCGCAAAACCAAACCAAAGTAATCACAACGGACAATGGCCAATCGAAAGACAGGAAATTACCTTTAAGAGCCGATGAAAACCAAACCGTTCAAAGAGCGGGAAAACGAGGGCAACCAAGTCGTGATTGGTTTTAGTTTTGCATCTGATTGGTTGATAGAGTGGTGCAAAACCAATCACAGAGCGACGCGAAGCAGAACGAAATCAATCTCGGATGAATTTCGACTCTCAATTTAAAATTGCCTTAGATAGCCAACTTATCTTTTGTTTTCCTTACAGCGCGGAATATGCCAGGAAGTCCAGAAGGCGATGAAGATTTTATTAATATGCTAGCAGGCCTGATGGTTGAGAAGTCACCCGAATCAGCGGAGAACTCTGCTACTCTGTCGGTGGAAAATGGCACACCTGATACCCCGGAATCACCCACGCTCGCTAAGCACCGGTGGGAAACCTACTTACAGTCACGTGTACGTGCAAGCCGCAACATGGTGCGCAAAGCCAGACCAGTGTCCCTCGGCAGTGCGCTTCCTGTAGCGACACAGACTACAATCAATCCACGGGCGCAGTCATTCTGCTTGGAAGACAAGCGAGCTGTAGAACGAGTTATGGCTGAACAAGCGCCTGCTCCGTTAGAAAAGGCTTCGTCTAACAGCTCGGATCCCGGGAGTAAGTCCAGGTAAGGGCAAATATGATAATGGGGGTAGGGGTCGGGGGAGGTAGCGTTTGGCAGTTGAGGGAGGGGTGGATGGAGAAGGAGATGTGTTGATGGTAACTACAACACTGATGGGACAGCTAAGCTGCCTAGAGTTTCACTTTGGTAGAAGTAAACTTGCCAGCCGACGTACCGAAAGACTGATTTCAGAATTTCCCTTCAAAGGTCTGCGTCAATTTCCCTCTCAACTCCACTAAAAGCTAACACAATGCAGCATTTCACCTTTAAAAAAGAGAGTGCCCGTGTTATCAAAATGCATTTCTATTGTTACTCAGGTGCGCCGAATGCGGATGCCCCGGATGTCTATCAGTTTATAACTCTATCACCACGAACATCTATGCCGCAGAGAAGAGAATTATGGGGCGAGTTGAAGCTAAGCTCCAGGCCATGCTCGAGCACATGGACTCGAGGTTCGACACGTTATTCAGAAGTTTGCTTCTCAGACAAGAGCATTTATATGCACACAGCGCTCATGGCTCAAACAACAGCTTTCCTGGTACCAGGAAGTTCTCACAACGTAACGGTCACAAATCTGGTGATACTTCTGTTTGAGAGTTAAACACGCTTAGCCAAGGATATACAGATCAGCGTTGGAGAAGATTCTTTCACAGAGCGACTACAAGCGATCCCCAAACAGTTTCGTTTGGAACAATGGACAGTTAGCCGCAAAGTCAGATCGAATCAGTCTTAGACTTTATCATTTTGGAGGAGTTTACTTGGTGCTTGGAAAAACCTGCGAAGTTATTTTTTTCCTTTTTTTGAAAAGTGAAGGCTTTTTTCAGATGTAAATTTTATCCACAGCTGGCCAAGGCAAGAGATGACCTTGTGTAATACATAACCTCTGTATCCTTGAAGCTACCCATTTCAAAATTTAGGGAGTAATATAGTTTGTTTTGCTTTTTCACTGTCGTTTATAAATATCATTTAATATGTTTTTGAAAAACAGCCTAGAACTATACCAAACGGCCTCTCGAGCAACTAAATTTTCCCTTAGTTTCTGAAATGTAATGGATGTAGTGGAAAAATTTTGTATCCAAAGATTTTCAAGTAGAAAAGTAATGATTCTTACTCACTTTTGAAACCCTGGCTATCAAAATGGATTTAAAGCTTCCCTATATAAACGTATGCTATTTTTTTATTTTAGTACTTCAGGACTAGGCCGCCGGAACAATCTTAACCCTCTTACTCCTAAGATCTCGTTTATAACTCTCTTCGTTGTCTGTCATACAATTCTCATAATGTTCGTTCAGAGAATTTGGTATTGGATTAACTAACAATTCCTTATTTGATGTTTTTCGTTATTCTCATCACTACTCTGCCTGATATTGTGTGGATGTTGTAAGGAGAAATTCTGTATTGGTCACTCAAGTGAGTGAAAAGGGTTAAAGAGATAACTAAGAAAAACTCTTTAGAGATTAAGGAACTGAATTGAAGAGAAATTATCTTTGAGGAACATTTTTGCTAAATTTTTCTAGAACTGGTAAAAAATTTAGGAAAATAAGTTTTTTAACGTAGCGTTATGGGTCGAACTCAGTCTTTCTGAGTTCCGTTTTAAGTCCGACGGAATTGTTGATTTAAAGCCATTGCATTGTAAGTGAGAGAAATTCTCCTTTTAAGCCATTTTATTGTATGAGCTGTTCAGATTGACAGCGGAATACAATGTTTTGCTTCAAGTATATAATTAATAATGAAATATGTAACAATAGCAAAAAACATACAAAATACATAAACATAACGGTAATTTGGGCAGGTAATTTGGATCAGGTTTTAATTATCTTATCAATATATAATTAGATACAGTTGAAAGCTTACTAGCCTACGAGCAAAACTGCTTTTGGTTTTCGCATTACTCGGTGTTTTAACGAGAGAGCTTGCCAAAAGGTGAAACATTTTTTAGAAATCTTTCGATTTATTTAAATAATAAGGGAGAATAAGCAGTTATTTGACGTCAAGTATTTAATTTCCCCAACTTAGGTGTAATTTATATGATAAAAGCATTCTTTCTTATATTGAGATCATGCAACAAGTGTAGTGACAGGATAGTTTATAAGAAAAAAAATACAATAACTTTAAATGAGTAGATAAATAAACCGATTAAAAAAACACAAATAGATTTTTCCGTCTTTCAGAAACAATATTCTAAAAGCGGAGGAGGGGGGGGAAGGTGTGAGTATCCCTAAACCAGCAAACATTTCAGAATATCATACTGCACATTGCACTAATCTACTTCTGTCCATGACAAAGTATACTCCAGAAAAAAAGCTTTTGTCGGTGCTATCAGAAAGTATATGTGGAATTATTAAACTGACAATCATTTAAGAAAGCCCCTATAAATTGTGCGTCTCAGAAAGATGAGTTTTTGCCACTACAAGAGATTATTTACGGCCCCGCTGGCGGGACACAATCTCGTGGTAGTGGATTGCACTCTAATACCTACCAACTCGTAGGACAGCTTTTGGACCTACACTGTGTCATTAAGATCAAGACCTTTGAAACTTTTACCCCAAGGAATGATTAGAGGTGATCCAGTTTAGAAATTAAAAAAAAACAATGTTTGTACAATGTCAGTCATGCGGGTAACGACAACCAAAATAGAAAAAGTTGTCTTGATATAACATGCCACTCTGGAGCAAGCAAAACGTCCTACGTCAGGGGGTGGTTATGGCTCCCTAGGTTTTCAGATATTTGAAGGGATCACGCAAGATGTCTTCAACTTTCGAAGCCAACACTTTCAAAGTATCGGGTTTCAACTCATTGAAAAGATTCATTGTTGGTACAAAAAAGTTATAACAATCCTTATTTTCCAGACATTTGTGCAGCGCCACCAACATCTCCAAGAATCTGTCGGCTAACATAGACTCGGCCCATTCCTCTTCTTGCCAGTGCTTCCTACTCGCCCATAGTACAATGTTTTCTAGGTAGAGCGGCGTAATGCCTTTGGGTCTCGACAAGTCTTTTACGAGGAGAACTTTCAACACGCGCAAGCAATTCTTTTTTCCATCACCATCAGCCTGGAGAAGACGCCGACGTGCGGAGCAAAAGCTTATTCGCCATAGAGGATCAGACTCTTGGCTAGTCGCCATGGCAACGAGATGCATCCCCCCCTTAACGACCTCATCTTTGACGTGTGGCGATGGCCATTGTTTAGTGTAATTTCTGAGCCAGTACGCACACAGCGGCCAGGTCTGCGGACAGGCGACTGTAGGTATAAGATTTACGACGAAAGGAAATGTCTCTTCTCTGTCCGAAAACGTCACTTTCTTTCTGAGTGGGCTCGAGCCATGCCGTAAAATTTTCGCCGCTGCTCGAGAAACTGAGGCAGCAAATTTCATGCACAACTTTTTAGGTGAGAAATAGACCTCACCAGAATCAGTGTCCGTGCACCAATGGAAAATGGTGCCACCTGATGACCCCATATTAGGTTCTGGCGTTACATCTGATGACCTCATTGCATCTAATGACGTCATGTATGCTGACGTCATACGTATTCGTGCAAATCCAGTTGGTGTTTTCATATCCTCGATGATAAATTCTGTGTGCGAAATGTTTTCCAGGACAACAAGTATGTCCACTTCGTTTTGCGACTTCATTTCATAATGGCTGTCAGGGCTCATTCTTTGGAACTTAAAAGTGTTTTCAAGTCGTTCTACCTCCGCCAAGATTTCATTGACTATTTCCTGGATCTGGAACATCATCTGCTTAAAACGAACTCGCTGAATCTCTACCACATTCTTGTTGAAGTCGTTTATTGCGTTCAAGAGTTGTTCTTTAGGGTGAGCTATTCCCATACTTGGCACCTCAACCAGTTCGGTTTCAAAGCCCAAGGCTAACTCTCCATTGTTTGTCGTGGGCGGAGCGTGCTCGGAAGGTGGCTGCGCGTTACCAACACGTTTTCCATAATCGTCAAGGCTAGCTCGTGGTTCATCGCCTTTCGTCAATATTTCATCACAATACAACGTGCCCGTCTGAATTAGTGGAATAGAATTAACTGGATCCTGGGTGGCGTCGTGTCGTCCTTTATCTTTGAAAATCAACATGCTGTCGTCAAGGGTCGTGACATTCATAATGGAGTGATTGTCTCTACTATGCGGAACCTCCTTCTCTAACCGTTTTTCGTCCTCGAGGGTTGATAAAGTACTATTGGCGTCCAATTCAGACCGTTTGTCACTTTTGAAAATCGATGTATTGAATGTCGAAAAATTCGTATCAGAGTCCTCTCGGTAGCGGATAGTGTCGTCGCTGGGAGTCGATAGACGATCGTTAGTGTCGTGTACTGATCGATTTTCACCTTCATGAATCGATACATTACCGTTCAATGCCACAATACCCATGTCAGGTTTTACGTCTAGGTCGTGGAAGGTATCGCCCACGGGAGTCGATATACCACCGTTGAACGTCGCACGTTTTGTTTCGGACAGAATCGAAAAATCTATATTTCCATAGACTCTCTGTTCGTCGAACTCTTCGTATTCATTAAAGTTGAACATTCCAGACAGATCACATTCGTCTTGAGAACCTCCGTCTTCCGCAAAATTCATCATAGTTCGTTCTTCTAAAACTCGTTTTCTCGCCTCTTCGCAGTTTTGTTGGAGAAAGCCGTTTAACCAGTGCTCGTTGTCTGATGCTGAAAGTTCGAAATTTTTCGCCATTACTAATGATGAAGCGTAGTTTCACCCACTACAGCATCCGGTTCTCAAAACTTTTTTCGGTCGTTGAGAGCAAAAAAACTGTGTTATCTTTGAGCACAACAACGGCTGTTCACTCGCGTGGTTAGAAAACTGTATTATTTCAAAATTCTTTACGCTCACAACAAAAGAATCGTTGATGGTGCAGACAATTGCTCAGTACATTAAACGCCGGCAATTCAACTCGGAAAATTCTTTATAGAAGATAAATTTCATTGCTAGACGTGTGGGAGACTTCACAGTATTGGTTTACATCAATCGTTCATAGAATAAAATAACATATATTTGATTGGTGTGGTAACAGGAACAAAAACTCTCCACGCTTATGAAACATTAATCCTCATATTAAACATTAATTGACCACAGTTCCGTCCTCTCGTTAATTCTTTTTGTTTTTGTTTTGGCATCATTTTTTCATAAATTTAATGTATTTGGTGGGTTCCATTTTGCTTTCCATTTGATTTCAAATATTCTTATTTCCTCACCGGCTCTTTTGGACAGATATCAAAGCGTCTAATGTCTAAAAAAACTTCAGCCCACAGTACTGATAGGTATGCTTTAGGAGAAACGTATTTATCGATCACTATCGCCTTGGTTATTGTACAAAGGAACGATAGAGAAATATTGTTTAAAATTCTGAAAATCCTATCGGAAAGCTGGTAATTAGTCTTTGGAAAAAATCAAGCAAAGAGGTCTCGGGTACGTTACTCATGAACAAAACTCTTCTCAGTGCACTCTGGAGTGCATATAATGGGCTCCTGGTGCACTACGATTTAAAATAAAATTGTTACAACTTCCCGGGAAGCGGGCTTGGTAAATATATGATTTAATATTGCCCGTGCAAGCTTCATTTTCAAACAGTTTCGCTTCATTTACATCACCAATGTAGCCTTTTTTTCAAATCTGTCACTTGGAACCCATCACGTAGAGTTCTTCGTTCCTTATTAATTTTTTTCCCTCTTTTTGATTGTGTACCTAAGAAAATGATTTTTCTAAGGTTTCTGTTTATCTTAAAGCTTCCCTACAGAGATGCAGACTGAAAAATAAGCGATCCCAGATAAAGATCGTTCAGTGGAACGTGGTAGCTACATCATACAAAAGCAAGATCTGAAAGATCACTATAATAATTATCCTTGCTGTCTTCCACGCATCTCCTATAATGGTAGTTCTGAGAATTTAGTTTTTCATCACTGAAATTATTATCCCCTTATTATCTCAATTGTCATTCCCCATCGGCTTGTTAGTGTAGTGTTATTGTTGGGAGAAATTGCCTCCTGGTCACTCTAGATCTTGAGAATAAAAATGTCAAAGTACTCAGCTCTAACGATCTTTCGGTGGGAGACGCAGTGTGCGCTGAATTCCGGGTTGAGAGGTCTGGGTTCGAGACTTAGCCAGGTCATTGTGTTGTCTTCTTGGGAAAACATATCTCTTCACGGTGCCTCTCTCCATCCGGAGGTATAAAAAGGTGCAGGAAAAATGTCAGGGAACCCCGATGAAATGCCTGGGCGAGGGGTAACCTTGTGATGGACTGAAATCCCATGTAAGGGGGAGGGGGAGAGGTAACTTCCTATTCGCTACATGCTAAGGAAACTGGGATAAAACTCGGGTTGGATGGGCTATCTGGCTTAAGTAAAGACTTTGCCTACCATTTTTCTGGGTTACAAAGCAGTTGTATATTGGAACAGTTCGAAAGTGTTCAGGAAATTTTCTGGGTTTTCTAAAACACTCTGAACAACTTCTTCGCAACTTTTCAAACTCACTTTGTCGAAATCTCGAAACAAATTCACGCCTGGGATGAAAATCTGCGTCAGGTGTCTTTCTGAGAGACATCGTTGCAGTTCTCTTATGGTGTCTAAGAAACGTTTGGAGAATTTTTCTTCGCTCCAGAACGATTTCACTGGATAGTGTTCTGTTATACGCAACACGAGAGTTTCGAGTTGGAAACTGTCGCATGCATCCCTTTGAGAGTACATGTCGCCCATAATGATCTCAAGAATAAGCAGACATTTTATGCGACAGCCCATGTCTATTTCCAGTAGCTTCCTCATGGGGCCAGGAAAATCAATCTGCCACTGGTACGATGACCTACTCGGTGATGGCCTGGCTACCAAGTGAAATCCGGTCTTAATGACTTCTTCCTTCAAAGTCTTGCTCATCCAATCAGCTTGCTTGGATTCCCACCCATGCGCAGAGAGCACCCAGCGTCCTGGATAAGGAATTGCTGGGATAAGATCAACGCTGTATGCTTCAACGTCTTGTCCGCTGACCCGCATTGAAATCACATCGTCGTCGTCGACGACTTCTACACAAAAGTTACTCCCTTCGAGTAATTCCAGAAAAGACGAGCTGCTGATCACTCGGTTTACAAGCTCGAAGAGTTTCTCTCTGACAATCTTAGCCGACATGTAAACCTTGCTGGGATTACTGTTCCCACTGCAAAATTTCCACTTAGACACCATTTTTTTACCAGTAAGTTTCGCTAGCGCAAATCCCGCTGGTGTTTGCCCGTCTTCGACAGAAATCTCTTCAGGGTCCACCCCGTGAAAAATCAGAAGTACTTCGTAATGGATGGGTGACTTGATGGTATAAAAGCTTTTAGGGTTGACCATTTCAAAGTCAAATTTTCCATCCAGTTTCTTCACTTCTTCCAATAATGGATTAATTAGGTTTTCGATTTCCTTAAGCTTCTTTCGACGATATCGCACGAAGGCATCAGCGTGGTTTTTGAGAAAATTATCCAGCGCTGCTTTCATCGTAGTGTGCCACTGATCCGAAATAATGTTCTCGAAAAAAAAAGCTTCCCGCGACCAAATGATGGCTGAATAAGACAAGAACTAATTACCAAGCGGTAATATGTTTGTTTCTGTCTTAATGGGTCGACTCCTCTGTTATATTAAAATTTCATGGAAGATTAACCGCTGAGTTGCGGCGCTCAACCACCTCTCACGTTTCCACCGTGTGACTGTTTGATTTCGTTTTTGACTGCAGCAGGTCAAAGAATTTCTGTTTTAAATCTGTTATACTCTACGTAAATACACACCTGATAAATGCCAAATGCTAAACAGTCTTTCTCATCCGATGTGCCAGCGAACCCGAATATTTGTTTAACATTTATTGGAGAGACTTGAAAAAGCCACTTTAAGCCAACAGGATTTTAAAATTTCGCTTTTTGTATTAATGTTGAAACTCGTGACATCGTGATTTGCATATAACATCATTGAAAAAGATAATAGTCATTTTCGCTCGCCGCTAGACGAGGTCAATAAACGGGGGAGACGATAAATACTGGACATGACAATAGAAATTTCCTCAGTAGGATACAAGAAGGCAATTATTAAATCTCGCTACTTTATCCACACTACATATGTTTTGCTCTTATTACTGTTGTTTTTTTTTCGGTAACTGAACAGACAAATTAAGAAATATAAAAACAGCATCTCTCGTGTACTAATTTAAACATGCCATCGAAATCGGTGAACGAATTGATCTCGTTGTAAAAGGTCCAAAACTGATCTTTCTTGGGGGAGATTATCATCCAGTTATACAAACTATCATAAAATTTCCCTGAGACAAAATACTTTTAATTTTTATTTTTATTTAGACAAGTTCTTTCTAGAAACAAACATAAAACACTATCAAGACGGACCTTGTGGATGAATTAAATGGTAAAAATTGTAATCATTGGAAAAAATTCATTTCTTCTCGACATCATGCACATAAACAAAATATTTTCCTCTGTTTCTCTTATTTCTCTCTCTTTCTCTTTTCTTCAAAACAGTTTCATAAACTCGTTTGCAATTAACAAAACGACGCTAATTAATAACAGAACCTCTGGCTTACATGCATATTCATTCTAAACTTTTAAATTAAAACTTTAAAACTCTCAAAATGTGAGAGCGTTCGCCGACATTCATCAAAATGTCTCTGATTTACACCAAATTACATTTTCAAATCTACCTGCATTGTTTTGACTGCTGTGCGCTTTTTCCATCACAAAGGAAAAAAAACAAAACAAATTTTAAAGATATGCCTATTGAAACGGGTGATTCGTGCTTCTAGCCTAGTCAACACTTTCCCATAGATAGTAAATACAGGTGTATCTAGGTTAATAAACACAAGAAACCATACATTTCCCAGAAATTATACTGGAAACGAAAAATGAAGCGGGAGGGAATCTTTTACTGCTCGCCGGTAGCAGGTACATCTTATCGTAATATCTTATCGTAAAATTACCACAATAGAAATTCTCTTTGTACGTTTATCATTTCAATTTTGCAGGAAATTAAGAATTTACAAAAAGGCAAATATGCAAATATACCTTTAAGTGAAGAAACAAAGCAAAAAAGCTAATGCTCCAACACTTATGAGAATAAAAATAAATTATGAAAAAAAACATATATTCAGTTCATAAACCAGCCCTTTCATTTAATAATTTTGAAATAAGACTCCGTACCGTATGGTCGCATATAATCTCTTATCTTATATCTTATAAGTGTAAATAGAGACATAGATACGAAATTTTATATTTTCCTCAATGTGACACAAAACGTATCAGCGATTAATATTAATGTTCAACTCTTGCCCTGCTAAGGAAAGAAACTAAATCTTTGATCGACCTACAAAAAATTGAAATAACATCATGCCATGATAAACTTTGGTTCGGGGAAAATTGCGGACACTGTAATATTTATAAGCCTCAAATTAAGATTTTCTTAACAATAGAAAATCCACTCAGGGGACAACCTTGAAAGTAGAAAAAAACCTGTCCCTGAGTAGAAGTGTTCCTTTCATAAAAATACAACAAATGCAGTAAAACCTAAATTCTGGGAAAAACGCGGAACTAGAAAAACGTAACTGAATAGAGATGTCCTAAAGTAGAGTTACCAAAGACATGGCTCATAAGGTGGAACTTACATTGAAGAGGCAAAATCGGAAATAGAAATAAGTGTCCCTGAGTATAGGTGTTTATTCAGTAGAGATGACAAGTTAGACCATAGAACCTACATTCAAACTTGAGGCTGGAAAAAGTGCCCCCGAATAGAGATGTCCCAAAGTAAAGTTAGGAAATGCATCGTTCATTCAGTGGAACGTACATTAAAGGGACAAACTCGGGACTAGAAAAAGTGTCCCTTTATAGAGGTTTCCCTTTAGTAAAGATAACATATGGAAAGGTTACCCCAGTGGACATTCAGGTGACAGTCTTGTTAAAAAATGTTTCCTACGAAGTGGTGACCCTTCCAAAAGGGTAACGACGATGATTGGAATTTCTTCCTTTAGGACCAAAGATTGTCTATTTGAACCAAAGGTTATTCATTATCATTTTTCCTCTGTATCCTCAAGGAAAGGCAGTTTACAACACTTGGCGACTTTTTTTTCTTTTTTTATGCTTTTTCACTATGTTACAATGTACTATTTTGCTCTTTTTTAAGAAACAAATACATAACCAATTCCGATATAAATACTATTATTTCATCGTCTGGCCATTTGCACATTCGTAAGATGGGCCCTCGAGAAAGCACCGTGTTGTTGTCTTTGGCTGTGTTTTCCGTGTTTTCCTTTGGTTACCTATTCCCTTTCTTCCCGGTGTCATATTGACTGGTAAGTTCCTGTAGCGCCTCGGCTTCGTGTTGAGACTGCAAAGCCGTGATCATGTGATTAAGTTTGTCTTCTCCCTCCAAAAACAGTTCTGCTCCATGCTCAGTCATACCTATTCTGTGATCAGTCACTCGGCCCTTGGGGAAGACATGCTCGTTTTTAGACTTTGAAGGAGGATATGCACAACAAGCTGTGCAATTTTTTTTTTATCACCGCCATAGCTTTACAATTATTCACGAAGGCGAAGTGAATATTTTTGAATAACAACAATATGCATTGAGCCCGAGGACAATAATTGTTATTGGTACAATCGTTCCTTTGCTTTCGAATTTTCTGGTAAATTAGTTACGTGGTTGAAATTATTTTGTAACAAAATATGCGCACTACTTTCGCTATTCATAAATAGAGAAAGCACTACGCATATTTTGTTGTGGTTTTTTTGATTACTCGTCTCAAGACAGGCACACAATTTCCACTAGGTTTATTTTAATCAGTCGGTAAAAAATTCAAGTTACTTTCGAAGAGCGTTACGTTACAAGAGCGTTACGTTAGTCGCATCTTTTGTGCTCTTCGAATTTCAATTTTCTACTATTGCGTTTATCACTTCCTCGAAAAACATTGACAAAACACAATACAGCCATTTTGAAAAGTAGCGCTCCTGCTCTAATCACCTCGCGCGAGGTGATTATAGCGAGATATGACACAATTCTCGACCAGAGTTGACCAGTTGAGGTCAGGTGATCATAGCGATTGGGGACAAACATCAAACATTCGAAATCATGTCTCCAACACTTCAAATTTCACCATAATTTCCCGACTTATGAGTTGGATTTTCTTATAAAGTAACAACAGCGGAGAAATGTGCAAAACAGACAACTTTCTATCGTTCTTGTAAAGCTTACAATGTATCGACTGAATATTTCTCACTTAAAAAGACCATAGTAAACCTAAACAGAGGAAAACCTTGGACTCACCTGAGGAAAGTTGTACGTCCTTATCTTTTCTGATCTTCCTCCACTCCCGATCTAATTAAATGGAAAACGTTTCGTTTCAGGCCACATTTGATTGAGTGTCGTAAAACAGCAAACTAAGTAAACGCAACAGCTACAACAACTACGGCAGCGACACAGCGGTCAAACTTTGGACGTACGCACGGGGATCTAATCTGGCCGGCCGCGCTCCAGTTTCCCGCGCAAAATCTCAAAGGAAAACATAGGGTACAACTGCTATCACTAAAAATAAGCAATTGAAACGCTCATAGAATCTATAAAAGACAACAAATGCAGGGAAAAGAAGAACTCGAACCTTTTCGAACATAAAGCTTACTCTTTCGATCATCCTTTTGATTTAAATTTTTTTCTCAGATTTATCCTAAAAGTTATACCGTTTTAAAACACCGTGACTTGCTAGCTCGTGCGATTGGTTCTGACAGTCTGAAAGCACGTTAACTAGCCAATATAAAGTTCGCATGCGCAAAAGTTTGACCGCTGTGTTTCGTGTTTATCGCATCAGTCAATCAGACTTTCCGTTTTACAGCTGACCTGTTTTCTGCGGGCTTCAGATCTTTCTGAATCCAGTTGTCGACGCTGTATATCGTAAAGACGCGTTCGTAACACTTGTAAGGCTTTGTGTCGATTCTAAAAAGGGGGAAAAAACTTAGAATACATTTTTTAAAGAGTATCGTTATTACAGGAGTAATCACAACGGCAAATCAGGATGATGCAAATCGTGCTAAATCAAGAAACTGCTTAAAGCGCGGGAAAACGCGAGCGACCAAGTAGCGACTGGTTTCGGTATTGCATCTGATTGGCTAAGAAGATTGCACGCATATTCTGAGCCAATCACGTAGCGTAACGAAGAGAAACCAATGCCGACGCATCGAGTGTGTCAATGATGTCCTTACCACATTTCAACGTAATCTATGATCTATTATTGAGCAGACCAACGGCAACATGAAATGTCTTTGTTTTAAATGATAACAAAGCAAATTTCTGTTGGTGGAATGTCATCTATGCGCCTGTGCTCTAATGGATCATAAGAAGGAAACAATCAAAATGCGAACATAATGCAGCTTATCATATAATACCTGAATCTGAGATCGTTCCTCTTGACAACCGACCACAAGTCCCGTCGGTAAATGAGTTATTCTGACTGCAGAATCAGTTTTGTTGACATGCTGACCGCCGGCGCTGAAACAAACCAGAAAAACTTTCTTGAGAAGCACTTCACTGCCGGCGTTTTTGTACTGTTGTTAAGTTACTTACCCAGACGCTCTAAATGTATCAACTTTGAGATCGTTTGGATTAATCACCACATCTACCTGGAGAAAAAGCAATGCCAGTAACTTAAAAAAAAAAAGGAACAGTGTGTATTGTGAGGTATCGTAATTTAATTGACGTCGATGATATGTATTAAAAGGCATCGTAACTAATTTAGTTACTCTGTACTGAAGCATTTTAGTAATTACAAAAAGAGTAATGTCTGTAGTAAGTAATGTGCGTATTGCCGGGTATGCAAATAATTTAATTAACTGAATGTTAGCATTTTAGTGCCTGTGTTACAAAAATAATAAAAAAATATTTTAAAAAATCAATGCTTCTGATTAGTAATACCATAATAACCAATAGTAGGATACTAATAAGTAAATAAACCGCTTGTGGTGGCCGAGAAGACGCATAACACCTACCTTGCTCCGGGTGTTCAGGAAGGAAAAACTGACCGTGATAGTACATGGCGCGATTGTAGCAGAGGAGTGAAAAAAAAGAGAGGAGCCTGGGTCGGGTTGCGACCCGTTCCAAAACGTTAAGGACTAAATAACGCTCGAAACTGAAGTGAGAAATTTTGAGGATAGTTTCTCAGGCTTGGGCAATATTCCCAATTTTTGAACGCACACGATGTGGTCATTCCAATATACTTGATTGAAATGTAACTGTACCTCTTCAGGTTGTGGTAACACTGCCACAGTCATAGTACTAGTGTGAATACGGCCTAGCGACTCTGTATGCGGAACTCTTTGCACTCTGTGAACACCAGTTTCAAACTAGCAAAAAATAACAACTAAGGTCGTCATTAACCAAGTTTAGAAGAGAGATATCTATTATTGGCACATTCAAAGAGTCTTTTTGTCGACCGTTTCCGGGTAAATTAGAACCTACAGTATCAGCTGGAAGAAGCATGAAAATCAACAACAAACTCAACCCACATTTGAGGCTATGCCCAGGAAACAAACCTAAGCAACATTCAGCCTGCGCGCGGGCCCTCATTAACGTTTCGGCGCGAGCGTTTCTTCATTGCGGGAGAGTACAGCGTGTATGAAACATTGAGTAGCGCAGCTGGTGAGAAGTCTATAGGGAGTGTAACAGATAGTGACCTTAAGCAGTCAGCACGACAACGCCGACGAAGTCATAAAAATTTTCGTGGTCTGAGCATGGCAACCCCAATGGCAAATAATTTAAGTTTCCATTTGGAGCTGCTCACATACGTTATGCTGAAGTTGGAGTGAGGCGACGTGAGAGACAAAAAAGACATCTAGCCATTCGTGAAATTCTAACTAACATAAATCTCATTTTTTAATCGATTTTTCCTCGGTGTTGTCGTCTTGACAGCTTAGGGTTCGTAATAATGTAGGCCTAATCACAAGCTACGCCACATTTGTAAGGTGTGCACTCTTGCAACAAACTCTTAATGTTTAAATACTCATTCAAGTTACCTTCATCGTGCCAAACACACCACTCCCTACAATACTCACAGAAGCTTCCTGCAAACAGTAGAACAAAATTGAACTCAATATTATTTATTTTTAAATTACAGCGTGAAAACAAAGCTACCAAGAGTTCTTAGTTCAATCAGAAATTGTTTTTATTTGTTCGGTTTTAGTTGAAATTCTCCAAGATTCATTCATTAGGACCTAAGAGCATAACGGAAAAAATTCAATTTGTACAGTGTAACTGTACAATGTGTACAGTAATTCAAACAAAACTCCACACTGAACTCCGGGTTGAGAGGTCTGGGTTCGATACATGACCAGAGGCCCGTTTCTCGAAAGTTCCGGGCCCGAAGCCATAGTTATTTTAAAATTAAATGTTAAAGAACAGAGAAGCAGGTTTTGGCACCCTAATTATTCCATTTTGTTTATTTAGCTGTCTGATAGTTTTATTGTACAACTTTCAAAACTTTTGAAACCATCAACTTGAATGAAAACAGAACAGCTATGCGGGCCCATTAAGTTACCAGGACCTTCGAGAAACGGGCCCCATGCATACCATTGTGTGGTGTCCATGGGGAAAACACTTTACTCCCAAAGTTTCTCTCTAAATGGGTACCAGAAAATTGTCAGGGAAGCCTGATGAAACACTAGGGGTAACCGTGCGATAGATTAAAAATTCAAAATAGTTCCAACAAATTATCATATAGTCCAAACTTTCAAGTCTACCTTAATACCACCACCTTCACTTTTACTAATGTTCAGAATTTCAAATTTCCACTTCTTGTAAGCTGAAAACCTGGGGTAGGCAAGAAAAGATAAATTAAAGGAAAAGTGTGCTCCAGAAACAATTGAAAGAATCTTACGTCAGCCATCACAAAGTATTATACAACAGTTATCTCCTTACATACTGACACAAAAATTTTTGGCACCTTTTAAGACAATTTTTTGAAAGGATAGACTAGTCTTTAATCAACAAAGACAAAAATTGTTTGATTTCTAGTTCTTCTTTAAAACCATTTGTTTCACCCCGTTCTAGTGGCAATTACACCACAGGGGCCATAAACATATAACTCTTATTCACTGAATTCAAATTTTACTTAACCGAAGATCTGATTCTTTATTCTCCCATCTGGCTGCTACGCATTTCCTTGTAAATTAGTTATGAGAATTGGGTGCTAGATCAAGATAACAACTTCTACCTGGTTAGTTTGTATATTCTCATTACATGTTTGCTGGATAATGTATGGATGTTATAGGGAGAAACTATATGTTAAGCACTTCTGAGGGTTAAACCAGTCTCTAATTTAAAGGAATTATTGTTTGATAAAATTGATACTCGCAGAATTTTACATTGACTGCACACTTAAAAGACATATCAACTTTTTAGTTTTTAAGACAAACCTTTGATACATTGTCAACATCTCCTCAGTAAACAAGGATGCTTCCTTTCCACCAGTGCCTGCAGACCACAAATATAGCAATTATTATTTGCTCAGTGCCACACACCTCTATCTTTAGTTTTTGAAAGAGAATGGCTGATGTTAAGATATTTAATCAGTCTTGCATCATTTTCCGTGGAACTCAGCAAACTGCAAACAGCAGAAGCTGGGATGTGCAATTATGGAATATGTATTCCAAGGAAAATACCAATCAGATGTGAGAAAACTTAACAGACAGATTAAGTAATTATAAGTTTATGATCTGGAGTTTTTCTTGCATGTCCTGAACTTTCTGTAATTGGTCAGTGCACTATAATTTTCCTTGCATTATCAAATCATTGTGTTCATAGTTTCTTAATCTTCAGAGTAAAAAGCATTTAGCAGGATTACCAAGCATTTTGTAATTACATTTGTTTCATACACCGCCATTCTATACCCAGTTAGGTCAATTTGTACCCAACCAGTTGAGTCATTTCAAACCCAAACTAATAAATTATTTTCCTCACATACCAGCCCTTAATTCTAGTATGGCACTGTTTTCATCATCACCATCTTGAGGAATAAGAGCCTTAAGCAACTCATCCTAGGAAAGAAAATGTAGCAAACAAAATTAAACAATTCAGTTTTTGTGTATTTCTATCAGAGGCTATTGCACCTAACGTGATGCAACACCAGAATAAGTCTGAATGATCAGAATATAAAATTGAGGGAAGGGGTAACATTAATAATATCCAAAAAATGCAAAGAGAGTGGCATAGGAGAAAATTTAGAAATCACCCACTCTTTGAAAGTTCATATAGTTTTAAGGTCCTGCAAAATCTGAATAACTCATCATCCAAAGTCTATCAGTAAACTTAAAGCTAGGAATTGGCTGTGTTTAACCT
Organism: Pocillopora verrucosa; assembly: GCF_036669915.1. Classification (NCBI taxonomy): domain Eukaryota; kingdom Metazoa; phylum Cnidaria; class Anthozoa; order Scleractinia; family Pocilloporidae; genus Pocillopora; species Pocillopora verrucosa. Next base: position 7,675,199 of record NC_089312.1, read on the forward strand.
TTTAACCCCTTAGAGAGACTGGCATCCAATTTCTCCTTACAAGATCACCCCTACTGTAAAACATTAGGGTCATGAGAATAAGGGAAATGATCAACAACTAAAGAGGCTCTTGATTGTTAAACAAATTCTCCTTTTCAGAACATTAAGAAATGTATAAAGAAAGTATGGCGAATATGCATACTAATGTTGGAGTGTAAAGGGTTATATCCTTTTCATTACACATAACCCCTGAATGAGGAATACTAGTGTGAATTATCATTATGTTGCTATTGTATGTGGAGTTTCATGGTGATTGGACCAAATTTATAATGTTTTGCTTGCATTGGATTCATTTTGTTGGTGTCATACAGTGTGCTACCTTGGGAAAAGATTATGTAGAGGGTAGAGCAGATAAACTAGAACTGAGCTAAACTGCCTTAAATCAGCCCAGAAAATTTACATGGTGCAAAGAAACAACCACCTAGGTGAGGTAAGTTTGTATTTATTCAAAACTAGTTCAGATTTTACATTGAGAGTGAAACAGAAACTGTTTATACTAGTATAAATCCTTATATTTAGCTCACTGTGCAAGAATTTGTTAAAAAAGTTACTAGAACTTTTTAATGAAACAATGCTAAATGATCACTGTAAAAAAGGGTACACATACTGATAGGAAATTCCAACAAGTTAAAAGTACAATGTACCTTTAAGTTTAAGTGATTTTATTGCTTAGTAACTTAGACCAATGTACCTCAATTTTCTTTATATCACTGAGAGCTTGCTTCTTATCCTCTTCTGCAAATTTCCCTAATTCTCCACCAATTTCTAATATCATTTCATCTAAATCCTTGATTTCCTAGAGATAAAAGAATTGAAACAGATACTACAGCAGTTAGTTACAAGTACAGTTCACTCCAGTTCACACCAAGATTCACTGGTTTGGGTCCATCTCATTTTTTGATTGGATTTCATGCAGTGCCATACATTCAGTTTCTTTGTCTCTGTTTTTATGTTTCCTTCTTACCACAGAAATAAAAATACTACAGTAACTGTAATTATCATTTGATTGTCAGGCAGAAAAAGTTTTTACCCGGGTTTTGACCATAAAATTATGGTGTTAACACAGGCAACCTTCCCCATTTCCAATTCTAACCAAATTTCAATAGCTGTGCATTGCCTAACATCAAACATAACAGCCTGCCAAAAGAGGTCAAACCACACATTGCCAATGAAAATGGAGCCAGTTTCACAAAAACATGATTCAACATCAAAAAATGGTCATCAATTTCAATTCAATTCAATTTTTTCAATTCAATTTTATTTGTTAGCAATACAATATTATCACAGTCCTAGGTGACCCGCAATTAGCAAGCTATTCTAGGCGGGCCACCCTTCTAAAACAAGTGCTGTCTCTGCTAAGGATCACATACCGATACAATTAAACAAAGATAATCATTAATAAAAATACAATTGTTAAATAAAATAAAATAAAATTAAGTCCGTTGAATAATTAAATAATCAATTGCAAAGTTATCAAGATATATAATACAATTGAAACAAGACTTAAACGAAGAGTTACTTTATCAAGAGATATTTACAAATTTCTGAGCAGCGTATATCAACATTCATCTCCTCATTTTCCAAAAGTTTTAACAGGCGATTTTTAAGTTCACGCTTAAACGGGGTTCTGTTTTTAATACGAAGTTCTTTTGGGATGCTATTCCACAATCTTACACCTATTCTAGCAAAAGAAAATAAAAGTTGGTTAGTTCTAGACGCTTTAACGTACAGATTAGCCGTTGCTGAGAATCTTGTGAAATGGTGATGAACCTGCTCGGAGTGGATAAAGAGCATAGAAATATTAGACGGGGCACGGTGATTATCAATGTCATGCATCAAAGAGGAAACCAAATGAGAATAGAGCATAGTTATTGGTAAGATTCTGGAGTTAACAAATAGCGGGGCACTATGAGATTTGCTATCCGCAAAATACATTAGTCGTAGAGCACGTTTTTGTAAAATGAGAACCTTATTTAAATGAGTGTTAGCAGCTTGTCCCCAGGCAATAAGACCATAAGAGATATAGGGTTCAATTAAGGAGCGGTAGATGTTAAGAAGTGTGGCAAATGGGACAAGATGTCATCAAACTTCTGTTGCCTCTCAGTGAAGACCCTTGTCCCAATCAAACTGAGTTGTAATCATCATGATTAGTTCTATACAATTATTATTATAAAAAGACAAATTCAAGACATTTCTTATTCTCACCTTCTCCTTTGTCTCAATTTGGCTTATCAAATGGACAATAGGTGAAAGTTTAGAAAGCTGCTTGGATAAAGTCTTGTGTTCACTCGCAGTTGGAATATTCCCCTGAAAGGCAACTCACCCGGTCACTACAATACAAAGTAAGACACACTGACTAACAGGTTAGTGTACACCCTTTCACACCTACAAGAGGAGCATCTCTGGTCAGGATCCTGTTGTATAAAGGGCAGATAAGCCTATTCAATGGATAAATCACTATCCAGCATGTAAGTGATTGCAAAACATATGGCATTATCCACTGGATATATCTTTATATATACCAATGTGAGGGTATAAAGGTTTAATGGATTCTAGATGGGAAGGTTCCATTACAAGTCCTGGTTATAGTCACTTTGTTGAGTGTTCCTGGCTGAAACACTTTATTTCAGGATTTTCTCTTTCTACTGAGGATTATAAATGGAATATACCAAACTGTTTGAATGGGAAATTTGACAAAATTCTTAGGAGAGGAGGGAGGTTAGCTCGTGGTGAAGTAACATCCCATCCAAAAATATCAGAAAAAACTGATACTGAATTCAAGGGAAGGGGGATGATAATTTGAAAAAGTCAGCTGAGGGTACAGAGTGCTGGAGGAAGGAGGAGTTTAAAACTAAAACCACCCTTACAAACATGGAAATTCAAAGAACCATCTCAGACCCAAAGTTGAGTCTTAATGTCAAGTAACTTCACCCTTTCACTCCCCAAATTTCATCTGTAATTCTCCTTACTGTCTGCCATACAATTTTTATGATGTTAGTTCAGAGAATACAATTATTTCAACTTTCCCAAGAAGTATTTCCTTGAAGTATCTTCTGATTAAATTTTCAAGGAGATTTGTTAAACCCAATAAGAATAAATCTCGTTATCTTTGGAATGGCTTAATATAAAAGATATTGATGTAGAGTGGCAAAAGCATTATATACATTCACTATATCTCTCAGATAGTACGTGAGCTCTGCTTAGTCAAATTAGCAGGCAATATTTTAATGTAACATCGCTTTGTCAGTGCGTACTGTAAGTCACGAAACCTCGTTTTTTCCCCTCGGTCCATAACTTACAGCACAGACCTCAAACTGGGTTAGTAAGAGAAATGTATTATCACTGGTCAGAAATAATACCTCAGTAACAGACAACCTCTCAGTGATCTCTTCGTGTTGTTTCACAAGATTTTTCAAGTGCGGCTCAAGGGTGCTGATCACGTTTGACAACAACCTTGCTTGACTCTCTGGAAAAAAGAGTTATTTTTTTTGACAAATTAAATCTAGTGAAGGCGACTGGACAGTTATGGACTGAAAAATAGACAGGAAAGGAGGCTTGAGTACAAAAGGCTTACCTATGAAGGGAAACCACAACTTACGAAACGTCGGAACAGCGTAACAAGTCACTACCTTAACGCCTTTCAAAGTATGCCGAAACATTTTGATCCAAAATCGTTTGATTGATCAGTCACAAGTACGCGCCATGTTCCTCGTTTTTCTCACGACTGATCAGTCACTACTCCTCGTCATGTTTCTCGTTTGCGTCCGCCATGTTGAAGAAAAGTGAATGAGGTACAATATATGTACCAGCACATGACATAAAAAGTTTTGGGCGGAAAACCGCTGAATCTAAAAAATTAGTATGCTCGTCCCGGGCTCCACTCGACAAAGGATGAATGTACACGTTGTGTCGCAACAAGTTCATCCGCGTGGTTTTAAGTCAAAAACACAGATGATTTAACTTCTTATCGTAAAGCGGCGTTTTCTTCGGTCGGTTATAAACTTCGTCAGTTTTAAAAAGTAAATCTTATGAATTGTAATAGAAAAAATATACATGTGTAAAGAAGCAGTATGCGAAAAAGTGAAGCCGTACAACTGCGTTTGGTGTCTTCGTGCCATGATGTACAAAGCGACTCGAAACATAAGGATTTCGAGTCCGCACCGAACTTTGTTGCCCGTAAAGTGTCTAGTTCTTCAATTCATGAAGTGTCTCAGGTAAGAACTACTTTTGACCGCCACAAAATAGCTGTGTGAAATAATTTTTTCTCCGGTAAAAAGTCGTTCTTAGGCAACGTAAGTCATGTGTTCAGGCATGTTTATAACACGTGGTGTCAAAGGAGCTCTAAATCTTTAAATCCTTGCATTATAAAAACCCATGCAACTTTGATTGAATTGATTAAACAGAGTTATTGAAATTTTCGTCGAATTTGAGCTATTATTGGTGAAAATCATCTTCACCAAACGACTCTTTAGCTACTTCGGGTTTTTTTTAAATATAATGTCTTCCTCAAATTGAAAAGTTGACTCGACTCAGAATCCAGAATCTTGATCAATTTCCCATTACAATGAGCTCATTAAACTTACCTTTGTAGGTGATTGTCTTTATGATTATCATATGTTTGATCAAAATGCTATGTCAATGTTCTTCAAAATGTGTACGTGACTTCACGCGAGTCTTTGTTAAGACAAAGTGTTTTTTTTTCTCTCTGGATACTAGAACGACATCGAGAGAAAGGGAACTTCTTCGAACGAGTTAGAAGATGGTGAACTTATTGAAGGTAAGTCGTGAGTTCTTGATTTTTTTTAATTCCAGTTCAATGAAGGTAAAAAATTCCAAAGATGGTCTTGAACCATAAAAAAAGATTTAGAGAAAATGAATTGTGAAGGACCAGCTACAAAAGAAACCTTTGAGAGCAGAATAAGCCAAAAGAAAGTAACAGTACTACTAATTTTTTTCCTTGCTCTTTGCTATAACAAACCCAAAAAATCCTTTACTTTTGTGAAATTAATGTATTTATATACATTGGTTAAAATTTCCCCTGGGGTTGCTCGGGAATTGTGACTTTTGAAAGCCAATTTTTTTATTTTCACTTGGCTGGTACTATAATTCAAGACAACCAAAGACCAAAATTAAACTGGCCTCAAAGATTAAACTTCAGAGGAAAAAACATTAAATGACCACATGTCTTAGAGAAAGCATGGCATGTACATCACTCAGTGCAAATTGTTTGACTCCTGATTTTCTCAAGGCTACACATAATCCCCTCTTGCTGAGGGCCACACTTGAAATTTTGATCTCATAATAAGTAACTTCACTGTTTAATCCTTTAACTCCCAAGATCCTACTGTTAATCATCCTCCCCAGCAAACTGCAACACATTTCCTTGTAAATTAGTTACCACAATTTGTTGGTAGATCTAGATAGCAACATCTTCCTAACAAGTTTGAGCATTTTCAATCCCTGTTTGCTGAATATTGTATGGATATTATAGGGAGAGGTTTAATGTTAATTGCTTCAGGGAGTTGAAGGTGTTTTTTCTATTGTCACAAGCACAGTACAAAGAAAAATGCGAAATTCTCACAAGGAAACAAACTTTGAACCTTAGGATTCCATGCTGTGAGGCTGAAATGAAAAATTTTGAGGTTCACTTCCCCTTAAAGCTCAATTTTTGCTTTGTCCCATGCTTGTGACAAAATACAAAAACAACTTTCTTTATTTCATTACTGAGGTAAAAGCAACACTGTCTGATGGCTGCCTTTTACATGTTTCAACTGTCTATAGGCAGTGAAAGTTTTTTGTATGATTACTTATATGATAGTGTCCTTGTACAAGTACACATGTACTTGTCTGTGTAAATTTAATTTTTCTTTAAGTGTGTAATGGTCTCATTTGAGCTCCACTCATTGACAGGGATTGAAGCTAATGATGTGAGCGCCTTACTGGAGCAGTTTTTAGAGTATGAGGAAAAACAAGGTACGTCATGGTCATTAAACCATACCTGAACTGCTGCACACTCATAATTTCTTGGATTTTGAGCTTCTTGAAAATACCAATGATTTAAAATTAAATCAAATTCAATTTCCCTTGGATTTCCATCACACATCTACTGCAATTTTACCCTCATTAACTCAAACCTTCAATAACTAGAACCTCCCCTTAACTCAGAGCAATTTTCATTTCCTTTCAGGTCATTCTCTTTAAATTTTTACCATCATTACCTTGAATCATGTTGAACCACAACTGTCAATATGTGACAAATCAAAACAAACAGTGTGCTGCAGTCCAAAACATTCACTGTAATTTATTTTGAAGCAGCCTTGTAGTCTTTGTCCTTTTTTGTTTTCTCCAAAACATGTCAGTCCAGTTCAGGTTTTGTTGGTTAAAGTTGCATTAAATTATAGTGCCTGTATCTTCAACTCCTGATAACTTGAAGTTTTTTCAACTTCCCCTGAAGGGTTGAGTTATTAGAGTTGACTGACTCAGATCAAGAATAGGCAGTCAGTTTTGGTATGCTTTTCAAATCATATAGGAAATTACTGATTTGTTGCAAGGGTCAGGCAACAAGAAATAAGGAATGACAAAATAAATGCAAAGTCTCCCAAGATTTTGAAGTCTGAAGCTCTTCTGCAGCAAACTTGTTTGTGAAACTAAGTTACTATGGGGCAAGGGTCCTGTGTACCATCAAAATGTCAAAGGCTCTATAAGATGACTCCTAGTGTGACAAGGGATTGTTAATTATCTTATCTAATTCCTGTTTTCCCAAGAGGTGCAATGAAGGGACTAGGCTTTAATTGAAATATCTTTGGTATTGCAAAAGCATGAGAGAAAACTCTTAGTTTTGTGACTGTTTAGTTTAGTGGTTGTAAATTTTGTCAATTCTTTATTCAAATTTTTTTTTCCATGTTTGTCCCTATAGGTTCAATGGATTGCTCCACACCTCAGCTTTCCTCTCTGTAAGTGTTTGTCTGAACCCTTTAGACTTTAACATCAGTATGCATATTCTCCACACTGTTCTCTATACATTTCCTAAGGTGCTGACAAGGAGAATTTGTTTAACAATCAAGAGCATCTTTAGTTGGTGATCATTTTCTCTATTCTCATGACCTTAATATGTGATTCAAGGATGATACAGCAAGGAGAAATTAGGTGCTTATCACTCTTGGAGTGTAAAGCGTTTACGAAATACAGTAGTAGGTTGAATTCTGAGAGAGATGCTAGTTTACAGGTTGCTGTTATGAAGCACTTTGCCTCTATTGCTTCAAGGACAAATCTTAAGGAATCATTTTCTTGTTGCTCTCAGATTTTGGTTTTGAGATTCTTTTTTTAAGTTTGTGTTCTTTGATATGAATTTCCACTAAAATTATTTTCTTCATACCAACAAGTTGTTGCTGTAACCTGCTTTGAAGTTGTTTTGTAGCAAGGTGCTGCTGTCTTTTTTTGCAAGTTGTGAAATGGAAATCTCCTAAGGGGCATTGTATGTTTTGATAATTTCAGGAAAGATACATCTTGTGAAATGCAGACTGTTTCAGACAAGATCAATTCATTTGCTGAGAAACATGAGCTGAAATTTGACATTCCATGTGATGTAGAAAATAGGGGCTTACCTTCCCTTGCTGAGGAGAATTCTGCACATTTTCATTCTGCTGAAAATAAAGAAAATCAAGAAGTTCATGGAACGACGAGTGGTGGATCTTCTCACAATGATGTAAAAGGACAGGATGAAAATTCTATAACTGTTAAGAATTCCCATGTTGATAATCATGCAACAGATCACAACTATGCCTGTAGTGGATCTCCACTGAGAAAACCTATTCAGTTGAAACCAGAAGATGACAATACTTTGAAAGAGTCTATTCTGAAATGTAGTCCTCAAAAGTCTCTGGACATGGAGAATCATCATCACTCTATTTCTGAAGAAACTGGTCCAAACCGTTACTCACACAAGAGAAGGTTAAGCTGTGATGATCATTCACCAGACAGAAAGAGGAGACTTCCAAAGCGCTATAGAGGTGCGTACTGTGAGGAGAGCTGTGGTGGCGAAAGCAGTTGTGATGAAGAGTATCACTACAGGGAAATGAGCACTGACAAAGATAAAGACCATAAGAGACAGAATAGTTATCGGAAGTTTAGTTACAGCTCTGATGGAGACAGAAGTTGTTATAAAGGAAGCAATCGTAGACACAGCATGTGCTCAAATGACAGTTATGATGGACGAGAGTATTCCAGTTCAGATGAAGAGTGTAAGAATGAAAGGACATCCCGATATGATCCTAGACGTTCTGAATCTGACTGGCGGCGCAAGCAATCAAGTGGTAGTGACAGAGAAGCAGACCATCACAGGAGCCCTCACAACAGAAGAAGGAGGAGGAGGTCTCGGAGTAAAGACCCCACTGAAAAGAGAAATGGTGTCACAAAGAACAAAACATTCCATGATATTGAATTTGAAAGAAAACTAGAGTTCAAGTTTGACCATAACATCAGGAACACTGCAAAGGTACAGGGAACATTTTCTTTTGTTGTTTTGTTTGATTGCTACATTGAAACTACCATGCAGTGGCTATCCAAAACAGAGGTTGTGTGCATTGTGTGATTGCTTGATTTTTTTTTTACAGTACTGTAATTTTTAGGTTGGTGGGAGTCAACCACCAATTTAACAATTGGTGGTTGAACCCCTTTAACTTCCAGAAGTGATTAACATGTAACTTCTCCCAGTGAAATCCATACATTAGCCAACAAATAGGTAATGAGTATTAGAGAGTAATAATTATTAAATATTATCAACTGAGTTGATTATGTAACTTGGCCACTGTAAAGAGTTTCAAAGCTGACGTTTCTAGCATTAGCCCTTCATCAGAGCAAATGGAGCAATTGTGGGTTGTGTGTGTGTGTTTATATGCAGAAATGGAGCTGCACTATCGGTGGGAATATGTGACCCTCCACGGGAAAACAGACACTAACGCTTTTCCGTTTAAGCTGCAAAACCGTTTGTTTACTATCCATTTATATCCGTTTAAACGGTTCATGAAAGCGTTTAAACGGTTTGCTTATCCGTTTAAAAAAATTTGCATCCATTTAACGCTTTAGCTAAAACGTTTAAGCGGTTTGCTCATCCGTTTCAAAAAATTTGCATCCGTTTAACACTTTTGATGGTATTCATGATGATATTTAGGTTAAGAGTGTCGATTTGAAAGATAAATTTGTTCCAGAGTTTCGTGGCTTTCTGAACTGCAAACTGCCATAATGCTTCTTAGAATTATTAGGAAGATTGAGTATGCTTGAACAGGTTGAAGTTGTCACTTGATCTAACACCAAATTATTGTGACTAATGTTCAAGGATTGTATGTAAAAATCAATTGTTGGGAGATTAAGGGTAAATTTATGTTCAAGTTCATGGACATTCCATGTTTAATTATTAAATATCTTTGTTAAAAGACTAAGTTTAATTCTGTCGAACATCTACATTGTAGTGCAGTCACATTTTGTATATATGGTCAACTCCCCGCTAATGGACACTCAGCATCCCAGTAACACCCCATGCATGTTAATTGACTCATAGCAATGAAGTTTGTATTTAGTTTGAAAATTATCAAAAACAAGTGTGGATCACTTTTGTCAAATCTCTATTTGTCCAGGGGAAGGCAGACTGTCTGTTCACATGACTAGTAATTACAATCCAGTCATAAACTCTCCCTTAGCAGACATCCTCCCAATTTTTTCAGTGTCCTCTTATGGGATTAATTCTTGTAGGTGGACAGCCCAAAAGTTCAAAAACTCTTTCAGTTGAAGATCAAAACAAGAAAAAAATAATAGTTAATGATGATCGTTCTAAAATTTTAATGTTCTATATGATTGTAGGAAGAGAGGCGTATTGTGTACATTGGAAAAATATCCAACAAGACAACAAAAGATGATGTATTCAGCAGGTTTCGTCCATTTGGGCCAATTGAAAAAGTTACTGTTCACTTCAGAGAGAAAGGGTAGGGTATACTTTTGTTATAAGAAAACTCCAATACCAGATGAAAGTTTCCATTGTTTAGCTAATGACAGATTTTTAATTTGCACCATGGCTGTGACAGTTCTCTTCCTACACCTATAAGTTGCTTGAAAAGATTTGTTTCAAATTTAAGCATTAGTTTCTTTTTTAACTTTCTTAACAGTTAAAGGTTTGATTTGTTTTTGTTTGTCCACAGCTGAAAATGCATTTTTTTTTACCTTTTTTCCAACAGGGACAACTATGCTTTTGTGACATTTTTTGAAACCTCCTCTGCTGCTGAAGCTATTGAAAGTGAGTGTTGTTAGAAATTTAGAATCTTCTGAGAGTCCTTTTTCAGTTTAGCTTTTGTATGATTTTAGGTGATGAGAAAAATCTCTTATTTTAAGATAATTATTTCCTTAGGGGGAAATGAAGATTCACGCCTTCCTGTCTTGGATCTTTGCTTCGGTGGAAGAAGGAAATTTTGTGGTGGTAGTTATGTAGACTTTGGTGAGTATTTTTTGAGCTTTAGCATGCATGTAATTTTGCAATGCCTTTCACCTGTTCCTTATTTATTTAACCCATTGGATTGGTTATTTAAACAAGGTTTAGCTGTTGTTTGACAAAACCACATCTTAAACAATCCTCAATTTAGCTGAAACTTATACCTGACCATTTATTTTTGTGAACATTGTCATGAGGGCCAAAGAAGGGTATTAATGTAATCAAATCAACTCCCTTATAGAGAAAGCCCGAGGCCCACAGATTGCATAAAACTATGGTTTACATGTACAGTACTTGTAGGTTAGACGTCATGTAAATAACCAGCCCATCAACTCCCAGAAGTGATTAAACTGTAAATTCTCCCTCTAATGTCCACACATTAACCACCAAATAGCAGGTTATGGGAATTTATTCCCTCAAACTTATTAGATAAAAGTTGTTATCTTGATGTACTTATAATGCCAAATTCTTGTACATGTAACTGATTTACAAGGGAATGTGTAGCAACTGGAGGGTGGAATGAACAATTAGATGAACACACCCCACCCTTGGTTTTGATTTGGAGGATAGTCTCTCATAGATTCTGTGCTGTAACAGAAAGGAGAATGGCCCTGAAGATCAAAGTGACCTTTTGAATCTCACACTCAGATAAGGTTCTGGAATGTATAGGATAAGAAAGACAAATAGTTTTCTGTTAGCCCCATCAGTGGGTAAAGAGAGATTTTTCTCATTTTCTGACTATGGAAAAATTTGATTCTCAGACTCGAATGCCAGTTATCTTGAAGAACAGGAGCTGAGCCGACCGCCATCATCAGATGAGATGGATTTTGATGCCCTACTTAGAATGTCACAGAAAAGTTTAAAAAGCAGAAAGGAATCTTGCAAGGGAAGATATATGTACTAATGTAGAGACAAAGATGCTGGTTGTTAAAGCTGTGTCATTAGATGTCAAGATAGTGGTTGAGGTAGATTCACTGGTCATTACTTGGTCCGTATTTTGTTATATGGAGTGTTTACTAAGAAATGCTCATAACTCTTGTATTTTTATGCATGAAAATTAGCAAATTCAAAATAAACAATTTTGGTAAGAGTGTTGTGTAATAAACTAATAACTAGCTTTGCTTGCTCAAGCTGTACTGAGAAATATTGGCCCCAGTTTGTTTTTTACAGACCTCACTGAGCTTGGTCCTTATTGTCATGATCTTGGGTCAATATTTCCCAGTTTGGCCCTCATACTCGGTTAGTAAGAAGTTAATAGTTTCACAGGGAGCAGAGAAGTCATATTTGAATGTATTCCTTGTAAAATGTCTAATGGCTGCCAAACTTGATCTTATTAAATTGCTTTATATAAATGCAGTCATATTACAAGGTTTTTAAAATTATATCCACTTTAGATCACACATTACTTCCTGTGAGTCCACTTCCACACCACTTAATTTGTGCTTAACAAGGAAAGCTTCTCTTTCCAAGTGGGTCTAGAATGGATCATTATTGGGGGTGGAATTTTAACAGACATGCAGTGCAATTGCATTTTATATATGCCGAGTCAGTGAGACTCAAACAGTATTTTGGTAATAAATTTGGCTAGAAATATAGTCAACTAAAGCTCGTGTGTTCTCACTGAAACATTCAAGAATTTAAAATGTAGACTCAATGTTATGAACTACAAACTCAATACAATATTAATACATAATTCTCAATTTTGTACAGTTCACATTAAAGGACCTTGAAGTATTTTTGACAAATGATATTATTTTCAATCTAATAATTGACACAATGTGGAAGAAATTTTGTGATGAGTGTACATGAAGTGTAGAAATATTGACATAACTGAAAGACGATCAGTTTTAAAATTTTCAGACTACGATCAATTTTCATCCAGTATTGAATTCATAAGCAAAAAACAAGTAAGCTACATTATAAGTGTATTTTGTGGCATTAGAAAGTACTGACATTGAGCGTTTAATCTGTGCAGATGAATTTAATGCCAGAATTTAAAATTTTTTTATGGTATCAAAATCTCAGTGATTAACAATTACATCTTTCAACATTCACAAGAAATTTTTTAATTAATTCTGGTAAATGCACTGGATTAAAGGTTTTCTTTTTTTGATAAACTAGACATTAAGTTTAACTGAGTTAAATAGTTACCTTGAATTAAACACAGTTTTGTTGACACTTTATTTTTTATCTGCAACTGTTGTTGAATTTGAATACTATATATTGGTTCTTGAGAAGTATTTCTTAGCTAGATATCCTATATGAGGGATTTTTAGTCTCTAGTCAACATGTACATGTACTGAGTGACAATCGTGTAGTTATAGAAAATATGTCAAATTTAAGTGTACTAAGGACAGTGCTAAACCTTTTTCACTGAGATAACCGTTGGACAAATAAATATTAGAGAAAGAGTAGGAAAGGAGATTCTTGTTTAACAATTTAGATCAACTCTGTGTTTTGAACCTTCTTTGACATCATGAGAATGAAGTGTATATGCTGATTGATTCCCTGTTGCCTCTTTTCCTTCTTGTCTCTCCTATTTTTTAATGACTGTTTTCGGCATCAGTCATAGAAGCATTCCATGTCCCCAGGGTTTTCCTTTTTGCCCTCTCTCACCCCAGCATCCGTGGTTCTCTTTGGAAGATTGATGGTCCATATATGCAGCCGCTCACATACCTTACATTAGAGTGACTCTAGACTGTCCTCAACCATTGTTCACTATCCGCTAAAAATTAACTCGAGTGCTGTACGGTCTAATCGTGCTGCTGCGGGTAAGAGGGGGGAGGGGGGCTAATAATAATGGTGATAGTTACTGACGTTTCCACAGCCCCGGAGAAAGTCATCTTATGAGTCGAGTGAAGAGTTCCTTTTCAGTCAAGTATAATAGGTCATCATATTGCTGGTAACGCTCGTGGGTAACGTGGAGCGAATCCCGTGTTCTGATTGGCCACCCAAGCGGACAAGATGGGCCCCGCTCGGGACTGCCCGCTTTGATCCCGCACCAAAAGAGAAAACAGAATTCGTGGAGCGGACTTACATAGTAGTAAAGTTTTGGACAACGTCGGTGATGGGGTCGCAAAAAGGAGCAGCAAAAAGACAACAAAACATAAATGACTTCCGTAGGTTTATTGTGCCACAGACACAGTTGACCTTCTTTACCGGCTTTGGAAATAAACAAGTCATTCTTGGTTTTTATAAGAACATCTTTTTGCTATACAACAACACCTTTATTGACCAAGCCTGTTCGACCAAGATGGCAGCTGGATATTAGCCTCGTTCTCCTTTTTGCGTTTCATGGATCTCGACTTTCTCTCGGTCCATAAAAACCCCCAAAATGAACTCGGCCAATATCCACGCATCTTGACCGAACAAGCTCTGTCAACAACGTATCTATAGCACTCAATTTGCAGGAGGCAGACGGAGGCATGGGAAAAAGAGTAGGTTGTATCGCGGGCGCAAATGCTGGACGTGTTTCTCACTAATTTCAACGGTGTTTTAAGGTAACGCTTCACTGTTGAATTCTAAAAACCGTTTCTTTCACAATTTTTTTTTAAACATTTCACTCATTAAGCATTATTTTGATCGACGATCTTTTAAAACTAAGTTTCCACCGATTCTGAACCCCTATCAATTTGAGTCCAACTGAATTGCCGTAAGTAGCAGTCTGTTTTTCTCTTAACCGTTTGCACCCTAACATCAGTATGCAAATTCTCCATACTGTTCTCTACACATTTCCTAAAGCGCTGACGAGGAGAATTTGTGCAAGAATCAAGAGAATTATAAGTTGGTGATCATTTCCTTGATTCTCGTGACCTTGATGTTTGATTCAGGGTTGATATTGTAGGGAGAAATTAGAAACTGGTCACTCTTAGGGGTTAAAGGAGTAACGATGAGCTAGAAAAGAGAACATTATGCGTGGACGAGAGCGCAGGTTTTCCTCCCGAAAATAGAGCGAACAGGAGAAGGCTTCTATTTGTTTACCTCGTTTACGCCCTAGTTACTATGATTTGCCGACTTGTCACCGTGTGTGATTTTGACCAATCACCGACAGAGTGGCAAAGTTAATGGGGTTTCAGAAATTGTAAAGAGCCTCCAAAGTTTTCCTTAGTTTTGCAATATGGACCTTTAACCGATTCCAAAGGTCAATCGAGCGTTTACTGGCCCTCTAGTTCATTGGATTGAGGAAAAAAAGAAAGCGGGAAAACGCCTACACAGAACCGGCTCATTCATCTCTTTGGGAAGCATTTTTGGTTCTAATAATGGGAGCTTGTGTTGCGAAACTAAGCAGAGGCAAGGATAAATTTTGTTACAAAACACATGATCGAAGGCGCTGTGTATCCGGACTTGGTGAAAACGCTGTTGAGGAACAAGGGAAGAAATGCAGTCTTCAAGAGCTACACCAGAATCCACCACCAGGATTTAGAAAATTCGAGATTGAGGTACCATGGCAAAGTATGGAAGAACATGTCGCCCTTCAACTATGGGACGTTTACAGGGCTCTGTACACCTTCTAGCTGCTAAGTTAAGTTTAAAACAAACAGATTGAGCCGGATACAGACACACTAGCTTTTCAAAAATTATTTTCTGATGTTCATTAACCACATCAGATGAAGGAGATTTATAACATTATTTGTTTTGTTGGCGAAATACTTACAGCCAAGGAATTTTAGTTTGTATATCCTGATGAGAAAAATTGTAATTCTATCTGCAATGTATTCCATGTCAACTGCTTTAATTATTAGCACTTATAAATAGAGCTGTTCAAAACTTGTTTTATATCGTTATTTCACTTTATTATTTAACGACGATGTCAAACTGATATCAAATGATCTTTTTCATTGTAAATCTTCATCCTTAAAGGAAGAGTTTGGACGAGGTTTTTATGCTTAGATTTCGACTAACATTAATGTCATGACAGCAAAACAATAAAATGAACCAACACAATAAACTGTTCGTCGAGCAATCAATTTGAGTTCCGCTGACGCAATAAAACTGCATTTGTGTTCTCGCAAAATGGTTGAGTCAGAGGACCGTTTGAATAAGAAAAAAAGAAAATTGCACAATCGCTAGTTCAGTTCGTGACTTCTAAGCACGAGTGACTTTTTAAAAGTTTCCGTTCTTGTAGCACGAGCCGTTGGTGGAGTTTGAAAATATTTCGCAAATCACCGTCAACCATCAAACGAAATACACGGGCAGTTATTGCCATTTTTTGCTAAAGTTCTCAACAAATTTAATCCTTTACGACACCTAGATGCACATTACACGTAGAAACGTTTCAACGTTTCAAAATGAGCGTGTATTTGCTTTGAATTAATTATACTATATAGCAATTGTGCCAACGAACAAACCTAACTGATTTTCATTGAATTTTGGAGATTACATTGAAATCTGCACATTCCACCGTCTAAAAAATCTTAATGAGGAGTTTATCAAATGAAACTCGTCATATAGTTGGCTTTGCCTCACGGAGAAGAACAAAACAAAACAAAATACACAGGAAAAAAAATTTTCAATTTTCAAAACTTGGCTAAGAAAGTTACATTTCAATGATTTAACACTTCCACTACAGTTTTTTTTTATTTTGTTGCAGATTTGAAAGTGGATTTAGCGATTATTCTTCCATTTTGAGCTTGTTGTCGAAGATTTTTTTAAGTCTTTCCATTCGCTGTTCATGCGCACTGTTATCTCGGACCGCCTGACTACGAGCGTGCAGTGACAAAAGGTCAGTGTACTCCCTTTTGGAAAACTTGGCGTCTTGCTCCTCAATAGACGTTAAGATTTCCTGCAGAAAAAGTCAAACAAAGGGATTTATATCTCCCTTACCCATTGTCACTTTTGCTGTGTATAATTTAAGTATACAAACTTAATTGTGTAATTTAAAATGGGGGGGGGGGGGGTTAGAGAAATTGCAGTGCTGCTGTGTGGGTGGGGGTGGGGGGAGGGAGGGGAAGTTACAAGACAATTTGGCTTTTCGCTTGGGTGAAGGGCGCATGCTCGTAACGTCAGCCTTAAAAACTCTATACGGTGGCCAATTTACATTATCAACTCGGTTGGAAAAAACCAATATGTTTGAACTGTGTAAGGCAGGCAAGGTTCTGCCTCGTCTGTTTGGGTAATTGTCTGCTTGAATATGCCTGATCGCCATATCAAGCTTTAAAATGCAAAAGATGAGATGCAAAAGATTTTAAGACTGTATAGCTTCCTTAATGAAATAAACTCCATAATAAACCTCGCAGAGGGATCCGCTTGATGAAGATTTTGGGTCACAATGCATGGGGTTCATCTTTCACCGAAGTTCATTAAAGTGGGCGCTGAGTAAAGCGGTAGACTGGCACTTACATCTGGGTTAGAGTATAACAGTTCATAATACTGTCTGGCTCGATCCAGGTCCCCCTCCCGAGACATGGTAATGTTTGTCAAGTTCTGTTGAATAGCGAAGATGTTACGGCACCTAGAAAATGAAATTTCATAGTGAACCATGCACTAAATTAGAAGAAAATAACGTCAATGGAAGAGTATCAAGGCTAGACTGCGCAAAGATTTCTGGGATCGTCAGTGGTCAAACTTTGCAAGTTGCAAGGAAATATATGGCGAAAGATTATTAAACGTCCTCTTCAAAAAACGTTTGTAAGAGATCAAAGCCCTTTTTTTGACGGCTGTGTTTTAAGAAATGGATGAAAATAATGTTAATACGAGGGAAACATAAGCTTTTGCTTAAATAATCATGAAGAAAAATGCAATAAAATCTACCGGTAACCTGCTCTCCTTGAGTAAGGTTTATTCTAAAATTAACATCGCGCAATGGTCTATAAATATTATAAAATAAGCTATGAAGTGCTAGAAATAACTCGCTAAGGTCTTTTTAGTTTCTTTGGACGTCGATGCAACCTTCGCCAATTATTTTCCTCCGGAAAATTGCAACGTTTGACCCCTGGCGAACCCAGAAATCTTTACGCAAACACGAGCATCCGATTACTAGCAACTCCTTCGTTGAAACTGCCCTGATCAAAGGAAAACGCACAAAGGTAAACTTACATCTTCTTAATTCCGTTTTGGTTAATCCTCTTAATCTCCGAAACGTTTGAGATGAGAATAGAAGAGACGAGGAATCCCACTCCCTCAAACAGGTATCTGAAAACAATAAAGGAGGTAAGTTTCTAAAAAAAAACTGACTGTTGTGCTGCGTCGGCGGGAGAGTATCACAAGGTAATTTAGTATTATCATATAAACTACGGTGTTATACAAGGATTTCCAGCCCTGAGAAAAGCCATGACAACACACGTGAAAAATTACGATATTTTTTCACGTGTGTTTGATATCGCCAATCAGCTGCTGACACGTCACTTGCCTTTCGCGCCACTCGGTCAGGTTGATGAATGAACAGCAAAGCCTTCACCATTCAAAGACGTTTGTTGGAATCTTTTCGGATTATGGTTGCTAAAACACCGAAAAATCCGTATCGCTTACAGACAGTGACGTTCAAACTTTCCTAGAAGGGGAAGAAAACCAAAATACGAAAAGAAAAACCGAAAGTTACGTATTCAGTGGCTTTGGTAATGGCATTTCTCCTGGCTGAGAACGAAAATCAAAAAGTGGAAGATTTGCCACAGGCCGATTTTGGCCGTGTACCTGAAAGATTTCTTCTGAAAGATTTCTTCTCGTGTACAAATCGACATCTCACTCGTTCGCTTCGCTCGCTCGTGAGCTATCGAGTTAAACACTCGAAGAGAAATTCCATATCAACGCGCGCCCGTTTCGCTCTGACGAAGGGCTAACGCTCGAAACATCAGCTTTGAAACTCTTTAAAGGGCCAATTTACGTTATCAACACAGTTGATAATATTAAATTACCCCAATTTTCTGAAAACAAAGCTAACAAATGTTAGGTGACAAGTGATGACAAGTTCCATTTTAGTAAACAATGCAAGTATATTTAAGTACCTAAACTTGTAGTTTCCCATGCAAGCAGTTGCAATTTCCTCAAACGATGACAAACTCTTGTTCAAGTCATTCACATTCTTATCAGGGTCCATAGCGTTTGAATTGCACATGTAAGACTGAAAGTAACAAATGAGAATCATTCGTAAGAGTGCATTTCAGCACTTTGTCAAGTAATCCAAATTTCACACAAAACTGAGAACAAGGGTAAACGTTTCATTTAGAAGATGGCACAACCTCCTCACCTCCAAAAAACAAGACAAATATGAGTGTCTACAATTCACTTCACGTTTGAACCGGTCATTATTCATCGGAGGGAGGGGAAGGAAGAGGGGGTTTGGTGGATCTCATTGGGGCTCAGTAATATTCTTATGACCCCCATCATTAGCAGTAAATTTCATATAGTTCCCCTTTGTGCTCTATTAGGTATGACTGACCCCCCCCCCCAGCCCCTCCCCTCCGTTCCCCCTGAAAACAATGTGATATCCCAAAAATCCTTCACTCCCCCCTCCCCATCCCCCCCCCCCCCATACTAAAGACTGGTCCCTGACATGTCATACAACCTCTGACAGAAAGCCGATTGCAATAAAAGAATTTGCAGAGTGACAAATATTGATGATGACTACCATAATATGAAACCTGCGTCACGCCTTATCTACAGTTTTTGGTATTAACAGAGAAGCACATCAGAGAAAGCAGTGTCATGTCGTTGCAAAGCTTTCTTCAATCCAGTATCAAAAACTGCCCTTGCTTTTAAATACTTCCTATTGAAACAGATGGTAAGGCTACCATTTTGTAGCGTTTTGTCTTCTGTAGGACAGAAGGGCGTAACTGACCTCTTGTACAGTCCGCATCAAGAAATAAAAGCAATGGCATCTAATCTCCAGATGAAGCACTAGCAAGCAAGAGTCCGAGATTTTCTGAAAATCTTCTGCTAGCGTTGTAAGTGATCTGTGGGTTGAAAAAACGTGATTAAGTTTTGACTAACTTTCTACAGAGTTTCTTTTAAAGTTGAGTAAGAAATACAAAACTTTACCTTTTGGCCACTACTTGTGAGTCAGATGCAAGGCAAAATGTTTATTTGCCAATCATTTTTTTCCCGTCTCATAAGCCTTTCTTAGAGGGGGAGAGTGGGTGAAGACAGGGGATCTACGTGATAGAGAGCTGAGTTCTTAACCCGAACGTGCTCAGTTCAGTGGATACGCGGGCAGGCTTTTGCCTCCTCCCAGCTAGAACTGTAAACGTGGTGTGCTGCATTTACTCTACTCAACAAGACTTTGAGTTGTACCGAAAGGGTGTATTAAGGATAGGCTGTATTACAATCATTTCATTTTTTTCAAAAAAGGGAAGATTGGTTTTGCAAGAAAAACGTTGGATCGGTCAATGGGTAATGTCAGAATCTATCGTTCGGCGACCAAGTCGCGATTGGTTAGTTTTTCATCTGACTGTTTGAGAAAGTGGCGCGACTTTTCCGGAACAATCACCAAGAAAAGTAAAGCAAAAGCAAAACCTAAACTAAAACCAAAATCACAACCAGCGCACTCCCGGATTATATTTTACTATTAATGAGAACTACTCTAAAGCAAAACCAAAACGATCCCGGATTATTACGTTGGAAACTCACTTGAAAGAGGTTCACTTTATAACAGTTAACGAGATAGAAATACTTACTGTAGGATTTCCTGGGAGACTGGGGGGATTTCTTGCTGTAAAATATACGATACAAAAGGCACGCAACTTCAAGCAAGGCTCAAAAATACATTTAAGTATATAAAACGATACAACTCAAGACGGCTTCGACGAATTTGTTCATCAGTTTTAATTTCTCACCAAGTGGAAGAAATTTCCTCGCTTGACTTTCATAATAACATCAACTACCGCTACCAACCGGCATCTTACAAACAAATAGTTATTCACGACATTTACACAACAAGCGAATCGTACAGAACATTACCGAGGGATCGAAACTGACCAATCACGACCAACTCGTGCAACTGGAGACTTTAAGCCAATAACATCACAGCAAAGCTGAACTATCGATTAACATGAAGATGACTTACAACACCCTACTGACGGACAATTCTTCACTTCTCCAAATATCAACTAGAAAATTTATCTGCAAATCGTACTAATTTTTTAACATACTTGATGTGAATCAATTAAGTGTTAATTCTGACCAAAATCCTGTAGTTAGGTGATTTAATTGAACTTCCTCTAAATTGGAATGGTCATTCGTGATGTGCAATTTTGGTCTGATATCAACCATGTGTTATAAAAGCATGCGCTTGATATCAGGCGAAATTGCACTTCACTTCAGTGGGTTCAGCAGCATTACTGATACCTTCCAAAAAATAATAAACTGAGTTACTTTTGAAATTATCTCGATCAATTAGTTGCCCTCATTTTAAAGCTCTGTTTTAGAAGATCAATAAATAATACTGATGAGAACAATAAGCAGTAATTCAAATAAAGATCTTCGAGTTTATAAGCACCTTTTAAGTAAACTCTCTCAATGATACGACAAGGAACAAGTTTGCCCGTTTCACTATTTGAGGAATCAAAAATCGACCGATGAAAATAAATGTGTGGATAATTTATCTTTACAATTTTTCAGCAAGAAGCAATTAAGTTATTACAGATTATATCTCATGTCGATTGACAAGTAATGCTTGGAGAACTCACCCAATTTCTACCATAAACGTAAGCAAATCCATAGCCGTCGTGCACTTCTCGCTGTTAAGTTTAATTTTGCATTGTGTCAGGTTTAACTCAATGTTGCACCTCTTAAAAAATCGTTCCTAACCAAAATGTTTTTCCTTCCGTTGAGGCTCAAATGAAACTGGAATCTAAAATTCTCAATTCCACACAACAATTACGATGACATGGCCACAAACTTCGGTTAAAATCATGCAGTTTCCTAGATATTATAAGGACTTTATTTTAAACAAAGTAATACCCATGGACAAAGCGTGTTGTGGGTGAAAACAATAGACTGTATAAAACATCTTCATTGTTTAAAATATTGTTCCGTTCCTTAGATTTAGGTATTTTAGATATGTTAACATACGTTTTACAGGTGTAAGAACTTTCAAATGATAAATTGAAACCTAACCAAAATGATCGTTTTGCGCGATTTCCTCGCAAATTTACCTTTAATTTCAATTTATGTGCTTTATTGTGTTAAGGAGGTGTGTATTCTGATATCTGACAAGAAGAGTTTTTGTTCTGTTCCCAGGGCCCAGTTGGATAAGCGTTATCAAAACGTTCCACGCTGTCCACCGGATAGGGATCTATCTAGTGAACAGCGTTATCCACCCTTCAAACAAACAGGGTCAAATTTCTTTCAGTGAAACTCAATAGCGCAGTTTTTTTTTCTTTGAAGCCCAACTGCTTACAATAAGACTTTGCAATGTAGCCCAAAAGAAATGTTTTCTTGTTCTTAAATTGTCTCAGTGAAGTACAACAAAGGAAGGTAGCTTTAAAAGGTTTTCAATCCAACTTACTGGTTTAATTCTCTCCTGTGACTCGGTTGTGACGAGACTTATACCTGTGGACTGCGCTGTTAAGCTTGTGGTAAAACCCCGTATGTGACCTGCCAGCCACTCCTAACAACACACATGGGCAAAAAGCGCAACTTACTTAGCGTTTTATGCCATATTTGGGCAACATTTATCTACCGCTATCAAAGATTAATTCATTCATTGACCACTGCCCCAATAAAGCTTTTCAGACCAGAGAGTTCAACAAGGGGGAACTGAGAATAAATCCTATGAGTAGCTTAGGTCAAGTATTCTAAATTCTCAATCACGTTGTTTCCAACTTAGGTTGGATTCTGGAGTCTGTGGCCACGAGTTCAACGCGCTAGACACCGAATTGAAAGGTCTAGGTATGAACTCCAGCTTGGTTGCGTGTTGGATTGGTGCAAAGCAAGACAGACAACCCTCACGATGGCTTTTGAGGCGGGGGAAGGGGACACTCCTTGGACTAACATCCCCATCCCGGCGTAGTAGTAATTCTTATTAGCCATACCCTATGGTCACTTCATGGTATGGAAACTGAGATATGTTTAAGTAGAAATAAGACACTATAGCTTCAAAAAACTTGACCTATTCTTTCAGGAGAAGGAGCGTCAGGTTGCTGTAGTGCTACCCTGGTTTTTCATTACAAGGAGACACGTGATGTGTTTTCCTACCATGCTCTCCTGAAGGTTTGCCAGTGTTCTGTGATCACGTGTTTCAAACAACACTTCAGAATCATTCAGAAGATGCTTGGCCAGATTGTCAGTCAGTATGTCCGTCTCCTGTACACAAATACCGTGCAAGTGAATCAAATAATCATAATCGTGCAAATAATCATTTACAATAAGAACAATCATCTAATAAAATAATTATAAAAAGTATTTATTATATGGCAAGGTAGTCCGGAGGTAAATCCGAGCGTTTTGGTTGGTTCTTACTTGAAAGGGATTTTGCCATACGCCCTTTGCGACTTATACCTTTGCTACAACTGACCATTATGATAAATTATGATGGAAACTCTCAATCAAAAAGCGCCCTCGTTACCTTTTGATTTCGTTTCCTTGCAGCTTCAATATCTTGTTCTCCATCTTCCTGAGACAAAAGAATCGTTCCAGATCAACCTCACGATTAAAAAAGTTACCACTCTGTTAACAGCAATTCTTAAACTCAAATTAAGGTTAATTTCAAATGGCTACCTGAAGAAGACATTTGGAAAAACTCCAGGACATGCTCTGTTTGTTTGTTTGTTAGCTCGTTTGATACTTTTTGAACTGTATCCTTTACAAGAAAAATTGGTGCGTTTGAAATTTCTACGGCAGGATTACCATTTGGATGGTTCTGGATATTGTAAAACTGAAACGACCATGAAAAAAATAACGTCTCTTTTTAAGGGTGCACAAAAACGGTTGGTTTATTCAAATGCGATCCAATCAAAGTAACCCTCAAGCGCTTTGCAGGGCTAAGCTGAACACTAACCTGTCTTTGTCGATGCGAGTGATGTTGTTGAAGGCCAGGCCAGTTTGGTAAGGACCTGCAGGGCAGAGCAACAGTTAGCCAGGCTCAAACAGCCTCGCACTAAGTTCCTTCTACACCGAAAGTCTATCTATTTCCATTCAATATCTCTTTTGAATCAAAAGTCAAATACGATAAGGTAATGTCGAGACGAGGTGGCGTAGCGCTTGGGATGCTAGACTCTGAACAGAAGGGTCTATGTTCGGACTCTCGGAGGGTCCCAGTGTTGCGTTTCATAACCAACCCGCCGGCACTGAACTCCCACAATGCCTCTCTCAACCAAAGAGTACAAAGATGCGCCAACAAACTATCAAGGAACATGGTCACCAGCTTAGGAAAGACTAGTTTTCCCTTCTAAGAGGAGTCGTAAAACTAAGAGCTGTCAATGACAGCTTGTATGCAGCAAAAGATCGTCGGCTGGTATGCCGACTTGGTCGGCTACTTTCACCTCATTTTACCACAAAAGTTGATAAAAAATCGTCAATATATTGAAGTACCATTGAAGCCCCTTGCACAGCGGCCATTTATCAAGTGGGATTGAATAAATAATTTACCAAAGGTTCGATCAAACTTCGTGGAACGCCTAATAAAATAACATGGCGTTCACGAGAACTTTACCTCCTCTTAATTCTTATTTCCTTCAATTTCAAACTTATTAAAAGCCTTGAATATCCCTAGTACTGCAGATTCGGGATAAAGCTTGGCTGAAACGGGACAGTAGGTTCCTGAGCCTGAACCTTTTAACTCCCAACATCTGATTGTTAATTCTCCCCTCTAGCTGCTACACATTTCCTATAAAATTAGTTACGGGAATTTGGTATTCGGACGCCATAACAATTTTCTATGTGATAAGTTTGAATATTCTTCTACCTGTCTGCTGGATAATGTATGAATATTATAGGGAGAAGTTACATGTTGATCACTTCCTTACCTCAAGCAGCGACTGATGTCTTCGTCTTTGGTCCAGTTGGCGCTGAAAACACGAGTGTGTCTGTCACCATCCATGCTGTATTTCAGCAGATCTGCAGATAAACAAAAGAGGTTGTAATTGAAATAACAATTTTTACCAAGTTGGCAGAAGAGGACATCACGCGATAGAACTTACCTTTGTATGTCTCATCACACCGATTCTTGAAAATCGTCAGCATTTTGCAAACCATTTCAACAAACTGAGGCGAGTAGTTTGGTAAGCTGTGCATAAGATTCTTAAGATCCTGTATCAGTTGTTCTACAGTCGCAGTGCTCTAGTAAGACAAGGGAAAAGCACTAAAGTCGATTAAAAGTGAAACTAAAGAAAGTTTAAATTACTTCTCTCTTTCATACGTGACTACCGTTCGTAAAAAAGATGGTACTGAACTAAAAAGAGGCCGTAAAGATCTTATAAATAAATCCTTGAAAGACGGCCATAAGAGGCCTAATAACCAACCGGAAACCGCCGGTAACCAGCTTTAATTGAAAAACCCGACACTGAAATATCGTCAGGTTTTACAGGGAGACGCGGTATTTGAATTCCGGGTGACCGCGTTGAAATCCGGCCGAATCGAGAGGTCTGGGTTTGAGCCCTTTGCAGGTCACTCTGTAGCTTGGGTAAACTACTTTATTCTCAAAGTGCTTCTCTACACCCGGAAGTTCAACTGGGTAGCGGTGAACGTTCAAAGAAACTTGACAAATTCTTTTTTAAATTAATTCTTTATTGAGGGAGTGGGACGTGGGAAAAGAAACCTGCCATGGGATAGCATCAGTTTCTTTTACTGCTTATTGCTTCACGTAATAAAAAACTGGGATAAGCTCCAGTTTGATATGCTAGTAGGCTCGAAAGATTAAGCCAAAAAAAAAACAAAAACCTACCTGTAGAAGGGGTCTGTTTGCTCCCAAGAGCTTCAAAATGTTTGCATCAGTGGTCCTTCGAAATGTGTCCGTGTCTATCGACAAAGAAAGCAAACAAAAAATTTCAATAACCAGCAACAGCATGTTAGCGCTTTCTGTAATCGCTTGAGTATTATATTCAGTCAGGACGCCAATTTGTACATTGCGCATGTCTGAATTCGGATAAACTGAATAAGGAAGGCGCAGCAGCGAAAGCTTCCGCTTTCCACCTTCAGTGGGAGGCGCACTACTGCGTTGTTGGAATGGTTATTGGTTCTCATTTCGCACTTATGAAAACCAAAAAACCTCAACCCACGTAGTGCCTGCTCCGAGAATCGAACCCTGGTCACAGAAGGCGAAAGCGACTTCTTTCACCACTGTAGCATTTCTAATCTTCAAACTCTGTTCTGCGGTTTTTTTTCTTTTTCTTTTTTTTCCTTTAGTACAATGAGTCTTACCTTCGGTTACTTCTTTCAACTTCTCAAGAATATGAAAGAGGATGTCCTCAATAAAAATGTCCTTCACGTAGTCGGTGATAAAACCATATAGAGTGCATCTCATCCTAAAAAGAAATGTTGTAAAGTTTTGGAGGAAGTAAAGTTAGCATTGAAATAACAGACCCACAGCCTCTTACTGGTAAATTATACTCCACATGAAAAATGGAGATTTTCCTCGAGTCACCTCTCCAGTAAAATTCAGAGTTACAAATGAACAAGACTGGGCCAAACTTTCTCCACGCTGTCCCAAAAACAACTCCAAAAGTCCCTTAGCCTCCTTCATTCCTATTCTGTTTATGGTTTTCCGAGTTTCCCATGAGTTCGTCTGCATTTTCAAGCCGTTACTGCGATGTTTTAGTTTAGAGCTCACGCGGGCAAGAAATGCTGTATTTGTCCGAATGGATAGGTGAGTTGAAAAGAAATCTCTGGTCCTGCCAAAACTGTTATTGCAACAAGTAATCGCTCTGACTGGATGAACAACAGTTGAACCAGGAAACAGCATATGATAAGCCGAATTACAAACGCACTTTGATTTACTACTTACTTATATTACGCTTAGATTACTCTCCATCAACGAAAATGTGCTTTTTATCATATAAAACAAATAGATTCGTGTTACAGTAGGTCTGTATAGTAATAGATCACAGGGGATGTCAAAATGTGGAAAGAACATCAGTGACACGCTCAGCTGCGCCTCCTGAGTCCCTCTTTTGTTTTTATTTCATTTCTAATAAGATACATGAAAAATTACTCAGTTCTGATTGGTTGAGATAAATGCAGTTTTCAGGTGAGTCAATGCAGAAGAGGGTTAATTCAGTGCAAAGAAGTAACAAACCAGACTGAACGATTCCTTGAACTGTTTAGCCGGACTTTGAACTTTTTTGCGCCTTAAAGATGTAAAAACATCATTGTGTGTTACTGTCTTGATCGTACGCGGTTGTTTTGACCGAACGCGCAATGTCACCTCCAGGGTTTGAATCAATTATTTTTGCACTTGATGCGCGCGCATTGCTTCTGCGTAATTATGATAAGCTATCTCGTATTTTTTCACGTATATTATTAGTAAGTGATCACATGATTTTTCTCGTGCAATTTGGAATAAATGTGCACTTGTATATTTTTTTTTAAGACCACAAATTGCACTCGCCCTATGGGATCGTACAATTTTGTCTTTGAAAAAATTTACTCCTGCTTATTTATTCCAAATTTCACTCGAAATCATGTGATTAACTATACTAAACAGATGAACGGAAACATGGAATCTATTTGTCAAGTTGACAACGTTTTCAAGTAGTAAGTAACGACAGGAAGGTAGAAAAGAAAGTAACTACAGCACACTTACTCTCCGTGTATCTTAATGGCTGATTCTATTTCACCGACAAAGGACATCAGAGGGCAGAAGACAACTAAGAAAAAAACAAGGAAAGCCAACGTTAGCGAGGTAAACAAACACGGTAAATCGTTTCAAGAAAAATATCAACAGAGTCGATTGAAAATTCCGAACAAGGACAATGTGTGAGCAACTGCGCACCTAACCCTTCCCTCCCCGAACTCTACAACAGTCAAATGATTACAAGTTGGGGTTAACGCTGGCTTAGAGGAAGGGTAAGCGCGCAGTTGCTCAGGGACTGACATTGATCCGTAAATTTATCATCACAACGCAAAGTATGTCATCACGACCTCGATTCACATGGATTTTTGTTATCAGTTCACCTGTAATGTTCCTTGGGTTTGGTTTACATAACAGCTGTGGCTTGGTGTTGTGTAGCGGCACTCCATAAGTGTCATCGTCATCTTCATTCTGAAAGTTTTAATAGAAGACGAAGTAGTATTTATTTGCAAGGGACATAAACGTACGCTATGACTGAATACAATGAAATCAGCTCCGCGCGAAAACAGAGAATGAGAAGAAGAGCGTCCCCTGGCTCCTCCTATTCGCAATGCACTGCACAGCATACATTGTTACTGAGAGTAAGACTTGTCATAGTAGGTTTGAAAATTAATCGATTTAGCCACGCTGTAAACGAGTTTAGGGAGTCTTTAAACGGAGTTTTGCTATCATCGATCGCACAGTAAAATTAAGTCTCGCAGAAAGAGGATCACAACATTCACTAATTTTGAACGTTTGCCAATTTTGCAAACTAGAGTTGTAATGATGTTGTAAAATTTTTTTTTGATCACTTATGGAAGTTAAAGGGTTACAAAACTCTACAAAGTCAATAACTATGTAAGAGACAAGTCATTTTTTTATTCAACTGCTAGAGTTAAAGGATTTTGGTTGTTTCACGATAAAATTTGCCTCATTCCCCTTTAAGGCTCTGTAATATTCTTATTATCACCTCTCACTGGTAGCTAATTAGCAGCTAATTTTCCATAATCCCCCTTTTACACTCTGTCGCGACGACTTATCCTTCCTCCGTTACCCTGAAAACCATATGATCCCCTTAAAATCCTCCACACCCCTCTCCCCCTCCACACTCCCCCCCTCTCCCCCCTCTCCCCCCTCAGGCGATTAAGAACGACTGGCCCCTAAGGCTTGGACGCTCTTAGAAGTGGCAAATTTCAGTTTTAAAACCATTTGTACCCAGTCCCCTAATGACCCTTTTAGATCAAAGATTTTTCTACATACCGCAGTACCAGCCATGCATTCTTGGCGCCTCTCCCGGATGTACGTATTCATACTGATAGCTGACGAGGAACCTTCAAAACGATACAGTGGGGTCTGAAAAGCAAATGAATAAGGGGGTAAGTTTCTAAAGAAACTGTGGTGCTGCGTCGGTAGGAGAGTAAAACAGGGTAATTTAGCATTATCAAGGAGTTAATAACGTAAACTGGCCACCGTAGAGAGTTTCAAAGCTGACGTTTCGAGCGTTAGCCC
Source organism: Pocillopora verrucosa (assembly GCF_036669915.1). NCBI lineage: Eukaryota > Metazoa > Cnidaria > Anthozoa > Scleractinia > Pocilloporidae > Pocillopora > Pocillopora verrucosa. Next base: position 7,703,923 of record NC_089312.1, read on the forward strand.
TTTATCAGAGCGAACGACGAAAGAGTCGGAGTATTTTGGTTGTTTCACGTATTTGGCTTCTAGTTTTCGAAATATATCTTACAACCTCATCTGAACCTCGTCTAGATCGCGTAAGGCCGAAGCCTGAGAAAAGGAGAAAAAGCAAAAAAGGTTTGGATCGTTCTAAGAGGCTTTTTTATTGCTCCGCTTTTCATCTGTTTTATTACCACGTTTTCCAATGTAATGCGGGGGCATATTCTGTGCGTTCCGATGCCCTAATATGGTAAAATGAAGTAGCAGAGGAAGAATAAGACTCAGTATTCCTACCCGTTCATCAGACTTCAGAGGTCCTCTTCTTCTAAGAGAAAAGAATGCTGCCACATCACTAGGAAAAAGGAAATAAACAGACCATTACTGAGCTTTATTCAACTGTTTAAAAACTAAATGCAATTAGTGAGAACCGTTCATTGAAGTTTTACAAATCAAAATGACAAAATTTCCATACAAGTCTCAAAAAGGATTCTGGAATTGCACTGGTTTTTCGCTTTCCTGAGAGACCGATGCAGAAAACTTGTTCTATCCTCCGAATGAATCCGACGCAAACTCAAACAATGCGCAACTGTATCCCTCGCGTTCTCCCTCACTTTCATAAAAAGTTTGATTTTTGACTTAAGTTCCCACCACCGGCACCTCACATCATTTTCCTTCGTAATAATAAGTAATAATAAGTTGTAATAATAATAATAATAATAATAATAATAATAATAATAACAATAATAATAATAACAATAATAATAATGGGAATTTAGCCGTGGACTTTCCTTGAGGTAGCTCTACCCGTCCACTGTCTCCAGGTCGAATAGGAATTAGGAACGTGGGTTTTTGTGAAGGGAGGAAAACCGATAGGACCAGGACATAAACCCTTAGGGCAGGGACGACAACCAACAACAAAACTCAACCATCATGTTACGCCGGTGCAGGGAATCGAAACCCGGGTCACAGCGGTAGAAGACGAGCGCTCTCACTACTGCACTATCCGACTTCCCGCTAGCTGTAACTATGTTAAAACATATGTGCTCTAGTAGCATCGTTCACGAAGATAAGAAATTACCTTGATGACTCAGTAAAGCTCACTGAAGTTTGCTGTGTTGCAGTGTTTTGAACATCTAAGTAGTCACCCAGCAATACTTGGATCTGAAGGTAAATTTTACTATCAGGAGAACGAATGGAACAAAAACCCTACACTTTTGTGATCCTACATCTTCAGTACAAAATGTTTCCACTTACAGCAAATTGAATCTCAGACCAAACATCGTCAATGGTGTAAATGTCTGTATCTCCTAATAACAAAAAGAGGAAGGGTCAACTTGCTTAACTTCCCAACTAAAAAAGAAAATGGTTCCATCAGAATTGGGCAATTCCTAGCCTAATCTGTGTTCACAATATTTTGAAGACCTAAAAAACTATTACTACAGTGAGACCCGTTCAGCCCAGTTCGCACTTTTGTTGGAAAACATCCCCCCCAAAAAAAGACATACGAAGGCTGTACGCAATGGTGCGATTAGGGTTGGTGAAGGACCCCCAACCCGGCGTAAGGGCCCAAGAGAGGCAAGTATAGCTTGCGAGCTGGCCCTCATCATTACTGATTCGGCCCGAGTGTTTCTTCACCCGGGAGGAAGTATGAAGCTTTGAGCAAGGGAGGAGTCCGAAAGGGGTCTAGCACTCACGCCAGACCCCCCGCAAAACTCTCTTCGACTCATCTTCAATCTTCCCGCGGCGAAGAAATGTGCATCCTGCAGCGCCAGTAATGAAGGCCTGCTCGCAAGCCGAGGCGAGTGGGATAGAAAGGAAGAGTTAACCCTCTAACTCCCATGAGTGACCAAGACAGAATTTCTCCTTACAATATCAATACATCATTCAGAAAAGTTATGAGAATAAAGAAAAATATTAATTTGGGGATAGTTGATACAATACTAAACTCTCTGAACTAACGTTATAAGAATTGTATGTTGACAGTAAGGAGAATTACAAATTTGATGTAGGTGTTAAAAGGGTTAAATCTGAGGTCATATGGTAAAATACTCATTGACTGAGTGAGGTCGGGCCGGACGGGAAAATATTTGGCTCTCTGTCATCAGGTAACGAACACGAGCTGCGGGGTCAACACCTCATGAGATAGGGCCACTTATTTTATCGTTCAGTGACCCACGCACTCGGTCAATAAGTAAATATTAAAAGGCTGGTTTTGCACTTAGGCAAGCTAAAGTGAGTCCTATGTTTGGAATGGCTAGTACTTTCAAAATTTGCCAAATCAGGTTGCCACTTGATGAGATTTCCAATAAAAATTGTTTTAAAATTAGGTTGCGTAGCTTTCCATCAATATGGTATGTCACATGCGAGTTGCAAACAGTTAAATTACACACAAGTAAATTATATTTTAGAACGTACCTAAATCAATCGGCGTATCTGACGTCTTCTGCAAAAAGAAAATGGAAAAGAGCATTACATCACCAACTAGACTTTCTTGGAAAATTATCACAAGGTTTTCAAGGACGACACGGTTTATCTCAAGCAAGAATAAACAGATGAACCTAACGCGTTCACATCCCTACTGCCTCTCTTCTCAGTTACCGCGATGATTCATTTGTGTTGTTACAAAAGTTCTTTTAAAACATATTCCCAAACACCCAGCCGTGTGTGACAAAATGCATTACTGTAACCTCGCAAAAGAACTATTGCATGATCTGATGAATACGTTGGCAATAAGGAATTCAACATTTTGAAAGAATGCATGGAATACTGTCCATAACTTCACGTCATGGAACCTTTTCCTTCCTACAATTGAAGGGATCGAGATCAATCTGCCTAACTTGTATCCCAAACATTTGTCATATAAACTACAGGGGACAATTCAAGAGCCGAGCCGGGTCGTGGCTCGGCTCACCATCATATACTCAGTAGCTCAGTGGCAAGGCACGAAGCACTTAACCAAATAACTCGTTTTTGAAATTACATTTCTACAAAGTTGCACAATAATATTCATAGAATCCTATATTTTGAAACTTTTCTGACAAAAAAAATTTAACAGCCGGCACGGGGCATTTATGGAACAACAGCAACCTGAGAAATAGTGATACAATTTATTTATTAAAAATACAAAGAAAACTCATTCCTTACAATGATTCGGTGGATTGCAGAAAGAATTGTGTCATGCGCATGTGCCACGGCTCTGAACAAGTCGAACACCACTTCTAAGAGTTCCAAGAGGTAATGAGGCTGATTCTGAAAATTTAAAAAAAAACTCTTTGTTACTTTCCACTGGGAGACAACATAATAAAATGTTTATAATATGCTGGCCGTCACATAAAGTGTCCCGCTTAGAGCTTTATCCAGGGTCACTGGGTTGTGTTTGAGCGCTTTTCGATCGAGTATCGTAAAAACCAAAATAAAGTATTCACAGCGGCCACTCAGATGAAAGGAAAATAACCCAAAGAGCCAATGGGAACTCAAAGTGAAAACAAGCTCAGCGCCTCAAACGTGGGAAAACGCGGGCGACCAAGTTGTTAGTTTTGCATGTGATTGGTCCAGTGAGTGACACGAGTTTTCTGGACCAATCACAGAACAAAGTAAACCGAAACCAATGCCCTCCTGAATAAGTTTCGACACTTGATAAAAAAATTGCTCCATTGCGCAAGACATCATTCTCTCTCAGTAACTCGTAAGCGTCTTTTCATGAAGGATTAAACAGAAACATTTAACTGTCAGCAAAACATGAAATCATGTCGCGAGCTGGGGAAAGTGGATGACCTGCAAAGGACTTGCAACTTTTTTCCGGAGGAGTACCTGTAGCAACATTCCTTGTAGATTCATGCTTCCAAAGATGCAATAGGCTCCAACTTGCCACAAGAGAGTCGGTATGGTACAAGATCTTTTACTTACATATATCGAATTTTGGAAAATCCAAGACAAATTGTCCTAAATACATGCAAATACCTGTTGAAGTATGATCTCTCCAGGTTGTCCAATCCTGTTCAAGAATCCAAAAGTTAATTTAAAGGGGAAAAAAGAGGGAGAGAAAAAAAAAGAATGAGGAAAAATAAAAACCTGGGGTTTATATACAATCCCATTATCAGACATCAAGTATTCCAAGTTACACAGAGGGCTTATTTGATTGGAGAAACTCTCTTCTTAATTTATTAATTTGCAATACTAGCTCAGTTCAGCTTTTAAAGCTAGTTTAAATGGGGACCTGTATAAACAATTTGAAGACCCTGAGTGTTGGCCAGCCTGGGACCTGAACCCTCAACTTACTGCACAACAGTTCAGTGCTCTACAAAATAAGTTAGCCATGCTCAATTAAATTACTACCAAAATTCAAGCATGACAACCATTTTGTGAATGTGCAAAGAAGTACCTTTCTAACCTCAGAAAACTAATATACATTCTTGAATACAAACTGATATACATTCTTGAACAAAAATGACACCTCTTACCTCTTAGTAACAAGTGTTGTAGCTCTATGGATAATTAATGACATCTCTATCTTCATCCGCTTTTTGATTGCCTGTCAAATCAAGGCAGTAAGCAGAAAAACTTGAAGAAGGGTGAATTTTGTTTGGATTATTAACTTTTAGACATTTGTAAGGTCTTTACATCAACCAGTAGGGAATATGTTACTTCCTGTTTACAGGAAACCTTTTTGAAGCAATAAATGAAACCAGTTTTCTGCCTGTTCACTAACCCTTTGTTTATACCATTATACCCACTAAATTTCAATAATCCAAATTCACATACATGGAAGGTCTCATTGGTGTCATTTCTTTGCCATTTAATTCCTTTTTCTCTTCCTTCTCATTGGCCAGGCACCCAACAAGTGACCTGCATATACAGTTGCTGCATAATAACAGTCTCTATAATAACATAATAACAGTGGTGCTGAAATATAGCACCACTGCTATAATTGCTTTGGTCATTATAGAGAAATGGGACAGAATCCTTGACCAACCAAAGCTTAGAATCTCTATAATAATCTGGGCAATTACTAATGGCAAGAGGACTGGGTAGATTCCAATTCAGTCTGAAATCATACAAGTGAGTCCCATTTGTCAATCAGTAGTATGACTACAGAGATAATTGGACAACACAAAGTCCTATTACCAATTAATCATAACAATTATAATTTCTGACAAAAAGACAGATAAATTTAGGAGAAACATTTCCATTAAGGACAGTGTCTATTTATTTTTTTAAAAAATTCCTCCAATTTGGAAATTCCCTAGTTTTCAGGATGTGGTTGGTGCTATGGTTATTGTGATCAATTCTGTGATTGGTAGATTTGGCTGAAAGGACAAAGTATGATTGGCTACTTCAACTGTCCAATTACAGGTGTCTGATTTCAACCAACCATCTGATTACTCTGTCCAATTACAACAGTTAAGAATGACAAGTGAAAAATACAGCAGCTTATGTACCAATCACATTTGAAGAAATTGTAATGGTTATGATTGTACTAGTAAGAGATATGCTCTTAATTTGTATAATCAGAAAAGTATACATAAGTTGTGGTACCTCTAGTGCTTCAGGGATCTTCCCAAGAAGAGATAGCGACTCTATGATCACGATCATAAAGTGATTACTGTCAGCCTCAGGGTCGGTATTGAGATCTTCAGTGACCTAAGACAGAACAATATATTTTACATCATTGTTCTTTTCATCATTGTTCATTCCCCAGATCTAAATATGTGCTAAGATCTAAATATCTTAGTACTATCCCCAATATGTTTCTAGTGATTCTTCATCTCTGAATTTAATGTCAAATCAAGTAATATCCATCTTATTGACATTAACACTCTGTAATATTTGATTCAGCGGTGAAACTGTAGGGGAAAATTAGATGACAGTCTCTCTTAGGGGTCAGAGGGTTAATACTTCTCTCTATGAGCTTAATATATAAAAAAGGAATTGCATAATAAAACTTCCCTTGATGCTTACATATATTACTTACATGTATCAACTTAAAGAAGGCTGTCTTTAGACATGGAAAGTTTGCACAAATATTAAATTATATACAATTAATTCTCTCATTTTCACCTCAGTTGAAGAAAGAGAATCATCTGAAGATATTGTTTCAGAAAGATTAAATGATCCTGAAAAAGTAATCACACTGAAAATTACAATTACCAACTAATAAAACACCTTTCACAAGCATAATCATAAGCACCTCTTGTTAGATAATAGAGATTCAATTTTTACAACCACCATGTATGTCATGTATAGAAAAAAATGAACTTGACCTCAATTTTTTTTACAAGATAATAATCATTCCAAAGATATAAATTCAGAAATAAATGTAGGTTTGTCGAACAGGGTCTGGAGAGAGTAAAAAAAGTGAAATGCAGTAAATCTTTCTTTGCTTACTCGCATTAGTTTTTGGAAGTGCTAGTAAAAGTAGAGCAATGTAAAATATTTCAATAGGAATGTTAATGGTGATATCACAAGCTTATTGTGTTGTGATGCACTACACCCATACCCATCAAGGTCATAACACCAAAGAGCAATGATAGTACAACTGGTGTACCATGAATATAAAGAAAAAATCACTGATCATAACCATTTTAAGCTTTACCAATGATCATGATAATTATGGTAATGAATGTTACTTGGCTAGAGAGCTTACATCATCAAGTAGTTCTACACCTTTTTTTTAACTCCTTCAACCCAGAAGAGATTTCAGTACATGTAACATATCTTAGCAAGCTGAATGCATTATCAAGCAAGAAAATGACTAGAATTGACAAAATTTTCAGCTAGAGGATGCCATCTTATAAACACAAATTCTTTCAACTACTGGTAACCAAGAAGGAAATGCATAACAGCTGAAAGAGAGAATTGCTATTCACATCTTACTTGAAGCAGTGCGGGAATGGGATTTTTTAAAGAGTCCTCCAGATGACCCAATACTGGACGATGATTCTGTTGAAAAGACACTTGTCAGTAGTAGTAAATTTTTGCATGGGCATATCTTGCCACAATCATATTTAGATTTGAATTTAAGATTCTGCAAAAATTTTATTCTTTGATTTACTTCATAAATTTAATGCTTTCGACCTAAACACAATTTGTTTACATGACATGTAACTATAAATTCATCTCAAGGATGGTTCTTTCCTTTTAGTAACCAATCACTCAAATATAACAATAACAACCTAAGTATGTAGCATGGGCACAGTGTGTACTTGTACCTTTCACAGCCAAAGCAGCACTGTCTGTCATGTATGCCACCAGTTTTGCTCTCTTTTCTCTGCTTTTCTCTGACTTCAAATACAGATGAGTGGTCAATTCTTTAATCAGCAACTCATGCTCCACCTGAGGAAAAGGACAAAAATAAAATCATAAAAACAATTGTTACAGTCACAGTAAACTCTCCGACTGAACCTCTTAGAACCAAACCTAGAGTACTCCTAATAGCAGTGTGATCCTTCTCAGGCAGTAACTAGTAAAATTTACCCCTGGACAAATTGGTACCCCTTGCTCTATGTACATGCAGTGTAATTAAAATAGAGTCAAGGTTATTAGGGATCACTATCACCACTGGAAACTTCTCCATAATACATCAACATAAGATTGAAATCTCAGTTAGAAATCATACAGTGATACAAATTAAAGCAACAGAGCAAGATAGTTGCACAGGGTACATGTACCTACACAGTATTCCTAGCAACAAAATACTGAACTTTATCAACCTGATCAGGAACTTTAAATCCATGCACAATGAAGAATCAAGATGAGTAATAGTGGCCTTAAAATGAGCTCAATTTGTTGAACAAGCTTTGAACACTTGCCTTTTTGCGTGACTGTAAATCAAGACGAAGATGTCTCAATGCTTCCACTCCAGACAAACTTCCTTCTAGTAGAGAAACTGAAGAAATACACAAATAAAAATTAGGATCGTTTTATCTTAAGGTCCCCCTGCCCCCCATACATTTTTTCAAAATATACATGCACAGTTGTATTTCTAGCTACATGTATCTCTATCTTACACCCTTTTTCATCACTGAATGGGATAACATAACTGAAATAGTGAAGGATCATTCTGAAGACAAGTGCACCAGAATCCAGTTCTACAGCTCCTTGTTCCAGCCCAGGGTAGGTACTGTTTTGTGTTCATGATTACTATAATTTAATAATGCCTCTCTCTACAAGGAAGAACATGTACATTTACAATACATTTAGGTATCACTAAAATGACAGCAAAAGCAGAGAAAGTGTGAAAGTCACATAATGAATCCAATAGACTATTGTCCTATACAGCAGTTGAGTACATGTACATGGAGCACTCTTTTCTCATACTTAACACTAACAAAACCAAGATAACCTTCCAATGGATAATAACATACTTTCTGGACAGGCAAAATAGAATGGATCAGAGAAAGATGTTTTCTGTCTTGTTGCACTCATGACATGACAAAAAACATCTTTCTCTGTTACTTTACTGAGCTTAAGACTTACCATCCTCCTTATTCTTTTTAAAACAAAACATGACAGTACAAACCTGTAGACACAAGAAGCTCTGTAGCATGCAGGTAATATTTCTTTTTCTTATATTTCTCAATCTGTTCAGGGAAATTCTTCACTTGATCTCTAAACATAAGAAAAACAATTATACAAAGAGAGACTAGATACAGGATTGTATATGAAGATCTGAGCTGGCAACTGCTATATTTACAGGGTTTTAAAAGGTTCTTCAGTTTGGTGTGATTTACACAAAGATGATACAGCTTTTAGACAAGAAAAGACTTTAAATTTATTACTTGAAAACAGCTTTGTTTTTAATAAACTATTTCATTGTTCCTCAGTGTGGGGGTAGTTTACACAAGTCCAGTGAAAAGCCATGTTTATTTGAAAGAGATACTGTGAATAAACGGCTATTACTACTATTATAAATCTTATCATCATCTCTTCTACAGACCTGTTTGAAAGCATTCCAGTTGAGAAGCCATGTGCATGTGAATATGTAACTCAGTGCATACATGCTGAATGAATAGTCACCTACACTTAACAACTACATGTTGTGTATCCACTGCAGTGGAGGTGGCTTGCGGTGAAAATTTAACCCGTTGCAAACTACGAGCTAAATTCTCACAGACAGCCACCAACACTGACTCTGCAGCACTACAGCGAGCTTTCTGATTCAGTAAAAAATCCTTGAAAATCACACTTACACATCACAACACATAAACAAAATAATTTAAAATTCTAGTAACAGTACTGCATGCATACTGAGGTCTTGATGATTAATAACCCTTTGGCCCCTAAGAGTTACAAGCATCTAATTTCTCCTTACAATATCACATTTGAATTACACATTAAAGTCACAAAAAATAAAGGAAATGATCATATCTAACAAATTATCCTGTCAGTTCTAAAGGGAATGTTTCGAGAAGAGTATGGAAAATATGGATGCTGATGTTTGGGAGTAAAAAGTTAAATGAATCAGTGGAGAAGAATTTGATAAAATTCACCCCTTGTTGTGCTAACAATGAACCATACTACATGTGTTGTTTATTATTTACAAGAGCCTACACCCAGATGATTTGTTTCTCCAATCCTTACAGAAGAAGACAAGATTGAGATAAGGAAGTAAATCTAATTTCCTGGTCTTAAAACCAATATTCCACCAAAACTGAGCTGTGAGTGCAAGCTGAGTGCAAAACACTGTTTTTACCCCTTGAAAATAGACTACAATCCTTTCGGTCAACATACATGTATAAAGCCGACTAGTCTGATAATACAAAAGGAAACTACTAACATTCTGTCTAAAAGATTTAAAACTTCATTGTACTCCAAGCCATCCATCCAATACTTTTTCAACTCTTCCCTCTTGCAGTGCAGTAATGACTTGCATGCTAACAAATTCTCTCTAAGAACTTTCACTTTCTGAAGAGATGCTGTGTATATTTTGAAATAAAAATCCAAAGATTAGCCCCTGAATTAAAAAGCTTGATAAAACAAAGAAACCCTGGTCTAATCTGACAATCTCACCTATGTGTTAACACACTTCCTCCAATAAGTGCCTTTTATGCTCTAATAGGCACCCTAACCAAATACAAACCCAGTCCCAAGGCCATAATTCCAAATAAGTAGCTCCCTCGCATAACTGTCCCCCCTCCTCCCTTACTTTCTTAAACAGAAGGGTTAAAAGAAAAACCCTTTTCTATAATTGCAACTTTATTTCTATAATTTCATTATATGATACATCTTTTCCTTAATATGACTTAAGGAAAAAATGTATCATAAGAAACACCCCTCATCTTAACCTGATTTCAAAATACAGGCTATTGCCCCAAAGTCACAAAAACAGACCTTCAATTCTTGTTGAGATTCCAGTAAATGTTTGAATGCTTGATTTCAAGTGATCCTGGTGTGCTGCAGGAGGGCAAATCATTCAAAAGTTACATGTAAAATGTGGTTCAATCCATCCCTCAATCTCATGCACCAACATGTAATTACACTTCTCAAGAAGTGGACCACAATTTCAATGCTCTTTGTTGTTCTTCAGCCTTCTGCTGTATTCTAGGAAATTTTACATTACTTTTACTTAGGACAGAACAGATACATGTAACTAGAACAACTCAGAATAAAAAGAAGAGAAAATAATCATGACACAGAAACAAATGAAGCAAAAAATAATTTTAAAAAACAACAACACTTACATTCATTTCAACCACATTTATAAATGAACGAGACATATAGAACATAGCTGCCAACCTAAATTTAGCTTCAAGTCTCTGAGACCCATAAAAGATTAAAAATATTTCTAACTAACATGCTTAACTCCTTAATATAATAGAGCCTGTCACTCATGTTAAAGATGAAAATAAAAAAATTGTGCTGCCCTGTATACACACCATACAAATACATTCCTTTGCACAAAACTTTGTCATGATCTTTACTTTTCCTAAAACAAAGAATGCCTTACCCTCCACCTGTCTGTTAAGCTTGTCATCATATTCATTCAGTTCATGTTGCAATCTTTCTCTTTCAATAACTCTTCTTTCTGCATTATCACTGATCAAAAAATGAACAAATTTTATTTCTATTTTTACTTGTTTGGTCCAAGTACATTGACAGGTAAGAACAACACAATCAGTCAGTTTTAGACACCTAGACATCATAAACCATCAATTCTGTACAATGTTTCATCATATGATATAACAATATGTATTATTCTTTAATCAATCACCAATGTCTTCATCTAACATTATGAAGCTCCTATACAAAAGTGTTTCCAAACATAGCTCATGACCAATAGGAAAAATTTACCCTCCTGCAAGCAGGACTATAAATTAAAGCCCTAGTCTCAAAAGACAATGAATTTTGTTATATACCTGGACTTTCACTCAACAAAACAAGCACTATAATTGTTTGATTCTTGGTCACATGCCCCTAATCAAATTCAAATGTGTCCTGAATGGGATACAATTGTGCAGTTGTTGCCCAAGTGCCAAATACAACAGCATCCTTTTGCCTTATGATTGTTTAATGGAAAGTCTAAATATATAACAAAGCAATTAATGTATGGTCCCAAGGGAAACAGTTAGTTTTGTTTTCCCAAGAGTTCCTCATGTTTCCTGAATCTAAGACGAGGAAAACATCAGGACTTGAGGGAAAACAAAACTAACTAGTTGCCCACAGGACCATACATTAAGTGTATGGTGTTTGCCAAATTATGTTCTTCATGCTTCCCTGGTTTCTGCAATAGGGAGCAATTTCCTTAAACTTCAATCCTTTATGTATGAACTGCCTTTCATTTAAGCGTTTTTCTCTTCCTTTCAATGCCTCAGTTCAATCCCCTCACATATTACAATGATTCCAATAAGTGTTCATCAAAGCAACTGACCCATGGGTACCTCACACCCCTTACAAAAGAAACATAGATTCCCTGTATCAGCTTTATATAATGCCTGCACATATCTAAAAGTTCAGAATACAAAGGCCGATGCACAACAAAACTAAATAAGAGTTGTTGACAATAGAAGAATCCACTTTGAACTGAACGAGACATAATGAGGATACCAGACACACGCCTAACAAAATTTGGACTTTTGAAATCCCAGCCGGAAATAAGGGAATAATTTTCTTCCCGTCTAAGTCATTACCAAGTCATTTTCAAATGAAAAGGAGCTTTCATGAAGATTGTAAATAATATCAAGCGAAAGCCTGCTCTGCATGGTATTCCGCAGTTTGGCAATATCGCAGATTTTCGCGACATTTGCAAACCAGCCTGACTACAAAAGAAAGTATTTCGGAAATGTCCATTGAACAGCTGGCTCGCAATTTCCAACATTTCTTTTTTGATTCAAAAGAATTATGCAAGAAAAATACCATCTAAACGTGCAGTTCTCCTACGGTGCTTGATGCATAATCTATAAAGTTCACGCATTGTCTCCATGATTAAGCTAACTGTGGTGTCCGCCTAAAATTTTGCGAATTCCGAGCTGCAAAAAGTTCGTTTCGGACTCACCTGCTTAACAACGTGTTTATGACCTGTAAAAGCACTTTGGACTAAATGAAAGAAACAAAACTCAGTATAAACAGGTACTTTTTCAAAGAACTCATGAAAACCAGACGAGATTACCGAGGAATCCTTGGCCTTTCCCTGTTTTCTTCCCTTCGTAGTCGCCATTTTATTTATTGTAAACACCGCTGTAAAAGATCGTGGACTCAGCGGATAGTAGCCTACTGAGCTTACGAGCAACAAACCAACCATGAGTCATTTACAGCTTGATTTGCAAAATCTGGTGAGACCAAATATACTGAAGTTGATTCCTTACAGATGTGCAAGGGATGATTACGAAAACGGTAACTCTCTTTTAATCTGATTTTAAAAATAGTAGTGTTAGATGAGCAAACCACGTTGTGCTAATGAAGAACAATGCACCTACGAGACCGTTATGCGAGACAGGAACTCTGAGCTTCGATCGAAAAATGCACATTTAAACTCGTCGGTTTTTTAACTTCTCGTTTTAATTTTTTTTCCGGTTGTCGAGGGAGATAAGATTTGAAACAATTTCATCGTTATTGATCAATGGCTGCCCCCTGTAAGTATTCATAGATCAAGTGACTCCTTTTCGTTTCAACTCAATCAAGGTAATTTATTCACCATGCCATCCTCGTGATTAGTCATTTTACTTTCACCTAGGAAAGTATATTTACAATACGACTGAGTACAGAAGATGTCCTTACAATAGTAACACCTTGTAACGCAATACACTCCATTTGCTCGAGCTATATGAATTATATCCTCTTCCGAACAGTAAATGATCAGTCAGAAATTCGAAACCTCATTTTACATTAAAATCTTATCCGAAGAAAGAAAATGAATGTTAAGCTAGATAGAGATTACACGAAACTGTAGCACCAATGATTTGCATTTACAGTTTAACAATAAATTATCTCTTGATCACTCGTGGGATTTATAGGGTTAGAGCCATTTTCCTCTTCTTTTTTTTTCATTTTTCAATATTTTATTTCTAATGAAAGTTTGTCTGAAAAGAGTGAGCTAGGAGTACAGTTTACTTATGATTCATAAGATAAAAATGGCAGAAAAACATAAAATGTTCTTTAACTATCACATGAATTAATCAAAAATCATTCCTTGTTTTTCTGATACCAGGCATTCTCCTGGATGCCAATGAATGTTCATATGGATCATGCATTCCAATGGAAGGTGACATGAATCGTTACCCCTCCCCCTACAACTTTGATTTGAAGGAGAAAATAGCAAAGTACAGGGGGGTGAGGAAAGAGCAGATATTTCTTGGAGTGGGTAGTGATGAAGCAATTGACATGGTGGTAAGGGTGTTCTGTACCCCTGGTGAGGGAAGTCTATTGATCACCCCACCTACATATGGAATGTATAAGGTAAGATTGAAAAACTTTTGCAAAAACTGCCACTGGGAACCTCTTGAAAAGTTTCCCCTTTCTAGTAAAGTAGTAAGAGTAAGCACTCAGGCTAAGTGGTACATACTCAAGAGCTGCCGGGTAGCCGGCCAAAACTGCTGGCTAATCTGTCATTTTTAGCACAGCTTCTTTCTCTTTATTCTATTATAAGTGCTACTTAAAAATCATCTCATTTTAGTTTACCAGTAACAGCTAGGTTAAGGTGTATGAGTCAATTATAAATTCAGAATTTGTGCAAAGGTTTTGTACAAAGTTTTTGATGATCACCAGGAACATTAGAAGTTGATAGTTCTCAGTTCCTTGCCTTGTGTGTTTCTGTCAAAACAACATGGCAACCAAGATAACATGTTGATCCAGTATTTCTTATGCTTCCTCAACTTTCAAACTTGTTGACAGCCCTGCCCATACTACCAGAACTTATCCTAGTATCTCTAGCAAGAAGGATGCTACTGGTAGGTAGTTCATCACAGGTTAGGCTCCTATCTCTCTCCTCTACTTCCCCCCCCCCTCACCCCTTTAACTCCTTCCTCCCTTCCCCCCAACTGTAGCTGATATTAATAACTAGTACTCTTTTTTCTTCCTGGATGGAGAGGGGGAGAGGGAGAGAGACACTGTGAGTGTAAAGTGTCTTGTCCAAGGATGAAACACAATGATTATAGCACCCTGGTCTCAGACCTGGACCTCTTAATTAGAGCCCAGTTCTCCTACTGTCTCCTTCTGCAAATGTTTACTGTTGCCCTACTGTTGAGGATTATGTAAACTGAGAACTTTGTAATAAATTTAATTAAATTTTGTTTCATCATGAGACATGAAAACATATGTTGCTTGATTGTTGACAAGCAGACCTTTTCGCAGGTTGTGGCTGACATAAACAATGTGCAAGTCATTTCAGTTCCTCTGACAGAAGAGTTCCATTTGCCAGTTGATGAGGTATATATTTATATATGCAGTTTAGTCTTAACTTCAGTTTACATGATGGTAACTTTTTCACTCTCAGGCTGAAAAAGTGGGAAGTTACTTATTTGAAATATTTTGTTGTTGTTATTGTTCTCAGTTCATTTTTCATTTTCCAAGTTCTGGTTTCATTTTTATTATTACCTTTGATTGTTCCCGTACAAATGAATGAATGATACCATAACAGGTTGAGTGCTACTGGTGGAGAAATTTCAGAGAAAGAAAATTAACCCTTTTATTCTCATGAGTGACCAAAACACAATTTCCTTCCTTAAAGTCTCAATACAATATCAAGCAGACAAGTGATTTGAATAAATTAAAATATATATTAGGGGATTATCATGATCAGTTGATCCAATACCAAATTCTCTGAAATAACATGATGAGGGTTGCATGGTAGATAGTTAGGAGAATTACTGATAAGATCTTTGGAGTAAAGGGGATGCTGGGTAAGGCTTTGATGACATGTTTCCCAAATGCCAGTTGGGCCCTAGTTCTAACTGAGCTTCACATTGAGCCACAGATGATAAACTTAACCTCTGGCCATTATTTTTTTTAGGTTGTAGATGCAGTAACTCCACAAACCCATGTGATTTTTTTATGTTCCCCAAACAACCCAACAGGCAACACTCTGGCAACTGACAGAATTATTGCACTTCTTGAGAGATTTGATGGAATAGTGGTGATTGATGAAGCGTATGTTGATTTCAGCACTTGTGGTAGTCTGTGTTATCTTCTCGACAAATATCCTCGCTTAGTAATTCTGCAGACTTTTTCCAAGGCATTTGGTTTGGCAGGAATAAGGTGAGATTTTTATCACAAAAAATCTACAGAATTTATTTTGATGTTAATATCCCACCTTAGATTTTGAAATACCATGTGAGGGCTTTTTCTCCACTCAAGCCACTAACAGACTAAGGAGAAATTAAAAGGTGGATTTTAGTAGAACCTGTTTGTCAAATGTTGCAAAGTTTTGCTGGATTCAGATTACCTGATTCTGACACAGTTTTTTTTTAAGGTTGGAGAGTTTGATTAGACAAAAAAAATTCACTATTCCTTTTCTCTTTAAAGGTTTGGGATGGCCATTGCTCATGAAGACATCATTACAATATTCAACAAAGTGAAATTTCCTTATAACATCAGCAAACTCACTGCTTCTGTGGCTCACAAAGCACTAGATAACATAAACCTTATGGAGGCTAATGTGAAGAGCATTGCTGAACAGAAAGAAAGGATTATTGAAGAGCTGGAAAAAATTCCAACAGTGAGAAAGGTAATTGGTGAGGTTGTTACAAGTGCATGTAACCTAATTGGTCATTTTACAGTTGTGTACTTAGTTGCCAAGCCTTTGATTTGGAGTGAGGCTGAAGGTGACCTTGCTGTGATAGAGACCTGTATCTAGTTAGCATGATAACAAAGTAATTTTCATTTGAAAAGCAGCAAGGTTTGTATCATTAACAAGGTCAACCTTAGCCTCCTATTCAAAGGCTTGGCAATCAAGCACACAACTGTGAAATGGACTATTGAATTATCTAAACCAAATACATACCATCAACGTTAAGTGAACACATCTACAGCTGTATGTCTGTATTTCATTTAGATTCTTAACTCCTTACACCCTAACATCATCATGCATATTCTCCATACTACTCTCTATACAAGGTGCTGGCAAGGAGAATTTGCTTAACAATCAAGAGTTGCATTACGCTGTTTACTACTGACTGAGCGCTTGGAACAGGCAAGGTCCCATGGGTTTTCTGGTTTCACATGGTGCGGTTCCAAGTTTACGGTCACAAATGACAGATAGGATTGAAATATGTGAAAAGCTTAACGAACCAGATATTCGACCATGAACTGACTGATGCATAAAGTGATTTAATTTTTCCTTTCATGTCTTTTTTTGTAGATTTTTCCATCAGATAGCAACTTCGTTTTTCTGAGGGTAGACCACGCCTATGAAATCTACAAGAAAATGGCCTCAGAGAAAGGTGTTGTGATTCGCTATCAAGGATCTAAAGTCCACTGCAAAGATTGTGTCAGAATTACCGTTGGGACCTCCGAGGAAAATGACGAATTGCTTAAGACCTTGAAGAAAACCATAGCTGAGCTGGATGAGGCTCCAAATGGTTCGGTCTGAATCATCATAAAATTTGTGTGCATTTTCTCTTTCATTGTAGTTCATTCTAGTGCCAGTTCTACTCAGAAAAGATAAGTTGAGTTTAAGAAAAACCACAACGACAATGGTAACGGGAACGTCACAAAACAAAAGGTTTCATGAGCAGGACAAAGGCTGTACACGTGTGTTGTAAAGCTTTGTAAATTTCTTTGCGTTCTCTGCAAAACAAAATCGTGAAATGACCAAACTTTGCGTTTTCTGGAGAACGTGAACGGCGACGCCTAATTTTTTAGATTCCCATGTCTAATTTAACGCTGTGTTCCATGTTCAGTTTCGAGATAGTTTTGACCGCGAGAAACAAACTTAATGACTTTCGAGTATCGCGAGATTCGTATGTCAAATATAAGTTCATTTTTTAACCGACGTTGTCCACGGCGTCGCCGTCGTCGTTTCGTAAACTCCATATTGTCGGCTCTATTTAGTCGTCAAAACAATATTTGGGAAGGGGAGAGGAATATTACTGCCTTTCTAGTCTAACTGGGAGAGGTAAACAGCAAAGCGAATGCTTTATAAAGACAACTTCAAAACACAGCGGTCAAACATCTGCATATGTGCAAGCGTTGTAATGACTACTCGGCGTGCTTTCAGGCTGTCAGAACCAAGTTGTCTCACTCGAGTTACATAATTAAAAATTATAAGAACCACTACGTCATGGTGTTTAAAAAACATATAACTTTTTCGGTAAAACTCAAAACAAAATAGTTAATCAGCAGGATACCCGTACTTGAGAAAGCTTAAGTCCGTACAGTTTCAAGTACTGCTTTTCCCTTCTTTTGTTTCTTTTGAAAAATTTCTGTGAACTTTTCAATTTTTTTTGTCTCTTTTGCGAGACGGTAAGTGTTTCTTATGTTTTCCTTTGATGTTTAGCGCGGGAAATTAGCGCGTGGCCGGGCCGATTTGACCCCACTGCGCATGCCGGACGTTTTACCGCTGTGTTCATCCTCAACGGTATAGTCTAAATTTCGGAAAGTAAGCCCGTGGCCCTCTGACTTTTAAGGGCTCACATTATAGGAGCGAAATTTATCAATGGAATTAAATATTTGTCCTAGAGAAAGAAATTCTTGAAAGGAAAGAACTTTATAGTTCTGGATGTCACGGCTGTTCAGGGGGTGCGTGGGGGGTGTATGTAAAAGGGGCGACATTAACTACAAAGCTCCCCCTCCCCCCTGTTTTTTCTATGAAGTTTGTGTAGGTCGTATAGAGTCGTGAAAAATGATTGAAAATGGTACTTTTTTAGAATAGCAAATAAAAAGAAGAAAGAACGTTGTGGCGTTTTGAAACCGACTTCTTCATCTAAGGTGGTAAAAACGTTTAAGGTGTCCTGAAAAAGGTCATGAAACGTCATTGAATTTTATGGTTTTGCAAAAATTTAGAACGTTTTACCCTTCACGGACTTTCCTGTTACATTTTTTCGTTCTGAACATTTGGAACAAGCAAGAATTCAGGGGTTTACTTCCGGGATTTTAGGTGATGTTACGTAGTGCGATCAAGAGTGATATATTTATATCTTGTTTTAAACTCTCTGTAAAATGGAGAATAAACTTAAAATTAAAATTCAGTTATTCAAACAGCAACGTAAAATCACCATATGTTTCCTAGTTTTTAAAAGGACGCCACATTCACCTTATACCACATAAGGAAAGTTTTTCATTGATAGAGAAGGTAAGCTCTTCGCACTTAACATCGCGACATGCGAAAGCGAAATGGAAGTTCATTTTTATATCGAAGTTTCTGAAGCACCGCTATCGTGACATCTCGAATTCCCCCTCCATGGCAAGGCCCTCAGAAGGTTGCTTGCGTAAATGGCGGTTTTGAGAGGGTCTAGATTAGGAATACAACGATTAGCAACAAGCCTTTTCCGAGATTCCTAAATCTCTACTTTTGCAAAAAGGCTAAGGGTGAAGCCTTTAAATATAATAATAACAATAACAATAGTAGTAATAATAATAGTTTAATACTTATAGTGCACAATTCTAACATATTAATATGATCAAATTCGAATTACATAAAATACTAACACATTTCAATTTATCAAAAAATATCAAAAGAGTATATTGCAAATTCAGATATCTAACATATTAAAAGCAAATGAAAAACTAATTTTATATAAACATTACACAAAGTAAAATCTAATTAAAAGCAAGTCTAAAGAGATTGCTCTTCAACACCGATTTAAAATTATTAGAATGTCTCTCATTAAGTAAATCCTGGGGTACAACAAAATTGATGCATTTCCACAAGAAAGGATTTGAGCCTGGCCTTACTGAGATAAATTTATGACACGCAGAAATGGTTTATGGTTTTGGTAAACTGTTATTTTTTAAAAAGATAAGTTGGCCGCTGTTCTTAATTTTAGTATTATTTTTTTTTAACAAATCTCTTCATATAAAATCTTAAGTGGCTTCGTCTTGCGACACGATGATGCACGAAAAATACACAAGTTCCGATATGTTCTTCTATTCGAACCACATACGGGTTTTCTCGGCCCATGTATGCGGCATTCCTGCCTACTTGGGCAAGGCTTTAGGTTAATAGGGGCGTTGCATTCTCCAAAATAATGCAAATTAAGGTTCTCATCGGCATTTTGCAATGCACAAGTATCAATGCACGCCTTTAATTCTTGTGGGCCCTTTCCAGGAGATTTCTTGGGATTATTTGGCAATGTGCAAGCGGCATGGCACGCTCTATGATCTTTTGGCCTCTTCCCGAGACACATTGCGGCACGTAAGTGACATAAACTTGAATACGTTTTTCCATTGGACCCACACACGGGTTTCTTCGGCGCAGATTTGCACTCTTCCAATTTCGGGCAAGGCTCTTGTGCGGCCGGTGAATTGCAGGTTCCAAAGTAATACAGAGCGAGAGAAGCATTGTTTTCCTTCCGCAATGCACAAATGACTCTGTCTAAATGACAGATACTTTCATACGTTTTACGATTCGTACCACACACGGGTCGAGAACTGGTCGGACAATATCTGGGGCACGATGTAACAGGTAGGAATTTTCTGGAGTTTTGACAAAAACCTGAAACAAATTTACAATAACACTTGCGTCAATCACACATTCTGACTACAGCAGCTAGTAGCAAAAATATCATATCTTGTTATAAAAACCCATATTTGAGCTTTGTAAATTGTGTTAGTCTTGCAAGTTATGTTAGTAATGTTATAACTGAAATTTGTAAATATTGTTTTAAATAATTAATTAACAATGATAAAAAACAATTATGTGAATTTCTAAAATTGCAGCAATTTCCGTGAGAAAGCTGGAATGAATTGAAAACATATTTACCACTGTCAAAACAGGAAAAAACCTTTTAATTTAACTGTCCCATCCAAACACGTCAAACGGTCAAACTTGGGGCATGCGCACATGGGTCAATTTTGCCCGGCCGCGCGCAATTTCCCGCTCAAAATTTTCAAGAAAAATATAAACCGCTGTCAAGCAAAATATTCGATAATGAATTAAAATGTTCATGGAAACACACGAAAGGCAACCAACTTAAGGAAACTTGGGACTTGACCAGCACAAAGTTTATTTCACAACAGGTATTCTTTTGATTTACTCTTTTTTAGCTTCATCAAAAAAGTTGTAGACTGTTATAAGACGGTAGCAGACTGGTTTGTGAAGTTGTTTCGCTCGAAAGCCAGGCCGCCTCTAAGGACAAACAGCTGTTTAAATGTTCGCATGTGCCAGGCGTTTGACCGCTGAAAGGACACAGGAAAATTGAATGGTTTTAAAATCTTGCTTGTTAGTTAACAACTCAACAGAGCGAAATGTGACTATAGCGAATGTACAGTACAAAATCGAAACGCTTCTGCCTACTTTCTAGGAAATCATGTCAGCAATCAAAGTCAGTTTTTTCAAGAGATTTTTAACTCCTTATGACTCATGTCCTATGTGGTAATCCGTCATAGTAAAGTTTAATGCTGTGGCCGTTTCATCTTAAAGAAGAAGAAGAAAGAAGCGTATGGGTATTTGCGAGATTAAGAACTTGCTTCCTAACACATGCATGTATCGTCGTAAAAATTGCTAACTTCAGGTTTTCTCATCAGTTTTAATGTATGGGTCTTACAAGGGATCTAAATTTACTCTTGTTGGTGTGAATTGTCCAAGATGAGGTTGAAGTGTTATTTTTGTTTTGTTGCTTCTTCTGTTCGAATTTGGGAAAGCGGTACCTGGTGAGCTCTGATTGTAGAGCGCCGTACTGCCGTGCAAAAAATCGATGGCTTGAGCTCAGAACGGAACAACACTCAGGGTCTTGAAATATCTGAAAATGAGCTGCCTTTGCAAAGACGTCTGCAAACGGTTAGACGGTATATTTGCAAAATTCCCTTTTAGAAATTGTAAACTGCAGAATGCCATCCAGCCAGAGTCCCCCACCGAAGAGTTGTAGAGCGCATCAGAACATATTCATATGGGGAGTGCGCTGCATAAATGTTTTACTATCATTGTCATCGTAAGCTTCTCTTCATAAAGCGGTCCATTCGCTGTTCTCACAGCCACCACTGCGTTTCTCGTTGCAAAGGTGAGGAAACGGAAATCAAGTCCAAGAGATTAAGTGTCGTTAGCAAGCATTACGTAATCTGATTAAAGATTCCAATTAGTTACATTCAAGGATCGCTTCAAGTGTCACGCGATGTTCACCTCTTCGACAGAAACCAGAGACAAAACAGCAAATATTTTCGAGATATTTGCACCGAATATCGACCCTTCTTATGCTGTATTTTCTTTGTTAAGCGCCCTTTAAATGTTTCCTCTTCCGAAAACTCATTTTGATGAATTTGGTTCTAAGAAACTGTCTTCGAATATCATTTCAAAATATCCTTCCCAAAATAGTTCCAACCTAGATTAAAATTAAACAATAAACAATCTGTAAGCCGAGGTAAAATTAAAAGTTTTACATGACTCTAAAAAAAAAAGCAGTCCTGCGGAATAATCATTATTGGCTTACAAGATGCTGTAGGAATAGCGTGCGTCGAAATACCATGTTGTAGTACCATTTGAAAAACCCTTATCTGCGAATTGTCATTAATCAATTACGGACACACTGATTACACTTAACACTGGAAAGGGTTTAGTTTGTGCCGGAAAAACAACGAAAGGACATTTTGGGAAATTTTTTCCGTGCACGCTTAATGCTTCATTCTCGAAGAGCCATCTTACATTTCAACATTATACGCCGCTCAGCTAAATTCCACATACAACATCATTGTAAAGATGGCTGACACTCAAACCGGTACGGGGTCAAACTGTAGAAAGACTACGCCAAAAATTCAGAACGAGTGAAGAGAAAGAGGTATTAGAGGTAATCTCATGCTGTAAACAGATCGTTGTAAGCTCTGAAAGGGATCGTCCGCAAATTTCGCCTATCCAATTTAATAAAACGTGATCCTTGGATTTTCGAGTTGACCGCGCTGTTATGTAACGACATTCAGCCTGGTCAAAAAAACATTGAAATTGCCGGAGCCTCAGAGCAACGTCGAGCCATAGTTAGCTGAATTCTCTTCTAAAAATAACTTTCTGATTAGAAGGTATCCAGTTTAGGTCTTCTTTATTGGTCAAGAAAGCTCTACAAACACCACTCAATCAAATAAAGTAAACGAAATTGAAATGCAAGAATGTTCCCGGAACAAAAAAATCGTAAGTTTAACCATTGGCACGACGCAAACCGCAGTAAAATCGGCAAGTTAAACAACATGGTCCAAAAAATTTTTTTTCATGTTTAGTATGTACCTTCAATTGGAGATTACATCACTTACTTTTTATGGGTCATCATGTCAAACTCCACCCAAATTATTTAGAAGCTTGCGTTGAATTCGAGCCAACGACATTACGAAAGGAAAAATTTATGAAATTCTTCAGTACCTTATGGTCTTTCTGATTTTTATAATCATACCCAAGGAAACAGAGTTAGGCACTTTCGCTGCCTAATTTCAAGTAGGCTAAATTGATGAAAGTAAACGAAAGGAAGACTGGCACATGTGTTTCGACGGTTACATACCTATCTCCATCTAACAAAGAGTTTGGAAAATTAAAGAAGAAGCCGGTTTTCTTCGGGCTATAAGTCAATAAGTGTTTCCAAAACTGATGAATGATCTCTCCATTTGAAGAATACCGTTAAGGCTCAAAAACACCCAGGCGCCTAATCCAAATCTATAGGTTAGACGGAATGGCGCGTAAGGTTTGAGCAAGAAACATGGCAAAATGCATGTATATGACGGTCTCTTCTTTGTTTTTCTCTCTTCCTCCCTTTCTTCCATTCTTTTTTTCATTCGTTTGTGCCGTTTCTTTATTTCTATTGCAAAAATACTGCACAACTCCGGCGCAAAATGTCCGCACTTGTTTTATGTTGAGCCATCGAATAAGGTTGAGTTATGCCTTTTTTTTTTTTTTCATTATAAACGCATGCGGCCAAGATGGGTCATGTATTCACGTTCAGAACTCGGTGAAATGGAAAACTAGAAGTATTTTGTCCTATGATATTGGTCCTCTAACGAATGGATTTTAGTTAGTAGTTTGCTTACCTAAAGGCATGGGCTTCAGGAATTTCTTCCCCCGGCACTTCGTATAATTCAAGTGACAATCATTCATATAAATCCGCCCATCGCTGCCACATGAGAGATCACCTTTAAACTCGTCGCACTTTCTTAAAATCGGGCAACCAAACGGTCCATTTCTCCGACTATCCTTCGTTAAGGTCCTTCTGGGTGATTCTGGTTTTCCACACTCCCCCTTGTATTGAAGAGTTAATTTGCTATTGTAGTCTTTTTTGGCATAGCACCGGGCGACTTTGAAGGCACAAAACGATGCATAGGTTTTATTGTCGCTTCCACAGACCTTCTGTTGCAAGGAGCTAGGGTCTGAGCAGCTTGGCCAAAGAAAGTAACGCAGACCGCACGACAATTTTCTGTATTTAACGGGTTCCAGCTTCTCTCCGGAAACTGCAAGTAATAAGGAAATAAAAGATGATATGCATCTGCGTGTATTATAGAATCACACCAGTAAGATTTTCCCTTTTTCATACACGGTTGTCGTTGTTTTTGTTCGTTTGTTTTTATCATTATTTTTATTATTTTTATTATTTTTATTCCTCCTACTTTAAGTCGGCGGAACGAAAGCCGAGAGGAATAATGACGTGAAAATAGCGCGCAAAACGGGTAGGAACCTAGGAAGAAATTGGAAAAGGATATATTTCGAGTGCATTTCGACTGAATGTCGTAAAACAAAGACCAAAGTAATCGCAAAAATCAACATAGAAAAGACGGATTGCAAAGTGGCGATCGTAAATCAATGAAAAAACGCGCGGAAAAACGTTACATGTCGCGATTGATTTTTGTCTTGAATGTGATTGGTGGAGAAAGTGGCGCGAGTTTTCTGAACCTATCACAGAGTGAGGTAACGCAAAAAAATACAGAGATCTCGGATTATTTTCGACTGCTAGACAACCAAAATTCTATAACTACAGCACGTGACCCTCGACAAATCAGAAATCACATTTTTTTTTACAAATTCCCTATCGTATAGCATGAACACTGGGTAGGGCTTTCGTTCTGTGAAATAGAGTTTTTGTGTTTCAAGGGAACAATTTTTTTCCAGTTCGGAGGACTGAGATTTCTCCAGGGATCTCCCACTCGCGATTTTTCTGTTAGTGAAGCAGAACCATAAAAAGTGGAGAAATTCATTGTCAACAAACTTTTATGAGTTACACAGAGTAAATTTAAGCCTCGTGGAGGATAAAGGTTCGGAGGTGAGGGCTTTTACTGTAATTGTTGAGGTTTTTAGTTGGTAAGATTTTTATCTTTTGTTGCGGAAACATACTTTTGCGTATCAGGGACTAAACAATAAAATTAGCAAATACCGGATTGAAGGTCGCAAAATCATCCGCATTTTTACAGGTAAGCACTACATAAGCATCAAAGCTAAACAAAACATCAGCATCAAGTACCTAAAATAAGAGATTTAAGGTCGACCACATGTTTCTGTTGGCTTTAGGCCCAATAAAAGTTTGCGTTTCCAAAACTGATGGTTCAAATATAATAATGTCAAAAAATGTCCCTTTTGTGTTGTAAAGTGACTTCCTAAGCAGCTATAGAATTCAAGTAAGAGGTGAATATTTTTTTTTACTCGGTCTAATGCCGTTACGCAGACTTCCAGAACGGATAGCACATTTCCGAAATTGTGAAGCGAAAAGGTATTTGTGCAGCTAAATACCACAAGAAAATTTTCAAAAGCACCATTTCATTATTAATTTCTCGACGCAAGAATCTTGTGCTTTGAATCCTGCAAAATTCGACGCGTTATGTACGCATAGCGTTTTAAAAGAAGCTGTCGTATTCCTTACCCGATAGATGTAACACAGCAGTGAGACAGAGTAGACTGAATACTTTCCTCATTCTGACAATCTTGAATAACAATTGGGCGATGAAGTCTAAAGTTAGGTGGAAAGGCTCTCTCTATGATCTGTTCAGTGTCGTTGGAGAAATAGAACTGATCTCTAAGTGATATACGATGGCATATATATCCAATCACAGGCCCGACCCAATTACACCGGGATTAACCAAGATGAAGTTCTCGTGCCTTCTTCCAACTCCATAGATGTTTCGTTTTTATTAGATCAACACAGATAATGCCTGTCGATGGCATTAGAAGGCATTTCTTTTTATCGAGTTTGCCGGAGACAATTTCATGCTGTGTTCGACCTTAAATGAATATCTTATTTTGAATGCCGCTCATTTATTCTTAATTATATATTTTTTCCATAGAAAAAACTCAAGGTCATGATCTTTGATGGACTAGGAGGTTGCTATATTCATTTTTGCATGGCGGAGTTTTTAAAGCATGTTTTAACTTTTAGTTGTTTACCTAGTTAGAATAATTTTGTATCAATAAACCCATTCAAAGTCAGTATGTAAGTTTTAGTCTTCTCAGTTAAGTTGGTTCAAATGTTTAATAACATATAAATGTCTTACATGTATAAATAAGCTTTTAGGTGACAGCCAATTATAAAGTACTCAATACTGATAGCAAAAAAAATTCTCGTCCATTAATCGAAACAGATCTCTACATATTTCTTAATATGATTAATTCCTCTTCAATTGCTTATTTTTATTTATTCACTTGAAACATATTTTATCCGCAATAGCAAAGGCACCAGATTAACTGTATATCAATCGGGGTTTCGGGAACAATAATAGGTGTATTTAGATTTAATCGCAAATTTTTACCCTCATTAACCTCAGTCTAATTGGCTTGTTTTAGAGGAAGTGGTATACAAAAATGTACCGGTCGTAAATTAAGTTAAAAATATTCATTCATGTAGGCCAAGAAGAAAATATTTTTATTGACGAGGAAGACAGGAGCTGAGACCGCATGGAGAAGACATAAACGCTATTAAGCAACGGAAAACGGCAAAAATCTGATGACAAAAAGCCAACTTATTTGAGTGGGATCTGATGTTTATTACGCAACCCAAAATTGTGCAGTAGTAAAAATAAAGAAAAAACTCAATTACAAGTTCCGCGACATTAAATTATTAACATGAAACATTCATGGACTTTCATAAACTCATCAAAGAAGAAATTCAAAGCCTGCAAAGGAAACGTGAGAAATAATTTTACGAGGAATCTAAATACATGAAGTTCCTTGGTGGATTTAACCTTTTCTTAGCTTACCGTTATTGATCGCCAGATACTTGGATTTGATCAAGTGACAATACGAAAGGAATTCGGAATGATTCTAAAGTCATTAAATTCCTCTTTACCTAACAGCTAAACTCATGCAACTCTTGGATAAGAATAGAATAAATTACTACAGCTTCCCACTTCCTTATCTTTTTAAGACTTGAACTAATATGTTGTTCAACTTCTGTCACGATATTTAGTGTTAAAAATTATCGTTTCCCAAAGAATAGCTGCGCGATTTGTTTTACGTGGGAAAAAGTCACAGCAAATACAGCCAAAATAGACAACTTAAATCACTTACTGAGGCAAGCTTTTATGATAAGCGGACTAAGGTTTTCCTTGATAAAGGAAATATGATAGGAAGATTAACACTCACCTATCGAAGGAGGTATGTCGGTGATTTCGGCATCGTCAAAGTGGGCGAGAGAGCGGCATAAGAGCATTTAATAGGATGATGAGAAATGCTTATGTTTAAAAAATTCCTTTCGCAGAAATGCATTCTCAACTCAGTTTACCCCAGATCACGACGTCCACCCATTCACAAAGTTCCTCGGATTGCTTCGTGGTGGCAAAAGATTCAACGGCATTTTAACAATAAACTATTGTTGCGTGAACTTTCTTAACGGGTCTCTCCAAGCTTGGCCAAAATATTTGCAAATCACATTTGCTTGTATGGTTACGAATCGTCAGTCAAGATTGACTATTTTCGCCTATATACTCTTTGGAATTTCACTCTTGTCTTCGTTTTATAAATAAAATTGTAATGAAACGCGTCACTATGGCGCACTGGTGGATTTAGAGGAAGTTACGTTTGTTGAAATAACTGCTTTTAGCTTCCAAGAGAAAGCGCTAATTCCTTACCATAAGACTGGAAACCTTTTGTTACAAATGTTTTTTTTCTCTTATGTGGATTTGCAGTTCGTTATCGTAGAATATGAATTGAAAGGCCTTGTTTATTCATTTTCTACGTTTTTCCCCTCTAAATCCAATAAGTGAGGTTAGTTTCGGTACATCTTAATTCGTTTACTGCATAAATTGCGAACATTACCCGGGGGATCCCTGAAGCAAATTTAGGATATTGAACAAAGGAATCGAAAATTTCTAAAATTTTTGCAAAATCAACAAATTGTTTGTAATCTTCGGTTTA
The DNA here is from genome assembly GCF_036669915.1 of Pocillopora verrucosa. Lineage (NCBI taxonomy): Eukaryota > Metazoa > Cnidaria > Anthozoa > Scleractinia > Pocilloporidae > Pocillopora > Pocillopora verrucosa. Next base: position 7,731,824 of record NC_089312.1, read on the forward strand.
TCATATTTGCTACATAACTTGAAAATAGGCTGCTCACTGAATATCTTGTGAAATAACAAGATTACATTCAAAACGGAAAATCGCGATCGAAATAAATACCTACTTTCCATCGATTTACATAGGACTAAAATGGGAGCCAAAACTCCTAAGGACAGTAATTGAAACTTATCTTATATCGAAATATATTAATTAAAAAAAGACCACTTTTTGCCACTTTAAGCATACACACCTCCCTCCCCCCTCCAACAATGTTGGTAAAGCTGACAAAACACCAAGTCTTAGTAAAGTTTACAAAGGGCACAAAATTTAACATTGTTTGGGAGAGAGGGGTGGGGAATAATTCGATTTTAGTAATATCACGTGGAGTGTCTCAAGACTTTTAACCTGAATACTAGATTAAGAAAATTCCAGTAGTAATAAGCCTTCTTCGAAATTACTCCTTCGCCTGGTCTTCTTAGTTTATCAAAATAACCACTTTCACATAGACAGCATACTTGGTTGGAACTTTCCAGAAAAATTCTATTTCAGAGAAACCTTAATTTGACCAGTTTTTTTTTTCACGGTATCCAGTTTTTTTGTATCCGCGGTCGTTTCGTAGCCACATTCAGTAGATTCGTAGCCAGTTTTAGTCGGCTCGTACCTGAAACGCCGGTCGATTTGTATCCATACCAATATGCCTTCATTCGAAATACCTCACGAGCGCGTGAACAGATGTCCATTGTTGTGGGTGATACATAAGTGGAGTCAAGCGAGTATGATACAAGCAAATGTCTGTTGTGATCTTTTTCAATGTCCCTCAATGTTAATTTTTGCACAAGAACATGATATTTTTATTTTGAAATAAATACATGATAAAATTGAGTCCAACTTCACATGAATAGATTAGATACTAGTAACTTCACGCTTCATAAGATGACAGCAACAGCTTGAAACATCTGTAAGAGTTATTATTCTCTCCGAGTGATCTAAACAGAAATTGTCGTGCGATGGTAATTGCGACCTGGAAAGACACTTGCTGAGGGATAACTCGTAAGATATTTGCCCCTCAGGTAAGTGACTCATGTTGTTTGTTACATGTGCTTTGTTGGTTTTTTTAAATTTATTTATCTGGTTTAAATGAGGCAAGTTAGTAAGGTGATTCACAAAATATGAACCAGAAATGAATTTATCTCTATAAGCATCTTATGTGAACAGTTTAGGTTTTGATCGGCTCGCGCAAATTTAGCGACAGGAGCATGGAACAACTTAAAAGGGACTATTAAAAAACTGAAACAACGAACCAAAGAGCAAAAAAAAATGGGGAAAAATTAACAGAGAGAAACAATTAGTACAAAATATATTTTGCAAGGGTTCTTCCCATAATTTTAGCGTTTCCCAAAATGTTTTTCATACATTTGAGTAGAGAGAGCTAAAAAAAAACGGAGCATTTGATAAAAAAATGTGAAAATGAAATGGAAGGAATCGACAGTTTGATTCTAAGTAACGGTAGTTCCGAAATTTCAAATTATTCGAAGTTTCTGAGGGATAAATTTACGAGACTGTTGTGACGTTTATAACTTACGAATAGAACTTACCGGCTTGTAACATCTGTGAGGGTTTTATAAATAAATGTGGGATAAAATATGCAGATGGAATGAGAAAAAAAAACAAAAAACAAAATGGAGAAACGAGAGATATATATATTACAAAAGCAACAAACGAAGAATTTCATTTTTCCTGTTGTAATTGCTTCTTGTCTAAGAACAGAAATGTTTCTTATAGAATACCACAAAGTCGATCAGTCTCTAAACATGAAGACATGTAACTTCTTTCTGGAATGAAATACATTATCATAATTTAAATTGTTTCGAGAAAGCAGATGAAGACACAACATTACAAGTTGCATTTTTTTTTCTGAAATTATATGGTTTTATTTCCCTAACTTTATGAGCACGTCTAGGGCAATGTCTAATATACGGCTTTCATTAGGGAAGATGTCTATCAAGAGTATGTGGATTTTCATCGTTCTTTTGGGTAAGTCAACGTTCGTATTGAATTAAGACGCTGAGTTCAAATTTCATCAGATGGGACAAAGAACTGTTGTTATTCTCGTATCGATGCCAGCTTTTCCGCAAAAGATTATCCTATATCCATTTCCTTGCGTTTACCGAGGGGTAGTTATACCGGTTCATAATGGCGTATTAGTTGTATGTAAATTTTTTGCCACTTTCATGAGGAAAACATCTGTTTAACTTTGCGGATGAATTTTCAGTGCAAAAAAAAAAAATTAGGATACTACTTTCCCATAATCCCTATTTTAAAATAATGCTAGGTAATCAGAACTAAAACACTAACCAGACCTAGGGTGTTTTAAGTGCAATCTCACCGAAATATCATAATGCCATATGGTTTTGATATTAATTTGGAAGCTAGAGTTTTTCTTTGTTACAATTGGGACATCTCTTACGTCCTTTAGTAATTTGTCCTCCCACGACCACGTGACAAATTAGTCGTTAGCGTTAAAAAACTGTTTTAAATTCGTAATATATAGATTTAGCCAAGCTTAAAAGCATTTCCCACACGTCTCAAGGGCACAACGCCTTGCCCCGGCCAGGACTAGAACCCGGGTCGTCCGACTAAGAGCCCAGTATACTGACCACTGGACTAATTCGTAATAGTGCGAGTCAACAGTATTGCTAACGCGAGTGGGTAATTTTTTCCTAATATGTGAAAATAGAAAACACAATAACATATATAATATATTAAGATCACTCGAGGAGGATTTGGACGACTACTTTTTTGCAAAAAAGTGTGGTTAATTGCAGACCTCATCTTCTACGCAAGCTCTTGCAAAAGATCAAAATGCGTCGTATGAATTAGCCTTTTTTGGTAGCCTTTTTCAGTAAGTTTTGTTTCCCCAAAACCCTATATGGAGCGTGTGGTCGAGCGTTTTGTCAGTTTGGTTATACTCTCCAACTCAATATTGGAGCAATGACTGCCAAAAACTCTTTTCTTCTTGTGTGTTGCTATGAAAACTTGACACGGTCTCAAGATACACTATCTGATCCCACGCGAGTCGAAGTTTCTTTAAGGAACTAGAGAGTTTTGACCCATGGCAAGTGACAAGTTCTCCTCCAATCGGAAAGCGTATTTGAGTTTGGAAGATATAACAAATTCCAGTTAATCACCTGTCTATGTGTACACAAGTATTCCTTAACATAGGTATGTTATATATTTCAGTTGCAATAATAACAAAAGTACGCTCTAGACAGTATATCCTATACCTTAAAATGCCTCCAATTTTTCGAGAGTACCTTGTGCTGATAACAAATATCTTGAGATTCGCGATGGTTATAATCAGTCTGCCAATCTATTAGGTGTATTTTGTGGAAGATACATTAAGTCTTTAATCCGCCGATCCAGCGGACATTACATGTGGTTAAGATTTTCACCACCGGGCAGATACTGGTTATTTTACCATAATTACTATGAGGGAAGAGCAGCAAATAAAAAAGGTAGGTCATTGAGCGTTCTGTTTTTATATGTGTCCTGCTTTCATGATTTAGCGGAAATCACAAATCCTTTTGAATTTGTTCTAGTTCCTGCAGGTCTGAGTGAAGACGCACAGACTCAGTTTGTACTGCTCAACCATTCGTCATCTTTGTGGTGCCCGGCGGAAGGTGGACCGGCTCCTCGCATTGTGTGGAGAAAGAATGGCGCTGTTGTGCAAAATAGCACGAGTGTTCGACTGCTAATCAACGTTACTAATGAAGAAAGGAATACAAACTACAGCTGCGAGGTGGACAGCCATGGTCAGTTGAAGAGGAAAAATATCAGTCTCGTTTTCGAGAGTAAGTCTGTCAAGTTACCTTTTTACTCCAAGGGAGGCTAAGGTACACGTAAATTTGGATAATAGCTTCATTACCTTACCATTTACTAGAATTGTAGATGATGCCCAACTAAAAATTTCTCTAGTTCATGAAACCAATTAACTTTGTTTACAAAAGCGATTCAAAGCTCTACCGAATAGACTCGCAAATTATTTTATCAATCAAAGAGCTCAAACCATAGAAGATATAAAAAATTCATCTGATCGAGACAACAAGTCGCAACCCGAAATAAACCCCAACAGTTATTTTACTGCAAGATGAAATCGGCGCGCAAGTTCATAAATAACTTGAATTCATTGCTACAAGTCAAAAAGGTAGCCGAACAAAAAGCCTTTCATATTCATTAATAACTCGACTGCAAAATTTTCATAACCAGAGCGAACTCTTAATTAAAAAAAAGCATTCTGGAGCTCATTTAGGTGACGTGTCTAAACACCAAAATTAGTCAATATCCTATCATTTTTTTCTAGGCTGTCCTGAACCATGTCGATGCACAGTTCTGAAAGGTAACATGAAGGGCATACATGTTGATTGTGAAAGAAAACGGCTAACATCAGTTCCACAGAACATTCCGAGAGCTACAGTAAAACTGTAAGTACGTAGTTTACAAACAACCTGATCTGGAGGAAACTAATGAATTAAGTTAAGTTTCTTAGATATAAAGATCAAAGAATTTCCCAGATGTGCTCGAATTTAAGAACACAAAATAGTTCCCGGCTTTTTGGTTTGTTTTTAATCCACTGATTAGATATGAGTGGAGGTTGTTTTCAACAAACGAACAGAAAAACTGCGGTACTGGCCAGTTTAAATGAATTTATCAAGAACATTCCAACATGTTTACTTTTTCCCTCAACAGTGTTCAAGCAATTTCTTTATCTTGTCATTTTCGTTCCATTTCAGGTGATTCCTCAGAAAAAAAGTTATAGTTTCGATAAATGTTCCTTACCGGTTTCTGCTTCAAAAACTACAGTTAAAATGATAGATCACCGCGCTTGATTAAGAGATATTGAAGGCTAATCGTACCCCATTATTGCCTTCACTAGTCACGTACCCAGACCTTCCACGGCCAAGCGGTTGTAAGGTCTAGTAAGTTCGATTTTTTGCACTAAAATACGGTACCTTCCCATGAACTTTTTGTAACCGCCCCGGGAAATGGATTTTTAGCGTGCACTACGGAAAGTTCTTGACTTCAAAAACATGTCAAACTGAAGTCGAAGTGCTTTGAGTTGTGCCCGCCCTGATTGGCTGCTTCGAAAGTGATTAGCAAGAAATATTTACCTCAGAGGAGCCGAAGAGACAAAATCGCGCGTCAGCAATTTAATTTTTGATCAGTGCTTGTAAAAGTGGTTTATATTTCCTGACCGCAAAGCGGCGAGGTAAATATTCACCACGAATCACCTCCTTTTCGGTGAATATTTGTTAATCATATATTTTTACGGAGGCAGAAATCCTATTGGTAACTAGTTTGGGGCTGTACACATACAAAAAGAGGAACATTTTTGCAACAGGAGCTTTTGGAATGAGATTTGACTCCCCTTTCTTGAGGAGCAAATAATTCACCTTGGAGCACCTTGAACTATGGAAAGCATGTTACAGGAAAGTGGTAGCCATTGACAGGGATAAGAGTGCAGCAGTGTCAACCCTACATTACAATAAAATTGCCCCATGCATGTCGTTTTGAAACTTGTTCCGTCGAGTATGTTACATTGTATGTTTGTTTCCTCTCAAGCTACAAGTTATGCCTACAATAACCAGAGTGCGTAACATTGTTCTTTACTTTTGATCTTGTCCAAAACATGCGTTGCTCATGTCTTGACTTAACGAAAATTATTGATGAGGCAGCTTCGAAGCTGAGTCAACTGAGCGTTCGAAAACGAAAACATATTATTTGAATGACGCTTACAAGCTCACATTTATTTTTGGTGAATGTTAATTGGAAATAGGGACCTGTCTTACAATGAGTTGAAGGATTTGTCCTCAGGAGTATTCGATCCACTTTACAACTTAAAGAAACTGTAAGTATCTAATATCATTCAATTATTTGTCTTTCATTGGACGTTCCTTACATTGTATGTTTGTTTCCTTTCAAGCTACAAGTTATGCCTACAATAACCAGAGTGCGTAACATCGTTCTTTCCTTTTGATCTTGTCCACAACATGCGTTGCTCATGTCTTGACTTAACGAAAATTATTGATGAGGCAGCTTCGAAGCTGAGTCAACTGAGCGTTCGAAAACGAAAATATATTATTTGAATGACACTTACAAGCTCACATTTATTTTTGGTGAATGTTAATTGGAAATAGGGACCTGTCTTACAATGAGTTGAAGGATTTGTCCTCAGGAGTATTCGATCCACTTTACAACTTAACGAAACTGTAAGTATGTAATATCATTCAATTATTGGTCTTTCATTGGACGTATGTCATATGTTTGTTTCCTTTCAAGCTACAAATTATGCCTTCAATAACCAGAGTGCGTAACATCGTTCTTTCCTTTTGATCTTGTCCACAACGTGCGTTGCTTATGTCTTGACTTAACGAAAATTATCGATGAGGCAGCTTCGAAGCTGAGTCAACTGAGCGTTCGAAAACGAAAACATATTATTTGAATGACACTTACAAGCTCACATTTATTTTTGGTGAATGTTAATTGGAAATAGGGACCTGTCTTACAATGAGTTGAAGGATTTGTCCTCAGGAGTATTCGATCCACTTTACAACTTAACGAAACTGTAAGTATGTAATATCATTCAATTATTGGTCTTTCATTGGACGTATGTCATATGTTTGTTTCCTTTCAAGCTACAAATTATGCCTTCAATAACCAGAGTGCGTAACATTGTTCTTTCCTTTTGATCTTGTCCACAACATGCGTTGCTTATGAATTGACTTAACGAGAATTATTGATGAGGCAGCTTCGAAAATGATTCAATTGGGTCAAACATATTATTTGGGTGGCACTTACAAGCTCACATTTATTTTTGGTGAATGTTAATTGGAAATAGGGACCTGTCTAACAATGAGTTGGAGGATTTGCCCCCAGGATTATTCGATCCACTTTACAACTTAACGAAACTGTAAGTATCTAATATCATTCAATTATTGGTCTTTCAATTGACGTTCCTTGAATTGTCTGTAAATTTGGATTGATCGTGGGTTTTTTTTAAGTGTGCTTGCATATATTTATATGTACCATGGTCCATTTTTTCTAAACAACATGTTCATATTCCTCGTTTTCGATCCATTTGGGCCTTTGAGTCGTCAAAATAATATAAAATCATTTCTAATTGAATACTTCACCCTATCATTCCATTAAATTCACAATACATTAATTAAAAAAAATAATTTTGCTTCAAAATGATTAACAGTGAATTTGTGATATTGATAACTTTGTCTTTCTCTTGTTTCTGCTTCTGCAGTGACTTGTCCTCTAACCAACTGAAGCAGTTACCTTCAGGAGTTTTCAATCAATCCATAATGCTTTCAGAGCTGTGAGCAGAATGTTTGTTCCATCTATTAGGAAATCCTATAGACTTCTATGTCGTAATGAATGCCTTAAATGTGGAATCCGTAACTTCTGACTTTCATATGATAGCAGCTGTACCCAGTTTCGTGTTAAAGGGAAATCTAAAGCTTATTTCCCAAATTTTCGAAAATTGCTCTTACGCTCTGAATAGTTTATTTGGTCGATCCATTCTGTTTCCGCACTCCTCTACTTCTCGTCATTCATTTCATTTCCGAACGAAGGGCTGCGTGAAGTGTGCTAATGCTGAAACGATGATCTACGCATTTTTATCTTCCTCAAAGTACGGATGAGGGGACTAGTATTCACAAAACCCTTTTTCGCGCGATCTAATTGAGATCACATTCAAGGCTTTCTTTAAGAATCATAAAATCGGTTTTTCGAATGGAAGGAAATCAATTCTTCATCTTAAAAGCCTTAAACTATGATTACTAATTATCGCACCTAATGCTTTTTGATATCATGTGCCTTTGTGAGTTTAAAAGTTTATGACGGGGCAATTAAACTGAAAAAACAAAAGAAGAAAAGCGAGAATCTTAGAACAGAGGTCAACTTGTCATAATCGACCCGAAGACGGTATCGTTTCTGCCAGACAGTGCCAAGGATCGAAACTTTCGTTCACAAAGGTACTCTTTGGATTACTACTGCACTCAACTTATTCCATTTGGTATATTTCAGGTAATTCTCCCAATCTATGTCACCTATCAATTCAGGAGCCTACTCACACAATGTAGGATCTGTTTATCGGCTCATACCAACTAACACAAAACTATTACTTTGAGTGACCAGAAACTTCCTTTGTTAAAGTCAGTGAAGTGCCTGATTTTATGGCAAGTCCTTTATCTCCGAATAATAACTGTACATTAGTGGGTATGCCGTCGACCAATTTGACTCTTGTGGTTTTCTTGCTAACTCTACAGATTCCTGAACAACAACAACTTAAAGAATTTGTCCTCTGATCAACTACCTCGGAGGTCAACGTGGTACACATTTCAAAACCTGTAAGTAAGAGGTTTATTTATCCTTGGGATAAGTGATCATACCAACTGATATTTCAAAGCACACCTGGAACTGTACCGTTCCGCAAAATTGCAAATTAGCTGAAAACGCAATTCCTATAATCCATAATCTCGGAAAGCTTAATTTTATTAAACCTGTATATTTAATCCACATCATCTCCAAACTTTTCAAAATATAATGGTGATCTTAGAAAGGTAACTTTGTAAGTGGGTGTCATGAATGAATATTCATAAATAAAGAAACCTTGATTAAAAACAAGGTGCAGACCTTTGATACCAAAATCTATAAAATGATCGGTTTCTTTGGGTCTTTTCCTTACTAATTTGAGTTGTCTTGGGTATGATCTCTACTAGCATCCCGTGACGTTTTTTGCGAATTGCTGATATCAAATTTCGGTCATCAGTTTAATAAGGGTGAATCCGCAGTTCGCATATATGATTTCACATACTCGTAGATTTTGATTCATCACTTCACTGGTGTATTACGAACCGCCATCATAACAGTGGCTCAGCTGGTAGGGCACTGAACCAGTATCACAATGGTCACAGGCTAAAAATCCTGTACAAGCCTGAATTTCACTATTACGTTCATTAGTAGTGTTCATTACTGCAAAGACCATTTTCATATTTATTTCTTAATCAGTTTACAAAATAGTTTTCATATATTCATGCACAGTCATTCATCTAATTACAATAAGAAACATTTATGTAACAGTCTATGAAATGAAAGTATTTTCCAACACAGAACCCTGGATTTCAACAAACTGGAGACGCTGCCATTTGATCTATTCAAGGACCATAAATTTAATGATCTGTGAGTAAAGTGCTGTGAGACTTGCTACAATATCAATTCCCTCCCCTCCCCTCCCCCACCCAGGTTTGGTTTCGATTTTCCTAACGGGTTTCTGTATCTGGGTCACTTTATTTACACTTTTTTCCTTAACAACTCAAACTTTTTTCGATATTGTAAGGAATTACAATGTGAATTAGTATACACTGAGAGACTAGATATCTTGGGCTTTTCAGACTCGTAATAAGCAATACATAAAAGCTTTCATGCGTTAATCACATGGAAATTTTTTGAATATTAGGAAACTTTCATTTCGTCAATAAGAATATCACTCATTTCAGGACCTCGTTTTACTATCCTGAATTAGTGAAGACTACGCCACCAAATAGTTGCGAATCCCGCTTTGATTTTAAGTTTCCTTCATTTGGTAAAAATAATGGAAGTCATACTAATGCTAATAATTTCACAGCTGGCTGGGAAACAACTACATCAAGACGTTACCGGAAAGACTGTTTGCCGGGCAAACAAAGTTAAGACGCTTGTGAGTAATAATCATAATTTGTAAAAATCTTCATTTGGAAGATAGCTACCCCTCCCTTCGCCTGCTTGACGAGAGCACATAAAGGCAGCAGAAGAACTTTAAAACAAATTTGATCATGGTTACACAAAGTCTGGCTTACAATAAGCAAACCTTGATAAGCAATAATCTTTTTGTAGGAAAATATAACTGTGATTCGCCGAGTCAAGTATTAGTCTACTACCTGATCGATTTGACCACACTTATTTTGGTTCGGTTGCTTATGCTCGCAACTTTCCAGACTTTCCTACCTGAAACTTATTCGGCCAGTTTCTTCTCTGTTAGGCTAAAAATGCTTCTTAAATGTTTCTTTAATAACGTGTAAAAATCTCTCTTATCGTTTTCGTAATTCGTGCAGGCATTTGGGCGGCAACCAACTAAAGAAGCTACCACGCGACATATTTCATGGATTGACTAACTTGGAGGAACTGTAAATATTTTTTCCTAAATCCTTCTTCTAAAATTTGTTTGTTCAAGATTGTAATGTCCTGTGTAAGTGCTTAAGTTGAACCAGTAGTTATAGAGTCGGTCTTGATGCGTGATCGTTCATATGACTGTAATCTGTCACCAAAGAAGTCTTCTTAACCTAAAAATGGTTGTTGTAACAACATTGGCTGAAATGTTCATCAAATTCCGACGAGAAACAGTTGATTTCAGCCAAATGTTTTATCAGCTTGGTAAGTTTTCCAGTTTGCATGTCACTGTCCATGACACGAAAGTAGGGTTTGTCCGTTGTCAGGAGAGAGAAGCCTTGGGTAAAAGACTAGATGTGGCAAGGAAATAAAAACCTTCCCATTTGTAAATTTCTAAGCGGATAAATTTAATCGTTTCTTTGATGAACATGCCCAGACCCTTGTTAAAATAACCATCAATGGTGCGTAATTTGGCCTCTTCTTTCTCTTGTTTCTCTTACTGTTGTCTGATTCATTCTCTCCACCTGGTAAGAGAATCTTGTCATCAGCATTGCTTTCCTATATCTGACACCCTCAATTGATCGAAGTAATTCACAAAACCTTCAAAGAAAAAGCAAAAAAAAAAAAATTTTAAAAAGATTATTTGTAGAATATTTTGCTTGATGGAAATATATAAATGTCTCCTTGTATTTCAATCGACATATAATCCACTCATTGTACAATCTTTTTTTGTCAGAGACTTGTCATACAACCAGTTGCACAACTTGTCTCGAGGCATTCTGAGCACAAATACTAAGCTGAAAAAATTGTAAGTAGAGATTGTTTTACTAACATCCAGTTACAATTCCATTCTAAATACTGTTTTATAGTAATCGATTTTTACCTAAGCCCCTTGAAAGGCTTTCAATCATCTTGTCTAATTTTGCCTCCGACTGACATCCATTCAGAACACTCCGCAATTATTTTGCTATTTATAACATTCATGGAACTCTGGAATTATTTTCTTACTTTTTCTGAGCCACATTTCGTAGACAACTTTTATCGCATAATTTAATTCCTAACCTGGCTCTAATTCAGCACCTGCTGGAAGAGTGAGGAAGGGAGGGGGGGGGGGGGAGCGGGAATCTAGTCCTCTCCCTCAAGAAGACTGAATTTTCTGATTTTTTTCTTTCAAAGTTAGCTTAGTCTTTATTCTAAACTGAACTATTATTTTAAGGGATTTGTCGAACAACGCAATTAAGCGTCTGCCATCGAATGTTTTCGGAAACCTCACTGAGTTGAAAAGGCTGTAAGTGGTATCCTGTTGAGACTGAACAATAAAGCTACTTCTAACATCAAATTATTTTAAAGTTTCGCCTCACAATTATCCAACAGTTACAGCAACACACAAACTAAATAAAAATGCGCTATATTACTATAATGCTCATTTTGCTACATTTCCTCACCTGTTCATGGTTTTGTTAACGCATCAATTGTATTTAAAGTTCCGAATTAAATTTGTCCTTAACAGCATTTTCTTTCACGTAACTAGACATCATATTGCTGCATGATACCGTGTTAGGAGACATTGCATAAATAAGAGAGTTTAACTCGTACAACATTGATTTTTCGAAAGACTGATCGACCTTTCACAGTTTTGGTACCGACTGATGCTGAGGAGAAAAATTCGGAAGACGCCTGTTTACAGCAGATGTGAAAGAACGCCTTTAGTCCAATTTATCACGGATCAGGTGTAATATTTTACTTTGCGAGACCTGATCTTGTTTTAAAAAAAAAAATTGTGGTCAGTATCCAAATACTAGAAAAATAATTTTAAGAAACAATGAAGATCATTTAAATGTTTATGTTTCTTCTTTTGTCTTTCCCTGCAGCGTTCTGTCCAGTAACGGACTTCAGCGTTTGCCAAGGTTCAACAATCTCTCCAAGATAGAAATATTGTACGCAGTTCATGTTTATAATGGAGACTGAAGCAATAATTGTATCGTGTAATCTTCATTAATTAGAAGGATCTTTCAAAACAGTTTATAACATAGCTAGTAAATTTGTCTCATCCAATTCAATTGCGCGAGCGTGCTTCATATTCCTATTGTGCACGCTCATGACGTCAGCAAACATATTCCTCGAGAAAAAAAATTTTCCATCGGGCTGAGAATGTTATAAAACAATTGGTTCATACGCCAGCTGTGCGTTCATCGAGATATGAAGCACTTGGGAAGTTTGGAGAGCACGAAAGATGCGTAAGAGTTGCTCGAGGCGTAGCTGTACGTTCATCAGCTGTGCGTTCATCGAGATATGAAGCACTTGGGAAGTTTGGAGAGCACGAAAGATGCGTAAGAGTTGCTCGAGGCGTAGCTGTGCGTTCATCAGCTGTGCGTTCATCGAGATATGAAGCACGCGGGAAGTTTGGAGAGCACGAAAGATGCGTAAGAGTTGCTCGAGGCGTAGCCAAACTTCCCGCGTGCTTCATATCTCGATGAACGCACGCTGACTTATGAAATTAATATGATTTATGATATTAATATAATAATGTTAATTAATATTAATCAATGATATTAATATAATAATATTATAATTATAATATAAAAAGTAATATTATTTATGATACTGACTTATGATATTAATATTTTACCCGAAGCTTTCTTCTGACTTTAGGAATTTCTTAAAGTCTGTTTTAGGATTCAAAAAAAGGAACAATAGTCAGCCATTTAAAAAGTAAAATCTCAATGTCAAGTAATACTTCCCATTATATCAATAATTCCAAGTAATACAACATATTCCAAAATGGGGGAAAGTAAGTGAAGTTAAGTGGCCTTCTAGGTCTCGTTTTAAGTTAAAGATTTTTCTGAAATACCAGGATGCGATCGAGACGAAGAGAACTAACCATTATGAAAATAAAATACAAAAATCGCCACCAGTTTGAAGTAAGGTCTAAGTTCGTAGCATTATGGTTTTAAAAATCATATATTGAATTTCATTTAATTTGTAGATACGTGGACAACAACAAGCTTTTGGCCCTGTCACCGGATCAGTTCCAAGGCCTGCCCAACCTGTTAGAGCTGTAAGGAAAACCATTGATTTTACTTGTCTAGTAACAAGCTGAGATGGCTTAACGTTCCAAGCAATGACTCTTGACAGACAATCTCTAATCGATATTGCAAATTTTAATTCTTAGGGAGAGATATTTTCAATTGAAAAATAAACTTAACGCGTACTTAAAAGGAAGAGTAACGCTGGATGATACAAGCAAAGTGCTGTGTGCCGTGGAAAAGCTTAGAAACTCGACAACCTCATTTTTTGATCCCAGTTTTGCTTACTCAATCGAGCTGGTGTACCCCCTAAAGAGTGTTAACCTTCAAACACCCTGTAAGAATTCTATATGATTAACATCGTCGATGGTCCGTGTAATGATAATCAATTTAAGCTTAAATTATTTTAATGTTCTTCCAATAATAAGCATCCGTCTTCTTTGTTTTTCAAGGGTTGTTTCTAATAACAGTATCGAATATCTGCCACGTGAAGTTTTTAAAGGCGCGAAAAACATCCTGTCTATGTAAGTAGCTCTTTTTAAACTCATTTGATTAACGAAGTTAATAATTTCAATAGCAATGAGACTTTTTCAAGAAATCTATTGCAGAAATAATGCGAATCGCTTTCCATAATAGACGAAATTGACTCAAACCTGAATTACAGCTATCCCAAAAGAAAATCGCATAGTTTGAGCTCTTTTCAAGTTTCCCTTTATTTCTTTACTCTGCTACGTATGCAAAACTCTTGTACTACGTATGTATTGATCGATGCAATTAAATGGTAAGTACCCGTCACCATACCCTCAAATAGACTCTACTTTCCCTGCATCTACAAGCTCGGTAAGCTTACGATAACTACAGAGATTATAGCGAATGACATTTTCTGACTCGTCCGAATTAAAATTACCAAGGACACAATTAGAGATGACGAAAATTATCATCTAAGCTTGGGCTATCCTAGCGATCATTTTAATCGAGTAATCTTCAAAATAACCACTTTGGTTTGAGGTAAATAAGCCTTACGCACATGCAAGACCCATTTTATTCCGTGCGTGGACACCAAGGTGAATGGGATATCATATGAAATAAAGGGAAAAAATTGATACGGGATGAAGTGCAAGAACTTTATGGGATGCCAATCTTCTTTTGAACGCCGATAAGAGGTTCCCTCAATATTCAAACAAAGGGTGCCGAGACAAGTACCTCACAAGAGCACGCCTATACTAATTCATGAAAAGACTTCAAAGCCCTAAAAGTAGTCATGAGGTCAAGCAAGCCATTCAGAGTTTACTAATTCCCTTTAAAGAAGAGCTAAGCCATCTAGGGGACTTCTTTACAACCTGCGCAGTATTGGTTCTGACGAAGTCTTATCATCATATACGACACAAAAAGCGCATGTTATGTTGACTTCCGATTACTGAACTTTAACTTTGAAACAAAACGAAACAAAATGACCTTAAAATGACCTCAGTTTACGAAGGAATTTACAATTCTTGCATGACATTTACGCTTTTAAGTGGTTTCTCGTTTTGCAGGGACTTTCATCTAAACAAAATCTCTGCAGTAACTAAGGAACAATTCAAAGATGTCGCACCAAACATTCGATTCTTGTGAGTATGCACTGAGTTTATTTAGGGTGTATACTAGGCGTTTGATACTCACTTTTCCCTTTCATTGAGCTCTCATCAGTCTCCTTCTGCTAAGGTTATAACGTTTTGGTTTCTCGTAATCATTGAGAGTTTGGACGAAAAAGAACGAGCGAACTAAAGTCGACCTCCCAGTAACTGATGCATTAGGTTGAAGAGATCATTTCATTAGAACATGAGCGGGTATTGCTGGCTAAACTGAATCACTTTCTTTTAACGCGCAGGTACCTTCATTACAACGAGATGCGGGAATTACCAAAAGGTTTTTTCTCCAACATGAAGGAATTAATAACAACGTTAGTCAATTCAAATATACTCTTAGTGCCTAGATGAAGCGGTTTATTAGAACTTTCATTCTTCTCCACCTACTTATGCAGTGCTTACAACTTCGCTGCCCCTACCATTGACGTATATGGAGACTTTCTGATTGTTCCCACTTTTCCAATTTCCCTGCCGGTGAAACTGTTAAGTAATGGGAATTCATTTTCACATCGGAATTTACCCTCGATATTTTATCACTTTGAGTACCTGTCATTTCTTAAGAGCATTTTCTCCTCTGGGATTCATTTGAACTCTTTCTATGAACCGTAGGACTGTAGACACAAGCCTGATGTGTTGCCATTTGACGAAAGTGGACGCGGATTGCGACTTTGCCTACGTCGACCGCTTTGCCAGTTGCGAGACTATGTTCAGAAATCGAGCTCCTAGGAAGTGTGTTTGGGTTATTAGTGTCACGTCTCTGGTTGGAGCTGTGTTTGTCATCACGTGGCGAATGGTCTACAGGGAGGAAAATATTGCACAGTCAATCATGTTGATACACTTGGCGGTATCTGATGGCTTAATGGGTGTTTACCTAATCATTATAGGTTGGAAGGATGCGATGTGGGCAGGGAAATACTACTTACATGACTTCAACTGGCGAACGAGTTTGTCATGCCAGATATCTGGTGCAATCGCTGTGTTATCAAGCGAGGTGTCAATAATGCTTCTTTCTCTAATCTCTGCTGACAGGCTTAGAAATATTGTGTTCCCTTTCAGTGTTAATGGACTAACCAACAAAGCCACTCATACCTTGTGCTTTGCTATCTGGATAATCGGTTTCATAATTGCTTTCCTTCCTACTTTTGGCATTCAGTATTTTGAAGCCCTTAAAGGTCGTCACTTTTATGGCAGATCTGTTGTTTGTCTCCCACTTCAACTCTTCAATGATGAGGCACCTGGTTGGGAATATTCTGTGGCTGTCTTTATTGGGTTGAACTTGGCATTTGTTGCCTTTGTCATTGTGGCCTATCTTGCAATAGTTATAAACAGATGTCAGGTTCAGTCGATGTCAGCTAACACCCAGCGAGAGACGGCTCTTGCCAAACGTGTGTTTTTCATCATCCTGACCGACTGTATCTGCTGGATGCCCATCATTGTGATTGGACTCAGGTCCATCGTGGAAAAGTCGTTCATGCCACGAGGAAATCTCGCAGTGTGGATTGCAGTGTTTGTTCTTCCCTTCAATTCTGCCATAAATCCGATCCTATACACCTTGTCCACCACACAGGTAATTATCACTTTAGAATTTGTAAATAACCGTAAATTGTAAATGAAACTTTTAACTTTTAAGCAAGTTTTTCTATTTCATCTCGCTTAGCGAAAGTTATGTTTCACTAAAAGACATCAACTAAATATAAATCAAAAGAGGGCAGCATGTAATGACCAACTCTATGAACAAGTGACGAAACCAACAAGGGGGGAATTAAAAAGGATTGAAGATTCATTTCTCAAAACTTCCACAGTTCTAAACAAAGTATGTATCCAAGAATACGTGTCACATGTCATGGATCGCACATTATGTCCATTGTTTTGATATTTTGTGAGAAAATCATCAATCATCACCCTAGATGCTGTAACAATATGCTCGTGTAATCGTTTAAAAAAAGTATGAAAGTTTCAAGTCATAGAAAGTTCTACAAATTATGTGAAATGTGTGAAGCAAAAGTTAAACATTCTCTTATTTAATTGAAATCAGTTAAAAGGAGCTAATCTCTGTCACATTAGAATAGAATGAGACAGTGCCATCCAACATGATCTGACATGATTTTAGGTTTTATCATTTACTAAAACTTCTTACTTCAAGGTAAGGAAACCTTTTTCTCTCAAATATAGGTTCGAGACGTTATCAAGGCAAAATGGCAACAGCTGTGCAACTACTTTATGACAAAGTGTGGTCGAACCCAAGCTGGAAAAGGTATAGACATCCGTCGATGTTTGGCTTTACTGGCTTACCGAGGGGATACATTTCATGGAAGAACCAGCGCAACTTTGACAGTTTATGCTTTTGATAATGTTGTTTAATTTACTCGTTTACTTACCATCGAAAGAAACAGTACACACATTCCCTGACAATATTTACAAATCTCTCAAATTTGCATGTTCCACACAGAATCAGCCAAAGAAGCCGAAGAGGAACCTGAAAAAGAGCAAGAGGAGGTTCACAAACATGAGCACCCAGGGGAAGAACATACTGAACTCCAACTCCAAGGGCAGCTGATCACAAAATACGCGGAGACTGCTAAGCCAGAAAAGCCCGAAACTGAGCCTAATAATTTTTCTGAAACAGTAGAAGCACTGCCAACGGAAACAAAGACTGAAGGTCATAAAAAGTCACAGAAAAATATTGCAGAAAATTCCGAATATGAGGAGCCACACACAGATTTTGTAGGGGATGAGGACAAATCTACTGGAAAAGGTATGGTTTAGATAATTTTTAGTATCTCCATCATTCACTCGATTATTGAGGTTCCAAAAATGTTCATGCATTCCCTTTATTTTAATTACGCAAAGGGAACAAAATTATGAGTATGTTTTCTTGAAATATGTTAGGCTTACTTGCGGCATCATGTCCAATTTAAGGCAACGCAAAAAAATCCCCAGAAAGCTTGTTGACAATGAACACGTATATGTTCAACAAAATCCCCAGAAAGCTTGTTGACAATGAACACGTATATGTTCAGGATTTTTTTAATATTCCACAGAGCAAAACAAAACAGATGTTGACAATGACCACTCAGCAGCTCAAGGAACAGATCCTCAGATCAACTCTGATTAGGTAGTGGAAGAGACAGTGTGGGAAACAGATGTATAATCAGGAAATGCATGCGGAAAAAAATACCCTGTGTACTTGCTGTTTGTCAGGTTTTAATTATTAACTCATCAGGCTTCCCCAAAGATGATCGTCCTTTTAGACATCACAATTTGGCAATTTGTCATCTATGTGCTTTTTTTAAAGGATAGTTTTAGATGCAACTGCCTGCTAACCGACAGAATGCTAAGTAGTCCAAGCCTAATACATGTAATTAATGTATTAAAGTAATATATATGATATACGTCTTGATCAGTTACTAGATTTTCTAATTCTTAGCCATTACTTCAGGTATTTTGTGAAACGTACTCTTTATGTAGTAAATGAAATCTGCAGTTAAAGAGGAGACTGCGATCAAAATCATTTTTCCATCGGATATAAAAGCGGGATAAACCAGGGTTGGCGATTAATACCTTTCTAGAAGGTACTAGAAGATATTGAAACACTTTTATTTACATCGGACACAGTCCCAAAACGAAACGTAGTACTGTGCATGGCAATCCTCACAGAAAAGCAACAGTGATAATTAGTTCAAAAGTTAATTCAGTGAATAATCTTGATCTCAGATTTAAAACGGGGGTCTAGGCGCACTGCTAATCTTGGATTGTACCATTCTTCACTGGGTATGAGAGCACAGAAACTTATAGAACAACTGATAGAATGTTTCGAGAATTCCCTATGCACCCAAAGGCGTGTTTATAGTGAAATTCGGTAAATACTGGAAAAACCAAACCAATTGAGAGTAACCATAGCGATTGCAGAGGCTCATAGTGTTTACAAGAGTGCTCTTAGTTGGAGACTTTAGAACGTGTTACTCTTATTGCATTAAAAATATTCATTACTCACTGATATTTCAACTTTTAAGTAGCTCTAGGTGGCCAAATTGAATAACAGTGCTTCGCCACATTTCATATCTAATCAACTACACACCATACTAGGCTGGGTGTGGGAGTCGGATAATTCATTTTTTATCTGGCCCATTCATATATTCTGATTTGCTGCTAAATAAGGATTAACGTTAAGTTTGGTAAGAGCTTGAACAAATCTCAAGGGAAAATGTATAACAATTTTGACAAGTTAAAGCACATATCGTCAGTGTGTCCAGAATTATCACCACAGAGGAAGTCGTTATTGCCCCGTTTATAAACAGTTGTCAAGCTTGTTTAACTATGATAATAAATAAAGATTTAAGACAAAATGAGAAATGTAAAACAACTGCACATAAACTGGTCAACTAAGATGCAGGCGATTAATTGTGATCAAGGTATACCGAACATTTCTTTGCAGGCCCAATATCATTTGCGCCCTCATTTCATCTCCTTTCTCCTAAGTCACCTCTTCCCCTTATCTCGCTGCAAAAGAACATTAAATGACAACTAACTCAACCCCTAACAAGACCTGACTCTTGAAGACTCAAAACACCCTTCTTGTAAAACTTTTCGGGAAAGAGATACGTTTGTTACAGTACGAAGCAACACAAGCAACCTATTCATCTGAAACCTCCGTGACATAAGTGATGTGACACTTTTGAGTTAAATCATAGAGATCAATTTCCTCCCGTTAGGGGTTCATCTATGAAAACGAACAGAACAATACCCCGACATCATAATGTACCTAATCAAAGCTTTTGCCTCAGTTCAGCATCATCTGTCTGGCAGGAAAGAGTATTCCTTTTACTGTGAATTCCTTTTTAAACTGTAGTTAGATCATGCTAAACGTTTTCAAACTGTTTCTGTAGCTGGGTGGATCCGAAGCTGCACTTCAGCTATTACTATAACCTTTCATGAAGCAGCTGTGAAACAAATTTACAACGGACGTGGTTAAAAAAACGGAGATACGAACGATGCATTGCCTTTTAAGATTTTCAATTTATTGTACACATTTCATACAGGACTCTCGCAGGATGAAGTCTGCATTTGCCAATTCTCATCTTGTGAAAGGAACATAGTAAACTGTGGACCTAACCTGTAGCGGTAGGTTAGATATCCTTTTCACTTAAACACGAATAATGAACATCAGGTGCCCAAAAATTAACCATTGTTTAAAATTCTTTTAAAAGTTATGGCTTCCACTACCCATGTAGGAACTGAGCCCAGACTTGCTTGTTCATTGGAGATGTTAGGAATTATTTTGCATGGAGTTTTGCGAAACCACAAAAAAATGTCTTTATTTTAAATGATAGGTAAGGGAAGAAACCAAGACAAGTTTTGACGGTTCGTTACGCGTGAAGTTTAATAAATATAGAACATAACCAGTTTAATTGAAGTTCCTAATGACTTTCCTGTTCGTCACTGGAGCAAAGCAAAGTAAGCTGATTTTTTTATGCCAGAAAAGATGGGAAGTGTGGGTTCTCCTAGGGGGACCTCAGATACCCCTGGGAATTATTTTATTGTCACAAACTTGTAATAACTTGACGTCTTGTTTTCTCAAAGACAATATCTGAAACAGTTCTTCGTTTTACTGACACAGATTACAATATTGGTACCTCTCTTTCATCAACATGAGCACTAATGCACAGTCAAAGGTTGTATCGTAAATTGGAATACATCCATACAAGCTTTTCATTTCCATAAATTCGGAAAATCAATTACGTTTAGCAAATCCTGAGAACTAGCAAATATCAAACATTTCTTCATTCAACTGACAGAAATTGCAATGTTAACGCCTCACCAGTGTCAAAACAACAATAATGCACGGTTGAAGACTCATTTGCGATGCAAAAGTTCAAGCAGAAATTACAGAAGGGGGCCCTCCCGCCTTTTGCAAATGCTAGAGAAACTTCCCGATTAGAAAAGGCTTGTCTTTCGCTTTCACTAGTTCTCTACTTTAGCCACAAAATGATTTGATTATCTTAGTAAGTTGTCGGTTTTAAAGTTAGTAAACGGCTGGGCAAACATTTCGTTGTGGATTAAAATTAATTTCTTTGGTTTACAATGAATTCAAATTATTTTTCAATGTTGGTTTGCGATATTTCAGACCAAAAATCCCTCCAGTTATACCATGCAGTGGCTGCTGATTAAGTATTAGATATATAAACGCTGTCTAGAGTTGGAAATTATGATTACGCTGTGAGGAAAAGAGATCCTATCCCATCGCCGCGGAATCTAACCGTAGTCGCAAACCTACGCATATTGTTTACCTAATTAATGTTGTATGGGGCTTTCTAAAAATAATTCTAGGAAAATTTAATTTTCATCGGTACATTAAACGATCATGCTCTTTCGCATCTCCATCGACTTCAAAAAAGCGCAATGACGAGTTTTGAGATAAAGTAACATAAAAGTAACTTATTTGAAACTTTTCAATTTCGAATTGGTTCGAATCTGACCTCCAACTGCTCAAAACAACATGTCACGGGAGGTAAAATTTTGCAAAGAAGCTAACATCTTTACCAGTTGGCGAAGGAAACGGATAGTTTTTTGTCCACACTGTGCAAGAGGTTTTAATTTTTATGTCTATAAAATGGACAGTGAGGAGGATTTTGAACGTATCAAGAATCAGGAAAAAGTCGAAGTCGCAACATGAAACATCATCCATCTATTTCAACTTTGCAACAGCAGGCCCTGCTTTTTCGTCAAGTTCACTACTTTTAAAACAACAAACACTAAAGAGGGAATCACTCGTTTTCATTTTAACCTTTCACCTCTGCCTTCTTCATATTAGTTGTTTAGCTCTGCATTATGTGTTAGATACTTGTCAGTAACATTCGAACAAAAAGTACAGGTATGAGTTAGGTTTACGAGGATACCCACCTGTCATTTCTTATTATCGACCTGCTGAGCTCGCTGCATGGCAGCGCTTCAGTCGGGTAAAACTGTAGCCTGAATTCATTTATTTTGGCTCCCTATGAAATAATAATTTTTATCGAACCAAAAAATATCGAGAGCTTAGTAATTTATTCATATAGAACGAATAACCAAAATGTCTTAAGAATCTACATCAAAACTCACATGTTACATTATATTACAGTCTGTAAATGTGCCTGAACTTGTATTGAAAAATCGAGCGCGCAAATATTATGAGACTATGTATTATTGATAGTTTGACAATTTGGCTAGGTACAATGCGGCTAATTGATTGTTTTGCAAATTTCTTGGTTACGAATAGTTATTGCCAAACCTCCCATAGAAAGAAATATTATGACTGAACTAGTACTGTCAAAAATTGTTTTTCCCGAACTTAAGTGAATATTTTAACTGACTTCTTAATCTTAACCACAAGTTTTTTCGTCATTGGATCGAAGCTAACAAGTAAGATATGTTTACCTTAAATACCTCTATATTATAAATCCTTAGAAATCTCTCGGATTCGATCTATCGCAAAATTTTGAGGTTACGTTTATCACTCTTCAATACGTTGGATTTCAGAATGAGTTTGCCACATGCACTGGTGACTTTGTTACTGTTAGCAGCTTCTTCCTGCCATGGGTTTTCGATTACAGGCCACCGACACGAAAGGTAATTTGTCTATTCATAAAAACACGCGAACCTATGAATTTCGCGTTCACGGGTTCCAAAATTTGATGAGAACTGTAGCTTTGTTATACAAAGAAAACAAATAATTTTTTAAGGCTTTTTCTTATTTTAAGTTTATGGCCGAACGATACTAGTAATAAATTATTCTTTCCTTAAATCGACCCTTTATTCATTAGTCACTTCATACTTATCCCACATGTTTGTACGAGAATGCGGGTATCATTTGAAGCAAAAAGCTTCGTGAATGAACTAAAACGCTCACACATTCCCAAGACTTAAGTTGGTAACTTCTGGTTTCTTTCTTAAGTTTCCAAATGCAAAATTCTGATTCGCTTCACATCTATGGCAAAAGTTACCAAAAGTGACTGTCACAAAACATAGCCTGGTTGGAAACTTAACGAAACAAAGAAGAGAGCTTCGTAGTTAGTTATGCATTATATCGCCAGCCAAACCTCTGAAGTATTGGACTTATAGGAAATGTCAAAATACCTTTTAACTAGAAAGAAGATCGCCAGAAAATAACCTTGATTCGACTGAGATGACTGCCAGTTTTTACTAATTAACGTTCATGTTTTATTTGAAAAGTATCTTTTCATCGATGTTTTCCTTTCTCGTGTTTATCATCAAACACAGCATTGCATCCTGTTTTGTTACGACCCTGTCTATTGAAAGATATAACTTACTCCTTTGGAAATATCAATTTATCACTGACATTCAAGTAAGGGGGGAAAGAATGATTTCTACTTTACATCAGTATGTAACTTGGTACAATAAGAAAAAAGTCAAAAGCAGCAAACCTAAAAATAGTGCCTTGGACTGAGACAAGTAGCCATTAATTCTAGAAGAATCGATTAAGACAGCAGTTACAAACAGCTACCCGCAATTAACGATGCATAATGTATGACAGGAAGTTCACACCGTTTCATTTGGTATTCTTCGAAGCCGGATGAGATTTCATCATACTAGTTTGAGGGTCTAATTAAGGATGGAATGAATGGTTAAAAAGTCGTACGAGGATACATTAAGTATCAGTATTTCCTGTAACAGAAATTTCACCTGTCTGTTATCGCTAGAGGTGTTATGTAACCCTCATGAGCACAGCGTTAAAGTGATGTCATAATGATCCTACTTAAACTAAAGATTACCAACTGACACCTGCAACTTGTCCAAAAAATGTTCACAGAACTATAAAATACACTGACGATAAGAACCAACGTGTTTTCTAGACACTGGCTTCAGCTGTCAGAGAATTAGGTACTAAGTATATCTACTTACGTTCAGAATGTTTTATATAACGCGTGCTTTGATATATACTTGTTACATCTTAAATTATTAGATGTCTCATAAAACAGGTCTTTAGAGGAGGATGAAGACTGGGTACGTGGCAAGGAAGAGGCTGCCAATTTATCTTCCACCATTAATGAAATACTAGCCAATTATGACCCTAAACTCCGCCCTAATGCCGGAGGTAAGCTGCTTAAGAAATCATAAATGCATCTAACTGCAATCAAATCAGCTACGGCACGAATTGCTAACGTTAGCATTTATATTTATAATACCAGAGTTCCTTGATTTTCCATTCCTTTACCAAACCATAGAATTCACAAATACCGTCTGTCAATGTTTGGACATCGACTCTGAGCTATTGTTTAACTAATACTCTCGGGTAGAAAACAGGAAGGCTTTTCTGTTCAAAGCATCCCTATCCCGACACATTCTAAACCACCTTCACTTAATTTATCCATTGTTCCTTGAGGGTGCACTTCATATAACAAATTCTTTCTTTGGTTCACTTTTCAATAGGTGAACCTGTTGAAATCACCGTGGAGATCAAAGTTGTTTCCTTTGGAGAGCTAAACGAGGCAAACATGGTACTAAAGATGTTATATTTATTTGTTTGGTGTGAGGCTCTCAACTATCTGTTGAGTGCTGTCTTCCATGGCAAGTCCCGAGGGATTGCACTTTAAAGCATGCAGTAGCCTACCTCAGTTGTTTTACTGAGATAGTTTTTGAGTGACAACGAAGAGTGAAGATAAGTGAATAGTAACTCAATCAACCGACGCTGAGTCATCTAAATTAAAAATCTATCAACTCACACCTTATGGAGATTCTACAATGAAGATTGAAGATCGTTGTTAATCGGGAGAAGACATACAACCAGGCGTAGAAAATTTTTCCCAGGGTGCTACTACTCCAGTATAGCAGTGACAACTGAGCCCATGCAAAGATGTTTCTATTAATAATCATAGTCACCTTTCCTTGACAAACCCAATGTTCACGCAATCACTAGCGACAACTCATAGCTACATCATTGCCATAGTAGTAAACCAATTTTACTTGGACTTCTGATTAGCTTTCATTTCTTTAAAAACCAGGATTATTCGATGGACATTTTCTTCCGCCAGTGGTGGTACGATCCAAGGTTCAGGCATAATTCTAGTACACCATTTAACATGGCAGGAGATCCCTCCAAGCTTTTCTGGACTCCGGACACATATTTCTTTAATGTAAAAAGAATAAAGTACCATTATGTCACTCGCGAGAACATGCGAGTTATGATTTACTCCACAGGGAAAATATACTTCAGCGCAAGGTGATGCAAATGTTTTTCGTTCGTAAACGTGAACCTTAGAAGCTATATGATATTCACGAGAATAATGATGGGCAGGCTTAAATTTTGGCGAATAAAATCCAACTGGTGGAAGCGAAGGAGTAATTTAGTCTAGTACTTCTAATTTCAGGAAATATTTTGAATAATTATTGAATTTTTGAAGAGTAAAGTGGGGTAAATTGTGATAACAGCTACAATACGACATACGGAATAATTATTTAAGGGGACATTTCTTCCGCTCCAGTACGTACCTCACGGAGGCCAAAAGTGATATGTTCTTAGAAATTATTTCGAGCCCTCAGATGCAATGTTCTATTAGCCAAAGCAACTAAAATGACAAACAAAATATTCTCAATACCTTTTGGTGATATCTGTTTCCATTTTCTTTGCAGAATAACCTTGACGGCGCAATGTGACATGGACTTCCGACTTTACCCAATGGACACCCAACACTGTCCTCTGATCATTGAAAGCTGTGAGTACGTCTGTAACTCGATATCAAAGTTGGAGTGGTCTGATCTTGTTTTGCAAACATTACAAAGATTATTTACAGATTACTTCAATTTTTTTTCAGTCAAACTGAGAAATGAATAAAAAGCAGAAGAATGCCCTATTCTTTCTGAAATTTACTTCTTAAGAGAATATTCACTTCGATTTCGGAGAAGTAACATCGTTTGAGAACTCAGCATAATTTTACAGCCAGGCTTCCAACAAGCCCTCTTCACCGCAATGTTTTTAGGGTGAATCCTATCGAGAGATTGGAGGTTTGAAGTCCAAATATTTACCGAGGACTCCCTCTTGCGTTTTTTAAAATTGTAATTATCTTTCTCCAGTTTCTCTTTGCTTAACCAATCACACTCTAGAAATAGTACAATTTGCAATGCTGGAGAAGGTAACGAGTATGCCTCATCGTTTGGCTGATTTACTTATCATTTCAGATGCTCATACTACTGATGACGTGGATTATAAATGGAGAAAAACTGACGCAAACAAAGGAAAAGGGATCGAAATTGTTTCCCAAGAGATGGCTCAGTTTGAGTTGGCTGGCATAGACACGAAACTAAGAGACACAAAGAACAGCAAAGGTATCAAGCTGATGAATTTTTAGTTAAGTTCCTCTCCTTTCTTTCGGATAAATTTCCTCGAATTGACGAGGTGGTGTGACGTAACAATGGCGGATCGTAGATCCTCCTCTGAACAGCTATGAAAACAAAATTACGGTGACCCCTCGTTTGCATTTGAAATCATTGATTTTGAATGCGTAATTCTTACTACATCGTGTGGTATTTTTTCCATTTTGACATGCAGGTTCGTTCGCCGGTCTGAGCGTTATATTCTCGTTCAAACGCCGTCTGGAATATTTCGTTTCTTCGGTTTTCTCTCCAGGAGTGACTCTTGTCATGCTCTCATGGTGCTGTTTCTGGATTTCCCGTGATGCTGTTCCCGCACGTGCGTCACTGGGTATCACAATAATTCTTACAGCCATCGTGCTTTGCGGCTCAGTGAACGAAGCCATGCCACCAGTCAGTTACAGTAAGGCTCAAGACTATTTCTTACTAGTCAGCTTTGGGTTCATTTTCCTTTCATTTCTGGAGTTTGTGATTGTATTGAACACTGATCCTGACCCTAAATGGCTACAATGTCTCTTGGTGTGCCTGAGATTACGACCCAAAAAGGTAATATCACCAAATTTTTATATCAACTCAACCAGTTTTCTTGCTCTTAATCATGTACTTTATTCATTTCTGGAAGTGTTCTTTTTTTACCGGCGAACTATATAAAATTTATGTTTTTGCTTACCACAATACCTTATATTTGTTAACAAATAGAGAGGAAAACAGCCACTAAAACTTATGGATGCCGTACGCGAGAAAGAGGTAAAAATCTTTATTAGCTTCTTGTTGTGACTGGTATCTTTGAGGTATGCATTAGTCTGTAGTTTCTTAGCCACTGGCGCTGCAGCCTTATTCTAATCGATCTCTTCTCATAGTAAGATTGGAAACAAATGCATAATAACCTGCATCTCCACTAGTCAGACTCAGTCGAGCATCACCTTTTGGTAAAAATATATCTGTATATATCTTATGTTGTGATATTTCCTTTGTATTTTCGTGCCTCACGAACCTCAAAGGTAAGTTAACCTATCAGTCAATCTCTCAGTTTGTAAGTCAATACGTTAGATAATTAATTAGTTAGCCATTCAGTAAATTAGTAAGCTCGTCAGTATGTCAGTCAATCAGTTAATTATAAAGTAAACTAACTAAGCATTTGTTGAGTTCTGAGTTAGTCATTCATTAGGTCACTTGGCTGATTATGTGTTTGTTTAGATGCTTAATTGGTATGTTAGTTAGCTAGTTAATTTCCCTCGTTCAAACACGAGCACATCGAACTTTGATTAGCTTGCAAGTTTATCACTAGCTTGAAACCCATAGGGGGAGTCTTTTAAATGTGATTGTACAGTATTTTTCTTACTTTTGTTTCTTAAAAAAGTAATCTTTCAATTTCTTCACAGAATAGCTCCAATACTGAGCCAGATACAGAACTCATCGACGCTGAGATCAGCCACTCCCCTGAAACTAGTACACCCGCAGTAAATAGCCACGTGGGAGGGTGTGGTCACACACTTACTCAGCGAGTAGTGGTCTCTAACGGAGGCCAAGGAGCTACAGTGATGTTATTCGATAACACGGGTGCAATGCATCAAGGCAAGATTCAGGTCAAACCTATCAATAAAGACCCGCCTAAAAAGAGGAAAAAAATCAGCTCCCACTGGGTCGACATAATTTCCCGAATTATCTTCCCAGCCAGTTACATTGCCTTCCTTGTTTTGTTTTGGCGTAAATTTGTAGATCAAGCACCATTCTAAAAATCACCGACTTAAGTTTTTTTTTTAATCATAATTTATTTGATGCAAGTTTTTTTTTTTTTTAACAATGATTTTTTACATGGAAAATTTGGGGGCACTCTTAATCGATAAGCGCTGTTAAGTAATATAAGTTCTCTGAATGTTTAAACAAAGCATAAAATTGCAAGTAATCTTTCATGATCAGTAAACGCTGAGTTTTATGAAGTAATTTTGTAGCTGAGCTCCCGAACCATGTTTCGTTAGAACTGAGACTAATTCTTAACAGTAGTGATTATTTATTGCTTTTGGGAACAGGGACGGATAATAAAGGAATCGAAAATGTTCAGTGAAAAATGGGCGTCTTCGTTCGACATATTAAAATTTCACAAGTTACTTAGCTCAACAGAAAAAAAAAACGCAGTGACCACCCAAATATTCTTAGTCCGGAATCTGCACACAAATGATCGAAAACCAACTCAGAATACCATCAATAGGAGTATTATTCATAAGAGGACTAAATTGAAGCACCCAAATATTTATTCTGAACGATTCAATTCGAAAGTCTTCTTTTTAGCTATCTGAGTGCACGTCATATGTGTAAAATAGCAAGCATTATAGATAACAGAATAAAAACTTACCACCGAGCTTCTTTGACTAATTGCAATTTCTATCCTGCCAGCTTACATCTGAGCAAGTTTAATTACCCACTAACTAACAAACTTGTTCAGGCTTACTAATTAAGGGAATAACGAGAAAAGTAATGAAGTAGTTCACCAAGAGTGAAGTAATCAACTTGTCATTTAATGGAAAATTCACAAAATAACTCTTAATAACAAACTTTTATCAAAAAGCCAAATAACTAAGTAATAAGCCAACTAACTAACTAGCTGAAGAACAGGCTGACTAACCAATTATACTCGTACATACTCAAACACTGACATACCGATTGGCTCACTGAGTCACTCAATGACTCAATCACAGAACTTGACGGAACTGTAACTCACTGACTCACCAACTTACCGACTGACTCAGTAACTCGTTGACACCCGCACTCACACGCTTATCAACAAATTAACGAGTTCGCTCACTGATAAGTCCCTCACCACACGTCTGAGCTTCTTCAACAAGTCATCGTCTTAAGTATAACAAAGTAACTTACTAACAAGGTAAGCGTGTAATTCTTAGAGTTTTAGAACTGAGATAACGTAGTCTGAGAGGATTGACGAAAACATCAGGATAGATGACCCATGGATTTTTCATGCAAGACCTATTGCTGTTTACATGTGTAACCTATGATTTATGCCATAAGGTAATTAGACGCATAATAATGCATCTACCATAAAAGGAAATAAAAAGCCAGTTGTGAGTTTTTGAGGAATTGAAAATTTTTAATCACAAAATTATTATCTTTCGACCACTTTATTTAAACTTTTAGATTTATTGAAGCACAGAGCAATTTTAAATGATTTTTTAGATCACTAGTATTGAATATTCTCCTCTGACCTTCATAGGTCATACGACAATTGAAAACATTTTAGTTTCGCACAGTACAACATCCACGACATGGTTCTTTGTCCTCTGTTTGTGCCTCTTGTTGAAATCTGAATTACTTTGAAGCAGGGACGAAGAGCAGAAACCAGCTTGGTAAGGACATATGAACCCAGTTTTGGCCAAGGTCACCATAGAGTACCCGGTAGTCTTGAGCGCCGAAGCTAGAGATCAAAATATCGATTTTTCATGGGTGGATCAGAGCTCCCTTTTTTCCCATGCTCGTGATTAATAAAATGGCACCTTTCTCTACTACATAACTGAGGTCAAGATTTGGCACGTTTCTTACCTCATATAGTTTTATCACGCGGTGGCAGAGTTTTATTCTTGCAGAGTCAACCTCGCAACAAAAACGAGGTTGAGGTCATTCCTTAAGACTCAGTAGGGTCGCTGCGTACTGACGTTCTTTAAACACCAAATGAGGAGGTCAAAATCAGTGGGGAGGGGGCTTCCCAATGCACACTGTGGCATTACTACTCTGCATTCCTAGTGCGTCATCCTACGCTTGTTTTATTTTATTCCAGATCATCTGGATTTCTTGATAACCCCGAGATTTTATGGTCTTTCAGGATGTTTATCCACAATTTCTCAGTGTGTGGAGATTTTATTACATCCCGAGAAAAACGCATGAAAAGTTAAGGGAATTCAACCGCAGGTTATCCCCACTGAAAAAACATCGACTGCTTGTCAAATAACAAGGTAATTTGGTATTATCGACTTAGTTGATAACGTAATATTCGCTCTTACAAAGGGCTAACGCTCGAAAGGTGAGCTTTGAAACTCTTTTCGGTGGCCAATTTACGAAATTACCTTGTTATACTCTACCACCGACGCAGCACCACAGTTTCTTCAGAAATTTACCCATTTATGCTTGTCATGTACACTGTAGGAATATCGTTATTCACATAACATGAAACTGCGTCGTTTCTTCTAGGTACTTAATAAGATGCACTCAAATGAGATTCTCAATTCAATTCACCAAATGTCACGCAGCTTTTATTAGCTGTTAATAAAGAGCTTTTTATTTACATATTATCAAGAAGACATTGCCATATTAACAATTTCAGAGAACAGACGTCGATGTCTTCTTAATAAAGTTCAAGAACGTGAGAATTTTGTCCTTACATTAATATTAAAACGATCAATAAGTTTTTCCAAATAGGAAATTCGAAGATGACTTCTTTTCTCCTTAGAAGTTCCTCTTGAAATCATTAAACAATTGTTTTGAAATGTTTTACAATGACGCTTATTGCAAGTTGTAAGCTTAACATCTGTAATAATTGCCACGAATTCAATACGTTTAACGTTTAATAATAATATTATCGCGGTCGTGTATATTTAAAAATGATTCATTTTGATAAATTATACTTAAATTAAATACCAAATTTGACACTAACTCAGACTCTGACCTTTTCCATCTCGTTTTTTAAAGTGGCGCGTACTATTTGCAGAACAAGGACAAGATGTGAAAACATCCACTAC
Source organism: Pocillopora verrucosa (assembly GCF_036669915.1). Taxonomy (NCBI): domain Eukaryota; kingdom Metazoa; phylum Cnidaria; class Anthozoa; order Scleractinia; family Pocilloporidae; genus Pocillopora; species Pocillopora verrucosa. The sequence goes on from NC_089312.1 coordinate 7,762,778, forward strand.
ACTAATTATAAATGCTCGATTTGTATTTCTTGTCTCTTAAATTAGCAATCGACCGGACATCATTCTGCTGTACTATAAATGAACATTCCATGGAATGAGTTAGCGACCTCTGAGGCTTGTGATCAAATGATAAATTATTTTCTGGTAAGGAAAACATACCGCGCTGCATCTACAAGTTTTTCACTCTTGTTTGTCTTTGTGTGGGTGTTGTTTTCCCTTTCGATAGACCGCGAAAAAAATTAGTTTACCAAATTATTAGAATCCGGAACCGTCATGTAACTACTGTAGGTGTTCTGTTACATAAGCTAAGTGAAATAGGTTGTGTTCTAGTTCTAATATTATGCTCCCATTAATATAAACATCTCATTTTTTTTTAACAGCTGATAAATTAATCCGTCGTTATTCTGACTTAAACTCTAGTCGTAAGGATTTTGCATCGAAAAAAGTAAGGCGTCTTACTGACAGGCTCTCTCACTAGATGAGGGCCAAGTGTATTCCCATTCCACCTAACCAAACGTTTCCGCTATTTATTCATCATTATGAACTCTAAGTCGTAATTTCGAAATCATGTTTGAACCAAAATAAAACGCGTGTTCATTCATAAGGAGGGCGCGCGCTGAACAGTTACAAAACGCGACTTAGCTGACCTTTTCTGTTTTATTTTGTTTCTACGACCCCAAGGAGAATTCAAGTTCTCAAAAAATACAACAGAGCAGCTAAAGTAATTTCTTGGGATAATTGCTTAGAGCAAGACAGATTTCCTCTTCGTAAAGCAGCTTTTGATATGCATATTATGAAACAAAATTTTCCCAAAATTATTAAAAAAGACCATACCACTACTTTTATACTTGCCTCCAAAGATGAGTCTGAATTACGCACCGATAAGATGACCGTACTCCCTCAAATAACCCTCTTTTCCAGTGATTTTAGTCCACCCTTGCAAACACATATCAACGTGAAAATTCACCTTGAGCTTAGTATTTAACACATTGCTTTTAGTAATCAATTTGAGGCTGAAGAGAAGTTAGAACTAATATTTTGAGAGCTCTTATTGGTTTTTGCTTTTTTATAAATTATTAAGCACTTTTCTCATGTGACGGAGTCCAGCTAAAAGAATTAATATGAGCTATAGCGAAAGAAGAAAAGCTACAACACCATATGTAGTTTATAATACGCTCACAAACTTTAAGTCAACTTCCGACTAGGTACTGATTGAGGATCACTCAGTAACTCCACCCATGGCTGACTCAGGATGGTTAATGTAGTATATCCAATAGAAGGTTACAAAGGAGAAGTAGACAATGGGGAAAAGAATACGAGCGACGTAATCGATCCAATGGGTCTTGGCAGCTGGTGGTGCTTCTGGTGCCTTTGGTGGATCCTTCTCACGTTCTTTGGTTGGGCCATTAAGAGGAGTCATGTCTGTGCTTTCCTTAAGAATATCGGTTGGTTTAGCCTTGCCGTCCATGAGCGTGACAACAGTCTCGGCTGGAGTTTCCTGAGTGATAAATAAAACGATATTGCATTACCAATTTTTTCTTTTCTACGTTACTTTTCTGCCAAGTAAAAATGAAATGAAGAAGCAATAGTTTGCACGACGCCGCCGTCAGGTTTGGCATTTTGCCATGTTTTAGCTTTTGCATCATTAAGCTCTGACAAAAGTAGACTAAATGATAATAAATGAATTGTGGTTGTCCATTTGCCATGGTTGGCACTGCTATCCATCGAAAATACCAGTAACCGCGTCAATTAGCTGTATGTACAATCCCAAATGCTTTCCTACAAGTCCCTCTTTGTGACAGGTTTCAAATCCTTTTACGTCGACTATGCTCGTCACCATGACTTCCGAACAGTTATTTCCAGTTTCCACTTAACGTTTTTAATGATTCGTATAGCATTACAATTACCCTTTTGTTCATCTTTCAAACTTCTTCATGCCATTCGTTTCCAGCTGACAGGTGAAAGGGTTAAGAAAAAAGAGCAAATTTCTCTAAAGCATATGTCTCTAAAGTAGGTGCAAATAAGGCGGCCTTATGGATGGCCTCCGAGCACTTAACAATGTCTTACAGAATGCAGTATTGACAAGCTGTCTTAAGTCATTACTTTGTAAAGTGACTTCAATTTTTCAGCCTTTTGCTCTCTTCGCCTTTGAGTCCAGAAGCGTGGATCCGTGTTGAGGACGAGAATGAACTCCAGAAGTGACATAAAGATAAATCCCAATGATGTCATGAGGAAGTAGTCAATGGCTTTACTGTAGCTCACCTGTTGAAAAATTGGAATAAAATTTGGAACAAATTATCGAAGTATGCATCAGAGTTTTTTATTTTTCTGTCAAGCACAAAATAAAGTAGCTTTTTCACTCACTGAAGAGCTTAAGAGCTGAAAAGCTTTTAACGCTTGTTTGAAGCAAGGTTGAACTAGAATTTGACACTTTGAATTATTTTTGGGAAAGAGAAACGGAATAATCCAGAAAAAGAAGAAAAAGAATCCGAGCTATGGTGAGACAGCGACAAGCCTAACCTTCATAAATCAGACCCAAGATTACCATCCAAACCACATCCTTCCTTGTTAACAACAAAAACTATTTCTGATTCCAACAAGAGGACTTTCAAAAAGATACTGAATTCGATAGTATTTAAAATACAATGGCACAGCTTAACGCCCTCGACGTTCATTAGGCTGAAGATGCAAATTCATTCACTTGTCTGATAACTGAATAACTACCTTAGGCATATTAGAATTGACCGAACCGTAGAGTAGTATGGTGGTTAAAATTGTTGTTATGGAGAGGGTGACTCGGGCTGGTACAGCAGCGCGGGTGATCCAGAAGCAACACCAGCTGAGGATCACAAGGACCATAGCAGGCATGTAGGTCGCTGTGATGAAGTACGACACGCGACGCTTGAATGTGAAAAATGCCCGCAGGCTGGCAAAAGAACCTTAAAACAAAGGATAGCACAGTTTTCAATGAATCAATAACTCTCCTCTCTTATTTTACTATGGAGTAGTCTCAAAATATTTTAAATGCATTTCAAGTTTGAAGAGGAAAGGAATGTAATACATCGGATTTGCCTCCGGTTTTTGAACAAAAAATATCACTGCTAAAATCAAAATACTCAGTTTCATCGTAAAGACAAGAATGTTAATTTTCATGTGGATTATTTTCATGGTTCAACGATATTTCGCAAAATATTTAGCTTTTCCTATCTTACCTTTACTATTGGTGTTTGCTTTGGTTGAGGTTTTCGCACCAACAAACTCAAACTGGGCCATTTCTTTAGAGACGATTTCAACACCCTGTGACTTTCCTCCTTTCCATCGATAATCAACATCAGCTGTGGTATGTGCATCTAGTGATGAATAGTGAAAGGTGAGTAACAATTGGTGTATCAACATCTATTCGACAATCGGGTTCTTAATTGCAGTCACTTCTCTTAAGAGAATCAGAATTCATTAAAAGCAACTGATGAAGTCATCCTGGTCGTTAGAGATTGAAACATCCTACTCACAGCTTTCAATGGTCAATGGACAAACTTGAATATCCATTGGATACAAGCGAAGATTCATATCACACTGAGCCGTAAAGGTAATCCTGCATTCAAAACAGGGAAAAACAGCTTTAGCATTGAAATATTAAAAAACCAATAACCTTCTTGGGAAACTTGTTTGAGCCCGGAACTTAGTCTTACCTCGTGCTGAAATACACTTTTCCATCGCCGTGGATTTTGATTCTCATGTTCTCCCTTGTTACTTTGTGGTATTTGGCAGCTTTTACATTCCAAAAAAATGTATCTGGTGTCCAAATCAACTTGGTAGCGTCCCCTGCCATGTTGAATGGAGTGCTGAAATTGTGCGCCAGCCTTGGATCAACCCACCATTGACGAAAGAAGATATCCATTGTGTATTCCTTTCAGAGGGGATAAAATAAATTATTCGTCAATTTACATATTCTAAATTCTTAATTCACTCTTTTGATATCAAAAACCTTTCCATCCTATAGTAGATTTATCTCTTACCATGCTAGCCTCTTTAATCTCACCAATCGAAATGATCTTGAATTCTACATCAACCATTACAGGAGGACCTGAGAGAGAGAATTAGTCCATGTGGCTCAGTGAAAGTCTAAGTGTGCAGTAAAGTATAATGGAGAAACATCTATTACTATGTCTTACAATTTAAGAGTTATTCATCTGAATCAATAAGCCCATCCATTACCTTATCGGGATTGGAGGAAAAAATCACTACAGCTTATGGAAGCATCCCCGACTTCTGTCTAGTTTGAAGGGTTTTTTTTCTTATCTATTTGATCAGTGATTTTCGTTTAAAGATTAACATGTCTCCTGATTTATCTTCTCACCTCCAGCGTTTGGTCGAACCTTCTTGTCATGCACAGCTAAAGCAGCATTTATCTTGTTGGCAAGCTGTAAGGCCTCTTCCATCGACTTTTCATAATATTTAAGGGACCTATCATGGAAAACGCGAAAAAATCATAAACATGCGTTGCTCCTCAAGGTCGCTTTCAATATGTAAATGTAAAAAAAAATGAATTAAAAATTTTTCCTCTCAGGGGCAATGCAATTACGAAATTATATAAAGAGAAGTCTGAATTCAATCCATGCTTAGATGTATTTCGAACACCTGGACACATAATGATGACAAGGTAAACGTTATTGGTGTTCCATCGAGGCCACAGTTTTTTCAAGCTTCGTTTTCTCTTCGGTAATTCCGTCAAATTAAGTTTACCTTTGAGGATCAATGCCTCATTTGGTAGCATCACCACGTGAGCTTGGGACGCCTGTGGTTGCATCAACAGGTCGGAAAATCATTTAATTCATTTATTTCTCATAAGAGCCCTTGACAAAGAATAAAGGCTCCTCAAAAACTTTGCCTTTAATCATTCATGGATCTATCTATTTATCTATCAAATTATTATTTTGCTCATTCAGATGGTAAATTTTACAACATCTTTGAAATTTAAATCACAGCACAGAGTAGAGTTAAGGGCAGAGATAAAATGTTCTTGGATCTAAATAAGTTTTAAGGGTGATGCCAATTCCATTTTTTTTTCAACTGATTTTGTTATACTATTTCATTTTACATGAATCTAACTTATTCTATTTCATCTTGTTTTAATGGCAGCATATGTAAGCACACGACAATGATCTTTTGCCGACATCAGGTGCATCTAATTAGTGCATCGGTCGTTTTTATTTGAATTGCCATCGGGCTGAAGTCGTAGGTGGGCAGGATATTATGAAACTGAATTTCTGTGACGATGTTTTTGAGAGGAGGAGGGTAACAGGAAGTTCAAATTTTCTTTTCCAGGGACATGTCAGGTATCTTTTGTTTGTGCTATTTCGTTTTAAATGCAAAAACAGGAACTTCCCGTATTATTGCTGTAAGAGGACTTTGATCGCCATCGGCGTCTAAAAACGTCTGCACTTCCTATCCTATTAAGTGCAACTCGTTTATTTAAAGTAGGGCCTGGATTCCCTGTTGCGATGTGAGAGAGGAGAATAAAGGGTTTTTTCCGAGCCGCTTGAACTCATCTTCATTAAAACTTTTATTTGTCTTCCCCTTTACTGGCGGAGCTCAGAAATTTTTTTTTTTTGCATTGCTGTTCACTTGCTATGGTTAATATTAGTGGCTTTCTGTACAAAAATATCAGCTTGAAAAAGATCAATACAATACTGCATGCCGTTCAAACATATATTATTTACGAAGAACAGATCATCGCACTTGAGAAGGCAAACTGTGGCAGAGGTCGGCAAAAAGAGGAACTGGTTATGATTACTTACAATAGAGCTAATCAATGTACTCCTTACAGATCAGATATGAGGAAATATCATAACTCTATGTTTTCCTTCTTATCCCCAATGGCGAAGTACGTATGGCCGAATAAGTCGGTTATTTTCTTATCATATACCAGCAGGGAACACAGAACATTTTCCTACACATAATACTGTTTGAAAATAACTTTTCGTAAGGGCTCGTCTAAAAAGTTTAACGGAATGAAATAATATCTTACTTTTCTTCTTCTGCTTCAGCCAATCTCCAAACAGCGTTTCCTAAAGTCATCCAGAATAATATTGTCGACGGAAACCTCATGTTTGTCGATGTTAAGTCCTGACTTCAAAGACCTGTTAACATAAAGAAATAACACGGGGATGTTTTAAGAAAGAATAGAGGGAAAAACGGTAGAAAAACCTTATTTTTCTTACGCAAATCAATTGGCGATTTATTTACACGATGACCGCGAAAAGCATCCATGCATAATTGGCAAAATTGTTGATAACCCTTAAATGCAAATTACTCCTGCTTTGATAACAAAACGTTAAAGAAAATTGTCATCACACACAGCGGATCATCACAGCAATTCCACTAAGAGACTGCAAAAAAAAATATCGCGGTATACTTCTTGGTAAACAGGTTTCTTAAAGCTAGAATGTCAACAAAAGACATTGCCCAAATGCTCACTGGACAGAATTTTTATACTGTTTAGTCGAAAAATAGCATTCAAAGCCATATGATTCAAATGTTTTGAAAGACACCACAGTCTGACCGACAGCGAGATAGTTTTGGCTTCTTTTCTGTTTGCCACATTATGCAAATATCCTCCTGAGTCATATTTTCTGTTTTCAGTAAACCTTGACGAACTTAGACGGTAGGGAACGACGACAAAATCCGGGCCGTTTTACCAACTGCGTATAACTACGATATCTGTAATGTATCATTGAGATGTAATTTCTATTCACCGTAAGAGAAGATAGAAAATCGTGTCTTCCACCACCACAACCATTGTTTCGAACGCCTAAGGCGCTAAGCGATTTACCTCAATCAGTATAGTAAATAGCAAGCGAACCAATACAGTTTTAAACTCGTTTCCTCGCAGATCGAAGATCTTTTAAAACATCGCTTTGCTGGTAAAAAGCCAATCTAAGGAAGAATCTTTTACGAGATTTGTCTTTTCAGATTAAAGCTAAGCTGTTTTGTGAAACGAAAATGTTGACAAAATACAATATTTGAGTTCAAGTTTGCATTTGGGTTTCTTTGCTGTGGTTGCAAATCTGAAAAATTAAACTTACCACGACTTGATGAATTTTTCAATGTAATGAATTTGGTGGTTAAACTAAAGGCTTTAAATTTTCACCAGCTTAGCGTGTCGAGTCTTGATTCGCAGAGGTTTCCGTAAAATGTTAATGGTCTAAGAAACACATCTTGGAAGTGTTTTCTTTCTTAACATTGTGATCATTTCTCTATTATATTAAATGAGACTGCAAATCAATTCATTCGTATTCGTTGGGATCAATGGATATCTGCTTTTTCAACAAAGTAAATTTAATACCGAGTCTTCTAGGCATCTGGAATTGTTTTCAAGCAATTGTCGAGGCAGTTTTACCCAATCGTCTTTTGTAGTTAAAGAAACGGGTTTTTGCCAGAAAACACAAATGACGTTAAACTACATCTTAGACGAAGTTGCTTTTATTCCTCAAAAGAAAATGACTCGAAATCGATAAATAAAATTCAAATCGATTCTACAAGGCAATTGGAAAGTGCAGTTATAACTATGATATATCCAGTGGTTTGTAAAGTAGGCTCCAGCATGCAAACACGTGAAACAGTCAAAATACAAATCGGTTCTCGCAGCTTAAACATTATTTTGCTTTTCTTTGGCCTGCCGCTCAGAGAGGTTTGGGTAGAACACCCTTATATTCCTATGCCATATGGTATTATTTATTAAGCTAGTTGGGTCTTTATTTACAGTATAGGTATCTCAATAAACCTGATCTTCCTAACAAATCTGAGTAAACAAAAGGGTTTCTGGCAGTGTGATCGAAAAACAATACAAGATCCAAGTTACAGGGGAGTTACATTATTTGACTGCTTTACAGTCCGTTCTACTCATACAAGACTGATAAAATTCGGCATTTTGCCTTGGACATGAAGCTTTTTTTAAAGATTTAAACCATCTTCACTACAGAGAGTTCCGGCTTTCGAACTTTCATTAGATAATTCAAGCCTTGTATCTACTAAGTTCTTTCCAAACATTTCTTACATCAACGAAATCTTAAAATAACCTCATTTTATAGACAACAAAAATTAAAATCGTACCAGAAAATTGAGTTATCAGTGCTTGTAAACATGTAAGGCCTTAACCGCAGACATTATGGCAGTTAGAAGGGTCTAGTTCGGCAAAACAAATGTTACCTCCTAAACATCCGTTGTAAACACTCAAATCATAAGCAAATTCGCAATCTCAAGTTGGAAATGGCAAACGAGAGCGCCATGTGTTGTATGAATTATAACTGTTTTCAAGATGCAAGATCGTTTGATACTTTTATAATGCTATTACCCAACCTCTCTACAGAAAGGGCTTTTGGAAATTAAACATTGTTTTCCCATTTTAACATGTATGTGACCAGCAGTAAGGTGGTCCTCAATTGGCTAATTTTTTTTTTCTTTGTTGGCGACACTTCCTAAAAGATTTCCAATCAACCAGAGCTGCACGGACTGTAATGCATGGTGATTTCCGAAAACCGGTAGAGTGGCAGCAAAAAAGATGATGTTTGTTATTTGAAGAATGATTCTAGAATTTTACCAAACAAATTACGTTATTTTTGCAATTATCATAGTAAAATACACCAGACAAGCACAGAAGTGTATTTCTTAAAGAAGTACCATTACCTAATTTTAACCAACCTTTTTCAAAAACACATTAAATGCAACCTGTCGTTAAGGCAGAGAAAATTATATTTCATCATTTCAAACCGATATTATATGACAAAAACTGAACATTTCTTTTGGCAGGTGGGATTAGGAACCCTGTGGAATTCTTTACAAAAATTAATGATAGACTCAAGGTATCTGGCAGAAAGAGACAATGGAAGGCTGTTTGCCACAAGGGAATCCTTTTTTGTCAGCCACTTCCTATTCTTTTTCGTAACTGGTTCACCAAATAACCGTTCAGTCACATCCGCTTTAAAATGTGCATTATTTATGTGGACTAAATTCTCAGCAAACACAACCTTTTCCATTCCAGCTCGAGTTAGGAATAATATCGCCTAAAGCTTTACTTTAATTATTGTTTCGAGAGCAAAATGTTATTTCCATGAGCTAGCAACAAAAGCTCTCTCTTGCATGAGAAATCGTAAAAGAATAACTTAGATTCTATAGGAGAAGATCTGTCGAATACTCAAGAATAGATTACTTCATAGAGACTGGTCTTCCCAAGCATAACAACAACACGGCACGAGTGACTTTCTTTTAAAAGCCTTTTGAATTGTTTTAAAATATTAATCACGTAAGGTGAATTCGAATACACTGCACAAAATGCAAACTGCTACGAGGATAGTCTAGCTTTATTTGGATAAACATTTAAGTAAAGAAGCTTAACGACACTATTCCCGAAGAGTTGTTTAGTCACGTTATCCTAATCCAATGCGACAGTAGAGCTCTACCCTAACTACATAATTAGGTACACTGAAGTGAAAAAGGCTTAGAAAAAACCCAGTAAAAGCAATTTCAAACGGCACATCTACCTTATGACGACTGACTTAAAACCTAGCATAAACTCTGACTTGCATTTACAAAATGTTCCATGTTATTGTGATATTGATTTCGTGGATTAAATAGAATAAAGAATGTTTCTCTACAAATACCACAAAAGATATCAAACAATACTCACCAATGCTGCGAGTTTGCGTGTAGACGCTGATTTTTATGCGAAAAGCATTTCTTGAAATTACATCAATTAGATTCAACCCTTAGGCGATCTGAAATTGACAGTTTTCATGTAGTATCATTGTTGCATTTAACTGCGCGCATTACAAACAGCTTTGAGTTTACGGAAACTACAGAGAGTGTTCGAGCACACCGTTAATTATACAACTTGGACAGCGGCCGAAACTTTCGCGGTGAAGAATTAGCATAAATTAAGAGCTCTCACGTCGTTGCGGACGGCTTCTTGGAATGAACTGGAAGGTTTTTATTAGGGATGATAATTCCTATGAAATACTTTCAGTAAGAAAGAATTAAAGGATATTTCCGCAACTAAATTTATAAGGAGTTTTTCTAGCATTGCAATAATGACTAATATGAGTGATAAAGTTATACAGAGACTCTAGGAGATGCGTCAATTTTGAAACTGATAAGCGTGTAATCTTTCCAAAATGCTGTCTCGCCCCACAGTGCAACAGAATTTTCTTTTTCATCTATTCTCGGTAAAATTAAGTTACTTCTAATCAGTACGAACGGCGAATCAAAACATTTAGACATGTACTTCAATATTAAATGTACAACGTGTCGACGAAACATCCGGTTGCAATCGGTTTGATAGATATTTTAAGGATAGACTTGACCCTCTTGGTTGATTAGAATCAAGGTTCAGATTTTAAACTGCGTGATGCTCTGATTTCAACGCGAAATTGGAACATTGTTCCACAAGGATATTTTGGAAAATAAATAATTTACCGCTCTGGGATGTTAGAAACGATTTGTGAATTAAATGAAACCACCAAACAAGACGGCATGCAGAGACTATTATCGTATGATGACCAAAAAGGGGCTCCCCTATTGAGAGCAAGGGAAACTTTGACAAAAAATATGAAAATTAAGCCGTATAACCAGAACCCGACAACATAAGGCCTCTAACTAAATATCCCAGTTGGTTTGATGGATATTTTACGAAAATGTTTTTCTGATCTGATATAACCGTCATCTACTTGGTGAAAACCGCATACCGTCTGAAAGGTTTGAGACCTGAGCGAAGATGTAAATCAATATCGTTTCATCGCAACTTTCTGAGTAGATTCCATTAAGATAAGTCGAAAATTATCTCTGGTTTAATTCTTAAAACTTCCTCGTTACACTTTACAGTTATACTGTGGCCGACGGCCGAATAACAATCCAAGTTCACCTTTACCCTTCTGCAGCAGAGACTGAAGCGGGATGTCTTAAGTTTACGTTTTGCGAGTGAGTTGCGGTATTGTGGTCCTAGGTTGAATGTATGTTACCGTAAAACAACGGCTGTGCCGAAAAAACGCCAGCTGGATTCAGAACAACAACAAAGTTAGAGCTTCCTTTTTGAGCAACGGTTTGACGTCTTGAAGAATACGTAAGAGGAAGATCTTGCACTCTAAATTCAGGTGAGAAATAGTAAGTAAACATAGTTTTTGATGTCAAGTATTCTTTTATGAGGAATTCTTATCTGATCACATGAAATTTTTTCCATTTTTTTTTCGCATTAATCTTTCTTCGATGCGACATTTTAAATTTATTTAGAAGTTAAATAAGAAATAAAATTCTCAGTTCAAAACTCAACCAGGGAGAAATACAGTTAATTTTTCGTCTCCCTTATTACAAAGCAAAATATTAACCACTCCTTGTTCTGAGTCGATATCAGCGTGTTTGTGAAAGCTGTAAGCATCTCCCTTTTTTAAGGTTCAACTGACTTGAGAGTATGATTGGATACAGCAGAGCCAGTAAATAATGTCCATAAGTAGAGATAAAGAAAGAAGAAAGTTTGTACAACGGCCACAGAAACCACACAAAAATAACATTTTGCAGTGGATGAAAATCAAAGAATAATTAATTGTTTTGACTGCTTTAATTCTAAGTTTTTAAATTGAAAAGGTGATGTGGAATTTTTTTACCTAGCAAGTTCAAATCTTTGCAAAAGTCATAACTCGTAGATTGCTGTGTAATTGTTTCTAACTGCCTATAAAGTTTGGCTTTACTTCTAACACCTGGTATTCTAGTTTTTACTTTACTTTGCTCCTAACTCATTCTTGCCTAACTAGCCACGTATGTTTGTTAAATTTTGTAGTTCAGTGAAATCTAGAGCTATGATCGATTCAGTAACTACAAAGAATACCGCGAAAATTTTCGAAACTTTAAACTTGGTTAAATCTAAAATATCCAAAAAATCGGATTGGTTAGGTTGTTATCTTATATATGAAACATTTGCGTGGTTGGAAGGTCGCTGTCTTTCCTCTAAGGGAAAGTTGGCTACGCTTCGACGAAGGCAAGGAAATTGTTTTTAAAAATGGGCGTGGACGACGACAGCCATCAATCTTTTCCAATCACTTTGCAAGATAGTTTTTAAAAACTGAAGCTGTTTTGTGACCCAATGCTCTTCTGAATCTAAATTTAGGAGCAAGGCAGACTCTCTCTTAGCTAAGAAAACCAAAAAAAGACACTTCACCATTTTTGTAACATTAGTCCTTTAACAGCACAGGTACCAAAATGAAACAAAACTCAACAATTTAAAGTGTTCGTGGTTCTATAGCCCATTAATGAAAAGTTCTGAAAACAACTTTTTTGATTTTTCCCAACATTTTTGCGACAAACTACAATAAGATAGCCACTCAAAAATTATACCAATAAAGTGGTCAAAGGTGACTGTGTAGCAAGTAGTGGCCTTGAAGATAAATAAAAAAATCCTTTTGAAATGAGTTGCATAAATTACTCGCGATGGAAAATAAGAAACTATTCGTTAGGCTTCTGAAATTGAAATTGTTCATGCTAAATTCATAAAATTCTTCTAACTTGGTTTACATCGTAATTAAATGTATGTTCAGTTGAGAGATTTTCATAAATTGTCCTGGTTTATATTTTTCCTAATCCTGTAAAGTGTTGTTGAACGTGATCTCTCACCTATCTTTAAAAGGTCAAAAGTTTAAATTTACTTTCTGCGTATGGTTTGTTGGTCCTAAGATAATTATGCAATAAATTTGAAAGCTTTTACAAAAATCAATTGTTTCTGAATTATCACTCCCATTAACTTCAAATCAATTCCTGGTCCGTGGTCGATAAACTTTCATCTGTTACCCCCATGAAGAATTTGGCTAAGATCTCCTAAGGCAGGTGTTTCAAACGGGTCGACCCACCCACAACGTTTTGAGGGTCTATCAAACACAAGCACGACAAACATGTTAAGTTATCCGACGGCTAGACTCAAAAGTTGAAAATAATTCCAAATCTAAAGTCCTTTATGTTAATGAATTGAGGCGCCATAGTGCTTAAGCTTGACCCAATACCGCACAGAATTGTCACTACCCCTAAATGTCTCAAATCACGGATTGAGGTTTGTTCTAACAAAACACAAGTTGATGTGATCACCATGAACCGGAGGCAATCAAATACTTCACCTTCTCTCGTTCACTTTTCAACGATGAGGTAATCGCAGACAGGAAAAGCTTCCTCGTAAAGTGTGCTAAGATATTTTGCTTTTTCCATACAATAGCAAGTGCAAAAATGATATCTTTTTCCTTACTGGTTCCACTACTTCGACACATTTGGAATTATCCAAATGGTTATTTACTGCGCTGTTTTGCTTTTTTTGAAAATGTAATTAAATTGATTAGAAATTAAGGATAAAGAAACCGTTTAAAACTTTGTTTTTGTCTCACATGGCTAGCTTCATGGAAAAGAAAATTATTTTATTACTTCACGAGAAAAACTGAAAAAAGTGATATTTTAATATACCTGATTTTCCCTAAAGGCTCAATGTCTCGTCTGAGCAAAGGAATCTTGTTGAGTACGATGCACTGTCGTCCCTAAGAGAAGAAAACACGTCAAGTCAACAAAGATTCTGGAAATGCTTATGAAAGGGGATTATAAATTTCCATCCCCACTTACTCTACCCTAAAACATTTACCCCTTCTTCCGATTTCCACCTTCTAATACAAAGGCTTAAAAAAATGGTTCAGAGGTAAAAACACAAACGTGGAAGAAAGAACACTTCGGTTTGTTCAAAGCTAAGGCTACTGTCTCACGCTGGTAATACACACACGACAAAGCCAGTTGATTATGACCGATCTTTTGTCTCGTTATTCATTATTGTTACTCTGATTATCCGCATTCAGATCTCGGAGTTTAAAAACAGATCGCAACAAACAAAAAGCTTTTGAAATCAGACCACCTGTCACGTGTTAGATCGATTCAGAAAATTCCGCTCGGTCAAATTCCCAGTCTGAGCATATCATTGACATCATTTAATAAAGAATTTGGTCCAAGAGTTTCGTACAAAATTGATTGCTTATATTAAAAACCAAAATAGTGAAGTTTTTGATGTTAGAGTGTCAAGTTGATATTATGGTTTTTTTATGAATTTAAGACCTTGAAATAAATATAATGTACAAGTGAAGATAACTTACATCTGTTGTCGGACCCCTGATGAATAAGAAGTGCCACATAGAGTTACTTTAAAAAGGACAGTGATCTTACTAAATATTGTTCTCTCGAGCAAGTAAAGTGAAGAAATAAGGTGTCAAATACTTACTTCATGATGACCCAAAGAAATTAAAACGCATTCTGTATTACTAAATATTGAATGAGGTGCTATACGGTTTAATTTGACACACAGCAAGAGGCGATAAATTTACAGGTTTGCCATCGGCTAAACGACGTCAGCATCTTGTCGCGGATCTAAAGGCACTCTACTTAAACGTAAACAAACTATTTGAAAAATTATCTCCTTTAGTGGTTTTGTTTCGGTTTAAAAAGAAATATTTCATCGCTGTAAATATTTAACCAAAGTTCAAATCTTGCCGTGATTAGCTTGGATTGGTTCATTGCTCACAGCACTAAAAAAGAGATCACTTCAGGATGGGAGTCAGTGAAAGGAGTGATTGAATTACTCACCTTTGCGGAGATAAGTCTTTGAACGCTAACGATAAAGAACGCCTACACAATGATCAGATAACTCATTCGACATAACCCTTTATCAGGTGCGTTGAAAACAAGCACAAAACCGCAAAAAAAGTTGAAATTTAGAAATTGTTTTTACAGGCAATTTAATATGCATTCTCTTCTTCGCAAACAAATTAAAACAGCTTCTTCAACAAAAACTTCTCTCTTAATAGTATGTTTTAGAGCAGAATGGCCTCTTTTGGTACCGTGACCATTTAATGATTGATAATACTTAACACTTGTTGTCCGACACAGGGTCATAAAAAATTAGTGTTCAATATCTACTGGTCACCAAATGAACCTGACCAAAAATTATGAGTAGTAACCAAAGAAACCAAATTTTGTTTTGCATTCGTCTTTAAATTTTAAGTACAGCCGACCTCTACATGTAGCTCAATTCAAATTCTCCGAAGGTAAGCTGAAAATTCAAAACAGTTTGTTATGGCATACTTTTATTAGCGAGATAAATTGATTATTATCTAAAACATGATTTACAAGCTAGATGATTGCTAATAACAAAAATGATTTCTGGCGTTTTCTTAAGATCGATTATCTACGTCGTTGATGTGAAAATCGTTTATTTGACTTTGGAAGGTATCTTTCCAAGGAATATTTGGACAAAAAAATTTTGATGCATGATAAGAATATAAACTATAAAATACATATTTGGTGATAACACAGAGGTTGAAAAAATGGAATTCCAAATCTACATGTTTTTGGAAATAAAACACTAAAAAAGCGTCGCTAGGCAACAAACCATTTCTTACGTAGCTGAACACAAAATGCATAAAACTACTGTTAATACCAGAAATATTTACAAATTCCTCACTCTGAACGTCCTTTAAGTTTTGATTTTTTTTCCTTTTTTTTTTTGAATTTCAGAAAGTTGTTTATTTTTGATATGATTCGGCTGATTAATCTCAAAATACCAGGAATTTTGTAATATATGACCCGCAAAATAATTGCTCTAAAATTTAAATTGTTTTGGCTTATTATGTAATTGGTTTGCATTTCATTTTTCTGATTAACCCGAAATTTCAGTCTATAAGAGACACGATTATGCAAAATCAAACGACGTATTTTCTGCATGTCTCCTGTTTCTGAATTGCAGTTTGGCTAAGAAGTGATCTATAACAATTAAGAACTGGTAGACTGCCGTAAGGTTTGAACTGAAACAAAGACTGATGAGGGCATTGGAAATTTAACAATATTATTTTTATATTTGGAAAAAAAACCTGAACTCGATTCACAATTTTCACAATGTCAGAGTGATTCAAGAAAACATGAAAATGTTTCTTCTCCTCTATATAAATTAGGTTGTAAATTATTCTGCAGTTTTTAATCAGAAATTATGTACTGAAAAAGTGTGGAAAACAATAAATTATCTTAAAATTGATTTCCGCGCCGTTTCTTTTTCTTCAAAAACGGACTTACTTCCTAACTGACTTCATATGTAAGCAAAATTGTTACATTTATTTGTGAGAACTAATGAAAAATACCTCCTTAAATTTTAAAGAGAGTAATATCAATCTTTTCGGTTGAAGAATTTAGGCCTGATCGCACCGACTAAACTTGACTTTGTGCGCGAACCTCATTTGCATGCGATTACGTTGATATATATTTGGTTTCGTTGTGTGTACAATGACGTGAGACTCTTTAGCCACATGGCGCTGCGTCGTTTAATTTTGTGCATTTTTCGAGTAAAACTCTGAGCTCGATCAACGTCTAAACAAATGAGAAATTTTTCGAGAGAATTTTCATGAATACATGGATTTCATGCCAGTTTGTTCGAAACCAACAATGATTGCTTCAGTAGCAATGGAAATCGTTGAGAAACTAAAGTCCTAAGGTTTAACACCACGGTGGGTGAGCTTAAACATTCTCTATCTTCTGAAATTGATTTATTTTCTCGTTCTTAACATATTTAAAAGAACTGCAAAAAGCATTTTCTATTTGCTTCGATAACGCCGTGCTGACAAACATTCTTCATCTGAGGAACAAGTATTCTAAAGTTTAACGCCACGATGGGTGAACTAAACTTTTTAATCTTCAGAAATTAGTTTATTTCATGCTACTTGAATAATCTCAAAAAGTTGCGGATCATTCCCTCTACTTTAATAACACTGTGCCAACAAATAATTTTTGATATCAGACCAATTGGTATTACTCGGTAGCAGCTGCAGGTGACAGGGGAATTTGTATCATGTAGGCTGAGTCGATTATCGAATCGCATAAATTATTCACTGTCTCCTGAGACTACACTATCGATGCTTCCAGCTTAATAGTGTTCTACGAGATTTATCAACAAACAGCTCTTCTCAAACTGTTCCTCGGGTAAAATGAAATTAGTTAATCATGTCCAACTGTATAGTAATGGTTTGAAACGGTGAAGACTGGCACAAGCGGACTGAAGCGAGATTTTGGTTTACAAAAGGAAATCTCTGAGCGCTTGAAACCGAGGTAAGGATTTCATGAATAATTGCTTTGTTCGTTTACGATATAAGACGCATCTCAAAACTTCAAGCTACAATATTAATTTAGGGTATTACCTTAGATATAATGTTTTTCGTCGTCGGTTCTCATCACTATCAATAAAAAATCCAACGCCTTTGATTAAAATCTGTTTTCAATCAGCCGGTATTTGATAGAATATTCAACAACATAAGCGAGTTGGCTCTACATAGAACTGAAAATAATGACGGTATCCTCTTAAAAATCTATTAAATGGTTTGGTAGATTTTGCTTCATTTATCTGCAATGTAGGTGCAAACGACTACTGACATGTTTTCTCGCGACCGAGATAACCAAGGGCCACATAGCGATTGCTGAACGCACGCGGCCAAATACTTGCTTGATTTCTTCGTTTAAGTTTCCTCAGTGCTTAGCCAACATAGAAGTAACTATATTCTAACTTCTGAGGCAAGTTAAAAACCGCTTGAATTATACATATATATATGTGGCCGAACCATTACACGTATTTAAATAGACAGGTTAAAAATAGACAAAATATATTTTGCGGATACCTTCTATGCCAAAAACGCTTATTTTTATTAGAGGCAAACCTTGCATTGAGAATATAAGGTACATCTCTATCTGCCTAAGACTTCGTCAAGGTATTTACGCACCGATTAAAAGACTCTTAGGTTTGCTACTAACTTTCAGTGTTTTAATTTCAAAATATCCATTTTTCTGGAACTTTTTCGTCTCTGTTGGGTATCAGACTTTTTGCACAGAAATGCTAATCTCGCGGAATGAGTATACCTCATTGCGTTGAGCATTATTTTCTTCTTGATTTAGATAAAAATAATTTGTCATCAGTTTACAACAGGAACATAATGTGACATTAAAGCGTGTTTTCAGTTATTTAATCGGTTTGTGTTTGCTAGAAAACAGATTTCCTTACAATTGTAATTTGCATATATGAAGAAAAATCTCAATGTTGAATTTATTGTGTTTGTTTTATGTCAATCGATTGAATTCCCTTCTTTGATGAAGTGGTTTACATTTTAGAGATAGTTTCACGCAGAATATATATTAAGCTATTAAAGAGTGCGTTAGAAGTTAAAAAAGGATTGAAAATAGAGAAACAAAGAGGATTTATTTTTAGTATCATTAAAAACTTCCAAACAAATAGATCTCCATGAGCTATTCCAAAGTAAAAGGTACAAAATGATGATGATGACGAGCCATAAAATGCACAGAAACGCCACAACGCTGGTGGTATTTCAACGCCGCTATTTAAAAGAGTGAGATATACAACGTAAGGCACCAAGTTCGCAGCCAGAGACAACCGTTTCTTTCGGCCATATTAGGCCTTATCAGCATGGTGTGGCTGGGGATGTGGAGATGCAAATGTAGGACACTTTTGAGATGAGGTTGTGATGAAAAAATGATGGAACGGCTCATCTTGTGTTATATAAGTAAATTAAAAGCAAAAAATGCACAAGTTGTAAAGTTAGCTGATATAATCAAGAACAGAGGTAATTTTGTGCTCAATTCGAAAGAAACAATCTTAGATAGATATGTCATTTTCTATTATTTTCGTTTTGGAATGTATAGTGGATTGTGCGGGCACTGAGCACGGTTGCCAGCCTGATAAAGAGTTGTAAACAAATGAAATGAGTTTTTGGAACTGAACTGAACTTTGATTTCATATTTCATCTTCACTGTCTTTCAGCGTGAAATCGATGTTACCTTTTCGCCCCACGTTAGTTCTTGTCTTGTCATTAAAATTGCCTTTAGATGTTTTTTTTTTTGGCGTTAAATCAATTTTTTTAGCAAAAGACGCAGCAGACGCTTTCAAGACGTGCACGAAACATTTAGTATGATTGCCAAACAATAACACTGAAGCTCACAGTTATTGTTTGATATCCCGCAAACCCGCATCGTATTCAAAACCTGTAGCCGCGATTTTGTTTTATCTCTTATCAAGATATCCATAGACAGAAATAAAGATAACATTAGCAAAATAAATTTTAAATTTATTACTGCAGCACCCAAACGCTCGATTATAACCATACCTTATCTAATACAAAGCAATATTATCAACAAAAGTGTTAAAGAAAGGAAGTTGTTTTCAAAGGGAGACCACAGATACCCCATCCGCGTTGCTGCGGGTTAAAAGCAGGTGGAAATTTCCAGATAAATACAAAAACGTAAATATATCTCCAGGGGATATACTCACCTTGATAATTGGCAACATTTAGAATTAGAAGAAACGACGAAAATACCCCATTCATCGATAGTTTTTAGTCCGAGAAATCATGGATGAGGAAAGCTTTGCTGTTACAGTTACCGTAAATCTTGACTGATTTTCTGGTTCAATCAATTATGTAAGTATTAGAAGTAATTTCAGGATTATATGAAGAAAAATAAGAAGAAACTTAAAAGTTGTTTCCCTCGTCCCAATACCACAGAATACAAAAAGAAAAAATTTGGGACGCTATCATACGAAGTGGCTCATTAGCTGCCTCCGTAGCCAAGACAAAGGTTAAAAAATGGCTTACACACGAGAAAATACATTTCATCCATCTGAAGAATATTTTTAAGAGTTTCAAACTAATGAGAAAAGTTTCAAAGTAATCAAAATAGGTAGTTAACTAATATATAACTTGAACAAACGAAATTTCGAACGCAAACAATTTGCTTGATAGAAAAGGTTGTTCACATCTTTCTACTCATTGCAGTGACATATCTGTGATGGCAACCTCATGTCTTCGAATAGCTGCAGCTCTTCTGATGTGCCTCAGTCTTGTTGCTTACGGGCTTGGTAAAGAGTAAGTCTTAAGGATGAATCTACCTCGTCCTATAATTCTCGTTTTTGAAAATAAAATAGTTTTCTATTAGCTTTTATCACAAAGATAAATATGCTTGCAGAGTACCACACCGCCTCAAAATTAGTTTAGCAGCTAAATAGTACACTGTAGGCTTATGAAAAATACCAAACTCAATTATTTAAAAGAATAAGTTTAAGCATATTAGCATAATGAATATTGATTCTCTTAACACGGAAATGTACGCAACAAATAGTTATTTATCATCAGAATGTACAAGAACACTTTCCTAGAGGCTATTTGGGATTATAAAATTTGCTACAGTGCTAACGGAAAATATTATTAAAGTTCTCAGAGGATTTGGTCCTTTATCAGGTTCACTGAGACCAGGTGTAATAAATTGTTACCTTCGTAGGTAAGAATGTTCCTGAAAAATTATTTTTTATTGATTTCAGAATTACAAGCGAAGTGAGAAGTAGCATGATTGAAGCTTATAACTTGTCGCGCTCGATAAACCGTAGTCTAACCGGTTATGACAAGAAAGTCAGGCCAAATGCAGGGGGACCTCCCGTCATCGTGAAGATAGAATTTAAAGTCATATCCTTTGGAGAAATCAAGGAAGCTAATATGGTATGCCTGTATTATCCTCACTAGGTTCGCATATTTTGACTTAAGGGCCTAAATTACATAACAGCAGATCCAAAGATCGTGCATTTAAGTTAAGTTTATAATATAACGTATTCCTGTAGGTGAAGAAAACTGATCACCATTTTACCGAGTAAACAAGTAAACCTAAGCCGAGGAAGCTAAAAGCGACTAAATCCCCAGGTAACTAACCATGACATCAGCCACTCCTGATTTAAATCAAGGAACAATTTATGCTTTTTCGATACAACAAAAGCATGATTTATGGGAATAAGAAAATCTTGCTCCCAAAAAGTCTTGATTGAAAAGTGAAGTGTACGTTCTTTGTCTTTTAGGAGTACTCGATGGATATTTTTATGCGACAATGGTGGCATGATCCAAGGTTTAAGAATAATTATAGCAAACCGTTCAATATGGCAGCGGATCCCACAAAGCTTTTCTGGACTCCAGATACGTACTTCTGGAATGTAAAAGATGCTAAATATCATTTCGTCACCCGAGAGAATATGAGAGTGAAAATATCGCCCGATGGGGAGATTTATTACAGCACAAGGTAAATTTGCACTAATAAAAACAAAAGAAAAATAATTCCAACTCGCAGCAACGATGATCTGACGATTCTGCATCTTTTTCTTAGTGAAAGATTCAAAACTACTTCATATCAGTCTTGAAAAAGTTCATTCTATGTCCGCCTCAATTTTAATCGCAAGATCTAAATACACTCTTTCAACTCCCGCTCTATCTGCCAAACCTCTTCATTAACTTTTATTTTAGCCCCTAAGTTTGAAGTTTAATCGAATGATGTCCCCATGTCAATACGTTTCTTTTCCCCTCAGTTCTCTTTTACATAAACTTGTACTGATTTTTTAAGGAGAAAGTACTTTTGGGTCGCTCCTTAGAGCAGAAGGATCAACATTGTTATTTGAGACCATTTCTGTTATTGTTCTCCCAGGATAACACTAACAGCTCAATGTGATATGGATTTGCACCTTTACCCAATGGACACTCAGTATTGTCCTCTTATCATAGAAAGCTGTAAGTATTCAACGGCACAGCAACCAAAGACAAGATTTTTTGTTAAAAAACCACAAAATCCGAAGTAATTTTGGAACACATGCAACTTCCTGCATGCTAGTGCGGATTCCCGAGCCATTTCTCTCTTTATGACAATTGTTATATGTGGAAATTCGTCCTACAGTTCTTCTGATACGAATCGAAACCGTACAGATCAACTGGACTGTGCCAAGGTCCACTGTAATTTTTTTCACTTTTTTTTTATTTCGTCTCATTCTAGATGCGTATACGACAGCAGACGTTGATTACCGCTGGAAGGGAGGAGATAAACAAAGTGTAGAGATAGTGTCGAAGGAAATGGCTCAGTTTGATCTGACTGATGTTAAAACTTACACCAAGTCGCAGACGAACAGTAAAGGTGAGTTTTAAAAATAAAGCGGATAAAATCATGAGCAAAATTTAGTGGACGGTATTACTTAGTGGAATGGCCGTAATTCTCATATCTGTACGAACAAAAGCAACGAGCTTCACTCGGTATCAAACCAGTGTAATAATGAGGTTTCTCTAGAAACTTTCTTCCTGTACTTTTTCTTCGTTGTACAGAGTTTTCTTTTTCGTTTTATTTTGAGGCTAATGTAATTTTTAAATAGTATAAATAATACTCGAGGCAACAAGGTGAGACTAACCGTACTTTATCTTTCACAAATTCTTTCTTACAACATCTTTTACATAACTGGACGAAAAATGATACAGATAAGGGGGCTTTTCAAGACATAAATATAGGATCATCCTCAGAACTGGACCGAGGAGTGATCCAATTCGCAAAATTTGAGATAAAACGTTGATTTGCGCTTGAGAAATTGAAAAGTAGAAATTCAAGTTTAACAACTATTCTTTGGAACGTTTATTTCACCAACGAGTTCCCTGAGGAGAACGACATGAGGAGATAAAAAAAACGTACTTTGAATAGGAGAGCGAGGCTTAAGTAATTAAGTTTGGCTCTCTTCACTGTGCCAAATAATGCTAGCTAACAGACTAACGACCAAACGAAAAAATGCACCAATTTTAGAGAATTGTAGCGAAGCCCGAGTGCGTATCAAACGACTCTATTTCCTCCAAACATTCTTAGGTTCCTTCGCAAGTCTCAAGGCGGTGTTTTCATTTCGACGGCGCACAGAGAGCTTTGTTTCTGCCATATTTGTCCCAGCAGTAGTCCTGGTTGTTTTGTCGTGGTGTTGCTTCTTCATCTCCCCTTCAGCTGTTCCTGCCAGAGTGGCTCTGAGTATCACCACTATTTTAACCTCCATTCTACTCAAAGGCAACGTTAACAGAGACATGCCTAAGGTCAGCTACATGAAAGCCGTTGATTATTTCTTGCTGACCTCTTTTGGCTTCATCTTCGCCGCCTTAATCGAATTCATCATCGTCCTCAACACCAGTCCAGTGTTTTCTCCACCTTCCTGGTTCAAGAAGGACAAAAGAGGAGACAAAAAGGAAATTGCGATGGAATGTGAAGTAAGTGGTGGAGGAAAAGATTATCCTCAACTTCAATCATTTAAAAACGATTATTTTCTCTTATCTCTCTATTGAATGGTTACGGCACGGCTGAATAATTTGCAATTGCCCTCATTTTGGCAAATGTACAGAGGATTCCTATTATCATTCGTGACGTAAGATCAGGCTGTCGGAAGTTTCAAATATTTTGTAATTTTACTCCCAGACTGTCCAACGTGGACTGCTTTGTTGAAGTAATTTGTGGGCTTTTTTGGTCTCTAATGAGCTCTATCTATCAATTAGGTGGCTGGAAAAAATTTCCTTATAAAGGGATTAAAAGAATAGTAGAAGGAAACTCTTGAGCTAGTCTTGAAGGCTTTC
Organism: Pocillopora verrucosa; assembly: GCF_036669915.1. Classification (NCBI taxonomy): domain Eukaryota; kingdom Metazoa; phylum Cnidaria; class Anthozoa; order Scleractinia; family Pocilloporidae; genus Pocillopora; species Pocillopora verrucosa. The sequence goes on from NC_089312.1 coordinate 7,786,276, forward strand.
AAAGCTTGGTCATGTCGATGTATTTCTGACCGTCAAATGTTTTATTTTTCCTCATATAATCTAATCATAGCGCTTTAAGTATCACTCTATATAAGCTGACACTACATTTCCTGGTTGTGATTATCCCAATGACCAAAAATCCCGGTGATCAAAGTGTAAAGAGAGATTTCTTTTCTTTGTAGGCACACAGCAAGGGAAGTGTTGATCTGATTGTGCAAGTGATGGATGAAGGAGTTTGTAGAATCAGGAATAACAAGGGAAATATCAAGCTGAAGCCACAACCAAAACAGCAACTTCCCTTAACGCCGCCAGTAGCAACAAAAACTAAGGCGCACTGGATCGACCGATTGTCAAGATTTCTCTTCCCAACTTTGTACGTCACATTTCTCGTCGCGTACACCATATACTACAGTGCGCTCAGGGAGGAGAGCGACTCCAAGGGACATGTGTTGGACTAGAGAATTCAACAAGAAAGTTACGGTGGAGTCTTCAACGATATTTATCTATAAAATTTGAAGAAATTTCTTTCCATTCATTTTTGAACAACTGTAGATATGAGATAAAAGTCGATAATTCCTTCTGTATCAGAATCGGCCCACTTTGACGTACAAAGCACAAAAACCAACCGATTAAAACAATGCCGATTTTGAAAAACGAGGTTTTACGATGCAGTTTCGAAAAGCACGAATTTAGGGTAAAACACTCTTGAGAATAACTTAGATTCCTATCTGGATTCCGAAGCAAATCCCTGGTCACCCTGGCAAAGGTTTCTATTGGGAATCAGAATAGTTATCATACTGATATTAGCCAATCCGCTCGCCTACCTTTCTTTCCACTACAATTGATAAGATAATTAGAACTCTTAAAAGCGAGGAACAGAGTTTCTTTTCGTGTGATGAGTGTCCTATTTTAAACTTGGTGTCTAACACGGAGAATCTGATATGGTTTATAGAAGAATATTGGGGGATTGATAGAAAAAGGCAATTTTGATGTAGGGGGCCTGGACTGATAATTTATGATGTAGGGCTAGCTCAAGGAATCCAATTTTTTTCATTCAATGTAAAAGAAAATTGGTTTTCTCAAGAAAAGCAATTAATTTTATAGATCCTACCTCCTGAGCTCTTTTTTGAATAATCATCGGTTACAAACGTATCTTTAAATGATAAACAAGTACCCGAAAAGTTCATTGCTGATAAAAAGACTCTCTACGTATGGCGTAGATTGTCATCCTGGAAAAAAGATGATGAAAGGGGTTTCACTTAGTTCACGATGTTCTGGATAAGCTTAAAAAGAGCAAAGATAAAATACCAAATCATCTCCTCGAGTAAAGGAATTGACATTATTGTTCCTGCCTTTTTAACCCTTTTATAAACAATTTCAAAATCTATCCCAGACTTTCTACTCTTTATAAGATGAATCATTAATCAAGATATGTATTCATGATAAATAGATGGCATCTTCCTGATATAATTATTACAGTATGCTCAGTTGAAGAAAAGCGCACGAATTCTTATCATGTTAACAAAGAAAAAACATGACATTAATAAAAATTGATTTGCCAGCCACCGGTCTTGGCTTGTAAATGCGACAATGGTAAGTAGATTTGCGATTGATGAAGTTTTAAATATCATTTGGTTTAAATAGTCCTTATTGATAACACGATAAGGAGAGTTTTGGCAGCGATAATAACAGATATGAATTTAGTTTATCTGGTTGTTACCGCATCATTACGATGGACACATAAACCCACTCAGTAGGAAAATTTAGTGTTACGTATATAGAGTAAATGCTTATTTTGGAGCTATTGATTTGGGAGAGGTACTTCAATGTATTGAAGGGCTTAAAGCTGTTTTACGAATGTCGAGAGAAACCAAGACTAGTGTTAAATATATGTTAAGCTACTGAAAAAAAAATTGTTTTAACTCCCACTCTCCAAAAGGCAGCGGTTTTTTCGAAGCAGTTCGTTGTTGAATTTCAGATATTTATGATTGAAGACGAACGGAGGATTTCAATGTTGTTTTGCGAGAGGAATAAGATCTTCGACAGCTCTTTTTACGTTGATTCCAAAAGTCGCATTCTCGCCTAATTAAGATCAGCTGAAATTTGCATAATCTATATACGGCGGCCATAACCATCATTTTCAAGTTTTTCTGGCCGATTTCCCGAACATTCCTCCTTATTGATAGGAGTAATATTACTCTAATCATTTTATTACAATAATTATATATTCATTGTACACTGTATTAGCATTGTCGCACTTGCAAAGGCTGCAGTTTGTCATCAGAGAAAGTACAATTTTTAACTGAGTTTTTCATACAAGAGCGCAAGCCTCGACGCAATTCAATTCAGCTACCAAAATAAATATTGCATATCATATGTATATGAACAGATAATGCTATGATGTAATGATTCTTCGCGTCATTTTACGTCGCGAAGACTGTAAGCTGTAAGATTCGAATATGACTGCAAAGTAATGCTGATTTGTTTAAATAATTAAAGAGTACTCCGTATAGTTATGAAGACAGATAACCACGAATTACTCCTGGACTGACAACATTCCATTAGACGACCAGTCCCAGGAGCCTCCCCTCACTCTTTTCTCTTGTAATGTATGACATATGCCATGAGGAAGAGAGCGTAAAACGCGGGAAAAAGGATACGGGAGCATTTGTCGACCCAGTGATCCTTGGGAGGGCTCGGTTTAGTTTCAGGAGGTTTCCTGGGCTTGCTTAGGTCCAGCATCTTCGGGGAGGCATTGATTTTAAGAATCAACTCCTCTGGTCCGTCCTGCAATAAGCACAATTTTTACTAAACAGGTCATAAACTATGCACAAGGACAAAATGTGCTAATCCTTCCTCCTTACACGTGCTAGATAAAAGCTTTTTTCAAAACGGCAGCAAAAGAAGAATCCGGGGATCTAGCTTGCGTAAGACGAAGTTTGTAACGCAAGATCACAATAAAACTGTCTGACCCCGAATTTATGCCAATGAGTTAACTCGTTGGTGTTATTTCAAGGACAGCATTGAATAGAAGTTACCTGAACTTGAACTGGTTCATTCTTCTGCTTTTTCTCGAAGCAGTTGAAACTATCTGAAAATGCCTCAGGGGTGTTCAGCACAATAATGTATTCCACCAGAGCCGTGAAGATAAAGCCGAAGGACGTTAGCATAAAGTAGTCTACGGCTTTCATGTAACTGACCTAAAATTTAAAAGTAACAGTTTAACAATTACTACAGCCTGGGAACGACTTTCGTCCGACACACACCCTTGGTCGTATGATCTAACATTTTCTAGGGCTTAACTTCTAGATGCTAAAGGCCAGTTATTGAGCGAGATTTATTTAAAGATGTACGATTGTCATAGAAATGTTTTATGCATATCTTTTTGAGATGAATCATTCTTTTCTCGTGCTAGCGATAAGCATACTTGACATTGTTGGCAAAAATCAACGTCTCGATGAGCATGGGTCAGAACACGGTTATATAACAGCCCCGAGTAAGCAATTTCCGTGCGTTTTACCTTTGGAATATTTGAATTTAAGGTGCTGGATAGTAGGATGGTGGTCAGAATAGTTGTGATACTGAGAGATATTCTTGCCGGAACAGCTGAAGGTGTGATGAAAAATGTGCACCATGACAACACTACCAAGATGACTTCCGGTACGTACACGGATGAAATGTAATAATCAAGACGACGTCTGAAGGAGAACACTGCTACTAATTTGGCAAATGAACCTGAGCGAAGAAAACCATGGACGCCATTTAAGTCTACTTCTGTTGTATACTTAAAATACTTAAAATAGTTAGAAATAACAGAGTTGTTTGAAGTGGAGAAGGAATAACAGAGGATCAGTAACTTTGCTACTCGTGGAATACGTGAGGCACTATAGAGACCTATTCGAATGAGTCAAATATGCGTTAAGTAACCATGCTGCCATTGATAAAATTCCAATATACCGATTCAAGATTTTTAAGGATAGAGAGCAAATATCACAAGTTTAGTTTCTTTATAAGTTAAACAGTGGAAAATGGTTTGTCATAGATTAGAACTGAGCACTAAAATAGATTTTTGGGTGGGTAAAGAGATGCCACTGTCTCGCATATGGTAGAAGCAGAACTCCTGGCTGGGTATTTCACGCAGAGGATACAATTATAAGCTGAGAAGGCTAGACCCTCCCTCCCCCTCCCCTTCCCCTCGGTCCTCACTGGGAAAAGCTAAGGTAATAAGGGGATATGCGCCAAGAATACATGTGTTATCTCACCTTTGCTATTAGTGCTTGCTTTATTCTCAGTCACGACGCGAAGAAGATCAAACTGAGCCAACTCTGAGGAGACAATCTCGATCCCTTTATTTTTACCAATTTTCCACTTATAGTCTACGTCTGCCACTGTGTGGGCATCTGAGGAGAAACAGAGAAACAGGATTGGCCTGGTAATGTTTTTAGAACCACAATCGGCGAGAACCGCAATCGGTGAAAGGAAGATTCGTACTGCATTTTTGCATATGTTTCGCTTGAGCCTCGTGAATACACTTTCATCAATTTAGAAACAAAAGAAAACCACTTGCTATCTGGTGTGCGCGTTTCCTTAAGAGTAAGGCAGTTTAATGTTATCTTTTATAATATTTTCGATTTCTCATCATCTGACTCATTTTTCTTAATTATCTTACGTGATTACCTTTGATATTTCGCCCCTAACCGAAGTTTGCTATAAGCCCCATAAGGGACAAAATAGTAAAAAAAAAAAAACATGCACATAAATCATCAGAAGAAACTCAGCACCGTAACAATAGTCTGATTGATAAATGTTTTCAAATGGAAAAAATTAAACACTTTGCAGTAGCGAAAGTTAATGGGCAAATTTTCCGCTACTTTGCACCTGGTCCATTTCCATACTTACAGCTCTCGATTCTCAATGCACAGTGTTGGGTATCCATTGGATACAGGCGCAGATCCATGTCACATTGAGCCACAATCGTTATCCTAACAAAACAAATAACATAGATATTGTACCAAGTAAACTTTTTCCTCTGGGTGTTGCAACAGAACATAATATGAGAGAAAATAAAAAAGGAGTTTGTTGGACATGGATATAAACAGTTTTCCTGCGCTCCGACCGACTATATTGAGAGCGCTCAAAAGCCAATTTTTCACCTCATCAGTTGAACCTTTGTGTGATGAAAAACGTGTTTCTTTAATTTGGGCTTTTCTCTTCCTACTCCTCGTCTTGGAAGTATTGACGTGATCAAGCCTTGGCTGAGATCGTCATGTTGTCACTTTTCAATCGCCCTTTGCAATTTAGTAAGTCGTAAAGTTGTGTTTGTGAAAGATACTTTATTCACCCAGGGTGAATAAAGAGCGTAACCAGATGCTGGTAAATTTTCAGGAAAACCTAACACAACTCTGAGGGTAAATTGTGATTATCCCACAACCAGTCGACTGCAAAAGCCGTATCTACCCCCTTCCCCCCCCCCCCTCCTTAAAAAAAACCGCGTGAGGGGCTTAGCTTCGATGTATGGACTAGCATACTATCCACTGGGAAAAAAATAATCCCAGCCGCTTCATGCGATGGTAACAGGAATTAGCTGCTACGTAGTGAGGGCCACCGGGCTTAAGAACAGACTTTGTCTTCTTCCTTCGACACGATAATAACTGCCCTCCAAAAAAATTCAAAACTAATTTTGACAATGTATACGTATAGCTCTTAACAAAAAGAGCTCTGATAAATAATGAACAAAAACTCTATGTGCACCTCGTACTGAAGTATATCTCTCCATCTGCAGAAATTCTGACCCGCATGTTTTCTCTGGTAACGTAGTGATATTTTGCATGCTTAACATTCCAGAAATAAGTATCCGGTGTCCAGAAGACATTTGTTGGGTCAAACGCCATGTTAAATGGAGTAGTAGAATTATGCCTCATTCGGGGATCTTTCCACCACTGGCGGAAGAATATGTCCATGCTGTACTCCTAAAATTTGTTATAAACACCACCATCAGTAGTTTGAAGTGAAACCGCTCCTCTTTGATAAAATTTATAGAAAATAAATTAACATTTGGATGCTATTTTAAAATCATATTCTATTTAACCTTTTTTTTTCATTTTCAGTCAAATGACCTACTGATTCTATCAACTTTTCGTTGTTTAGTTCTTTTGTACATGTCATTAGGCCCTATATTACTTAAACATGATATAGTTTTTTAGCTCTTGATGTGCTCTCTTACAGCCGGTCAATAAACGGAGTGTAACAGAATTTCTGTTTGCCTGTTTGCTTTATGCCTTGAAAGTGAGAGAGACCAAAGCCGAGGGAAGAAGTGCCCCTTATGGATCTCTTTCTGAGGATAATTCCAACCAAGTTGCTTTTGCTTATGGTACGTATATCTCGCATTGTCTATGTTTTCGCGACGAACTGTCTTTATTAGCTAATTCCACGGCTCAGGATTTCCACTTGTATCCACTTACCAACAAAGAATATCTTACGTTGAAGAAACCGATACGAGTCGATATCCCAAGTTGTGCCGACCCTCAAGAACTTGTACCATACAGGGACGTTATCTCAAGGCTGTTTTACAAAAGTGGTCCTTGCATATTTTTAAGTTTGGGTTGTATACTAGAAAATATCCATTGACCGGTGATTTGCTTACAATGTAATCCGATGCTATGAAAGACGAACCACTGCGTTCAAAAATGGCGGAAGGGCAAAATAAAGGCGCGGAAGATAAATGCTACAGAAATATAACGCTGACATTGCAACGCGTAGCAATCAGAACAGACTATCTTATCCTCAATGGAGAAACTTTAAAGTCGACAACAACTCACCATGTTCACTTCCTTAATTTCACCGAATGAAATAACTTTGAACTCTACTTGGACCATGACCGGCTCTCCTGCACGAATATTTAGCAAATGATAAATTTTATACTCAATTCAGATGATATATGCAGTTAAAATCTTATCAAAGACTTGTCTGTATTCTCAGCAGTTTGTGAATCAAGAAAGCTTCAAAAAGAAGGGGAAGATACGAGATGAGAAATGCATGCATGGTTGAATATATTCGAGGTGAAGTAAACTACCATGTACCAATACAAAGTTAAAAATTCAAATACAAATTCAACGCTTACCCCCAGCATTAGGCCGCAACTTTCTATCGTAATTCTTCAAATTGTTGTTGATCGCCACCGATAAATTGTATGCCTCTTCCATCGTTTTCTTGTACTTTTCCCTGAGAGAAATAATTCCGTGTGCTCATAGGTTAATTTAATACCTCGCTCAAAAGCAAAAAGGTTTAATATGTGGAAAATGCGTTTTCGAAATTTCTTATCGATAATGGCACTTAACAAAATATCTATCGGGTTTTATACTTTATATTATTGTAACGAATACCAAAAGAAGACGACTACGGTTTTTCGTTTAAAGATAGATGCTGTTTTCTCTGTTTAAATAACTTTTATTTGGAGTGTAGGTGGCTGATTTATTTTGAACTGAAACAGATGCAAGAGAAGGCGTGGTGTTATATGTAGGGTGTTTTCATCACCTCGATTGAAGTAGAGAAATTAACTATGCACAAGACTATTCTAAACTTGCACAATCCTTGCATTGCTTCGAGCGGCAGCTGTACGAAAATTTTGTAAACTTCCCCGATCGAGATGATAACTGCAAGGATAAAGCGCTTTTTCGAAGAATCAAAGTGCGCTTCTACCCTTGGTCTAAAGGAACGATAACGATCGTGGACTAACAAACAGACACTCAGACGTATGTGCGCTGATAAAATTTCTTTCTTGACGGGTTTTTCTGTAACGAGTTATTATGTTCAAAAACTAGCGTGCACGCACACTGATTAGGGGATTTGTAAGTGAAAAACTTATCATGTTTTTACAACTGAAATGCAAAGTAAAACATTTGAATGAAATAAACCTCTCCAAGCAGATGAGGTTTAATATGTAAGACATCAAAAAAATACTTACATTGGATCCTCGCTTTTGACGAAATCCAACATTAAAGCAAGACTGAAGGCGGCTAACAAGGTTGGTCTGAATTCCATTATAACAGGTCTGTGATATCTAGGAAGGAGAGCTAAAAGTAAACGAGCTACAAGTCATGGGTCTCACCTGCTACGAGAGCTAAAGGTGATCATTCATATGTCCACCCTGTTTGTGTACAAGACCTATAAAGCTCGATTCTGCATAGTAAGGTGTGTCATATGGTTTCTCTGTAACCTCAAATGACTTTACCTCTTGCTGCTTAATCAATTATCAAAGAGCAAGTTCCTTAATAAAGACTCTATAATCATCCAACAAACCGAGGTGTACGCCTTGAAATTTTCTGAAATAATTGAAAAAACGATAACAAATTAGATTCAAAATTGGAATGACATTCCTTCTCACAAAGATACACTTCACTTTTCCCACATTGAAGTGTGTATAACAAAGAGAAACTTTTGTTCTTCTTGTTCAACTAAATGGAAATAACTTGTAAGATTGAAACTGCGCTCCGATTTTGTCTACCAAGTGTTTTTAAGTATAAGGAAGAAATCATCAGGCTTTCCCTTAAAGCATGAAAAATTTACGGAGAACTCCACTGCGTGTTAATAAGATTTAAAACTAATTTGACTGCAATCAGAGTACTTTTCTGTTCCAATTAATGCATATAAAACGAAAAAAGTTCTAGCAATTTCAAGTTAATTTTCATACTTCTGATTTCTTCGTTTAGAAGGGGAAACGTCGTAAAGCTTGGAATAATCGCGACTGTTTCTTTGGCACTCAAACTTTCAACGTTACTCGGGTACGTGCAAGAATATGAAATGCAAACTGTGTGATGCAGTTCTTACTCAGGTATACTAGTTCCCAACCGGTTTTACTTTTCAATAGCAAACCAAGTGACGATAAAGTTTGTTCAGATGTCGAACTTTTTATTGATAAGCTTCAGTGCACGGTAGGGACTCGCTCGACTGATGAAAATCCTTTAATGATGGAATGGTTCTTTAAAGAAACATTTGAAGTATTGCGTTCTAGAGAAGTCATCAATAATGAAGAAGAGTATAAAAATAAGGATAGCAAAATTACGGTACAACCGAACATTTTCAACAACATTTTCCCGAGGAGCAGGCCATGAAGATGAGTTTTATTAAGCAGTTTTGCGATCAAACATTACCGTCTTTCAAAAGTATCACTTTTAAATCCGCATTGAGATGAGCTTTATTTGTAAATTGGGCCAATTATAGGATACGTTTTGACTTTCTCATTTGTGGATTGTTTACTAACAATACACTTATTAACGGTCAAACGCTTCGAGTATTCGGCTGAAGTCAGAAATGAAAGAAGATCGGAGCAAAGCTGAATTACACACTCGGTACCACCGACAAACTTTTCTCTCCAAATAATATATTACTTTGTACACTTATTAGATTAAAAGTAAACTCTATGTACTTATACGAGAGAAATGCATATTACCCAATACCAGTTACTGCTACATGTACGTTTACGAAGGAAATTTCCAGATTTCTTTACAAACTATTCTAGAGTAATAAAACCCTGACAGTTTTAAACATTCATCGAAAATTCAATTTCAAATAAGAAAGGAAACGTTTTAGGTCGATACGGAGAAAAAGTGAGATATCAACAGAAATAGATGAGAATTCATAATTAATATTACAGCTTTGCATTTCCCCTCATACGAAAGTGAAACTTATTAAAGTAGTAAAATAAAATGATCTTACCGTTCCTTGCGTAACAGCGAAACTCCTACTTCTTTTATGAATACTTTTTAAGTTATTGCTGTCGAAAGCGTTAGCATACAACAGAATCTTTTGTTGCATCCCACCGAAATCTCAGCTAAACAATAACACGCTACAATCACCTGGATCATAAAGACAAAAACAGTTCCATGCTGCCAATCACGATAGAACATGATAAAGATAACAGTCTTCTGCACGAACTACAGAACTTTAGTTGTTAATAATTCATTCGCCCGCAACGGCCTAAAAAAAATATTGAAAATATGCTTCTCTCACAAATTGTAGGGATTTATTCTCGGGATCTCGCGACAAGTTTTTATCACTTGTGGGCGTTTTTTGAGAAGACGAGGGATTTAACGAAATATTTCATTTTTTCAAAGGCTTCCAAATTTCCCTTGCTATTTTTGAAATGTCCAAATAAGATTGAGGTGATGATAATAGCGGTTAAAGTGCGTTTTTTATACAGTGGATTGTATCAAGTACATTAACTTCCACCTGTTCTGGTAAATTTTTTAAGATGCACCAATTCGTTTTTTGTTTTATTTTGCGTGCACATCACCGTTCCAATAGAAAAAAATATCTTTGATAACAGAATTCAAATTTTATTACATTTCAGCCGATGCTGCTTGAGATAAAAGCTGCTGATAACAAGGCAAAGTGTCTCAAAGCACAATATAACTAAGCATATTGATTAGGTTAGTTTCCATTTCAATAACACAATTCCTTTCAACACGTTTTGCTAACAAAAAAAAACAAAATAAACAGATAAAGAAAAATTAAAATGAATTGATGTGGATTGATTTCAAAATGTTGTTTGTATATAGACGCCCGTTTAAAAACAATTGATTCTTCGTGGTGAACACTCGGAATAAATTGATTTGATCGTTTTCCAGACACTGTTTTGTCCTTGAGTTCATCAAGGAAACTTGCGTCACTGCATGGCGGCATGAAATTTGTCGAAAACTCGGTAGTTCTCGGAGCAAAGTCAAACACATGATCAAAGAAACACAAATGAAAATTCAAGATTATATTTTCCCTATACTTAAGTTTTTTTGTTATTTTTTTGTTTGTTTGTTTGTTGTTGTTGTTTTTCACTTTTATTTTTTCGTTTTCTTCTGATATCAGGTTTAAGCGCACTCTGTCACTGGTATACTCTCGTCATGAAGGAGGGAATTTATCTTCTGGTAACAAATTACATGTCACCGTTTCATGGATGCGTTATGTTCACCTGTGCCACTATACTACTCACATACAGAAGTACAATGAAACACTCACCAATTGCAACAAAAGTAATCAAATTTCTGTGAGGTTGCCCTATTTGCTCGCTGATACACCGCTGCTGAGGTTGTATACTCAAAGTTTAGCCCTATTTGTTCTAAAACCGGAGAGTCGCACGTGGAGGAGATATTTTCAAAAATGTATCGAAAAGTCGTTTTTTGTCTCACATTTCTTCTTCAGGGCCTTCAAATTAGATTTACAATATAACTGATCGAATGATTTATATCACCTGTGGATGTAAAGGCCATTCATATTTTCAGGGGATAGAATTTCCCGCGATCTACAACTACACAACATTAAACTAAAAAGTTGAGTTCATCATTATAATTTTCAAATTTTTCCAATTGGCTCCGCGATAGTACTCCTTGATGATATTCTTAACGACTACATGTTTAATGTAGTTAGTTCCTTTGGAACTAAAACTGAAGAGGAAAGACAAGAAAGACATTTCTCACGAACACGAAAAATGCTATGTATGCATTTTGGTAAGAGATTGCAGAAGGACTCATGGCTTCCGATCGAAGGACGCCCTTCAAAAATTTCCCTGAATAGTAATGTTGCTTAAAAAGAGGAAGCAAAGTTAATGAAGGCACACTGTGAATGCAGGTCTTTTTTTCAGTACAGTTAAATTCCCCTCGCTTAAGAGCCAAGGTTCAGTTGTTCAAAGGGCAGATAACGCTATCTAACGGATTAATCGCTTTCTTGCGGATAAGTCGAAACAAAACGTAAGGCGCACTCTAAGTGATAGTATCTTTTTTATTTTTTCCATTTCATTATCATTTTTTGTTATTCAATTTTTATGTGGTCTTCATTTCAGTTTTTTTAATTTCATGTGCAAATATTAAAAGCATTATTTTGAGCACCTGGTTTTCCGTACAAAAATAAATTCTACATGAATTATTTTCCCGACTGTGTGATAGCGGGAGGGCAAAGAAGCTCTCTACAAAAACACTGTGAAACTGTTCGTTCAGCGGAACTTTGTAACGATCCAATCTTCTTATTTATGGGTGGGCACAGCCCCATCAACGAATAGTCATTATCTATCCCTTGGGAGGGTCGGAGAATTTGGCAGGGGGTTCAGGTCGTAGGTGATCCCCCCGATCACATGGTTTTCGGGGGGAACAGGTTAGTGGTCGCAAACAGAACAAAAATGGGGGATTACAGAAATTGACTGCAAATCAGGGGGATCCTGAGTATACTAAAGGGCCTGGAAGGGGGGGGGGGTAAAAATCAGGTAAATTTTATGGCGAAAAAACAAAATCCTCCGATTCCTTCTGGCAGGGTTAGACAAGCCCCACTAAGTATCCTTTGTAAAAATGTTGAGAGATGATTTTAAGAAACGAGAGATAAAGAATGCGCGATTATTTCATTTTCATTCTAGACTCTCAGATTTTTTCAGCTGAGATTATTTAACATCCAACAGAGAAATATTTTCTTAAATAACGTCAACCAAATGACCACTGTTTAGATATCACACAAGTTGCCCTCAGGCTGTACATCAAAGGGGAGAGACTAAGCCGGAACACACTAATCTATCTGTTTTGGAGAATTATTACAGTCTTATCTAAGTCCTAATGAGCCATTCTAGTGTAAATCTCTACGCATAAAATGCTGCACAAACATAACATGACGTGTGCAGTTTCACTTCAGCTGCAAAGTTCCCGTCCAGGTTAGCATCGATGTTTTAAATTTTATAAGATTGTTTTCCGCTCCAACCCTGTTGAGATAAACCTTCTAGAGCTCAAAACAAAAAGTAAATACGCTAAATAATGCCCGTTTTGAAAAACAATGAACACATAGCTCTTAAAAAACGAAACTAGCTCAAGAAGCCAGAATTGCTCTCGGCTTCGCCTCTAGCAACGTTTAACGTTTATCTCGAGCTCTCCAGCCTTCACGCGTTTATCCATATCTCATTGTAAGCACGCCAAGCTTGAAAAGTCGGTAAATCGTGACGAGAATATTTCAAACTCAAATAATCGGTCTCCTCATTTCATCTAAACAATAGGAAAATAGCGGTTTGTCGTATAGTTTATTAAATATTGTATATTGTATTTTAATAGGAATATGTAAATTGAACAAAATAATCTCTTAGGTGTCGTAACTGATTGTAATTATCAGTGCTTATTCTTAGCATTCTGAATTCTTTTTTTTCCTCGCGTATCCATAAGTACATCAGAGGTTTAAAACCATCGGCTCCTGTCACTTAGTTATCAAATCTTGAGGGCCTAAAAATGGGATTTGTGACAGGTATATCGTATCAACTAATTATGGACAACACATCTGTAAGTCCCCCAGAAACCACCTTTAAACGTAAACAAAGCAGCCGATACTTATAACAGCTGACAGTCTGAAGCTACTAAACAGCTAACTGTGAGCACGATAGAATCTTGGTGAGAAAAGAGCATTTGGCTTTAGGTGCCAAAGAATTGTATTGTTGCACAAGAAGATTGAAGAGGATGTTTTGAAAATACTTCTCGCTGGCGGGTAAATTTGTGCTCCCCGGTTGCACACACAATATGCGCAACTGGAAAAATTCGACTCACGATAATCTTAAATATTTAATTGAGCCGCATAGTAGATGTTGCTTCAGCAGACAACCTCTTAAGTCAGAGTGCAATGTGCCCGACAGATTGACACTTTGAATTGGTATTTAAAAAGGCGCACATAAATTTGCGCATAAATGTTCTCGCAACGAATTGCCGGACCAGTGCAGATGGATTGAGGATGTCTGTTCCTCAAATGGTGAAACAGGTTCGTGTACAGCTCATCGTTAAGTTTGTACGGAGAGTCAAAACTGAAGGAAATATACCTTTTGTTTTTCTTTTGCGACAGATTTTATGTCTGGTCCTTTGTTTGAGTTTGGTCCGGGAGCAAAAGTCCTTACTCTGCGAATGTAAGTTTTCATTCTGAGATAATTTTTCAGCAATTGTTTTGATTTGTACAATTTTGTTAATCTGAAATGGTAACAAAATACCCTTTAGTTAACACACTCGTAAAAATGTACGGCTTTTAGTCGGAAGGCTGCATGCTGCATGAACTGGGATATATTACCTTTTTTAAGCCGGATTGCTGATGAAAGAATTGAGGAATCTTTCTAAAGTCGGAATAAAGGAGTTCTTCCTTCACATATACCCAATAAGTATTGTCGAAGGGCTTTCTCGCGCCGCGGGAACCTGTGATATTGCGACGTTGAGAAGGCAAATTGAATTCCAAATCGATACAACTTCCAGTGAATAATGCATTTATTCTGAATGGAAAGGAAGGTATATAATACTTTTTCGACTGTTCTTGTTTTTCTTCTTTGAGGTTCTATATCTTGTTCGCCCTTTTGTAAATATTTTTTTGAAAATTGTCAAAACATCAGGTTTAGGATCGTCGCATAGTAGCCTGAACTGAAGCTAGCTTTTTTAATTAGAAATCGTCTAATGAAGGTAATGTTGGAAAGAACTTCGCCAAAACAGATGTACGGATTTCTTTATAAGAGAAAAATAAATATGGCAAGTTGGATAAACAAAAATCGTTCGAATAGTGTTTGTTTTAAAAATAAAAAGCCGATTTTTGTTTAAAAAGTGAAATTGAAGTTTTTATATAGAGTGCGTATTTTTTCAGTATAAATACAATTTTTCATGCGAGAAAACGAAATCACAATAAAACTACGCTGATATTATTAATTTATCACATAATAATAGGCAATCTAGTGTTGTTTGAAGTTGTGAATTCATTCACAACCTATGGAATGGAATAATTGTTTACTTCTAAGGCGCCTCGAGGTTGAAACGATTTCCAATGAGTACACTCTTCATTATAATCGCCTGGTACCTGCCGTAGGCGTGATTTGCATGTCAAAAAATATACATTCTCTGTTTCTGTGAAAGAACCACGGAAACCACAATTTGAATCTAGCTCTTTCGTATACTTTCATGGAATACAATTCAGAGGTTTAATTGAACCTAAAATTGGGGTTAAAAGAGGAAACAGTTCTGATTTTTAAACCTTGTTTTCGTTGTAAACGACATGAATCAAATTAAAAAAGTCAAATTTTGAAGATAAAAAAACTTAACTGTCTGTCCTGTGCGGTTAAGTCAGTGAGAGACCTGTCTTAAACGCTGCTCAGTGGGAAATACTTGTAAATGATTTGACACTATCAAACCCAAGTTAAAAGATTTCTCAAAGGAAGCCCCTGAAGAAATTTATCAAAGGGAATATTGGAAGGAACTGACAATAAATATCGCTCAGACGTGAATATCGTATGAATCACAAGGTTGGCAATCATCTAATTATTTTGTTATTCGAGATCTTTCGATATAAATGATGCATTTCCACATCTAAGTCTTCATCAGTTTATATCTTAGATCAAAATATTTATCTGAGCTGGAAGGAGACCTTACTTGAAATTTTGTACCGCGGCTTAAGGAATACTTCATGGACTTAATAATCACACGGAAATGTAAAATGCGCGATTAACGTATTCACGCAAGGCAATGCCTTGCCAACCGCCTTCCCTACCCCCCGAAGGACGAGGTCCAATTTTCCCCTCACCTCCGAAATAGGAGCTCAAAAATAAAAATACAGTGTGTTTATTATATACGGGATTGCCTCTCACCTACACCGAGTTAGTTTACGGGTGAACAAAATTAAAATATTGCTACCTCCGGAAATCCTCTTCAAACAAAAGGAAACTTTTAAAAGGAAAAATATTTTGAAGAGGAGTTTGGATGTCCTGGTTACTTAGCAGCCCATTGCAGTTAGTTTTAAAAAAACGTTATTAAAACAGGCCATGTGATAATAACAAGTCCGAGCTACAAAGCACCTATCAAAGGAGCCTGGAAACGACTCCTTAGAATTTAGTGACAGCATTGTAAACTCGTTTTCAGCATCATACCACTGTAGATGACACTAGCATTGACTCTACACGAGAATCTAGTCGGATACAAAAAAAACCAAAAAAATAAGAATAAGTTAATAATTTCACTAAAACACACATTTTTATTTGTTACGGTTGTTCTCCCAGAAAAAATGCATTACATGCCTACAGGTCACACATGACAGTTTTGTTTTGCATGAGCATTTTATTATATTCGTTTTGCGTTCTTTTTGTTCAAGGTAATCTATTTACTGCATATACTGTATTTAATTTTGCTTTGCTTGGGTCATTTAAGTAGTTTTACCACTGTTTTCACTATTCGCGTTAATGCAAAGTCATTATGAGATGGATTAATGCTATTTTTTTGATATTACATTTTTGTCAATTTCTTTTAAATTGCATTCCTTGGTAACTTGGTTTCCTAGCAACCAAGTCGTGCTGGTATCATCGTCAATGACTTGGCGCGTTGAAACAATTGACGGTTATTTATGGCGACAAAATTGTATCATTTATTCATTCATTAAACAAAGAATTACAATAATATTGAATAAAATATTTAGAAGACCTTCTGTGTTATTCAGATGAAGCTACAGCACCATCCAACCTCAATGACTCTCTGGCGAAGTTTCTTCCTTATCCTGACCTTCGTCTCTCTGGTCACCACAAAATATCTTTTCAGCAGTTGTCTGTAGGGGAGTGTGCGCAGCTATGTCTTCAAGTGGCTCGACAAAATATCTACAACTGTAGTTCCTTTGAACACATAACAGCTACACGTGATTGTCTTTTGATGAAGCTCTCCTGTAAAGATCGTGAACTGCTGATCGATAACTCAAGATCCTTTTATCAACTGAAAGGTAGTTTTTGTTTTTTGTTAGGTAGTACAGCTACAAAAAACATATTGCCAAAAAAAAAAATGAAAGGTTATACAGTCATCCCACAGAATTGTTACAAAGTGAGTGCCAAAGAACTTTTCTCCGATTCCAAAGGACAGTGCTTACTTAACGTTGGTTAATATGTTCATTTTACTGATTGTACACTTCTGACCGGCGTCGCTAAAAGGAAAAAATCTATTTCTCGCGACACTTCAAACCTTAACCCAAAGTTTCAATTTCGCGTGTGATTTGGTAGATCTAGCAGTTGGCCCCTAGTTTTTGATTAAAAAAAAGGAGCTTACCCATCAAATCTCTTCCTAAAAAAACGCAAAATCTGATTACGACAGAAGAAGGAGGGTGAAAGGAGAAAAAGTCGAAAATGATTTTGGCAATTGAAAAGGAATTCTCTTGGCCTATTAGTGTTGTACTCGCCCGATCCCAAATGTGTACTGTATATAATTTGCATATTTCCTAGGCCCAAATGAGACAATGTCCTGTATAGCGGTTCTCTCCTCGACTTCTTTGTCTACAAGCTTCATTCGACCATCCACAGCTTCTCAAATCGCGTCTCTTACCAGCACAGTAGCGACTTTTCAGGATACACCTAAGTTAAAGAACGGTAAGATAATTTTTCCTCCGTCATATACTGGGAGCTTCTAGGAGTGCTAGTAAGGTTATATATCTACCTATACGGCTATTTCCTTCCATTTCACTTTCACAAGCCTACGTCCACAGTTACTACGTGTTTGTGAAATTCAACAATCTTTTGTTTCATCACAGAAAAAGTTCATTTTTCCTGACTAATGTCCTAAGATTTCAGGGCTGCTAGTACATTGAAGGTCCTCCTTTACAGCTATTTACTTCACCTTTGCTTTCACAAGTTAACTACCACAGTTATCATGTGTTGATGAAATTCAACGAATCTTTTGTTTCATTACACAAAAAATTGCATCAATCAAATAAAACAAAAACTTGTGATGAAATTTAAAAGTCTGTGTCGTGATCGTAGACTTACTTTTCCCAAAGAGAGGAGTAAAGATTCCTTCCAACTCTAAAGTATGTAAACAAAGAATGGATTGCTTTGCAACGTTTTCCAAACTAAAGAGGGTTACCTCCTCCTGAAATATTTATACATGTAGGTCGTGCTGTCAAAAATAAGCCTGATACTTCGTTAAACTATGTTATAGCAAAGAAATAGATTACTTCTAACGCTAACAACGAAATTAAATTCTAGGAAGCAATGATCTATATTTTCAAGTAAAGCTGCTACTGAAAAATGAGTCTTGGAGAGTTTCTTATGAAAACAGAAGCAGTGATATGTTCATGGACATATCTTCTACCGTGAAGCAAAACGTAAGTTATTTCATGCACATGTTTTTAAACAGTAAGCTGTGCAAATAAGCTGCAAAACGTCTAGAACTGTCCAAAGAATAAAAACTGAGCTATTTACTATTGATTTAAATCAAAATTTCGTCAGTTCAGGTGTGTTGATACAAGCCTATACGGTGTATGTGTAAGACGTCTTTTTAACAGTAAGATAAAAAATTAGATACCTTTAATTTAGCGCTAAGCTGACATTTCTTATCTCGCCTCTTGTTTATCTACAATTTTAAAGATTTTTTCAGTGGTAAAATATGTGATTCATAATCATGACTAAATCATTGAATGAATATGTTTTTCGTAAATCTCTTTCTTGGGTTGCAGGTCTTGCTGACTTTGGGCAATGCTTCTTCCATTCTGCAAGTATTAGTTCTTCAACTAAGGTAAAAGATATCAAATGATTACAAAATATGAACCTTAGTAAAAAAAAAAAGGTATATTTCTCTCCCTGAGAGGTTTCGCGAATATTTATTCTTTTTCAATCCAAGGAAAAGCATGATTGTATAATTGTTTCCGTTTGTTCTTTAAGAGTATTTAATTTTTTATTTATATATATTTTTTAAACGAAAACAATTAACTTAATAAATGCATTACCCAATGGGTTATTGCCAAAAATAAAAGAAAACAAAACTAAAAATTTTCGCTAAGATAGAAAAATTTAACGACTATAAATTAGTATCAAGGGCGCCATCATTATATCATTCTACCTACATCCTCATTCATTTTGTTGAGATATCATTTTAACCAGGTTGAATATGTTAATTCAAGAAAAATTTTTTCTCTTTTTCTTCCTGAATAGGAATTCAAGTGGCCTGGTTTCCGCAGATATTCGTCTAACGTTTTCAGAGCAGTTCCACATCCGTCATACGAACTATTTTTACAGTTTCCTCTCCGAAAATGAACGCTTAGGGTCAATGCCAATAAGTGTCATCAATGATACAAGTAAGTTAAATATCAAGAAAGGTCTCATTAGGCCATTACAAAGCAAGTTTCAATTGGTGAGGAAAATTACTATAAATTTCCATGTTTTTTGATAATTATACAGCGTTAAATAGGTGATTGCATCAATAAATAACAAGACGATCATTTCCTCTTCCAGTTCCAGGAAAGCCGCCCAGGAAAATAAACGTCACCGTAGGAGGGTCAACGGTGCTTCATGTGTCATGGTCATCTGAGAGAATACAACAGATGATAGAGAACTGGGGACTAAGGGTCATTTACAAAGCCGCTGATAACATTACACGCTCTGTCATAGTGAATGATAACCAATCAGAAGTTAAAATATCAAAACTACAACCTGGTACCACGTACACAATTTGGACCGTGTGCGTGACTTCAAAAGGGTTCGGGCTTCCCTCTAAAGCCCGCAATATCACCACAGCACATCTAGGTGAAACTAGTAAACCAATGAAAACAAAATTAAGAAATATGTCAACCAATTCTCACAGGCGAGGAAAAGAAAAATAATCGAGTCTCTGAGAGGCCCAGCCAGTTCTAAAAGGGCTTCGTAGGCAGACAGAAAGCCCTTCAACTAACTCGGCCTTGCAGTAGGGACTGGAAAACAGAAAATTGTTTTCCTTTTTTCAGATCAAAGAACTTCCTTTCGTGTGCATTTTTGCTTTTTCATGATTTTGTGGCGCTTCCGATTCAAAGTTTTCAATGACGTGTTTATATCTTACGTTTTAATTTTTCGTGGATTTGCCTATGTTTCATATCGCATTCAACATTTATCCATCGAAACGGATTTTCAACCATTTGGCGATGGTTGCAGAAATGTTCAACATGGGATAAGTGGAGTTTAGCAGAGGCCACAAATACATTGAAATACAAAAACTGTTCATCGTAACCACTCAATAAAATATCAATGTGATGTCTTTGTTTTCCGGCATCAGTGTTTAATCAAATGGAATATAATAATGATAAGAATCCAAGTGGGCAGGAGTCAAACCAGCTGGCTGTTTACAAAAGTTGCCCACGACCTCCAGATATCGTGTCCAACATTCTAACCACTCTCTCACTACTTCCGCTTTCTCCCAGTTCACTTGCGGAAAAAAAATTATTCAATAAAATTTCTTGTTTGTTTTTAGCTCCACAGGATATCATCATACATTTCAGAGTGTTACTGATAAATGTGTCATGGGAAGCTCAGCTTGGAAACAAGAGTAGCCAAACTTTTAGGAATTTGTCATCCGTCATAGAAAACAGCGTAAGCAATGTTAAGAAAATCCTAGAGAGCTGTGAATTTTTTGTGCCTTACACAGATGTTGTTAAGGGCCCTGACCAACGCACACAGGAATTTCCTAAACTACTTACTTTTGCGTTCTTTAGTCGAAAATGTATCGCATATCTAGACCATTTTTAGATGGAACAGAGAAAAAGGTGTGTTATACTTGATCAGTGCATTCTACGGACCGTTGTATCTATTTATTGCCTCAACTGATCAACTAAGAAATCAGTTTACAGTAGCTGTTAATATATTGAAAGATTCTGTTTATTAGAGAGGGAGGAATCATTTTAAGGAAGTATTACCAAGGCGAAATACAGTACATCTATGTACGCTCTCACTCTATAGCTTTGCAGTGATGGAAAGTAGAAGTGCTTATGACTTGATTAATCTATTACACCGTTTTACTATCCCCCTAAAGGCATTTCTGCCCTTCACCTACCCCGGTTTTCTTAGCACTCGTAGGCAGACAGAGAATCTACTTAAGTCATTTGCTATTTCCACAGGTTAGAGTCTCACATCAAAATGATTCATTCTATAACAACGTTTCAAGTGTATTATTCAGGTACATAGTATTATTGAATTGGTTAGATTTAGCCTTGCTGCAGGCAAAGTGGATAGATCATCAAGAGATCCAACTCTCAGAGGTTGTAATCAATATCTTCTGTTAAAAACAGACTTCGTAAATATAGCGGGCGTAGTCTAGGCGAAAATGATCACAAGTTTCCTGATTATTACGTTTGTAGAATTGGTGTTGGAACCCAGCGCATTTTTTCCACTCGATCAGCTCTTTCTATGGGCAACATTGCACAGAGTCGCTTACATGATTTGAAGGTCTTTTGCAAAAGTTCGCAAGATGCAACTGTAGGACAACCCACTGAGACCCGCGACGTTTTTCCGAGTGGTTTCCGGGATGGCAGTTTTGTTCTTACAAAAGACCTTCCATTGAGCACATTTTTTACCTTCTCCCTGATCAAAAAAAGGGAAACTTAAATTAGATGCACGTATTTCATACATTTTTTTTTCCTTTCTTTTTTTTTTTTTTCCAGCAACTACAGTGGTGAGACTATGGTTTCCATCGAGGCCCTTTACGATCCAAACAGCAAAATAAGGGACTTTCACACCATATATGAGGCCCTCTACATTGAGCAAAGGCTGCTGAACCTACAAATAGAAGTGATTGATGACAACAGTACGTATTTAAAACTGAAACATGTTATTTTTTCTTTCTATGTTAAGTCCTAACCTGATTTATATTGATATCAATAATTTGCTTGGCTCAAGCACGCCATTGAGTTGCGCTAAACCCGCAACATCCGCGTGTGTGTAAGTTGTAAAGAACTGAATGCATTTAATTGTCATGAGTAACATTCCTAAAATATACTCAGATGCACAATTAGTTGAGACTCGATCCAGAAAATGGCAAGAAGAGGAAATGAAACATCTTCTTAAGGGAATTTTTGCGTAACTGCTGGAGCTTATCCCAGTTTGCATTATCGCATTTCTCCCTAAAATGTATTTTTCAATGTGAGGTATTGCAGGTTACTGCTAGCATACGCATCTTGCTGCTTTTTACTCGATAGTTTGTCAGTGCCTATTTATACCCTCAGACCCTTCCCTTTGAACCCGGAAACAAGTAAGGTAGTTAATAAGGCACGTCGTTTAGGATCGCTACGACTGAGGTAACTTATGATTTGATAGTGATCAGATATCTTAACGAGAACGAAAATAAGCACTACAATCTGACTGGCTCCCAACATGTGACTTTGAAGCTGATTTCGTGGTTCGTGTAGTTCCCCGTTAATATCTTAGAGGCATGGGTTTCAATCCTATCGTAGCCTGAATTTTTCAGGCTTCTCTTCTTTGCAGTTCACCTAGGCGATCATATCTTTGCTAAAAATGAAGCACAGTTACTATTACGTTGGAATTTTTCTAAGTTTGTTTTGTCATTCGTTTCTCATCTATAGTTCCAGGAAAGCCACCCCAAAATGTCACCTCAAAACCGCTAAGTCCGTCAGCCATCAGCGTTACCTGGGAAATTCCTCGATCGAACCACTGTGAGGTTTTCCCACTTCAAGGATTTCGTATTTTCTATTCTTTACAAACAAATTTGACTAATATTCGATTCGTGGACGTGAAAAGCCCTTCAAATCATATCGTCATACAAAATCTGGAAAATTTTGAAAATTACTTGCTATGGGTGCAGACAATGACTCCACGAGGCCTTGGGCCGAAAAGCACAGCAGGGTTAACGAGGACGTTAGAAAAAGGTGAGAGAGCAAAAAAATTATTTTATAAGAAGTTCTCTCACAACATTTCAAGTCATTTTTGTATTGTTGTCCGATAGGCCAGTTGTGGCCCATTCTTTCCCAATTTAGATACAGGTCGCATTTAAATTTTCTGCTGCGTCGGTTTTAAGTAATCTATGATGTCGTTGCATTCTACACGATGCTGTAGATTGCTTTTCTTTTTAACCTTAAGTGTGAATAAATAGAGTGATAAGATACATTCCAGTATGAAAAGTTAGAGAATATGTGACTTGCTAGTTCTGAGCCGATGTAAAGAGTTCTGAAGGCTTCTTTTGCCCTTAATCCTGTTATAGTTGTTCCTATCAACGCATCAGTACGGCTGATTAACAAGGAATGGACAGATGAGTTGTTAAATTCAACATCGATCTTCTTCATGAATCTAACAAAGCAGTTACAAACTCAGGTAAGTAAGGTTGGAGCGTCTTATACAACAGATTTTCTGATGAAAAGAAAATCTACCCACGCTTTCATCTTGGCAAAATCTGATCAGCCCTTGTTTGTTTCTTTTACAGGTGGCAGGTCTTTATCCAAATGAAATACATCTGCGAGATATAGTCATTCATCGCTTCAGGTAACCTTGTTACATGCAAAACTCTCTTACCCAACCATCACCAAACAATAGAATTTCCGTTTATGGAACAGCCTTGAGACTCAAAAAAGTGTCCCTGGATAGAGGCTCCTTCAATGAGGCGAACAGATATAGTCGGGAACAGTATCTGTGTCCCTTGAATGTAAGTGCCCCCTTAATGGGGATGTCCCAAAAGCAGGTCCTGCCATAGGTAATTTTGTTCATTTAGTCCCACACTCCTCCATTCAGCCATCCTTTGAGTCATTAAGTCAAAGAGTCAGTCGTTTTAAGGGTTTGTTTTCGTTTGCATTTCGTTAAATTGATAGATCTCTCCCTACATCATCACGGTGTCGTTGTTGCCTTCTGGTTTGTAATAATGACAGGTAATAACAGAAAAGGCTATCCTTTTTTAGTTTACGGCTCAAAATTTATCTCAATTACTCTAGGCACGAGTTAATACCTATCTCTTATCACTTTAGGAATTACAGTGGTGAAGTCGTGGTTGATATAGTAATTACCTTTGGTCAACAAGTGGAAATGGAACAGTTTATAACTCTTTACCAGGCACTCTACAGAAACGGCTCAGTTGGGGACTTATCAGTGCACCCTATATGGGACAATAGTACGTTTTTGTATGGTTCTGTTTCTTTGTTAGTTTTCTTTTTTCTTTTTTTCAATTATTCATTTAGTCATAGATATTCCATTTCCAAATTATGAAAATGAGTTTTCATGATTTTTTTTCAGTTCCAGGAAAACCTCCAGAAAACGTACTAGCTCTTGCCTCAAGTACAACAAGCATTCGAGTGAAATGGAACAGGGTCCCACGTGACTCCGATATCATACAGTTTAAGGTTTATTACGAAACAGCAAACACTCAAAATGAAACCACCTCAATGATTAACGTCAACGTAACAGAAGACAGCGTGGAGATTAGAAGACTCAAAAATTTCGTCAACTATACCGTCTGGGTGAGAAGTGTTTCAAGACAAGGTCTTGGTGTCTCCAGCCTTCCGATCTACGTCAGAACATTGGAAGATGGCAAGGATTGTCTCCGTTCTTTAATTTTTAACTTGTCCTCTTAGATTTCTTTCCGGTCACGTGAAACCTTTTCCCAGCTTGATGGAGAAAACTGATTGACTTATTTCTTTCTTTTTTTTATATACGAACACAGGAGACATTTACCTTGAAATTTGTTTATCTTAATTCCACAAACTATGTTTTTAACAGAGTTTAAAGTTCGAAATAAGTATTGTATTCATAACATGGGTCTTGCTGTTCTTCCTTTTTTTTTTCAATTTAGTTGTCCCAATCAACTTGACAGTTCGTTTCACCAGCATGAAATGGAATGTAAATCTTTCCAATCCAGAGAGTGATAACTTCAACAACCTGTCTAAAATAATACGAGAAAGTGTAAGAAAAGTTGCTATGCTTAGTTTCTACTGCGAAGATTACACCGTTTAAAAGGCCCTTATCATTTTAAACAGAATAAGTACTGCATGTTGCATGCACACTCGACATATGACCTATTGACAATTTTTGTTTAGTCAAATCCCAAATACCCCTTCTGAATCGGCTAAATTGGCTACATAGGATCATTTTTATACTCTCCTTGGCAATCTTTTGAACAAAGCAGTGAAACAAAAACGTTTTTACAAAAACAGGTCAGGGTTTTTCAGTCTCAGCGGTAACCCCAATCGAAATGTGCGGAAGGGAGTTTCTAGCCTATCAGTTTTATCTAATGATATGCATCAAAGATGCATAGATATTTTTCACCCCACCATTTAAGCTTATTAAAGACTTGAAGGAATTAGTATAAGCCTTGGCCAGTCACAGCCTCTCAACATTTTATCATATTTCCCGATGAAATTAGCTCATGCATTCAAACGAAGGGACAAGAAAGGCAAAATGGGGATTAAGTTGATCAAATACGCTGTTCTTCCTCAGGTATTTGTATTGTATGGCCAGGAGTCGAGCTATCTACGAGATGTGCAATGTCATCGGTTTACGTAAGTGGCAAGATATTTCAAACAATATCTCGCACCTTGATTCATTCACGAGAAATTTGATTATAATCGTTAGTAGGGAAGATTTTTAATCGAGTCTCCAGCCTAGTGCGATATTGTCATCCGTGTACTTTGAGTTTTCATAAATTCCTTGAGGTGATTTCTTTGCCCTTTGATTTAACCCTGATGAAACTTGGATTTTGTGTTCCGACAATCACTCGAAATTCGCTTGAAATGATATCATAAATAAATTTACCACCCCCTTAGCAATAGCACATTAATACTGAAAGTATTCATTTATTTACATTTTTTCAGAAATGGAAGTGTCTTGGCAGATATGACTATCGTTTATGGTCAAAATGTGGGACCCCAACAGTTTGGTATTATTTACAAAGCATTGTATCAAGATGGAGGAATAGGAAACTTGTCCGTTCAACCGGTCAGCGACAATGGTACATAATATTTTACATGAAGGCCATAATCAAATATAAAATCCTAAATAAGATGACCTACCCTGCTCTGAAATATTGAAGTTGGGGGCAAATATATAGGATAGGAACTGTATCTGTATCCTGAGAAAATACAGGACGGTTCTCAACAGGACTTGACCTCGTTCCTTGAATTTTTCATTTTTTTTCTTTCAGTGCCTGGTAAACCGCCAACCAACGTTACCGCCAAATCTAAAACCTCCACCGCCATCGAAGTCACTTGGCTATGTATCGACTGTCAACAACACAACTTCACTGTAGGATTTCTTGTATCCTATAAACCTAATAGCAATAACCAGACAGTAGGTCGATCTGTGAACAGGACTGTAAGAGAGCTCTTGATAACTGGGCTGAAGAAGTACACAAACTACACGATATACGTGACCAGTATAACGATCTGGGGACAGGGTTTATCGAATGAACGACTGTCTATACGAACACAAGAAGATGGTAAGTGTAGAGAAACCTACGGACTCCCGCTGAATAGTGTTAAAAGGAAACTCGTGGGGCTTTTTTTTAAGGACACCGTCAGGACAAGTACTATGCGACACTGATGGGACTGCAATTTAAGGGATAGTATTGAATAGACACCTGCAAGACTGTATTAAATAGGCATGCACGTGACTGTTTCAAATGAATACCTGCAGAACTGTTTTAAAGGACACCTGAAAGGGCATAATAATAGACGCTTGCAGGATTTTATTCGATGGACACCCGCACGACTATATGTAAAGACACCCGCGGGACTCTCGAGCTCGCTTGCGCCCGCCTTATACAGCTTGAGACAATTGTGCAAATGTAGTTAATTGTTTTATTTCTAAATATAACAGTGGAGTAATTAGCAACATTTCGAAGAAGGTCGTTTCAAGCATTAATTGCTGGAATTAGGTGAAAAAGTGATATCAAACTTAAACCAGACCAAAGTGAAACTCGAATTTCCCACTAAGCTGTACATTTCATATGGGTTTTGTATAGCCAACATGTTCCACCCCGTAGAAAGAGAACACATTTTCTGCCTAGCGTTCAAATTTAAAGCCATTAATAGGAAAAATGGCAAATTATCCATCAGCATCATGTGAGGTTTTTTTTGACACTATGCAGAACTGACACGTCTCCTATATTTCAATTTAAGTGCCCAGTCTTGCTCCAAAAAATCTTCGCGCGCATAACACAAGCTCGACAAGCCTTCAAGTAGCCTGGGAACCACTTCCTGTCAGTCAAGTCAATGGCATTTTGTTGGGTTACAAAGTGACTTACAAGAAACACGAGGTAATACACGCCTTAGAGCAAAGCGTGAACGCGACGGTCAATTTCACCATACTCATTAGATTGGAAAAGTTCACAGTTTATGATGTAAATGTTTCGGCGTTTACTCGTGTTGGGAACGGACCAGAAGCCAATGTGACGGTATCGACAGATCAGGACGGTGAGAAAAAGTAATTTTAGTCATTAAACATTGGCAAGGTATAAAAAGTACTTTAAAAAAATTGTAGTATTATTTTATATCATGACATGTTCATCAGTTTGATCCTAGGAAAACTAACTTTGGAGAAGGGATCAAATGAGAAAGATTTACCAGAAACGCAACTTTAGCGTGACTCTCGTTTGTTTCAATTCATAACAGTCACGTTGTGAAAAGTAAGGACACCTCGCCCTCTGAAGTTTGTGCAGCTACACTTGGAACAAATCGTTGTCTCTGGAAGTTTCGAGTTTGAAACTTTTTATTCAAGACAGCAAACGTTGGTCCAAACTGAAAAAAAATTCTCCTACAACATAAAAGCCTCTTGATTTGATTGAAGAAGGACCACTCTACTAGGGCAACTTTTTCTTGTCCCAAGAATTTCCCCTGGATGGAAGTTTTACTGTATAACCTTTGGAGTTGTTTTCTTGATGGAAGACCACTCCTCAGGGACATTTTTCAAGTCCCAGGGGGTGCTGTGGTGAAAGAGACAATAAATATCGTGTCAGTGACGTGTTTAAGGTTTTAATAGTAAGGCCAAACACTGATACAAGAACAATAAGCATTTATGAGTCTTTTCAAGCTAATGCGAAACTTTTTTCGTGGTTATGATTTTTTTTCGTTAGTTCCCAGTCTTCCACCAACCAACCTTGCAGCATATAACACAAGCTCGACGAGTTTGATGGTGACCTGGAATCCCGTTCCACAGGGATTCACTCACGGGATTGTTCTGGGATACATGGTGTTGTACAAGAGAGAGAGAGATGTAAATGAGAGTTACTCAAATATAACAAGCGTGGTAACCTCTGCACAGCTCACCAATCTTGACAAATTTACGATGTACAGTATCAAAGTTTTGGCGTTTACAATCAAAGGAAATGGAGCGATGACAAATTACACTTATGAGAGAACACATGAGGATGGTTAGTACAATATTCCATATTTCAAATGTTATAACATTTCTGTGCATAAGTTCTTCGTATCTACATGCACAGATGAATTCAAGAACACAATCTCTCTCAGTATTTTCATCAAAACAGAACACTGAATCCCGTTGTTTTACACAAGTTGTTTAGGTGTAGGTTGTTTAGCGGTTTCTGTTTATAAATTTGCGTTATGATTATACTCCTGGCCCCAGTTGTTCGAAGGGAGGATAACGCTATCCGCTATCCAGCGGATAAATGCCAACAAAACTTGCTGCACTATACACTGGATAGATTTTTATCAAGTGGATAGCATTATCCACCCTTCGACCAACGGTGGCCTGGAGGTTAAAACTGTACATGCGTAATGAGCGGTTACATATCCCCCGCATGGAAACAGTTTTAGAATAAGTCATAATGTGTGATTCATTTGAAAATGGATATTTTAAAATCCGTTTTGATCTTTTTTGATTACTTCATTAAGGCAAAAAGTATGTGATTCGTTTTCGATGATATACATTTACACCCCTCGAATCCATCAACAGTTTGGTTTATTCCATTTTATAGCTCCCAGTCTGCCACCCGAACAACTTGCAGCTCAAAATACCAGTTCAACCAGTTTATCGGTCACGTGGTTACCTGTACCTAACGGATTCGTGCATGGCATCCTACGGGGTTATCGTGTGCTGTTTAAAACAGATCAGGAAAGTTCTTACCGCAATGTGACAACAGGCAATCAAAGCTTTGAATTGACAGGCCTTGAGAAGTTCACTAATTACACTGTTAAGGTTTTGGCGTTTACTAGCATTGGTGATGGAAATAAATCTGACCCTGTCATCGTGCCGACTGATGAAGATGGTAAGAATCCTCTAAATCTCATTGGGTAATGAATCTACAAACTTAGGCAAATAAACGCATATCGTTTAGAGTATGTATGCTGTTACAAAATAGCCATGGTAGATACTCGCACGCATTCATTAGTCAAAAACCGATCATCATTGCATAGTAAGCTTTTAAAAGGCCCAAACATCTTAAAGGTATTTCGTAAAAGCAATAGACTTTACTGCTTATCAGTTTATTGAGAAAAAAATTAATTCAGAAGTCGAAGAAACGCGAGAAAAGTTTTTCAATCACTCGCCTCGGTCACTAAGCTACAAATTTGATTTTTGTTCTGTTAATAACACCCTAAGTGAATTTTCACTGATGCAAGTAGATAGAGAGTTTCTTCTAAAATAAATACCACGCTCATCAGAATGAATCTAACTTACCTTGGAATACGAAAATTAAATGCTTGTGGTGAATCCACATTTCTAATTCTGTAAAATTTCGATTCCACCCAGCTGTTATTTTACTTCACTACTACATGACTTTGGTTTAGAGCCTCCTACAAATGAGCTCGCATCCATTTGGTGTTCTCTCTTTAAAAAAATTATTTGATTCTTTAAGTCCCAACTAGCCAACCAAGTCGGCTCAGGGGTCGTAAGTTTCCTAAGCAATCAACAGACCGCTGCAATGTGGTTAAAGCCAAGAAAATCTTTATCACTATCAGGGCTGCATGGAAATTCAGTCTAATTGTTAAGGTTTTATTTTGTAGTTCCAAGTCTTCCACCTCAAAACGTGAGCTCTTTCAACACAAGCTCGACTAGTATCCGTGTAAGCTGGCATGAGGTGCTCCATGGCTTTGTCCACGGCATTCTACTCGGTTACCGCGTTCTGTACAAAGAAGCTAATGGATCAAAGAATCAAAGCGTTGTTTCAATCTCAGCAAATGTGAAATCAAAGGAATTGCAAGGATTAGAAAAATTCACCATCTATGAAATTTCAGTCTTAGCATTTACAAGAATTGGAGACGGAATCAACTCTACTGCACTATTCGTCTCAACAGACGAGGACAGTAAGTTATGGATAGCAAAATAACATCAAATATATTTTTGAAGATTACGTCAAGCCCTTTGTTGCTTTGCTCTGAGGAAAGAATAACGCTCAAAAAGTCAGCTTTACAAGGGAAACTCTTCGTGATTGCCAATTTGTATTATCAACTCAGTTGACAAAGACAAATTGTCTTGTAATATCCTCACCGACGTAGCACCACAATTTCTTTAAAAACTTAACTCTTTCATTTATTCAGTATCAATCAATCAATCAATCGTTTATTTACCCACGTAGCATTTAATGAGCTGGAAAGCTCGTTCAAAATACGTACGTGCTATTCATTGTTCCTTCTCCTATACAGATGGAGTGCAGACTGAATGAATAACAGAAAATCTAGATACATTGCATTTAGCACACACCATGCGTTTTTCCCACTCATGCACTTGGACTCACGCATGTGCCTTTACTTATGACCCAAGATGAACGAACCCCTAATTTTTAAACTTAGACCATTTGTAGAATAGGTAATTTAGTTTTAAATGGGTTGTATCAGTATCGCTCTAACGAAGGGCTAACGCTCGAAACGTCAGCTTTTTTTACTCTTTACGGTGGCTAATTTACGTTTTCAACCCAGTTGTTAACACTAAATCACCTGCTATACTCTCCCACCGACGCAGCACCACAGTTTCTTTAGAAACTTACCCCTTTATTCATTTGTAGAATACCTGAGCAATGAAATTTCGGAGAGATCAATCAGACTGAACTGTATATAATCTTGTGTTTATTCCATTCAGCCAATGCTAACAGTATCTGATTAGTGACATACATAATGATGACTAATTATACGTACATAATTTGCAATTAATGTATTGATTTCATTACATGAAAAACTGTAAATGGTCATAACCAAATTTGGTCAGATCAAATCCTCACAGGACAGCTGTTTATGTAACACCGAAGAAAAACAAATCTTCTTGTGTCTTCTATATATTTCAGTACCCAGTCTACCCCCATCTAAAGTGACAGCGCACAATACCAGCTCTACCAGCCTTCAGATGACCTGGGGTGAGGTACCAAAGGGATTTATTCATGGAATTCTCCGGGGGTACCGAGTCTTCCACAGGAGGACTGATGATGAGGAAAGCTACTATCTTAACTCCACCACAGAGCCAACCGAGCGTAAACTTCACATCACAGGCTTGAAAAAGTTCACGGAATATTCAGTGAAAGTGTTGGCTTTCACAATAAAGGGCGACGGAGAAGTGTCCAATAACATTTCTGTTATGACAGATGAAGATGGTAAGATTCAAGTTCATCTTTCAAGCATTTACACAATGTTTGAAAGCATATAACTTAAGCCTCTGCTTCCATCCAATTTGCAAAATTTTCGAAAAACCTAAACAATAGTTTAGGCGTAGGTGTGTTGTGGAAAAAGCCTGCTTTCTACTCGCCTAACCTAAAATTGCTCTTAATTCCCTAGTACAAGGCTTTCGTAAAGTTATTACACGTGCTCTGTAAGCCATTAAACTGCTTCATTCCAACGATGAAAACATAATAATTATGCCTTCATGTGGATAACACATTTTTATGGCCTTTTCCTGAAAGGGCTGTTGTGTAAGAAACAATTTAGAGAAAGGTAAATAAAGCTTGGTAGAGTGTAGAACCAAGATAATAAACGGTGGGGGTTTACATCGGGGAGATAGGAATGTCTCTTTGCTACCCCCCTTCACGCCACTGTGTTTGTGCCAGTTCCCAGCTCTCCTCCTCAAAGTGTCCGCTCATTCAACACAAGCTCTACAAGTGTGAACGTGACGTGGCTGGAGGTTCCCACCGGATTTGTTCACGGTATATTACTGGGTTACAGAGTATTCTACAGTATAACCCAACACCAACCTACAAGTGTTCCTTACACCATTGTGTCTGCCAACAAACTGTCCAAGGAACTAACGATGTTGAAAAAGTTTACTAACTACACGATACAATTGGCTGCCTATACCAGGATTGGAGACGGAACAAAGTCACCGTCATTCATAGTTTCTACTGATGAAGATGGTATGAAAAAGTTCACAATTTCTACAGCAAGGTCGTTTCCGTTGTTTTACGTCGATGTTCCCGTATATTAGGTGTTATTATTTAGATTAAAGCACACGTACTTTATTTTGAAATACATCAAAAGTGTAAACTGGTTTAACAGCTGCTTCAAAAACAATCTAATGCAAGAGAATATGAACTTTATATTCTCTTGTATGATGCAAACTGATTAAATGATATTTTACACGCAAAGAAAGAGCCGGCTATAAAATGGGTCAATTTACATGATAAAACAAAGTATTAACAAGAACCAAGAGAATATCAGGAACAGGAATGCGCACTAAAATTAGATTTTAAAAAAATATCATTGGAAAAGAGGTATTTATGTGGAATAAGTTCTCTCAGTTGATATTCCCTTGTTAGAACCAATGGCGTTTAAGTCATACATTAATCGTGGAACACTAAAGATAAAGCAAACAAAATTCATTGTGTAACATAATACCCAAATAATGTTACACTTTGGTCAACGCCAAGTGACATTTTCATGTTCTCGAGCTCCATGCAGTTTGAATGTTTGACTTCATCTTCCTATATGCTACTTAATACTTACTCTGCTTTGATTGGCTTATTGATTTATTACTTTGCTCTTTGTGTCAATACACTCACTTGAAATGAAATTGCCTCTTTCCTTAGTTCCCAGTCGTCCTCCTCAATATCTCTGGGCAAACAATATCAGTTCAACAGCTCTAAATATCACGTGGAACCCAGTACCAACAGGATTTGTTCACGGCATATTACGAGGTTACCGAGTACTATATAAAGAAACGAACAAGCCTTCAGCACCGTTTACAAAGATCACTGTTCCTCCCAGGGTCAGAAACATAGAAATAAAAGATCTTAAGAAATTTACTAACTACAGCATAATGGTCCTTGCATTCACCATAAAAGGAGATGGTGCTCAGTCTCCAACGATCAAAGTTTCAACAGACGAAGACAGTGAGTATCAGTGAGATATTTTAATTTGGCTACAATCGTCATAAACTTACCATTTTTAATTTTTTTAATCCAGGGCTATACAAAGTTTCTCCTTTTGTAATACCGTAGTTGTGACGCAGTAGGCTTCTGGTCAAGAAACTGGTTCTTAGTTTACTTCAGATCAGCCTTAGCAGTTTTAAAGTGAGGAAGAATAGTTTCGTGAGTTTTGTATCCTCGATGGGAACTTAGAATTTAAATTTTCCTTCACCCGTAAGAACATCCTTTCCCTAAGAACCAGTTGCGCTCGCAAAAAAACAGAAACTCTCATAATGATAGGTTGGGAATACATCAGGCCCTATCTCACCTTACCCTCCTCCTCTCCCCCCCCCCCCCCCCGTGTTACATGTTACAGGTGGATCACGTCTCAGTAAACTCAGTAAAAATTATTTCAGTTCCAAGCGAGACGCCACAAAACGTTTACGCCAGGGATGAGGCGAGCGCCACAAAAATCTACGTGTCATGGCAAAGTCCACCCGTGCCCTCCCTACACGGTATTCTTCGTGGCTACTTTATATGGTATAGCATCATTAGACTTGGCATTAATGATAAAACACCAGTTTTTCCAAATGACTACGTCAAGAAGCAATTATCAGCGTCTTCGAACGACGACGTACTTATTGATCTAGAGAGCTACGCTAAATATGACATAAAAATCGCAGCTTTTACTAGCAAAGGACATGGACCCACTAAAGACATAACCACAAGTTAGTATCATTTGTTTCTATTTGTAACTTTAAGTGAGTTTCGTGGTAGCCAAATAGTAAGGGCGTTCGTTTTTAGATCGAGGGTTCCAGGTTGCAGCCTTGATCTTCTTTGAGGATGCTAACCCAACACTGCTTTTTCTATATGTGAGTATAGATGGGAATTGGCGAATCGTTGGGAAACCTGGCTTAATCCTGGGGGCTAAACCCAGGGGGTTTAATCCTGGGAGTCTAATCCTGGGGGTTTAACCCTGGGGGTTTAACCCTGGGGGTTTAACCCTCGGGGTTTAATCCTGGGGGTCTAATCCTGGGAGTCTAATCCTGGGGGTTTAACCCTGGGGGTTTAACCCTGGGGGTTTAACCCTGGGGGTTTAACCCTCGGGGTTTAATCCTGGGGGTCTAATCCTAGGGGTTTAATCCTGGGGGTTAATCATGGGGGTTTAATCCTGTGGGTGGACTGAAATGGACTGGAATCTTACCCAGGGGGGCAGAAGCTTTGCTTCTAGTCGTCTAATGCTATTCTGTAACTGAAGTTATTTCCTAGCTCGCCTATGAGATTTTATCACCTCCATGTTACTCCACCACCTGGTCCTACTTTGACGCAAGGTTACAAACAGTAATTTCATAATTTTCATCCAAGTTGTAAGCCGTTTTAACTAACCACAATTTAGTCTTAGGTTGAGGAGGCGTGTCGTTTTTTAAAAACGACACAAACAACTGTAACAATAGTCTTTCCACCGACCCTGCACTCAACTTCAGCAAATGGAAAGATGGAAAGATGCAGTGAGGCTGTGATTAAACCTTTGTCTCTCTTCCAGGAACCTGCAGATGTCGCTCTTCCATTCCAACAAACTGGTGGAACAATCCTCCATACGTAAGCTCTCAACCTAACAGCAACAGCAGTAAGGATAGTGGCATTATACCAACCATCTTGGAGCAAATAGTAACTCACTGCTGCCAAACCTGCGCTGAGTTTGGTTCCACGACAGTTGACTTCACCACTGATGCGGACGGGTTAGAGGCCAAGAAATATGGCGTCATAGAGGTCAAGGACGCTATCAGCACCAAGACGATGATTTCTTTTGGGATTGCTGGAGTGATGCCACAGGAGATCTACCATAGTCCGGATGGCAATGCCGAGTATATACCAATTATGGAGACACCAGGCGTGGCGTTTATCATTGCTGAAAGAAGGTGGGCCAGGCCCGTGAGAAATTCTTGAATATCACAGGCTGACATCAGAGCGTCAATAGACTACCACTCAAAATATTCATTTCATAATGAACTCTCTTCTCTGCCCGATCCAGTTTCGGAACCAAAAGGGGTTTTCCATGAAAATTGATGTACATTGACATCATCTATGCTAAGATCATCTTATTTTCATTTATCAACGCCACTAACTCGGCGTCAAATGACAACTTACATTTTCCCCATGCTTCTGTCGTCGTTATTTCAAAATTCGTTGCTGTGTCATTGCAGAGCACCCATCGCTAGTTTCTCCCCACTTTTTTGTCGACTCATCTCCTTACTTGAAATGCCTTCATACACAACATCGATCGGCAAATACAACAACTCCGGACCGAAATAGAGACGAGCTGTCGTTTAGTTAAAGAATGACATAAAATTAGTAAATTTAAAATAGTTTGAAATATCATTGTAGTCTATCGCGACATTGCAACTGTTTTAAATTATTTACATCTTGTAGTAGCTTTAAATACAGTATATATATTCCTGTGTGTTCTGTGCAGAGATATTCACAAGGAAGTCCTACTCGCGATCCTCAGCTGCTGGCCTGCTGTAGTTATTGCCTGTTTTATGACATACCTCGCTGGAATCGTGGTGTGGGCTTTGGTAAGTTACTCATATGAATCAAATAAAAAGCAGACCGTCTGGGCAAGAAGGTGCTAGCTAAGTACCCAATAAAATTCCTGGAATCGGAGACTGCGCTAAAAGACAATAATCTACTGTGAGAGTCTCCTCCAAAATAGAAACCTCAAGGCAGATAACGTTCCAAATGCTTAAGTGAAGGAGATTTCACCAAAAAGGATATAAACAACAAAATTTAGCCAAAAAAAAAAACAGATACAAATAAGTTAGCTTGAGACTTCTCCTCCCAAATACACAAACTTTCCTGGTGGGTGGTGCGTAAAACGGTACACTGTACAAGGAGGTCAAATTGTCTTCTCACGGCGCTCTTGTTTTTGTGCAGGACATGAACTGGAATCATGTTGACTTCCCCAAATCTTTCTTAGCGGGATCACTGGAAGGATTCTGGTGGTCGTTTGTTACTATGACAACAGTTGGGTAAGCACTTTCAGCTTGTAATAGTTGACTCAAAGTGTGCTCCTGATATCAGTTTGTTACTCGCATTATTAATGACCGCATCCACATACATTGTCCGTTTTCGCTTACAAGAGGACTAAGCAGGGGAAGCCCTACCTCGGTGCGAGTGTTATCGAAGGGCAAAGTAAATATTTCCCATGAAATGACTTCCTTAAGAAGTTGAGTTGGTATTATTAACTGAGTTGATAATTTAAATTGGCCACCGTAAAGAATGGCTCGAAACGTCAGATTTGAAACTCTTTACGGTGGCAAATTTACATTATCAACTCAGTTGATAATACTGAACTACCTTTCTATACTCCCCCACCGACGTAGCAGCACAGTTTCTTTAGAAACTTACCCCTTGATTATTGTTTTCCTCAAGGTTTGATTCCTAATAGTTCTATAATCCTTCAAAGTGAATACTACTTCAATTATGTAATATTCGACATTGGATCTCAAGGCCCGTCAATGTAGCTAGAGACAAAAAGAAATGACCGCTACGTCAAAGGTTGTTAGTTTCTGCCAATTGCGTCCCTTAGACAAAAATGCTGCTTTGAACAAATAGAATGTTACCTACCTGTTACCTACTATCAAATACATTATCTTTGGATATTAGTTTATGTTTGTTTGCCTCAAAAACCTGGCTGTCTTGCGTTATCAAAGAAATTGGGTTATTTCAGAAAGCTAACACTTTTCATATCTGTCTTTAAATTGTAAAAACATTTATGTGCTATGAGAGTGAACGAAATTATATCAAAATTTTGTTTTCGTGGTGATGGTTTTCTTTTAGGTACGGTGATAGAATTCCAAAGTCCATTCCCGCGCGGTCATTTGCCTTTTTGTGGACTTGGACTGGTATCGCCACAATAGCTGTTGTTACAAGCAGCATTACAGCTTCTTTAATGAGTATGGTGTTCCGTTCAGAAAAGATGCTATATGGAACAAAGGTAGGAGCGCTGGACAAGCCGATCGTAACATCTTTAAATTTTAAACTTTGAAAGAGTATGTTATGAATAGAGATCTCAGTAACGTGGAAAAAAAAAATAACATTACTACAGTTACGTGGAACATTATGACCTATGTAATAAGATATTTGGAGTTTAATCAATTGCGTGTTTTCTCGAGCTTGAGACTTCCAGTTGACAGCTGGCAGAGGCAAAGTGTTACAATGTTGTTAAGACTTTGATTGTCATCGTGTTAACCAGCTTCTAGCTCTCAGAACAGCACGCTTCAAAAAGGCACATCAGCAGTTTTCAGCAGGCGACGATGTAGTCTTCTCACATTGTCAGAGTCAATACTACTCACAGATCGGTTTAATCAGCCATTGTTAAGGCCACATCAACCAGATCTACTTAAAACAGAGAGATAGGAGATCCGTTACACCCAATTTAGACCAGCGCTTTGTTCTGCGTTCTAATCCAAGTCATCGTGAGGTATTCTTACGCAGGGAATGTTTTTTTAATAATGCCTTTTCCAACAAAAAAACAAAAAAAGATTAGCTAATATCAATCAGCTCAGAGGAGGAGAGAGGAGACTGAGTTACCTATATTTGGGAAAGCTTCCATTACAGAAAGAATGGCAACACTTCTAATTACCCTAGGATACTGAGACTGGGGTGAATTCCGCGGCTGATGAGCCACTTGGCTAGTAAGACCTAACCTTTTAGCGCGAGTCATTCTTTCTAACGTCAAGAAAATGTTCTTGCTCAATGGATTACCATATTCCTTTATTTATGGGGCTGCGCTTATGTGCTGCGCACATGGAGCTCCGCTTTAAAGACAGGACTAGGCGAAAAGCGGCTGCTGTAAATGATTTTCAACCACCCGAATAACCCACGTCTCTAAAGTTGTTTTCTTTTATCTGTTCAGTTGGCCGCCATTTCTAACTCCACTGAATACAAGCTGGGACTCAGACGAAATGCCATATTAGACGCAGGTGAGTGTAGTTACACCAATGTGGAATAACTCCTGCAGCACCGATATCAATATTGTTAACTGGGTTTGTAAAAGAAAAAAACAGTTTAGGCAGTTTAGCCACTTTCCTGCCGTACCTTTTGGCTCAAGTAATATTTCCAACGAATTTGATTTAGCGGCATCCATGACGTCACACGATAAATGGCCATTAGCTTGAATACAAGACTGATACTCATAGAGTATATTACCAAATGATAAGTTAGCTTTAAAAAAAACTCACCCTCCCAAAAAAAACTCAGACTCAGCGACTCAAAGTCGTTATGTAAAATGTTCGGGTTTACTGCTACTGATTTGCGTATAAGTTTAACTATTTGTGATTGCATGCAGATATTAAAGTAACTTAACTATGATACATTCACCAAGACCAGCTCTCGCTGAAAAACTTAGAGTGACAATGGAAGTGTAAAAGGTGGCTTTAGGGAGAGACCTCGTGACCTTGTGACCCTTGACCTTGTGATTGGTTTTCTGGACTTTGGGTCGAAGGTTCTGAGTTCATACTCTTTCCATGTTATCAGGTATGTGTGGGTATCAACAAACTGTCAAGAATCAAATTCTCGCATGCATTCTGGAATGGACGTGCATCCCATCCAAGAGGAAAAATACTTAAAGATAGTGTGAGAACGTGTTACTAATCCTCTTTTAACTCACAACGACTTACTTTTCTTCTTTCAGACCGATCATACGGGAACTTGTATGATATTTATGACGACCTTGAAAATAACCGGGTACATGCAGCACTTTTGGATTCGTACTCGACAGCGAGTGAGAGCAAGTTGTTCAGCAAGGACTGGATCCGAGTGATAGAGATTATACCCGTCAGATACGAATCTGCTAATGGCCTGGTACTGACCGGAGATGCCACTAGATTGGCGCGCTGTTTTCGGCGCTACGTGAGATCGGAAACAGACAGCATTCATAGAATTATACAGAAAAAAGTTGGATCAATTGAGGTGAGGGTAATCAGGACAGGAACAACTTTGGCTTGATAAAATTCTTTAGTTATTTCATATTTAACTCATCAGTCATACACAGTCTTGCACTTATGTAGTCATTTTAAAGCGGGTGGAGGCAAGCGCGAGGCGGACATGAGGAGGATTGGAGAAACTCTTCCTCTTGCGCATAATTTTTTCTTGACTTCCCCTAGCTAGCAATCGCCTCGCCCTCGCCTTCACACGCCTAATAAACGCAAAAAAAGACATCTTTTCTGCAAGCTAGCTGCGTGTGGGAGAAGTGGTATCCCATGATAACTTTCAAGACCAGTAACAGCACAGCTAAACCATTGACAAACAACTTCAACTTTTCGTTCCATTTTACAGGCAGGTGATGTTCCTTTCGCCGTGAAGACATCTTCAGAGTTGCTGACGGAAGAGTCTTACGTGTATGTCAATACAGTCATCATCCTCGGTGCATCCTTAGGTGTCTTCACTCTATGTGGTCTCCTGTGGCATTATTGCTTCTACAAGAGGACGCTACCACCAAAGTCTTCTGAGTCAGGTATAAGATGATGAAACTACACCGATTTAATTCTCCGCGATTTATTTTGTCGTAACACGAGAAAAGATTACTCTCCTTCAATCGCACCACAAGTTTCTTGGAATCTGCAGTGTCATAATATATTTTTCCCTTTAGTACCTCATTTCCGGGAGGTAAATATGATTGCATCAGTCTTTCATTGGCATTTGGAGATATGAAAAGCGGTTTGTCATTTTAAATTATCACTTTTGTTGACAAAGAGGAGGTGTTCATGTACTTTGGCTCCACCCTCCCCCCCCCTCCCCATCTTCTACTTGCGCTGGCACGTAACATCGTGTGAGGTTAAGAACCAGTGTCCAAGGCAAGATTGAAGTGAGCCTCTAAAACCAGAATCACAGAAACCTTCACTTGAGCGAAAGTTAGCACGGTGGGTTTTGCTGAGTATCAAGAAGTTAAAGCATACAGCGTGTAGTTTATGCTAACAATGCAGAATATTGTATAAAAAAAACCCTTCTACCCGAGCACTTCTCAGAACTGCATATGAAAGAGCATAATGATATTTTGTGGAGAGACTTTTTCAAAAGAGTGCATCTTTCTCCTCGGTCTCCAGTGTTACGTTCTGGTCAGTTTTCACACAGATTTCATCACGTTATACCCCTCTCAGGTACCGGTCTTTATCTCCTGGGGGAAGTGGTCAAAGGATTTTAGTCGTGTCACAATGTCATTTACCTGATCCCCCCCTCTTTGAAAGGTTCATAGTGTTCGAATGATCCCCCCCTTATTAGTAGTCAGTTTTCTACAGTCCCCCCTCTTTCTACTCTGTTTGCGATGACTGACCCCCCCCCCCCATCTTTTCTCCCTGAAAACCATGTGATTTACCCCACCTAAAAAAAATCTCCTGACACTCCCCCCGCGAGGGGGATACTATTGATTGGTTCCCAAATAAGGATGGAAAAGCAGTGGTGATGGTGTCCAGTCCCCAGTGATTTTAATTTCATGTCATTTCCTTGTCAGCCGAAGACACAGTGGTAATCGACGGGTCAGGAGAATCACCAATAACTCGTCAAGATATAATGGAGCAGCTAAAACAAGATATCGCCGAGTTTTATGCATCCTTTCGACGAAGGTATCTTGCTTTACGAAGAAAACATATCAAACAGATCAGGGAGTTCAGAAGAGAGAACGGTGGTAATCTAGACACAGGTAAACCTTCTCCGTGTGACAATACACGAGCCATGTCCGGCGTTTAAAGGCTCTGACTTTCGTTAGGACATCTTTCCAAATACTTAAGTTGACAGCACTCTTTTTTTTTCCCAAGAGTGACAGCTAAAATCGATTCTATTAATTTTGTTCCTTCGATCTATTTTGATCCTAAAATATTGTCTTAGTTTTGCAGTATTTTGTCAACTTGATTCAAGTCCCCTTTACTTTCAGAGTTTTAAGGAACAGTGGGCAGCGTAACTTTTGTGCTACAGGGGAAAACGTGTGATAATTTGCTTGGCATCCCTCCCTCACACATTTTTATGAAACAAGACGGGGAAAAAGATAGGAAAGCGACCTTCAATTTTTTCATTTTGTTAACTTTTCATCATACCCAAATGTATCTGTTGCACCCAAAAAAATTTGTTTCTAGAGCGGGTAATCCTAAAGGCAGTTGGCACTAGTGCAGAACTAAAGGCAAAAATTTAATTTTAATTCTCACATTTAATTAACAATTACTCACCGAAGTGGAAGTAAATATCCAACACTTTCAACGACACCAAGGTGAATAATTGTTTTATTTTATACCACAAAGATACAAAAAAAGTAGTTTATTTCTTTCAACATACCGAAAAATGGTCGGAAATTAAACTGTCGACGAGTGATTGTGTCTCTTTGGCTGCACGGAGGTAAATAATACTAGATATTGACTTTCGAACTAGCCAATCAGCGCGCACGAAGAGTTCTATTCACTTGTGGGGTAAATACTAATAATGCTTAAAAGGACTGCGTCTTGCACATTGCACTCATGATTTTAGGAAAAATTAAACGAA
Organism: Pocillopora verrucosa; assembly: GCF_036669915.1. NCBI lineage: Eukaryota > Metazoa > Cnidaria > Anthozoa > Scleractinia > Pocilloporidae > Pocillopora > Pocillopora verrucosa. Next base: position 7,827,819 of record NC_089312.1, read on the forward strand.
ACAGAACGAAACAGAGAATGAATCAGATAAGTTTAAAAGTGAAGCCTGGATTGGCAAAAGACAGACAAAGTTACAAAAGTTCTCTTTTGTTAAACTGTGTTATTTTAGAATTATAGAACAAAAGGAGATTGATACATCTTGCCTTTTTCACTTTACCTTTAAAGTCACAGAGTTCAGGAGACTGACGGAGTTAACGGCAAGTAAGTGAATTATTTGTGTGAAAATTGGAAGTAAACAAAAATTGTAATTCAGTGGTAAATTTTTGAGAAGTCTTTGAAAACCGACAGTGAACTTCCCAATTATATTGAAAAATTTAAAAAAATGATCTTTGCTGAGGGACTTCGCCAGGTTTGTCTGAATTGCAACTCCTTAAAAATGTTTATGCAAACTGATTAATTAGTAACTTTAGACTTACTTTTTAATTCAAAGTGTTCTTGTTTATTTCCAGGTCGAAGAGGAAATTACATGGTGACAAGAGACGCAGATATCAACTCGATATTTGAAGGACTGGACATGACAATATTCGACAAAAGAGGCAGTAAACGATGGTGAATTGACACTAACGAGTCAACCGTCCTGTGCAGATGTACGCTGAAAAACGAAGATACCAGCGATTGATATTCTTGAGTAATAGAATTAAAGCAAATACTTAAAAACACGACGTAGTCTAGCATGTCACTGAGAACTCTTCTACAACGATATCAAATTCCCATGCAAATTTTACACGCTAATTTCTAAACCAGAGCACCATAGCAGGTGGCTCTACAAAATAAAACATCACTTAGAAGTACCCTTACACTGCCCTCCTGGGTGGCACCTAGGAAACGCCAAGAGAAAAAAAAAGTCCTATTATTTTCTCGTGGAAACGTGTAATGAAGCAGTTTCTCTCGTTTCCGACGTATCTTGCCATCGTCTTTCGTACACTGAAAAAAAAAAATGAACTCAAGTGTCAAAATTGACGTAAATCATGCGAACAAGAAAATAATCGCAAAATTGATTGTAATTCAACTGACCGTTTCATAATAAAAGCAAAAGAATTGATAAGATACCTTACGATGAATCACTGCATAATCCATGTGCAGTTGGGAGCCATTTCTTGAAGATCCAAATAACTTAACTAGCCCGTTAAGGAGGGGGGCATTGGGGCCTATTAGAAACCGCAAACCGAAGAAAAAATCATCCTGAGCCGAAAAACCGAAGAAAAAATCATCCTGAGCCGAAAAACCGAAAAAAAAATTCGATCAAAACCGAAAACCGCACGCAAAACTATCTAAACCGATACATTTTCACATCCCAGTTATTAAAACCCTGATCGATCCGATACAGTGGTGATAAGTGGAGCATACAGAGTAAACTACACTAATTTCATTACAAGATTTGTGAATGCCATGGACTTGGCATTCGTATCTTCTAGTATCTGCTTAAATTAACAGCTGCTCTCTCGAGGACCTCGAACGTGATCTCTGCGGACTCAGCAGCTGGTAATGGAGCCTAGTTAAATTAAGGAAATTCGCACAAAAGTCCTCTGCAGGATTACAATTTTGCAGTCGCAAAAAGCTATAGCCCTGAAAAGTTTCATCGTAAATCCCTAATCCAACATTTCCGTTTGCGAACTAAGACCTGGCAGTTTGGAGATTCTATTGGAATGTTGAATCAATGTGAAAGTGATCTTCGCAGTAATGAACACTACTTAAATAGTAGTGAAAAGAAGACCTGAAAAAAATTCAGGCCTGTATAGGATTTGAACCCATGACCTCTGCGATACCGGTGCAGTGCTCTACCAACTGAGCTAACAAGCCATCTGGGAGCTAGTCACTGTGTTGGTTCGAAATAAACCCGTGAAGTGGTGAATAAACGGTTGTGAATATATGGAAGTGATATATTTGAACTGCGGTTAAGACCTGAAGAAGATCGCTTTCACATTCACGTCTTTATCCGCAGTTCAAATATATGACTTCCATATATTCACAACCGTTTGATGTTGAATTAATCAGTCACGCGTGGCCTGTAACTTGGTCATCAACTTCGAGGTGGCGTTGATAAAGAAACTCTGGCAGTGTTCCGTGCTTAGCCGTACCTTAAGTATAGCTGTACCCTCCCCTCTCCCACTGCGATATTGAATTGGTTTGTCACGCATTCCTCTCGATAACATTTGCGTTTAGCGGCTATTCGAGATAAGTGGAGGCGCATAATTACCGCTCAGATCGAAAAGAAACCGAAACCCAAATAGATCAAATAGCAAAAACCGAAAACCGCATCGGATATCAAATCCCAAAATCCGTTAGTATTTTTCGCGAAAACCGAAAACCAAGTGCTAAAAAACGGAAAATCCGCAAACCGCAATGAACACCAAAACCAAAAAGCCGATCCACTGTTTTCATTCAAGATGGGAGTTTTAAAAGGCTTGAAAATTATTCAATAAGACTATCAGCTTAAGAAAAAAAAATTAGACTGGTTAGGGTGTCAGAGCCTATTTTTCTATTCTTTAAATTTTCATACAAGAAAAAAGCCTTGGGGATCGTCATTAAAGTTACCGGGACTCTCGAGAAACGGGCCCTGGCGGGACTCCAGGTTTGAAGACATGACTAGGTCATTGTGCTCTGTTCCAGGGGAAGACAGCAGTTTACTCGCACGGTGCTTATCCTCATTAGTGAATGAAACCGGAGTAACTATAGGAGGGGGGTTGGGGAGAGAATTCCTGCAATAAGAGTAAAATTTAACATTAACATTTAACATTTAACACTTATATAGCGCTTATGGTTGTGCCATTTCGGTGCCCACGGGGTGAGGAATTTTTTTTTCTTTTCAAAGACGATTGTGATTAAAAGAATACAAAAGGCATATGTTTGCGCGTTTACACCTACAATTTGCCACATCGCTCATTCACACCACAACTGAAGTAAACAGTGGCTCTTTTATTCGACAATTCGGGATCAAAATACCATATTCCGAGTCAATACTATCATCTTTGTAAGTTCCCACTAACTGCACCTTTTAAATCAGTTACCAAGGAATTTCGTATAACGCTAGTTATAAATTTGTGTCTTCCGACTTAGGGTATGTTAATAAATTCTATCTTTCTTCCTTGTTCCCTGCAAGTCTTTTGCGGCCCAGTTCATCCCAAGACCTAAAAGAAAGATCTTTCATTTTATTTGGAGCTTCAAATCAATGCATAACTTTCTAATGCATCCCAGGCAAGAGTTTCTCAACTTTTGTTTCAAGGAAAGGAGTATCAGTTTTGTAATTCAAAGATTGCCGAATATCGAAAAGAAACATCGTTCATATTCAAAGCGTGGTCAATGAAAAGTGAGCAGACATACGTATCCCGAATTATAATGCTTGTAATGTCGGTTAGATGGAAAATCAGCTTAACTGGCGCCGCAAAGTACAGTTATCAGTCCATATTTGGTGAGTATCATAAGGCTAGACGACAACACCTACGCTTCCAAGCCTTAATCTTTGGAAATAGTATGCGGTTTTTTTAAGTCCCTCCACGAGCAAATCAAACTACATTAGAGATATAGACGACGAAGCCTAATAAAAAGTCTAATCATTTATGAATTTTGTAAGATTGGTACAAACTACGCATTCTCCTCAGTTATTTTGCGACTATAATTTCTCAATTTCAACGTCTGTACACAAAATACAAAAGATTTCCTTTATCCGTTCCGATCGCAAATCCACCTGTGCAACTAATACTGCAAATAATTTGTTCAAATTAAACTCGCTCGAAGAATTCAATTGGTGGAGTAATATCAATCTATCTTTTTTATTTACAAATGGGGGCCCGTGGTTGATTAATGTTGCTTGGCGCTCTATCTCTTCATGAAAAAACGGATCACAGAATTTCAAAAAACAATTGGAATTGTTCGCAATTAAATATTATACAAGAATGTGACTAAATCTTCTATTTTGAATTTTTATTCGTTTATTCAAATGCCAACCCCGCTGAGAAATTATTTTTATTTTGTTTACTCAAAGGTTACAACTTGACCTTGAAACTGTTTTTTTAATAATTAGGCTGGACAAATTTGAAAGTAAAAAGCTAGCATGACTTGTCGGAGACGAGAGAGTAACTTGTCGAAGAATATTTTTCTCTCTCAATTGTTTGATATTATTTACAGAACTGAACAGGGGAAGGAAAAGAGTGAGAGACGTTTGTTATAAAAGATGAAATTTGTCAAAGTTTCGAAAGGAAGGAGGATCGTGTTTTTGTTACTGATTACTGGTTTTGCGGGTATCGTTACAATTAATATATGCTCATGGATTTCTACAACTAAACAGCAGCCAACCATACACCGGACATATTTGAAAACTCGTACAAGATGCCCTCAGAAATTTCCGCTTTTGATCCTGGTTCTTTCCAGTCCGTTAAACTTCCAACAGCGACGTGTGATTCGTCAAACTTGGGGGACAGATTATGCCATGGACAAAACTTGGAAAACCATGTTTTTATTGGGGCAAGCAAAACATCCAATGGAAGCGAAATACTTGATTGAGGAGGCAATCATTTATGGTGACCTCATCCAAGGTCTCCAAACAGATTCGTACTCCAATTTAACCTTAAAAACAGAAATGGGCTTAGAATGGGCAGTAAAATATTGTGATTTTGATTTCCTTTTAAAAACAGATGACGACGTTTTCGTGAACACTTACAAACTGGTATATTATTTAAGGAGACCACAGACTTCCAAAAGACAGTTATACCTAGGAAATGTCGCACAACGACAGAAAACGAGAAGAAGAGGAAAATGGGCTTTATCCCTCCAGGAATACCAAAGCGATTTTCTTCCAAAATTCTGTCTCGGTCCTGGCTATGTGTTATCAAAAGACCTTGTCAGCCGATTTGTAGAGATATTTGACGTGAAGAAACCTTTGAAACTCGAGGATGTGTACATGGGAATGTTGGCGGAAAGAATTGGCGTGACCCCCAGCAATCATTCAGGATTCATAACGTACAGTGAAGAGAAGCATTGCACGTACAATTCTAAGTGGATTGTTGCACACGAGGCGTCGCCATACTGTATTATGAAATTGTTCAACAAAGCTTTAGAAGAAAGATTTCGTCAAGTTGGTAAAGGTACACAGGTTAACTTGCTTTAGAGATGAATGTATAAATTGAAAGCAGTCGGCATAGAATTGATGCAGATTTAAGGTTGAGTTCTGGGTGTACTGTGCGACTCAATCATGCTGATGTTTGTGTTTATAAGAGGAGTGGGTATGCTGTTATCATCTTTCCATATTAGCCAGCGAAATAAAGAAAAACTTGTGCCCTTGTTTGATTTGCTTTGTGATCCGTCTGCTTGTCTTAGCTAACTGATGCCTGTGGTGCCAACTGACTCGCTAAGAAATAGACTAACTTGCTGAAAGTCTATTAGGCTTACAGACTGAATGGAAGCCTAGCTGACTGGTGAGATGGCTGTTGATCCACCTGTGTAATTGGCTGATTAAATGGCTGATTGGCTGGCTGACTGACTGACTCACAGGCTACATAACTTACTCGATTTCTCTCTCTAGCAGCCAGACAGCAGCCAGACAGCAGCCAGACAGCCAGCAATCTAACAAGGTGACTGACTGACTGGCAAACCTTTGGCCTGGCTGACTGGCTGACACTGGACTGATTGGTGAGCGGTGGGCTAGTTAGGTAAAGTTAACTCACCAGCTGACCAGCTAACTGGCTGGCTGGACCGTTAACGCTGAATTAAATAGCTTATTGGGTGACTGTTAGACTGCTCAATGGCCGACCAATAGATCAGTTCTAATATTGCTATAATTCTTAACTTTACTACCAAGACGCTATTTTTTCGAACTCTCTCTCTTTGTCCGCTGTATTCCATTCAATGAGACTAGCACATATCCATAAAACTAGACGACACAGTAATAAATAACTCAACTATAAGAAGATTTCAACCATCCGATTAAAACATCCACGTGCCAATTCGAATTATCCGGCCTGAAGCCCTCGGCCGCAGAGGCGGGTGTTTAGCACCGGGAAGCAGTGACAAAAACCAGGACGTTGGGTTTGAAAATTGGTGAATATTATGAAATTAGAAGATCCTCGCAGCTAAGAACACTACTGAAACTAGTAGTTGTAAGTAGGACCTGAAAAAAATTTCAGGCCCGTACGGGATTTGAACCCATGACCTCTGCGATACCGGTGCAGCGCTCTACCAATTGAGCTAACAAGCCAACTGGGAGCTGGTCAATGAATTGGGTACAAATAAACATCCGAGTGAATGAAGATTTTAGATATATGAAAATTCACATATTTGCACTGCGGTGGAAAGATGAAATTAGAAGATCCTCGCAGCTAAGAACACTACTGAAACTAGTAGTTGTAAGTAGGACCTGAAAATTTCAGGCCCTACTTACAACTACTAGTTTCAGTAGTGTTCTTAGCTGCGAGGATCTTCTAATTTCATCTTTCCACCGCAGTGCAAATATGTGAATTTTCATATATCTAAAATCTTCATTCACTTGGTGAATATTACTTGGGGTATATCACCGGATATATCCCAGTTTTAACTGTGGCATATCCGGTCGCATGATGCCTTTCGACCAATGATCACGAAAAAAAACGGGGCTAAAAGTAATGTAGGGTTGAGATTATATGATAAAATAAACACTCTGCTCTGGCAAATCCATGAGACTGTTTCAAGAAATAAATGAAAAGATTCTGGAGATAACGTTCTAAACATGAAATGGTTTATCTTTTCCGTTTTTGAAAGTTTCTAACGTGATCTGTTTATGAAAATTTCAGAAATTCTAAAGTGTAATTATGTTTTGCGTCAAAAGTTATCGCATTTTGCGTTTTTGTTACAGTTTGTGTCGGGCATTACTTGTTTTGGCGGAGTACCCTCACCCCTATTTTAGCTACGCCCCCTAGAAACTGTTGCTATATTATAACCAGTGAGGCAGAGAGAGGTCGCAGAAGGCAACATAATCCATGAAAGGGCCTTTGGACTGAGACCAAGACCAAGCCACACCGCTGAAATATTGAAAAAAAAAAAGAATAATTTATTTCTGAGGGTTCAATCAGCTTTAAAAAAATTATGCATAAAAAACGCGAAATTTTTAGAGCTGTATATCTGTCACAGTGGAACCGACCTCTAATGATGGGAAAGCCACGATTTAGACAAGACATTCCTTTCGCTTGAAGTGCCAAATAAACGTTCAGTTTTGAAAGGAGCCAGTTCGTTCGCCAATTTTTCTGTAACTGTGTATAAAGAACTGTCCCCTGAGAAAACGACACTCGGCTTAATTGAAATGTTGTAACTTTAATTTCACCGCTGGATCACAGTGTCGTCCGTTGAAGCTTCCGTAACCTTGGCACTTGCGGAAATAGCATGATGCGATCAAAATGCCTGCAATAAATCGCAAAAAGCGAGGCACTTAAGCTTTCGAACGCTGAGCATTTAGAAAATGATTTAGGATGGTAAACACTTTCAAGTTCGGGGCCACTTTTAAATTATCGAAGAAGTAGGCTGGCTATAAGTTACTAGTGTACAAAGTTGTCACGTTGTCATATAAACATTAACTGAAAAAAAAATAATGACATCTCGTTGAGAAATAAATGGGTATCATTTGATAAAGTCTTTCACGAAAGAAAAAAGAATTGTGGTAGTAACGATCCATCAAAGACTTGAATGATTTAGTAGGTAATGAACCATTAAAGCCATCTTACATTAACTTAATCTTGATACGAAAGCACTCGTTTCGCGAAGGAAAAGATCACTTTTCGAAATTTTTTTTTATGTTTGCATATCCTTTTTCCGTAAGCTGTACAAAAGGGAAGAATTCGAGGTTACGTACTGACAAGAGACAAGAACAGTTTTCCGTGGAGTCTATATAATTTCCGAAAAAACTATTGCATTTTCTTGAAAATGATTACGCATTGATGACAAGGGCGGTAAGCATAGATATGAAGCTGGCATTTTCACCATAAATGCATTAAGGTAAATGATTCTGTGAAACTTAAAAAATTTCAAAGTCTTTCAGAAATAGCAATCGAACTGACAGTATGAGAGGCGAGCAAAAGACAGTATAATTTCATCATCATGTAACAGTCCTGCGACGTCTGACGATGTATTGAAGCTCGAGACGTCAGCTTTGAAAACTCTTTAAAGAGGCCAATTAACATCATCATCTCAGTTTATGTTGCCTCCGTTTTCAGTACATGTAAATAATAACTCATGAACATTTTTACATTTTCAGATGAAAGCGTAGAAGAATAAAAATGAAAATGAACTGTAAACATAGATCCATGAATATTTCTTTAAAAAACTGAAAGATGTGACCTTTTTCTACATTTGTTCTTTTTTATTCTGAGAGTTAATATTTACATTGGGGACTATACACGTTTACTGATTTGGAAATCGAAAGAAAACGCTCCTTACAGGTTATAAGTGCTTCACATCTTCTTGTTTTCAAACCTTATCTATTGGCTGATTTGTCTTATTTTTTTTCATTTTTCACAGTCGACTCATCCATATAACACCATGGCAAAATCAAGGATTGTGTTTAGGGATGTGATCGTGGTAGGGGCAGGCTGGTCGGGTCTTTTGGCTTGTAAATGCATGTTAGAGGAAGGTTTAACTGTAATGGCATTAGAGAAGCGCTCTGACGTGGGCGGGCTGTGGTGCTACACTGAAGATTCAGATGTGATTACCGTCATGAGGAACACGAAAACCACTTCTTCTTCGTCCGTAACTGAGATGTCCGACTTTCCGATGCCCGAGGAGATTGGCCAATTTCCAAAGCACGAGGATGTACTCAAGTATTTGAAGTCTTACTGTGATACTTTTCATTTATGGCTGCATATTCGCCTTGATCATTGCGTGACGAAAGTAACGAAAGACGGCGAACTTTGGCGAGTGAAGTGCGAGAACGGCCGACAGTACACGAGCAAGTTTCTGATTGTGTGTACGGGAAGCGTTCAGAAGCCCAATCGCGATCTTCAGCATTCGTTACTTAAAGACTTTGTCGGAGAAATTCGCCATAGCTCCGAGTTCAAGACGTTTATTCCCGAACATGCTAATAAACGCGTAATGCTGATTGGTGGTGGAGAAACAGCAAGTGATGTTGTCGAGGAATGGTACGATCACGTTTCACGCCTAATTTGGTGTATACCACGTGGGATGCATTTCTTCCGGAAGTTTGCAAAAATTCTTCCTCATCGTCATCCTCAGGCTCTGGACAAAGCTTCCTCTAGAGTTATGAAGTTTATTGCTCCCTTCACGAGGAGTAAACCAGGTTAGAAAAACTGATGGATCGATCATCGATTATATCAATCAGTTAATTGATTGATTGATGATTGATTCGATGAATAACTAACAACTACTCACCGTAGGTAAATATCCATCGTTAGCCAAAAGGTGAATAGTTGCTTTAAGTAGGTACTAAAACAGTTAGATAATATTGCGCAAAAAGATGATTTTAACTTATTTATTCCTGCAACGACTGCAATATTTTCAGGCGCAAATCCCGCGCTAGTTGGTCGGCGGTGAACAGCAAAGGATATTCAGGGTTTGAGTTGCCAATCAGAACACGCCTTTAACGCTATCCACTGTTCTAGTATATACTACTATGAGGTAACTTATCTTCATCTTTTAAACAACTTATTTAGAATAAGCGCTCCGATCTCTATTGCCTTTTCGTCGCGATTTTTTTTGTTTATTGACGTTGCATGAAAGCGGACGTACGTGCGATGAGTATAGGCGACCTCGCGAAGGCAAGAATTTTTTTTACGGTGGTTTAAGGAAGCAGGAAATCACTGATCATTTGCGATTCGACATAATTTTATCCGCACTCTTACGATGCTGATCTTTTCCTCAGCCGTTGATGCATTAAGTATTTGATGTATATTTTAAAACCTCCCATTTCTCGTCTCTTTCGTAGGTTTGGCATGGATCTGCAAATGGACTGCAAACGGTTCTCTTCTTGCCTATCAAGGCCATGGTATTGCTGAGTGGAAAAATGATGCTAAATTCTTTCGCTTCTTCATCAACAAAAATGGGCACGTGTTGGATAAAGTGGATTACCAACGTTGCATTCCTAAGGGAGCCATCAAGAGAATTAAAGGAAACAGAATCACCTTTAATGACGGTACTGAAGAAGTTGTTGACGTAATTATCCAATGCACAGGGTACAGAACAGAATTCCCCCTCCTTCCGGAAGAATTCCGAAATGTTTCTTTCGTGGATAACTACAAATACATCTTTAACATTGAAGACCCAACATTGGCATTTGTTGGCTACGTTCGTCCTGTAGTCGGCTCGATCTCGGGAATAACGGAGATTCAGTCGCGTTTCGTCGGAAAAGTGTTCTCGGGAAAGTGTCGCCTTCCATCGAGAGACCAACGTTACCAGGAGGCTACTAAGGACAAGGAATTCTGGGACGACTTCTTCAAAGACTCATCCCGAAGATTGGTTACCTTGGTGGATGGGTACACCTATATTGATGATATCGGCAGCCTTTGTGGAATAAAGCCAGAGTACTGGAGGCTGCTGAGGCGCAATCCTCGCGGCTGGTTGTTGGCTTTGTTCGCACCATTCAGTGGATGCTCGTTTCGTCTTAATGAACCTGAAAGTGAAGCTGAGGCCTTGGAACATTTGAGGGAACACATGAGTGACACCCTAAGTCCCGCGCATTTGCTGTTGATAGTGTTCCTTCGCTTCATCTGGTTCGATTTTTGGCTTAACATTCTCAGTGAGATTAAATACAGGATTCAATGCGCTGGCTGGTGGAAGAAGATTAGAGAATGCCAACTCTTGCACATCCTAAATTGGTGTTGGCAAGCCCCCAAGCGAGTGCTGTTTGACAATGCAACCAGAGCTTAACAAGTATTTTTGTGTAACAAAATGAACTGCCTTGAAAACGTAGCTTGCATGAACCGGAATCCAATTTAGCTCGATTACCACCCTATGTTCGGAGAAAGCGCCCGTTCTCTTCCTCGAAGAGAGGGTTTCTTCTTGGAAGGATCGAAGACTGGACACGAGAAAAAGGCGGGAATTGAGCCTATAATTCAGCGCGCTAACCAATAAGCCATAAACATTTAATCTTGTTAAGAATCAATTGGCTTGGAGAGGGAGTTTTAGGTAGAAATTGAGGTGCAACGATACGCAGAGGGAGGGGAAGCGGGAATGTGTTTGTCACCCTTTATCTGCGCGTTGCTATCAGCAAAAATACAGTAGTACAACATAAGGGTTAAACTTTGGTATTTTTATTAAAGCCAGTCGACAGAGAATATTGTAAGATTTGATTCAGCTATGTACACGATCATAATATATACCAGTCTTCCTATTGATCTTAGAAATCTGGTGTTTGTTTACCCAAATACTCAAGTTCGACCTATAACAGCACCAACTTGTCCAATACGAGACGCATTCTCACTGATTTGGCCAACCTTTAGTTAGGATCTATCAATTAGATAAATTATATTACATTGAACAGCCTGAAGGGTTGGTTCAGACGAACAATAGGCCCCCATCAAAATAAGCTTACTTGGACGCGTTCATTGAAGTCAGATTCGTTTGAATCGTCACAATTGATACGCTTCGGATACATTTGATACGCCTCAATAGCACTTTCGCATTATTTCGAGTATTTTTCCTTACATAGAATCACGATTGCATCTTCCGACAAACAACGATTAAACAAACTTATCTTTAGTAAAATATATAGAACATTTGGGAAGTTCATACAAAATTTTTTTTAACAGCATTAATCTTGCATCAAGACGATGATCAAAAGCCTTTGACAAAATTATGAGAAATTCTCAACTTTACTTTATCACTGGTCATCACTGATGATATCACTGGCTGCCAGAGCTCAGAGAAGTCCCCCATCGACTATCCATTGATACAAGTCGATTATACACAAAATTATGAAAATAATATAAATGAAATTGGTCTTGTTATCACAATTAAACCTCTCGGCCAATCTGGTTTACACATACGACATTGAAAACAACTCAAAGAAAATTCAAAACCTATAAACAATACCAGGTAAATGTTTGCGCCTTTAACGGGAGCAGAAAACGGGTCCCCTTTGATTGATAGTTTCAGATAGAATCTGAAACTGTTGTCGAATTTAAGTTTCGTGGGGGAGTTAGGTCTAGCAAAACTAAATGAAAACCCTGTATAATTTCAATCACCTACACCTTAATTGTAGCAAATAAACTTTACATTGATCATTGTTTCTACTTTGTAAATATCATTTTACTGGGTGTTCATCGATCTCAGGGGACGTTTAATCCGGTCCACAGGAGTTTTAAACTTGTTCACTAATGGAATCTTACTGCCGACACCAGTAAGGTCAGGAATACTTGACGCTTTGTTCACAGTCGACTTTAAATTCTCTTTGTCTACAGGCTTCTTGGCAGACAAGACCTTGGGGCGTGGCACAGCAGCCTGTTGATTAAAAAAAGAGTCATTAATAAAAATAACGCTTTCGTCAGATTCTATGTTATTAGCTCTATGGCTGATCCGGAAGAGTGCATGCTGTTCCCCCGTGAGGTCCCTTCCTTATATAGTCTGAAGGGACCGTAGTGCAGCAGTGCTATTATCATACTTGGAACCAAAGCTTGTGCGTGGTTTAAGGACCAACTCACGTTTAGTGCCCTTATCGAATTGGGAATCTGTTTTGATCTTCTCCATCCCTTGCTTTTCCTTTCTTGATTTTTTTTCTTTCAAGTTTAATAACTGTCGAAAATAATCCAGCATCATGTTCCCTGTCCCAATATTTCACTGGCTTTGCTTCTCTCACGCCACCTTCTCTACCAATCAGATGACAAACCTCACGAATCGCACCTTAGTCACTCACTTTTTCCCGCGCTTTAAGAGTCAGCGTATTTTCACTTTGAGCTCCCATTGGCTCCCTATGAAGTTTTCCTTTATTCCGATTGCCTTATTCGATAATTTATTCTTGGCCTTTCGATTGAGCGCACTTGTAATGCAGTGCAATCTTTCTTACCCGTGGTTCTGCAAACACAGCCTCATCAGCAGTAGTATGAGCATCATTTTCTCCATCCTCAAGGCTGTCGTCATCAAGTAAATCTCCCTCACTGTTGCGAAGTGGATAGACGCCATTGTCTGAACTCACAGTGCTGGTGCGACTTAACTCAAATACTGGTACAGAGTCTTCACTTGATACACTCTGCGGGAAAAAACAGATCAGGCATCACGATGACGTCTAAGTATTAGTGACAAGCTTCATTAGCAAGATGTTAAGGAACAGCTGACCAATTCGCGTCGTTTGACAAGGAATTTTTTTCCTTTGAGGGATTGGTAACAAAACCTTAAAACCGGTTTGAATTTATGCCATGATCGCAGCAATTGGTAAGGAAGCAGAACAAACGAAGCAGTTTATCCGAGAGACCTGTCGCCTCGAAGTGCATCAGACCTCAAGGACACATGGGTTAAAAGACGCGAGAGTAAAAAAACATGACAGTATGAAAGAGCTTCCTGAAAACGAAAACAAGAAAAAGCAGGCAAAGGAAGGTGCTGGTTTGCTAAGAAAGTAACATAAAGAAAATACGTGACCGCCAGTTATCTAAGGATATGCTTTACTAAAGCAAGTGGTTACACCTCAAATGGCATGATGGTTTTACTTCAATGTACCTTAATGGGCTGTGGTTCAGGCGATAGTGCAGGCGGAACGTAACTGCCTTGGAACCTTTCTCTCAGGACATCATGGGGCTCTGTTCTTATCAGCTTGGTGGGGTAGTCAAATGTACGTCTCTGTGGAGTGGCTCCTGGAAAACAATGTATCGCTATTGTTTGCCTGCGTGATTGCGGTGAGAAAAGTGGACACCAAACAAAACGTCATGCGGCACAACTATTTTTTTTTGGGGGGGGGACACCTCTATTTTGGGAACACAATCTTAAGTCTGAACAAAATTTTAAATCTTACTGGCTACGAGCCGATGAGCTAGAAATTTGACTTAAGAGAGAGTGCTGAGGCCATTGAACCAAGTTCATTTGAATGACTTACCCTAAAGCTATATGAAATGACGTCGCGCAGCAACAAGAATGAACGGATCACAAACCTGTTGGTAGATCTTGCTTCAAATCTTTCTGTAGAAACTGGGTCACTCTGACATTAACCTGGTCAACAGTTTCATATTGGTCATGTGACCATGTGTCTACTCCTTCTGATTGGTCGGACAGCAGACGCTCTTGGGTCTTGGTGAATTCTTCGAGCGAGTGTCCATGCGTGGCTAGTGCATTTTCTACGTCACTATAATGTTGCTTTATCTGTTTTTCGCATTCCTGAGTGGGAAAAAAGATACAGGCTTGAGTTTGTATTTTTTTCCCCTTACTCGTAAAAAGGCCACCTTAGGAAAGAATACAATCTCTAGAAAAATAAGAGGTAACACTCTTAAATATTGTTACCTTGACTGAATTCTGCTGTTGAGATGAACAGCCCTTCAGTGTGTCAAGATGCTGTGTGAACGATTCTTCCAACATGTTTTGCCATTGCATGGCCAGCTGCGAAATAGCAAACGCAAGCTTCAGTAGAAGTAATCAAAATCACAACTACTATGTCAAAATACTTTCTTCACTTTTTATGCTTTAACTAAAAACACGGTCTATTATTTTTGCGTTTCCCGCTAGAAAAAAAAAACAAAACAAAAACAGAACAAAACAAACCAAATATCAAAACGAACAAACAAAGCGAAACAAAAAAATAAAATGAAAAAAAGAAAACTATTAAAAAAAATATTATCAAGTTCGTATACCTGGTCAACTTTGTGAGAGGAGTTTACTACATCGTCCTCGACGCTTTTATGAATGTTCGAAGTTTCCTGGATTTGTTCTGCAGCCTGTAGAAGAGAAAAACAAAGAAAATCTAAACCCTCTGAGAGGATTGGAACATGCAGTTCTCAGAGCTACTTCCAATTACCTGTTTAAAACTTTTCTGTGCCTGGATAACGTTGTCATTGACAGCATGTTCACAGCTTTCAGAAAATTGTGACGCACAGTTCCTCAGAGAGTCACAATAACTAAAATCAAAGAAATACAGCGAGAGATTAAACAGACAAAATTAACTTTAAAAACTAACGTTAGCAGACGTAGACTTCGAGGCGTTCTAACGAAGGGAAGAGCCTGTAGTCCCTGCTATAGGAAAAAAACGGAAACTAAAATATTATGATAATCAATACAACCTTTCATTCATTACATTACCTTCTAAGATTGGTATTAGCGCTTTCTACTTGTTTTCGAGCCTCTGAAGTCACTTCTGTGACCTGAAGAAGTGAAATTAAAAGAAAAAATAATCATGATAAAGCAAGGAAAAAAATTAGTTTAAAAGTTGAGCGATTTTGTTTCAATTATTTTGAATTCACGTAACAGGAGATCTCTTACCTTGCTTGCATCTTCTGATAATTTTTCACTTTGTTTGTCATTGACTTCTTGAAATAGCGACATCATCTGCTTGAAGAATGTCTGCTGGAGCTCCTAACAAGGAAATGAGTTTGAAAAATAAAAAGATTTCCACAACTGTAACAGAACTTCCTGTCTTGTTCTCACTCGCTATTGACTTCACTGTTTAACACCTTGAACTGAACCCGGACATGACAAAATGGAGTCTCGTTTGATAAAGAAATTGTCCATAAAATTTTAGATTGAATGTCTTACCTTTACAAGGGTTTTCTGGTTGTTTACCATCAAGTCTGTCTTACTCATTATTTCTCCCAATGCCTGAACCTGCAACGAAAGGAAACTAAGTCCTTGAAAAATTATAGTTACTGCGAACAATATTTACAATAAGTCAGTGCAAAATAACCAAGGTTTACTAACAATTTGAGCTTCAGTTTTGGTAACCAGTGCAGAGCAGTTTGGTCTCCTAAAGTCTGCCAGTTCAAAGATTTTCACCTCACGGCAAAATACGGTGGGTAAAGTTTCGAAGATGTTTTGATTGTATTTTCTCAAAGATGTTTCATTTTTTTAGTATTAGTGACAGATTTAAAAGGAAAACCATTGACGAGATGTGAAGATCATCCCCAAACATTCCGGTTGCCAACAGTCAATTCTTATGCAGCACTGGTGACCAACTGTCCCAATTTTGGACCCTACACAAAGTGCATCATCACGAAGAGCAACAACTTGTCTTGTCACCTAAACAAATAGTTAGTCAGAACATGAAATGAAATAACAAATCATATTGTAAACAATTTATTAACCTGCTCTTGTGAATGTCTGTTTACCATTGCATCCAAACTCTCCAGCATGGACTCTTGGCCCTCCACAAAGGTTTTCACCATTGAAGACAAATTACTCATCTAAATAAATCAAAACAATGGATTAAAGCCTCTTCATGTGAGTTTGGCAGCAGTTCATTGTTAATAAAATTTGATGCCAGCTGGACCAGCTCTCTATGTGCAACAGTGGTGATAGTGTTAAGAAGGAAAATTTTTTTCCTGAGATTCTGATAGCAAAACCCAGATGAAAAGATATAAAAGGCTGTGATTGAAGCATTGAATAATATTATGTTACAGTTGATATATAAAAAATTGCCATTAAACATTTACTCAATTAACAACAATTTAAAGCAAAAAAAAAAAAAAAACTGGCTTGGCACTCAGTATGTGTGCAATATATTAAATGTTTCGGAGCTGAATTGCTCCACATCTACCTTATCGTTGAAAAATGTGGCAAACTGCTTCTGAAAGGCAGCCATTGAATGAACCGAGATTTCAAGTTCCCTCATTTTGGGCAAAAACTCCTCATTCTTAAGGGTGTGAAGCACAGAGCAAATATTATCCTGAAACAAAAAATCAGAACTCTCAAAAACTGAATGTAGTAAAACAAACATTATGTGGAGGGATTTAGCTCAGCCATTTATTGCAAAACAAGGAAGGTGTTTCAATGTAAAAGCAAATCAGGTGTCAGAAATCTAAATGACAGACAGTAGTGGTAATTATATAATAAGCTCAGTCATGCACGCATTCTGATTGGTTCTCACTTATGATCTATTGGAGGACAGACGCATAGATGACGTCATCGTTAAAACTTTTTTTAATTCTTTATTATATAAAACAAATAAATTCCAAGTTGCCGTGCATCTGTTCAGTAATAGATTACAGAGGACGTCAAAATGTGGTAAGAACATCAGTGACACACTCGGCTGCGCCTCATGTGCCACTTTTTTGTTCTAACCACATTTTGACGTCACCTGTGATCTATTACTGAACAGACGCATGGCAATTTGGAATCTATTTGTTAATTGGTTTCCGGCTTTTCACTAGGTTTTCTTGTGTACATGAATACTGAGCTTTATTGCCATTGGTCTGTACATAATTAACCAGTCAGAATCAAATCAAGTATTCTTCCAGCTGCCTGACTGTTTGAGTTTCACATTTATTAGATTACCATAGTTATTCCCCAAGCTTTAATTTACAGCCTCATATACCACAAGAGGCATCAGTGTGCAAGTAGAATTATAATTTAAAGTAATTATAATTTCAAAAAATCATTGAAGAGCATAAGTGCATAGGATGTGTCATAATTCATTCTTGGCCGGTGTCCATGACGTATAGTTTATTTAATTTACACACAAAATTGTCCTTTTACCTTGTTTTCTTGAACCTTACTGGAAACATCACTATGCCAGGTTTCACAGGAACTGTCTTTTTCCTTTAGTTCAAAAAATGATAACCTTTTTTATCATTCATGCATTTTCACCAGTGCAACATAAATCTGGTTTGTCTAAAACCATATTGTGCTATCTGTATGGTACCACTCACCAATAACATTGTTGACATGTTGACAAAATACAGAGACAAGTATTGGACGGGTGTATTTTGCCAAAACGTTGGCCAATCTGTCTTCTATCAACATGATTATCCTTATTATTCATAAGGCTATAAAGTAATTTTTTGCTCTTTTATTTTGAATAATTGTATTCAGTGATACAGAATAAATGAGTTTACCACTTAATAAGCAATGTCTCAAATTTGGTTAATAAGCAATACCTGCTCTCTGGAGGACAGTGCATGCATTTGCACAATCATGTTGTCTTTAAAACTCTGCATTTGATCTTGCAGTTTTAATGATTCATCAGTCTTCTTTGAAACAAGGTTCCCTGTAGACACAAAATTGCAAAGTTAAGAGTATGATATTTGTGCACAGGTTCTTCTGAAAATTGCTAGGTCAGACTTATTAGCCCTTACACTTCCAAGATCTCATTAGCAATTCTCTTTACTGTCTGACATACAATCATTATCATGTTAGTTTGGACATATTGGTGTAGAATCAACTGATAATCCCCTACTTGATATTTTCATTATTTAGACTGTGTGGGATTGGATTGCTACATGTATTCTTGATCCAGTAACATTCCAGGTTAAAAATATGTTCAGAGTCCAACATTTATTAAGTTAAAATTAAAGTAAACAGCCTATTTAATTCTATTTATGCTGATGGCTTCTAATTACCTACCTAAGGTTTTCTTCATTGCATCAAAGAACACAGTGTTCTCTCCTTGAAACTGGTTCAAATTCTTTCTCACTTTTTGAATCAAATTCTTGCAATCCTCTCCAAATGTATCTTGAGCATTGACATTGTGAGCCTCAACAGTTTGCTTACGGTCAAGTTTTGAGTGGAGTCCATGTACATCAGAAAGGCTATCTTCAACTGTGTGAAGAAGAGAAGAAGCCTGACTATGCAGATGATCCTCATTTCTGCTGTGATTGTCAACAAGATACTGATTCTGATCTCTCTCCATGACTGTTGTTCTTAAAGTATGTTTAGTTTCCTTCAGTGAAAGGTTGGTTTTTTGCAGTTCAGTTTCCTTTTCTTCCAGTTCCATGCATCTTTCTTCCAGCTCTTGCTGAGTATCAGTGAACAATTCATTGATCTTTCGCATTTCTTCTTGGAGGGCCTGGATTTTAGCTTCTCTTTCAGCATTCAGCTCTTGCTGAGATTTGATCTCTTGCTGCATAGCACTGGAAAAAAAAAATACAGTCATACTCATTTTCCTTTAAGACGCTACATGAAATTTTGAACTTCACTCTGAAATTTCTTAATTTACAGTGAATAGAATAAACCACACTTCAAAAAAGGAAAAAGGAATGTCTTAAAAAAAAAATCAATATTTGTTTGTGATTTTTGCCAGCTACCTTTGACAACCTTGTCTTTATAGGGAAACTTACTGGTAATTCTCTTCTGCTATGTAAACGCCATTCTTCTCCCTGGCTGCCAGGAGATCTTTCTTAAGTTTTTCTATTTCCTCTGTGTACTCCTGAAAGAATATCATGTGTTATTAATTCCACTCCTTTTTGTAGTGAAACATACAAGGTTGTTTTTAGAGACAGCTGCTTACACAAGCACACTGTACATAGCTATACAGTTGTCAAAACTTATTAAGATCTGTTTGTCTTGATTTTTAAGCAATCATGCTGTACCTTAATTAAAGTTTTCTTTGTAAGTTTTTGATTCACTTCTGGTCTGTTGAGAATGTTCTTGGCCCTGTGAGCGTAATCCAGAGTGCTTAGAGTTTCCTAACAATGAAAGACAAAACACATCATGAATAATGACTTTTAAATCAACAATTCAATCTGGTGCTTTTGATACTGTTTATGATAATTACTAACACTTTGCAGCATGCATGTGATAACATTAGAGTGAAGCCTTCAGTCTCGGAGGAGGTTTGAGTGAGGTGAAAAGACAGGAACTTTCTCAAGTGGAATAAAGAAAAGGTTTTACAACATCAGAAAAATTCAAATCTCTAACTTTGACAGTAACCACAGCTGATATCAAAACAAGATCACACTTCAATCTCAGTTCTACTTTAATAAGAAGATCAAATCATACAGTATGTGACAGCATATTGGGAAGGTCGGTTCGAACGGAGATTGAAACGAACAAGTTTACCCATCATTGGTATAGCCATGTAGTATTTTAGTGCTCTTGCACTGTAGCCTACTTTTTAAAATGACAAACCGCCAACAAAAGAAAAACAAAAGGTCTACCTCATACATAAAAATGAGACAGAAGTATCAAGCTTATGCGCACACATGCAATTTTTTGATACATGCATTTTTTAAATTGGCACTTGAATGCGATTTTTGGTGCATTTCATGTGCATTTTTTGGTTAACGTGTACGCAAGCATTACTGTATGTACCATAGTTTGCTTCTGTCAATATGTTGGTCCTTCTCCTTTGATCCAAAGTCAGCTGCTAATGATCAACTGCCAGATGTTATTGTGACTGCCAATCAAATGAGGCCATAGCACACTGACTTCAGTCTATCAGGGCTTTCCACTTTCCATGGAATTTCAAAAATTTCATCATAAAAGTCAACACTCTTTTTCTCTATTTGTGCTGACCATACCATGAAATGCCACGTCACACAACACATCAAAGAAACAGAGGGGAATACACGTATCTTTTTGGGAAGTGGATGGTCTTACAAATCTAATGGATTTATGAACAGTGGTAAATATCAACATGTATTTACTGATCCTACCTCCAAGTTGCACAGTGCTGGAGATATGGTGGCAATTATGGAGGTTTTAGTGCGACCTCCAAGTGAATCCTGCAACATCCTTGTCAATTTACTCTCCCTGTTTGTGCAAGAGGGAAGCAATCACCAAAAAATTATAAGGTCTGCATACAAGGGACACCCTTCTGCCCCATCCAATAAAATGGTTTGGTCTTTTCAAAGTGAGGAAGAAACAACAACTACCCCCCAAAAGGAAAGAAAAATGAATTTGGAAATCAAAGGGGAAAACAAGTCTTTAGCATTATTTTCAAATCAGTGCAAGCATGCTGAACGGATGCTGCAATACAGTATATGCACATATTTTTTGCCAGGTCTATTAGCCTCTGAACAGGCTCTCTAAACAAGGATGAGGTAGCTAAAATAACAGCAGTAATTTTTTTTGTGTTTGTAGGGCAAACAGAGGCAGGGGCAGGGCAAGCTTTTCGCTCTTCTTCCCTTGCAAATGACTTGCACTTTGCACTTGCTTCCATTCCCCTGAGAGAGACATACAAAAAAAATTCTGCCTGTTTTGCAAGCTAAAGAATGAGGAAAATACAAAAGCTGGAAGGAAAACAAAGGAGGGGACAGGGGTGGGAAGGAGGACAGGGAAGGGGGAGGGGAGAGATAATCTGCCATTGCTCCTCCTTATCCCTCCTTCCCTGCCAACCACTTCATTAGAAGCAAACTCCTCCTGAGTCGTTCCAACAGCTGTCTGTTTGCAGGCTACTGCTCTATTTTCGTGGCTTGTCAATGTCCATACTTAAGGAAATTAGCAACTCAACACTGTGGTACCTGTAAGGTATGTGAGGAGCTCGTTCCACCAGTGATGTGATCACTCTTCCTAATGTCAACAAGCTCTGATTGATTGTTCCTGAGGAAAGTGAAATTATTACTCATTGATATTTTTAGAGGTTTTATTAAATATTACTTTACTATAATTTGTGGAGATGCACATGCTCTGATTGGTTGAGATTTGTATCATATCTTGCTGTAATCACCCTGCACAAGGTGAAATGATATTTTCAATAATATTCAACTGAAAATTAGTAACTCATACAATCAAGATGAAAAGTTAAATACTCTTAAACTTTATTTGAAGATAAATGATAAGAGTTGGACATGCATTTAACCCTTCAGACCCGGATAAGGATTAACATCTAATTTCTCCTTACAGTATCACCCTTGGATCATACATAAAGGTCATGAGAATAAAGGAAATGATCACCAACTAAAGAAGCCCTTGATTGTGAAACAAATTCTCCTTTCAGCACCTTAGCAAATGCATACGTGTACAACATTATGGAGAATATACATACTGATGTTGGGGTCATAAATATCTTGTGAGTTCAAGCATGCCCTCTGATTTGCTTTTAATTAGCAAATATTTGTTAAATATGGGGTATGTTTATTTAGGTTATTCTATTACATTCTGAATTCATACCAGCTTCTCTGAGCCTTTTATCAACAGCTCCTGATCTACCAACGTTTTCACTTCCTGCCAAATCCACCTATAAAATTCAAATACCCATACAGTCACTTGATGCAGTCTACACTATGTGTTCTCTTCAAGGTCATTAATTATAAGGTATTTTCAAGGAGTGGTTCAAATCTAGTAAATTTTATAGAGGTTTGTTTCAAAAGAAAATACATTCAGATTTGAAATCCCGCTGGAGATGAAAATCTCTCAGCACAAACAATGTCCTTTGAAAAACACTTGGTATTAAAGCACTGTAAGGTGTACTAATTCTAATAATGATCATATACCAATATACTTTAAGTGTTTGGTATATTTAAAGACATAACTGCAGAGTACAAGCTTGCTTCCCCACTAACATTGCCAATGTATTATAGCAAGGTTCATCATCAGGTTCAAAATTACATAGAAAACTGCATTTTTACTCACCAAGTTTAACTTGCCAATCTTCAATAATTCCTCACCACTGACAGAATTCTCTTTAATGTGAATGGTGACAGAGAACACAGAATGGGAACGACTAGAAACATACAATTGGTAATAAGCTCTTAAATGGAAAAAAATGCAAGTTTATTCACAAAGAACCAGCAAAAATCAAGTTTGATACTTATTCATCAGACTACAAGTACTATCAACTCAGTTGATAATACTTTATTACCCTGTTATACTCTCCCACCAATGCAGCACCACCTTTCTTTAGAAACTTAACCTCTTTATTCTTTTTTTTCCAAAGAGACAGGTTTATGAGATTTTGTGCACTCTTAGAGCAAAAAATATGGGCTGTTAGCAATCAGGAAAATCAGAGATAACTTCCTTTTACATGAAACAAGGACAGCTAACATTTAATGTGAAAAGGAGAACATGTGTATCAATTGACCAATCTTCCTATACAGCACAGTGTCTTCATGCTTGACTCATCTTATCAAACAATCATAAAGAATTAAAGCCAGTACAAAACAAAGACATTCTCATTATACCTAATAGGCTTTTTTACCTTGAATGTGCATTCATCAGAGTTGCTGCTGTTTGACGCTTTGCTCTGCCTCTTTCTAAAATGTTATACACATCATCTTTGTCATGAACAACAAGCTCTTCAAGTCCTTGAATGACAACAGACCCCTGATGGAATAGAGAGGTATGATTATGAACCATATTCCCCATACTGTTCTCTACACATTTCCAAGGTGCTGACAAGGAGAATTTGTTTAATAATCAATAATTTCTTGAGTTCATGATCATTTCCTTTACTCTTGTGACCTTTAAGTTTGATCCAGGGCTAATATTGTGAGGAGAATTTAGATGCTGGTCACTCTTAGGGGTGAAAGAGTAAATCTTAATAATAAGGCCCACAGCTACAAAGCTGAAGAGCGAAACATTTTTTACAGTAAAAATTCACTTCTTAACTTGAACAATGTAGTAATAAAAAAAGATAGGGAATCAGTCAAGTGCGAATTAAAGACAGCAGCTCATTAGGCTTAAAGATTTCACATTCAACTTTCACCTTTAATTGTAATGTACTCACTTTTCGAGAGGAGTCTTCAAAAAGACGCATTTTTTGGCTGTCCAAACTTGAGCTCAGCAAATCAAACAGTTCTTCATTGTAGATCTCCAAAAATGAAACTCTTACAGAGAATTCACAGTCCTAATGAAAAATGGGAGATTGAATTCAAATTATTGCACAAAAGTAATTGTTATCAACAACTACTGAATGCAAAAAGTTGAATAGTTTTAATGATTTCTGCTTGTTTCATGCAATTGTAGCATCATTAAAATATGATTTATCTGGTGAGGAAAACTGGACCTGAACCTCCCTTCTCTTGAACCCTTTCTGTACCCCTCAAAGAAGTGGTTTCAAATTTTCCTCAGAATTAGATTTGACCATGTGTGTGAGGAATACTGATCAGAAAGTTAGCTTTCACTGTCCTTTCTAAATTTTTTACAAAGTAAATCCTAGCTTAATGCAAATAACTTACAGTTTGACTGTTGAGTTTCTCCAGCAACTGATGCATGGTTCGTGGAATGATTCCCGCTGAGGGATCCTAGAATTAAGGAACATGTAAGAAAACAATCTGATAATTTTCACAAAAAAAAAGATAAAACAATCAAGGATGAGGTAATTTTGGAGACATGAGTCAAGAATTTAATAATGAATTTATAGAGTCCAATTGAAAGGCTCAGAACAAGAACAATCCCTTGATTTTTCGGCCATTTTTGAAAGTGTTCAGAAGTAGTTGTCAACTTCTTCTGAACACTTTCAAAAATGGCTGAAAAATCAAGGGATCATTCTTGCTCTGAGCCCTCCAATTGTAAAACATATAGTATTTAGAAATAGTCATCAGCTGTTTTCCTATGGATCAGTTTAGTTACTGAACATTCTCTTTAAGGGAAACCCCTTTATCCAAAACTGGTGCTCAAATGCCCATCATGATTGTTATATGGTACACATACAGTATCTGATTTAACTTCCCAAGTCCATGATGGCTTACATAATGTAAAGGATAGTAAAGGAAAAAAATTGGAGGTTTTCCCTTTTGATGCACATAAAACCTTTTACAGACTCTTGCTTCTTCAACAACAAATTATGAAGGAACAATGTTTCCTTTTAAATGAGGAAAGCATCTGTTCTTTAGATGATGGGCAAAAAAACCAAACCAAAATTTTTCAAAACTTTTCTGAACCACCTCAAGTTGTCATGTTTGTTGAACTCCGACCACCAGTTTAAAGGAATACCTTTCATTTCATTTCAGACAAAAAGAAATCACAGCTGCAACTTGTTACCAACCTCTTCTGTACCTAAACTCTTTCCATGATCATCCTCTCTGATACCAGTATAATGATGCATTCCCCCCCCCCCCAGAAGAGGGTTAAATGTTTCAACTATCTGGGCATGTCAGTGAGTGCATTGCCCAGGGCACAGCTGATTTCATTCTCTTTTTGGTTGAGAAATGATTGGTACAATTATAATAATCATTATATGATAAGCTGAATTAAACATGCATTTTGATTTAATCTTATTAATGATTTAATGGAGGACAGACATGTAGATGACATCATCATAAAAAAAACATTTTGCTCTTTATCATTATGATATAAAACAAACAGATTCCATGTCGCCATGGGTCTGTGCAGTAATAGATCACAGAAGACATCAAAATTTGGTAAAAGCATCAGTGACATACTAAGTTTTGCCCAAAGTGCCACTTTTTTTTTCCTTACCACATTTTGAAGTTATCTGTGATCTGTTACTAAACAGACCCACACAAACATGAAATCTAATTGTTAATTATACACAAACCTCTTCCCAAGAACAATCTTCTTGACTTCTCTCTCCTTCCATAGTATATGTTTTTCCTGTTCCAGTCTGGCCATAGCTATAAAAAGATATATAAGGCTGATTTACCTTACAGTTGTCAGGAATTATGGTCAACTGAAACATAAGAAGGAAAAATACGAACAGAATAACCTACAGTAGACTTACGCAAAGATTGTACAGTTGTATCCCATCAACACTTCATCTAAGATTGGCACAACAACTGAGCGATAAACATCAATCTGCTTGGTTTCTGGACCAAAAACACGATCAAAGGTAAATGTCTTTGTTGTAGATGTGGCCGATGAAATATTTCCAACGTCGTGTTTGACGACAATCTCCCTCTTCAAAGGTTGGCACTTTACCACAGATGGTGAGCTTTCTTTGACTTCTTTTCCATTACGTGGCCTAAAAAAAATACAGGGTGAAAATAAAAAGATCAATGAAAACACATCTGTTACTTTCGGATAGGTTCTCTCTTCCATTTATTTGCCAACATTAATTTGTGGGTTTGGCAGGGATGTACAAACAGCTTGAGTTCAGTCACTCTAATCTTTAGGGATTCGGACTCTGTACCCGATCCTCTGGATGCCTGTGCTATTTCCATTCGTTATTTACAAAAAAATATTTTTACATGTACAGCCATATGAACGCGAGATGATTCATTCTGAGAAATTTGAAAATATGAAATTTTTTGTGATTTCTTGAACGTAAGATTACAAGTAACTTGATCACCAAAGCAGTGAAAGACGCCAAAGAATCATCCATCGCTAACTCACATCTTAGAGTTATTTAACCACCTAAATCTAATCTGTCTGTTCATAGATCGACTGGCTACGACTACCGATTAATCAAAGAACAGAGAGACTTAAGATAAAATAATTCTGTGCATGAAATCTGTCGATTTTCATCTCACTTACCGACAACGCACGACCACTTGGATGTTCTTCTCTTGCGGCGCTTTGCTTTTGACCATCTTAAAACAAATAACTCTCTTTTCAGTATGTTAAATTTTACGAACAAAGAACGGGATCGGATCTGGCCTTTTTTGTCCTAAGATTTGCAGTTCTTTTACAGTACACAGGTATTACGCTCTCTGCAAGGTATTCGCCGACGTTCGATTTCCGTGCCACATTTGAATGGGCCAATAAAATCCAACAGTAAAAATCACGTGGTAAAGATACGAGCTTTCCCATGGTTCAGTGCAGTCGTGCTTTAATGTTATGTACCTTCATGGAAAGCGAAAGAAGATATGCTTAGAATGTCAGGTGTTGCGATTCCCCTCTTTTTATTCTAAGTAACTGAACATGACATTTGTGTTTCCGTCCATAAATGGCACGGTGAAGCCAAGAGAAAGAAGTGGTCATGTAGCGGTTCACCATGATGGTTATCTAGTAGTTTGGGGAGGCTATTGCAACGTAAGTGAGCTTGAATATTAATTAGGAACTCAATCAATCTTACTTTGTCACCCAAGGTTTATTGAATGAAAATAGATTTTAGTACCGATTAGATCAAAGGAAAATATCATGCAGAACCAACAAGGGAAATTGAGCTACAAAGTCATGATTGGTTTTGGGGTGAGAGGGGCTGGGGGTAAGTTTCCAAGGAAAGTGTGGTGCTACGTGGTGGGGAGGGGTGTTACAAGATAATTTATTTGAGTAGATGATGTGAATTGGCCACCTTAGAGAGATTTTATTTTTCGAATGTTAGCCCTTTATAAGAGTGAAGGGTGCACTAATTTGTAGAATCTCTCTACATGGGTCAATTCACAGTATCAACTCAGTTGATAAAATCGTAGTTGGTTTTGGGTTTCCAGCTTCTTGGTTGAAGACGTGGCACAAGTTTAAAAGACTTATTAGAGAACAAAACCAGTTGGGCCGGGATAACCTGTGAAATCTAAGTGTAAACTGAGGATCACTTGTTCATCTACTGTCATGAAATCGAAATCAAACTAAGGGGGCAGTCAATCAGAATAAAGATCAAAATTGTCTGAGATCACTGAAAGCTCTTGTGAATTATTTCAAGTTAACATTTTACAAGATCACTGAAAGCTCTTGTGAATGATTTTAAGTTAACATTTTACAAGATCACTGAAAGCTCTTGTGAATTATTTCGAGTTAACATTTTATATGATCACTGAAAGCTCTTGTGAATTATTTCAAGTTAACATTTTACAAGATCACTGAAAGCTCTTATGAAATATTTAAAGGTCAATATTGTCTGAGATCACTGAAAGCTCATGCGAGAACAAACAATTATTTTATGTGTGGACATTGGATATGAGATGTTAAATAGCTAATGAGGTGCAAAGCACTAAGTTGGCTATAACCAATGTTGAACCTAACAAGCTTGAATGGAATAATTGTGTTATTAAGTTTCATTAAATCCTGAACATTTGGATATGTAGAGTTTGTTTCAGCTTTGTAACAGCTGGCACAATGCACTTTGACACAAGGTGATGGAATCTAAGCTGATAACTGGAGTTGAGTGACCAAAAACAACACTAGAAATGTATTAATAAACTTTTCTGCTAATTTTTTGAAAAAATTTCAGTCTTTCTTTTTTTTTTATAACTTTTCTACCTAAGGGTGATCCTGAACAGTTTCCTGGATTGCAGTTTCTTGTCGACAGGTATCATCCCAGTAATGAAGTTTGGTTGTACTGCATTGAGACTTCTGCATGGTAAGGATGCATGATGAGCAGACTTTAACTCTTTATATACCAACATCAGTATGTATTTTCTCCATATTGTTCTCTATACATTTCCTAAGGGGCTGACAAGCAGAATTGTTTAGCAATCATGAGCCTCTTTGGTTGTTGATCATTTTCCATATTTTCATGACCTTAATGTGTGACTCAGGAGTGACATTGTGAGGAGAAATTAGATTCTATTCACTTATAGTGATCAAAGGGTTAAGAATGCAATAGTTGACTTTGAATTAACATGTTCTTGTTTGGGAAACTTGGACAGATGTGCTATATCTAGCTACATGTAGTGGCACTGCAGATACCAGATAAAAATGAAAGCCATTTACACTCTCAGAGCAAGTCACTTGTCATTGAATAATTGTGTTTTTAGGAAACATGTTGAAACAAGTGGAGACATACCTCCACCCATGTCAGGATCAACAGCTTGTGTGATTGGTGGCAAATATATGTACATATTTGCTGGGCATCATGATGAAGGACCCTCTTCGACAGTGAGTCTTTTTGGCTACAAAAAATTTCCTATTATTAATTGTACCTAGGTGGCACCTACATGAAGCCTTTAACTTGCAAGATCTGATTGTTACATGTAATTCCTCCCTCCAGCTGCAACACATCTCCTTGTAAATTAGTTGGGAGAATTTGGTGTTGGATAAAGACAACAACCTCTATCTGATTAGTTTGAGTATTCTGATTACATGTTTATTGGATATTGTATGGATGTTATACTTGGTGGAGTTACACATGAATCTCTCCTGACGGTTAAAGGGTGAAAAACTTAATTTTGGATCTTGTAAGCTTTCAAAAGCTGAGTTATAATTTATCAGTTGAAAACTATTTTTTAAAATTGTGTGACTGTCTCCCAACCTTTATGTTCTACGACAAGGTTTCATGTTTGAGTTAATTGGAACTGCATGTTTTCTTTGATAGGTTTTTGTTTTAGATTTGAACAAATTTGTGTGGCAAAATTTGACCGAAAAGATTGAAGGTAATCCCCCTTCAGACAGGGACAAGCTGTGTTGTTGGACACACAATGATTTGTAAGTTATTTAATATTGCATCATTTCATTTGTTTCCAAAAAATTGTGAAAAAATAATAATTTTACCATTTCTCCTTTGTGTTTCTTGTTGTATCCCTCATTTTTATTTCAGTTCTCCTCAAATAGACTCAGGGCATCTATTTGGTATTAGAGAGTTCTCCAGCTACTACACAGAATATTCTATGCTGAAGCTATTTTTTTCTACACCCAAGCTATTTCACGTTTAAATGGTAATTTAGCTTTATTAACTGAGTTGATAGTGAAAATTGGCCACCATAAAGAGTTTCTAAGCTGATGTATCAAGCATTATTAAGCTCTTTGTCCTTTGCTCTGACAAAGGGCTAATGCTTGAATTTTTTAACTGAGAAACTCCACAGGGTGGCCAGTTTACATTATCGGCTTGGTTGATAAAACCAAGGCTGTC
Source organism: Pocillopora verrucosa (assembly GCF_036669915.1). Classification (NCBI taxonomy): domain Eukaryota; kingdom Metazoa; phylum Cnidaria; class Anthozoa; order Scleractinia; family Pocilloporidae; genus Pocillopora; species Pocillopora verrucosa. The sequence goes on from NC_089312.1 coordinate 7,857,258, forward strand.
ATACTCCCACACTGGCAAAGCACCACAGTTTCTTTAGAAACTTACACCCTGTTTCCTTATATTATATATTTAGATTCTCTTATTGCTCTAGACCATTCTCCTGCTTGTATCAATTGAAACCTGTAACTATAATGAAATACTGAGAATGTTTATGTTCACCATGATCATGATGTACCTTAATATGTTGAAGAAACCTGACTTGGAATTACAATCCACAATTTCATTGCTGGTCAGGGCACCCATTTGGGCCTCAAAGAGCCCCTGATCCTGACTTTAAAGATTTCCTTTGAGCTGCCTTCTGCTCACACAGTTTGTTTTAATGGCAACCTCTAAGTCTAACATTGTGAGGATCTACTGCCTAGTAAAAATGAATAAATTATGAAAAACAGTCTTTTCTCAGTGAAAGGCACCAGTAGAACTCTCATAGCCTTAACTGAGCTGCATTTGACACTAGATATTCAAACTTTGCAGAATTGTTATAGTTGTAATTGTGAAAGGTAGAGGGTTGAAACCAAAAACAGTAATTAGCTAGATGATAAATTACAGTTATATAATATATATATTTTTTCATTTGTATAGAATAGTGTATTTTGGAGGGTATGGAATACCTCCAGATCCTCGTAAAGTGGATGAGTCTTGCGGATTTTTCACATTTAATACCAGTGTTGAGGACCAATTCACTGTAAGTTTTTAGTGTCAAACATATTATTTCCAAGGAGAGGTATTCTCCAGAATGATTATTTCCCCTACCAATCAAAGATTTTACAATGTAATTATGAAACTATGGCAGGCATTATGACTTGAGATTCCTGAGTTTGTAAGCTCACCTTGTGGAAACTTGAAATGGATGCAGCCAATTTAGATATTTCTCAGAAACCTGGCCACTCCCTTGTGACGTGTTACAGTCTGACGCCATTTTTATTCTATCTCTTGGCAACCTGTTTGAGCAGTACGCAGAAGAGCAAATTGTAATGCTTTTATGTGACAGTGACAACTTCTGCTGTTTATAAACAGCATTTTTTGGTATCTGTTTATGTTCATATTGGTTGCTAAGTTGTCTTTCAAATGATACCATCCATTTTCAAATGTTTAGTACATCTTGCGACTATTTGTGAAGAGTTAGGTCACTCTAGAGTGGTCTTTGGAACTGCGACACCCTAAAGACTGTACAACATGTCCAGTGAACTAAAATTTGTATCACTTCAAATTTTTTTATGCAGTCTCTGATTTCCTTGGTGAAAAGAAGAGAAAGCTGATTTCCACGTTCTCTTTTATTTTGGTTCATTAGGACATCAGAGGATGGAACAGTCACATGTTTGTTCTGGATACAGAACGTTTAACATGGAGCCAACCACAGACAAAGGTGGGTTTAAACTGAGTACATTTATTTGTGTTGCTTGAATATTTAAATTGCTTTGGTCGACAGTATGTGTATGTGTAATGACAGTATGAAATGTTTTTTTATCCTGATTTGTAACTTTTTTAAAGAAGAAAACAAATGAAAAGAAAGAAACCTCTCTCATTAATAATTTTTCAGCCAGGGTGGACAGGAAGTGAATAAGTTATGGGTAGATTGATTCAGAATAGCACAGGAATGGAAAAAATTAGAATGATGGACTTAGAAAATCTGTGGCATAAAATAAGTTTTATATAAATATGTGTAACTTTGAAATAGCTTCGTTAATACTTTCAAGGAAAAACCCACATTGACAAAAACCAATAAAAATGGTCAGTAGGATAAAATAAAATGTGTGATGTAATGAGATACTCTCAACTTACATAGCATTTTTTTTCTCAGTTGCATTGTTTCTGATGATGCTGTTTTTCTCTGTAGGGGAGAGCCCCCACACCAAGAGCAGCACAGGCTGCAGCTAAACTTGGAAATATTGCTTATATCTTTGGTGGAAGATACATGGTATTGTAGTTGACATCAGCAAACATACCCTCTTTAATGTTCATCATAGGATTTATCATGTAGTAAAGTTTATAGTAAAAAATATTCTGTTTTGTGTATCTCCACATGGCTGAAAATGAGTGCATTTTTTTTAGATAAAACAAATTGCGAATTTGCTAAGTGGTAACAAGTGCAAATTACAAATAGCAATTTTTTTCAATAGGTTATAAAGGTGCACACTAGTTGGTCAAGGAGTATTTGAAAATCTTTTATTTGGAACTTAGTCTTCCTCAACTTGAAGATATATGTGGAGAGATAATGCTTTTAAAGTCAATACTTCACAGGTCTATGTTCCAGCAAAGACCTCTGCATTGTTTGACAAATTAGTTCCTAAACAAGGACAAAACAAGGTTGAGAATTACTAAGTATTAAAGACAAAAACACTTTGTCCATGTGCTGTGTAAGGTCTTGTTAACTTGTTTATTTCGACTGGTAGGAACAACGACGTAATGATTTGCATGCCTTTGATATGGACAGCATGGAATGGAGTGGCAGGTGAATACAGCTTAAATCCAATCATCTATCTACCTTATTGGTACTTAATTTCGCGGGTACTTAATTTCGCGATTTTGGCGAGGCAATATTTCGCGGCGTTTTATTTACGCGATTTCAATAGGCAAATATGAAAAAAGGGCATTAAATTTCGCGATTGAAGCGTTCTCAACTTTATTTTATTTTTCCAAAGGTCTGAACTGTTTAAAGTTTCTAGATAACTGGAACACAACAAAACACATATTTGAAAATTAACGTTAAAAATAAATGTATTACAACGTGAAAACGCATTGTTTCAGTGGTTCGCGGCAACGTTCATAAGGTGACGGAAGTTTTTTGGCCAACAAAATATTGTGCACTTAAGGCACTAAGCGAAATGCTGTTCGTACTTGAAGAAAAACTTATTATCAGAGTTTAATACGAGTTTAACGATAACAATGCATGCATTAAATATCATTCGTTACGATGGCTTTTGTTTATATCTAATGATATAATGATATTCATGATCGTTATGCGATAGCAGCAACCAAGCGACTTCCAGGACGGTTAGCTGATTCAATTGTGGGTCATTTACCAAGAGAGATTTTGAGATGCACTCGTTTTCTCATTTCACGAGGCGGGAACGTCCAAGCATCGACGATCACCACTCGCACAGGGTGGCCTTAGTAGCGTAGATTAACTTCTCCATGCAAAACATTTAACGATTTCACAAATTCAAAAATGGAATTTACGAGTAGAAACCAGTTAATATTTTGCGTTTTGTTGATAAATATCCTGTAAATTTTGTTGCCATTACGAATAAATCATTTTTTTCTACAGTTTGATTTTTTTGTATGGGTATTAAATTTCGCGTGTTTAAATTTCGTGAGGATTTTTTTTCGCGGGTCTTTAATTTCGCGATTTTTTTACAATCGCGAAAAACGCGAAATTAAAGACCCGCGAAATTAAGTACCAATAAGGTATGCTGATTATATTTTTACTGAATTCATTGCCTTATGCCAATTGTATGATTATAAATTACATTATAATGACACTTTTATAATTAATGGTTTAATTAGTATTCCAACAACAGGTAAAGTGCCAGATGGAAGAACATGGCATTCCCTATCTGCTGTCAGTGACAAACATTTATTTCTCTATGGAGGCTTTAACAATCAAGGAGAAGCATTAGGTGAGACTTCAGAGAACTTCAAACTCCAAAAACAAAAAATTTTTTTTTAATGCGACATGTTCAGCATTATTGATGTTTGGATTATTGGTTGATTTTAGGACCACTCTTATTTAGATAAGGCAAGCATGATTTACCACAACCCCCACCTTTTTTAACATGGTTGGGATCTAATCCTTGATGAAAGTTTTGACAGAATGAAAGAATTCTTTTTCAAATAACATTTAATATTTTCAGGCGATGCTTATACTCTTGACACCTCAACAATGATCTGGTTTCAACTCAGTGTCCCTTCAATACAAAGGTATTTGCAATGAAAAAAGGGTTTTCACTGCCTATTGGGAAAGTTCTTGAATAAAATGAATGAAAAACAAAGTTCACTTTTTTGGTTTACTTGTTTGATTTGGTTTCACCTCTCCTAGAAGTTCTCACATGTAGAGAGGAAATCTATTATCCCAAGTCTATGCCATTATAATGCCATCTCATGCTCAAACTTATCAAATAAAGACTATTTGCAAACCCAATCAGTGTGACTGCAAAACCATTACCACAACTGTTCAGGCTAGAGCAGGAGACAGCAGTTGTCAACAGCCTGTGGATGATTCTTGGTCAGTAAAGATGAAAGAATGAGCAGACGACAGAATGTTTGGGTTTTTAGGAGGAAAGACCAGGGCTTCTCTTTGCTCTTTTTGCCCCTTGTTTTTCACTTTTTGGCCAAGGTAACAACAACTTGTGTGATGTAACCAAATATAAAAGCATGATGGGGACAAGGGTTTTTCAAAGAGAAGAGTGACACTTGCTTACCTTTGGTTTCAGTAAACCCATGACTCGAATGTGGCATACAGCTTGTTGTACAACTTCTCCTGGAGAGGTTCTAATTTTTGGAGGATGTGCCACATCAGTGTTAATTCTTGAACAGGTGAATAGGCAACAATTTCAAATTCATGCTTCAGTGTGCATTATCTACTGTACTGTTTCAATCTATGCTACAGTGTATCTTTCTAATGCTGCTCATTAATGATATGGATCGTAGCAATACATACATGTTTGTTATCAGCCAAGTGTTGGAATAGTTTGATGACTGTTTTTGCAATTTTTTTAGGCTATCAATATCTGACTAGTCATCCTGATAGAACAATTTTTTAACTTTCACTTCAACTGATTGTGGTTCAGATTCTTGTTATCACAGACACAAAGCAAGCACCCTCATGAATCAGCAAAAGAGGTTTACCAGGCCTACTCACAAGGCCAGCCTGGTGTGGTGTTATATATGTGTATGATTATTTCTAGCTAAATTCAATAACCAACAGTCATTCTAAGAAACCATAAGGTAAAAGAGGTAGCTTCAAAGAGTTTGTCAGTTGAACTACAATAAGTAATATTTTCTTGGTTTTTTTCTTTTTTCAGGAGCACTGTGACAGTATCTTGATCTTTAGGTTTACACCTCAGCCTTTGAACTTGTAAGAAATTATTTTTCATTTTCTACATGCAAACAACAGAGGGGGAGGGGAGGGACGGGGGAGCATATTTCCTGTGTGTTTTAGAAGTCTTGATGCCTCAAGAAACTTTGGTTAATATTTGATATGGTGCCTGAATAGTGAATTTTTTCCTCTTAGATTATGTGCAGATACAGTGGTCAAGTGTTATTCAACCCTTCAAAAGCAGCTCAGATCCCTCCCTAAGAATCTGCTTATGTCACTCTTTCTGCACAGAAGACTGCAGGCCAGTGGAAAAATATAAATGACATGCGTCAGAATCTCTAGAGTTCTAGTCACAAACGTTAGACAAGATCTTTAGTCACGGCATCGGACATGCCTGGTTGCCAATTTATAATTATGTTAGAGAATTCTATGAGGCACCGTAAGAATTTTTTTTTCCTAAAAGTTGAACAAGTTTAATGAGATTTGGGATGAACAGTTTGAAGCGTGTACATGGGGAGCTACAGTAGGCTGTTTCTTTCAATATTTTGGTGTCTTTTTGGGCCTTGAATGTGCCCTGTGCTGTTTTAGATCAAGTGTTAGTAAGTCTAAATATCAAGATTTGTAAGAATCGTTTGTGAAAGTGAATTACTGGCGATGAATCAAATTCGCACTTTTCCCGCCACATGGTGCACGTGTTTGTGAAGCTATTAATTTTCTCCAGTTTAGTGCAAGCACTATAACTTGTGTAAATACGATAAAATGTTACATTTAACTATAATTTATATATCAGATATTACGCACAATTTCAGTTTGAATTTCCTGATATCAGACGCCATTAACATGCATTAAGCTAAAACATCAGTAAAATAGATATGTAACGTGGAGTTTGTCTAACATCCGGGAAAGTGTCTTTCGAATGTCACTCGCCAGAAAAGGCCTGAGAATGGACAGATCAACAACTTGGATCTTAGAATCAAATTCACGTTGGTAATCGAGATTTCGAGCCTAGAGTATCAAACTGAGAATTAAAAACTTGAGTTGCTGTGCTGGATTCGTTGCGTGGATTTTCTGATGAATACCCATAAATCGCAGCGGAGTATGTTTCATAAAAAGCAATGCGTGTTAGTCCACTGTATTCATAATATGCCGTCGAAACGGCCCGGTCTACATCGAAAGTGATTACAACTAAGGTAAACGAGATGAGTAATACCTATAATTTGCTCCAGAAATATGTTTTGCCTCCTCCGAAATTACCCTCCTAGAATGTGGTTCAAAATGCATTTCGGACTGCGTTCCGTAATTGCTCATGTCAAATGACTTCCTGGCTCTAGCGAAACAAACGTGTTTCTTGGAGTGTGCAAGATTTTAATTCCCGAGCGTGTTTCAACGAAACGTTCTCGAAAATCATTTAAAAATACGACTTCTAAAATGATTCAAACTGTAACACCAAAGTGAGTTCAGTCGTAAGCTTGATCCTAAGTTCCCTGAAGTGCGTTTTCAGAGTGCGTTCCTTAATTAAAATCGTCAATACTGCTCCAGTAAGCTTCCCTAGCGTCAGTTTCCGAGTTGCTTTTCCAAAAAAACACTTACGACCCATCACAGGACTCGTATTGCACATTTTCGATTGAGTATCCTTACATCGACATCTAAGTTACCAAAACAGCTAATCAGAGGAAAGAAAACTTAATGAAAAAAGCCAATGAAAACACATTTTTCGCGGGAAAAGGCGACTGGCGAAGTCGTGTTTGTTTTCAGTTTTGATTCTGATTGGTTGAGAGTGCGGGGCGGCTTCTCAAGCGAGTCGAGTCCCGACAAACCCTTATCCCTTCGTCTCGGTCTTTCTAAAGCCCTTTCTACAATCCAGTGTACAGTTAAGGTATGAACACTTCAAACGTCCTTAAACCACCACCAAGTTGTTATATTGAATGAGACACTTTTAACTCAGTTACATTATGCACTAAAAAAAATAACTTACAGCACTTTCAAAAATTATTCCTAAAAAAATTACTGCGCTCATAATTGTTGGAAAAATCCCTTTACTTACATTACTATAAATGAATCTCTCAATATGTTCTTGTATATGAATATATGCAAAAAACGGTTTTTCCAAAAATATGAAATTTTTCTAGTTTATCTAAACTTAACAAACCTCTACTTTAATATTCTAAATAAATGCAAACTCTCATACTATGATAAGCTTGTGCACCCCAACTACAAGGTTTTCCCTCAATAAATACTGAGTAAATTTCTAAAAATCTACCAAAATGAAATGCATAAAAGTTTAAGTGGCATAACTTTTGAACTTGCAAGCTAAGGGCTTCGCCTCTTGCTAGTCACCATTCAGGTGATAAAAATCACCAGTCACTCCTCTAATTGTTATGTTAAGATATTTATAGAAATTTTAACTTTATTACTTCCATTTTGAAATTACTGGTGATCCTTAAAATCTGATTGGCTCTCAGCAGTACAATTTATTCACAAGTCGCATTTTTTTGCTCCAAATCACACCTCCTTCCAAACCAATGAAAAGGCACGCAAACAAGACAAGCAATCAGATTTCAAGGCTTTTTAAAAGTTATACTACTCAAATTGCAGGATTGTGACAGACAAAGCATTAGGTGAAGAATTTGCAACTTTTGTTCACAAAACTCCTTTTTCCAAATCAACCACTGAATTTAATTTCTTACAGTTTTTGAGAAACAGCAATGGAACATTTGTACTGACTAAAATCCTGTATTTAGGCAATTGAATTTTTACATTTCAAAATGGATGCAACAAAGGCACTGTGGTAATTGAACTTGAAGTTGTACAATTATGATCTAAAATCATACTTACCTCTTGTGGATTATAAATCAAAAGTAAGACTTCAGACCAAACCAAACTGCACTTCATTCAGTTCAACTCCCATTATTAAACAACCTCTGTTAGTTTTACTGACTTTCAAATGTTAATAACCTATCAATAACACATAGGTAGGTCCCAACTGGAAAGATTAATGTGGCATACCACCATAAATCGTTTATAAATTTGACAAGGATCAGTTAATTCACACCATTGTTACACAATATGGTTACCTCAGGTTTTTGCAATTCCCATATATTTACAGGAAAACAGAGACAAACCATTTGTTTTGAGAATATTTTAAGTTATCACTTTTTGTGAAAAAAGAAAGACAAATGTACCACGGCCAGTGAATTCCCCTCTCCACCCCCAATTCCTCATTATGTCCAGGACTGAAAAAGATACAAAATTGAAAAACTTGTGTAACTATAGCAAGGTCAAGCACTTTTTGTAATTTTCACAATTTTTTTGTCAAATGGTTTCCTCCTAGACTCACTGCTTCAAAAGCCTTTTACCAGGCAATTCACTCCACACTAATTGGAAAAGAAGGCTGAAAATAAGAAAATATTGTAATTTTTGATGATTTTCTCAATTTTAGCTTCCTCATAACTCCTCTGCATTTCCCATCAATTGTCATTGAGGGGAAAGCAAACATTTTTTTGCAATTTTGACAATTTTGTGCAGTTAAAGTTATTCACAGGCAGTATTCATCATTGATATCAAGTCTTTATCTTGAATAGGTGTCCTCATTCAGCAATGCTCTTGTTCACTGTTCTCTGTTGCTAAAGGGTTGTCGTCTCTGCATATGGATAATTTACACTTTTTCTAAATATCTCTTGACTCTTTTTAGGATCCTAGAAAAAAAGGAATTAGATCTCAAAGTTATCTTAAGGAAACACTCATTGTTGTCATCAAGCAGGTTCTGTTTGGCACTGTGGCAAGAGAGGCAAAGTCTACCAGATTTGATCAAGAGGACAAAGTTAGTGTGTGAGGGGTGACTTTGAGGAAAATGTGTATCATGTTTGAGGGTCCCACTAAAAAACTTCCTTGGCAGGTTGGGTTCCCTCATTAATTTAACATTATTATTATTATAAACAAATTATTGCAGACCCCTCAGAGACCTCTTGCATTATCTTCGTACCTCAAAACAAGCAGGTTTGGTGCTGCTTACCAGTTGTCTTATATCCTTGGTCGTTTTGTACCCAGTCTTTCCTACCCAGCTAAGTCATTTTGTACCCAGTCAGTTGAGTCGTTTTGTAACTGGCTCAATCATTTTGTAGCCAAACTTTTTAAGTATGTTATCCATGTTAACAATGGGAGAAAAAAGGTTATTCAATCTAGTCAATTTAATTCAGGAAAAGTTATTTAATTTTTAGGGTAATTATATAAACATGCTATAATTAATGTTTGTACAAAGTGATCTTGGCACTGAGAGAGATATGTGCAAAATAAGGACCCTTCTATTGCAAAATTTGGAATCACTAAAAAAATTAATTAACATACTGGTTCACTTGATGATCTCCCTCTTAGCAGTGCACTAGCAATAGCATCAATCCATGAATGCATTTCTTCTTCAGATTTCCCCTGCAAGATAACATTTAAATATCACTGTCAATTTTTGGGTGTTAATGGTGCTTAAATGTTTGGCCAAACATCATCTTTTCACATTGATTCCGGCATAAATGCTTTCACAGATCATAAATCATTTAAATCAAGATCATACTGATATCACTCTATATACAGAATCAAACAGACCCTTTTCAGATTGTAGAAAAGAAACACAAAAGTTGTTGTTGTTTTTTTTTAATTAACAAATTCAGACTTTGATTTTCCAAGAAAACATGCTAAAGTGGAACCTCAATTTAACAAAGTACCAAGGGACTGGGGGAATTGGTTCATTATATCATGGGTTTGTTCTATGGAAAATCTTAATTTAATCAATTTGTGGAAAAACCACCAAAACATTTGTTATATCAAGGTACAGTTAATAGTTGCTTTCTTTTTGTGGTGTGAAATTACACTACTTAGCATTTTGGGATCAGAACTATTACTATGAAGAATTGTTTCTTTATAAATTTTTTTAAAAAATTAAACTAGTAAGCAGCACTCTGCAAACAGTGCTTTTTTATTCTCCAACGTGTTTCATCTAACTGTGGTAGACTTCTTCAGGGAGTTTTACAAGTAACACTACAGGCCTGTAGTTAACAGCTATTACAGGGGCTAATGACCATAGAGGCTTGGCTGGGCTTACGAACTGAGGAACTGGCAAAATTGTGAAAAATTTAAAAATTTTTTTTTAAGTAAGGTGAGAAAAATATTTGGGGGCTACAGGTTAAGTTTAGTGTTAACAAGGTTCTGTCCCATACATTTTACTTTAACTTTGGCCAGGCTGAAGAGTATCGTTTATTATACTGAGAACTTCGTTATACAGATGTTCATTAAATTGAGGTTCTTCTGTAGTACTTTTGGCTGAAGAAAATGTATTGGATGACAACTTCCATCAAGGTTGACAGGTGCCACACCTTGTTAATACACAACTGCTACAGTTCTTTTCACGGTTGCCCGAACCCTCATGATCACAGTATATTACCAAGAGTTACTCTGGATTTAACCCTTTAACTCCCAAGATCTGATTGCAAATTTCCCCCCCCCCTCTAGCTGCTACAGATTTCCTTGTAAATTAGTACCAGTAACAGGGATTTGAAGTTAGATCAAGACAACAACTTCTACCTGATTAGTTTGAGTGTTCTCATTACCTGTTTGTTGGATAGAGTATGGATTTTATAAGGAGAAGCTACATGTGAATCATTTCTATGAGTTAATGGGTCAAGTAATTGTGAAAAACAAATCTCTGAAAAACTTTGCTAATGGCTGACAGTTAGCCAACAGTTGACCAACAGTTTGCCAACAGTTGGTAGAGGGGAGCTGCTCTTCACAATTACCCTCTCTTCTGTATAAGAAAATTCATTGTGTCAGAATAGGTAGGATACATTGCAGTCTTCAAGCTTGCAAAGTTTTTGTGGAACAGCTTTAAGGACAATAGTACCAAACAGTTTCTCTTGAAATAGAAAACTTTTGGTACCAGTAAGCTTAAAAGATAAAAAGAATCCAAATTGCTCCACTGATGTTCAATAAGTATGAAAAAATCAAAACGTATACAAACATACCTGGATCAAGAATGTTCTAGTGTTAGTTACCACCTCAAACAGATGCTCTCGATTGTTATCTGTACTGTAACATAAGTTAACTCAACATTAGTACACATGTCATAAATACTAACAATGACAGGAAAGATGTGGGAAGAAAGCACATGCAAAAGTCTAGGGACCACCTCTCATCAATGACAATTTCACACCCATGGCCAACATGTGGCTAACATGTTGCCAAATGAATGTGTGGCCAACCCGTGGCCAACATGTGGCTAACAAGTGGCAAATGTCTGGCTAATGTTTGGCCAATGTCTGGCAGAGGCCTCCTTGTCCATATTGGATTGATCAGCCTGCCACATAAACACCCCTGTAATGTCGTAAGTCATCATTGGGAATAACATATAAATAGGCATTTCCCACCATCATTACTCATTAAATCATATTCTTACCTCTGACTTGGTTTCACAGCAAGAACCTCATTTGAATTAATCACTTTGATAGGCTCTTTGTCCTGAATGGAGGAAAAAAATCCAAATTTAACTTTAAAAAGTTGATATAGGGTATAGTGTCTGTTTTTAATAACCTTCCCTCACATTACACAATATTTTTGCAGATCATTAACAATTTTCCTTGTCTTTAATCTTGCTGAAAACCTACCAAAATTTTTTTCCAGCTCACTTGTAGGTGACTAACTTTTCATTTCAAGGAAATAACATCAAATCAGAACACCACATTTTATGACAAATTCATGAACCATTCCATTGAAGCCAATTTAAGGGCAAAGCTCCAAATATGTCAACTTAAATTCACATTTTAAAATCGACAGCTTACATTATATTTATCATAATAGGCAAGTCTAAAAGTGTCCAGCTTGAAATATCTCTTTTTCCAACTCTTGACCTGAAAAACAACAAGGATGCAAAAGTTTGTAACCCTATATGCTATTATCAAAATGATGAAAAAAAACTGCAATTTTACATCTGACTCACCTTAATATTTAATTATTAAGAATAGTGAATTAAATGTAAACTGATAATAAATAACATGTAAAAGAGGAACAGGAAAATTGTCTAACACTAATAACAAAACACACTTTTAAAAGACAAATTAACAGTCCTGAAAAAAAAAAATAAAAACATGCCAGCAACCAAAACTTGAAGTCTTATAGCACCTACCACTGCTCCCTTCTTTGTCAAGTATCCTTCTTTAATGGGTTTTATTGTACTCGTCATGCCAGCTGAACCAGAACGTATCAGAGAATCACCGGGCAAACTTCCTCCCTCACTGTCTACATCAGTATTCTGTCACATAAAAAAAGAATACATTGTTACATCATGGAACTGAATATCAAACATTCCATGCAGCTTAATACAGCAAATGAGTATGTAAAAGAAGGAAAGATACCAGAATCTTATTAGAGCTCTGTCTTACCTAATTACACCCTACTATCAGTATGCATATTCTCCATACTGTTCTCTTTACATTTTCTAAGGTGCTGACAAGGAGAATTTGTTTAACAATCAAGAGCTTTTTGAGTTGGGGATCATTTCTTATATTCTCATGACCTTAACATGATATCAATATGTAATAGATCTTACTAGTGCTTCCAATAAATGAATAAATTTAATGTCGTTACAAATTACTGTACTCTCAAATAAATATCTTCCAACAAGCAGTGAACTATTGTGCAGTTTTAGATCCATCAAATGAAGGCAAACCCACTAGTTATACAGGAAAAGCACAACATAAAAGAGGTTCAAAAGCTTGTGATGTAATTGGTACATTGCAATTGAATTTTTCTCTCTGATTTTAAGTATCTCTTATGATAATTAGGGAGAATCATTAATTGTAATCACCAGCTTTGCTTTGAATGGAGTTGCAAACTTTGATGTTGTAAGTAATAAACAACACACTGTAGCTGGGAAGTTTACACTATCTTGTAATATTTCCATTGTCAATTCTTTCTCACATATGAAAACATGTACATAGCTAAGAATTACCATTAAAAGAACTGTTTAAAATGTATTACGTAGAAGTTGCACCTTTTTCACAGGAGTTTTCACAGCCACTCCTCCAATAATTTTTGTTTCATACACAACACGTTCTGTCTTTTCTGATGTATTGTCTTTGTCAGTCCCAATTGTGCGATGATTTGCTGATTTCTCTTCCCTGGCAGTGGAGTCATCCTTTCTCTTAGTAGGATGTACCTTGAAATGTGGCAAAGGTTGGAGGTTTCACAGTTAATCAAAGATAGTGACATTGTGAAATATAGTTTGTAAATCAGGAGATCCTGGGAGTGTAAAGACCCTCACGACCAGAACAAATTATTAGAATCAGCAAAAAAAGTGACTGTTGAAGCTTTACAAGATATGAAAGCGCTGGCTTAAGACTTTTCATTGAGAAATGTAGGTGCAGTGTAAAGAAACAACAAGAGTTTGCAATGTAATTGTTAACTAAAGGCAGATTTTCATATGTTGAAAAGTCCCACATGGTCATAATTTTGCTTTTCCCACCCATCTCAGATAATCAACCTTTAGTTGCCTTGGTGACCAGCTGGTCACAATTTCAGGCCTGAAGTTGCCTTTATTTAAGTTGATCAATCCAATTGACAACTTTTAGCATAATATTAAGTAGAGTTAACCTATTATTATATGAATACAAAATTTATCAATTATTCCAAATTGAACTGTTTATGATACAAACAGGTTGATACTTACAGCAGCTTTGCGCAGTGTTCGTATCCATTCTTCTCCTCCTTCTTTGGTGTCAGCTCGTACATAATATCTTTCACTACATGTTTGAATCTCTGTCAAAGCAAAATAACAATAGTACAGCACAATTCTATTTGCTTCTTCAGCTTATAATGCGAATCCTTGAAAAACAACCAGTATAAAGAGCAAATTTTGACCCTTAAATTCCCCAAGATCTGATCAATAATTCTCCCCTCTAGCTGCTACTAACACATTTCCTTATAAATGATTTATTAGAATTTAGTGTTAGATCGAGATAAAAAATGCTGCACTACTGCACACTCGATAAGCTGGAAACCACTCCGCTTCGCGTCGTGGTTTCCTACACTTATCTCGTGTTCTCTCAACCTCCCACGTGTTTACATCAGGCTATGTAAACACAGAAACCATTTTACATTTCTTCAACATCACACTTTGCCTGGTTTACACTTAACTTACCAATACATCCTTCATTTTTTGACTTGTCCTCAATCTGTTGTAAGAGCATTAAACACAAAAACAATCAATTAAAACTACTCACAAGTAAACTCTTGTTAATCAACACTTTAATTATTGCAATTTTAACCCTTTAACTCCCATGAGTGACCAAGACAGAATTTCTCCTTACAGTATCAATACAATATCAACCAGATAAGAGATGAGAATAGACAAAAATATCAATTTGGGGATAATTAGTTGATCCAATACTAAATTCTCTGAACTAACATTATAAGAATTGTATGGTTGAAAGTAAGGAGAATTACAAATTTGATCTGAAAGTTAAAGGGTTAAATACATGGTATAGTGACAACAATTGTAGCAATATTGTACAACTTGCATAGGTCTCATATAAACTTATAAAAATGTAATAGAACGAATTGTTTTTCGAAATCAAATGTATTGAAAGTCATCAAACATAGCGAGGATCTTTTTGCTTATCAATTAAATACAGATCAAATCTGTTCTGCCAGGTGAGAATTTTTTTAAAAAACAAGCAAATCAGGACTGAAAAGCTTGTGATTCAAACATGTAGTTTCAACTTCCTACAGGGGTAATGTTCTATTTGCAAATTACAATTTGTAAAACGTTTTAACAGAAATTGCTTTTTATTGCTTAAAATATTCAAGGATAAAATGAAAATATTTCACAACTATTCACTAAAGTAGAAGGTAAATATTCACTATCACCGACATTGCATATGAGGTGAAGTGTTTTAAATTATTTTTATAATAATACCACACAGAAACCAAAACAAAAAGTTTCTGTCAGTATATAGACCAAAAAATGAAAGGAAATCTTACACTTGACATACAGTCTCTCTTTTCAGGTGCTCAGAGGGGAACGATACTTTCTAATCACTTCTAAAATAGCTTATCAGTGTGTGCAAAAGACACATTTTACCTGTATGTTATAAACTTAAATAATTAATTGTGAAACATTTCACTTCATGCAGTCTAACCTTGGTAATACGCCTGATGTTTATCTCCCCCTTATAATCCTCCCAATCCAATTTAACTTTTTCCTACAACAACAAAAGCGAAAAAAAAAATTTTAAATATAAATTCACAAGGTTGGACTGAAATACAGAAAATTATTTTTTCCCTAGTTTGATAGGCTAATACATAGTGACATTTTAATGAAACCTTTTTTCAATGGAATGCTACATGTTCATGATTGCTATTAAGCATTATTCTAGGAATCTTCAAGTGACTGGTATGTTTCTTAATGCTGTAACTTTTCAGAAATTATTTTGCTTTTGCATTCCATCTTATGCTAAAAACAGTTGAGTTGATATAAAAAAGCAAGTTGGGGTAGATTGACTTAGATGCCCAAAGTGGGGGATGACAAAAAGTTCTTGTTGCCTGAAAAAAAATACATTGCATATGAGGTGAATAATTGTTTTTAATTAGTATATACCACAAAGAAACCAAAACAAATAGTTTCTTCCTTCGAGTGACTGGTGTGTTGCTTAATGCTGTAACTTTTCAGAAATTATTTTGCTGTTGCAGTCCATCTTATACTAAAAACAGTTAAGTTGATATAAAAAAGCAAGTTGGGGTAGATTGACTTAGATGCCCAAAGTGAAAGATGACAGAAAGTTCTTGTTGCCTGAAAAAAATACATTGCATAGGAGGTAAATAATTGTTTTTAATTAGTATATACCACAAAGAAACCAAAACAAATAGTTTCTTCCCTTGAGTGACTGGTGTGTTGCTTAATGCTGTAACTTTTCAGAAATTATTTTGCCATTGCAGCCCATCTTATACTTAAATAAGTTGGGTTGACATAAAAAAGCAAGTTAAGATAGATTGTCTAAGATGCCAGTGGTGGTAAGGAATGACAGGAAGCTCTTGTTGCCTGAAAAAAATACTTATCTAGACTTCATAACTAGAATGGCTAAACAGCTCTTTGCTGTCTTGAATTTTTTTATTTTTTAAAGAGAGAGAGAGAGATTTTTGCACTGTAACTGTAATCAGTAATGTCCAAAAGCATATGTTGCCTCTGTCAGCTTTGTTATAACCTGTAGCAATTAAATATAATGATGATCAAGAAGATATGGAGCTGAGTTATGTAACAAAAACTTCCTCACCAACTCTATGTAAAACCAAAAAGGAAACCACTGATTATTTTTCTTCAAATAGTATTACATCTGTCAGTAATCTTATTAAAGTTGATGAACTTCCTCAGTGAAGTGGTCCATAACTGTGACAGATTACTCAGTTTTCATGGCAATGCCCTGATGTAACCTTGACAAACAGTCCACAAGATGTAATTTAGAACCTGTAACATAAGCTTAATTTTTCGCATTTCTTTTTTATAATTCCTAGGAACTATTTCATTTTCTCCAAAAATTGTGACAGCATTCTGCCTAAAAGCTCAAGTTAACTGAAAAACATCTTCCTCAGGATTCAACCAAACCAGACAGGTTCTTGCACCAAGAAACGTGTCCAAATTTACAAATATAGCTGCTGGTTGAAATGGTACATTGATCAGGAAAAATATATCAAGAGCAGTTTGAATGACTGTTGTCTCAAACCAGTCACACGTTCAGATTGAGATGCGATCGAAACGCCGCGTACCCACCTCTAAGAGAACAAATCAGACTAAGCAACTTCACAGATGAAAATAATTTTACTATCAAAAAGCAAAATATTTCCTGTACATTACAAGCCGGCTACTGCAGTAACCTGTTCGCGACGAAGAGCTAAAAATAGCTGCGATAAACATAACCTTTTCCTCACTGCCTTTTGTTTTCTATTAACTTTAAAAAAATTACACCTGTATTGTGTCAGATGGCGACCCTTTGAGTTAGCAATATTCGTGACTTGGGTTCCGATGGTTTAATTCCCAATCAAACTTATAGTCTATCAATTTCCTGTTATATCCAAAATACATATCTGCTCTCACATGTCAACATTTCAGATAACTTTCTAGAAATTTCTGTACCTGAACAGAAAATATTTTTTGGCGAAACAACCAATGGAAAATTAAAGTTAGTGTATAGTGATCAAGAATACGGAAGTGTTTGTAGACAGTATGTCTTTCATTGATCAGAGTGTTAATTAGGTTCTCTTGATCGAGGGAATTAATCGTTTACACAGAAACAAATCAAAGACAATTTCCTACTGACCTGTTCGTTCAAAGGGGAAAAATAACGAAGCAAACATTTGTCTTCGTCCAGTACAAAGTAATAGCGGTCCCACTGTCCATCGCTTTCTTTACGCTGAAGCGTTCCACAAAACCTTCCCTCTGAATCTCGGAGAGGCATACTGCTTGATAATGTCAAGCGCGGGAAACTCACAACACGAAACTGTACACGCTATAAACTGTCAAACGAACAACTGCAACCTGGAAACTATCCACTGTACATAGAAATACGAAGAAATCTGGATGCTAAATCTGTAGAGCGAAACCGCTCTCTTAAAAGAACTGAAATAACTCAAAATGCTAGCTGCACCTCTTTGTAAGTAAATAAAAATTCACCGAATGGGATCTTCGGCAATCTTCGGTAACTTTCGTCGACAAGACGTCAGAGTGAGACCAGTCGATAGTGTCTCGCTATAGACCGATCTTTAACATAATCGGACAATCGCAACATGGCAGATCGGCCGGCCTGGCTCAGAAAGAAAATTGGGGGAATTTTGCTCGATATTTCTGGCGTCCTTTATAATGCTAATGAGGGAGGTGGTGAAGCTATTCCTGGATCTGCTGAAGCAGTTAAGAAGTAGGTTGGAAGATCGTAACTGAGTGGCATTCTAACTGAAAGTTTTTACTTGAAATGTTTTTTCCTGCATCTTATAAGAGTTTATTTATAATACAAATTTGACCAACGATTTTGAGAATTAAAAAAAAAAGAAAAGAAAAGCAGACTGTTTATTTCTCCTTTTATTCATATGGTGAATTTTGTAAGGTGATTTTTTGTTTTTTAATTCGTTTAGTTTTTCTTTGTCCCGAGGAGGTACTGGGGATGGGTTCTCTAGCGAGAGAATTCAGAGTCACCAGTGCGTGACAGAAAAACAAAGCAAAATTTGCAGTTTGTGACTAAATTATTAGAATAAGGAGTGGTACACAACATGCCCAAATTTTCTCTAAAGGGGGTTGGGGGGGGGGAGAGTAGAAGCCTAAGAAAAAGAGGTTGAAAGGGTACAGAAGGAGGAAGGCTGATAGGCAGCCGAACAGTAGAATGAGAACATACATAAACCTCTGACCCCTTAGAGTGACGAGCGTTTAATTTCTCCTTACAATATCATCACCCTGAATCACGTATCAGGGTCATGAGAATAAATGAAATGATCACCAACTGAAGAAGTTTTTGAGTCCAAACAAATTCTCCTTGTCAGCACTTGAGGAAATGTATGAAAAACAGTATCAAGAATATGCATACTGATGTTAGGGCATAAATTAAATTAATCATAAGCATTGTTTGGCAACAAAGGATAGAAGATGGGAATCAAATGTGCAAGAGGTCGGCAAGCAGGGTATAGCAAGTGAGACACTTCACTAACACCCCTCCCCCACCCATTCATGGGTGTGTGTTAATTAAATAATAGGGTTTTATTGACTGAGCAAATGGTGAAAGGCTGAAGATTGAAATGTCAGCTTTGAAACTCTTTACAGTGGCCAATTTACATTATCAACTCAATTGTTAAAACTTAATTATCTTCAGTTGTTATACTCTCCCACCAATGTAGCACCACAGTTTTTTTTGTTTTTAGAAACTAACCTTCTTTATTGAATGTAAATGAGACAACCTGAGCTTTTAATGAGTCTGATATATACCCCTAGCCTGTGAAGATTTCAATTCAAACGCTTTTGAAATTAACAGGCCACACAGTGAAATTGAGCAATCACAGTGCATGAACCAACTGAGAGATGTGATAAACAGTGGCATCTTTTCTGACATTGTTTTTTTAGCTCTCTCATATAAGTCATTTTACTAGTCATATGTTTTCCCCCTGAACAAGGTACAGTGATATATTGTAGTAGTACAAAATTGATTGAAAGACTTAGCTGCTTAATATTTAATTCACTGAGTTAAATTTTCATAGAAGTTCTGAGACTTATTTTAAGTTCAAACAGTGACTGAGTTCATCATGTTTTTTTCTGTTACTTTTTACTGAAGGCTGAAAGCAGCTGGTTACAAGGTGCAGTTTTGCACAAATGAGGATACTTGCACAAGAGAGCAGCTTGTCCTCAAACTTGGACAATTTGGATTCAACCTGTCAGCCAATGAATTACTTGCACCATCTCCTGTTGCAAGAAAGATTCTTCAGGATCGTAAACTACGCCCGTTACTTCTGATTCATCCCAAAGGACTCGCAGAATATGAGGGAGTGGATTGCACCAATCCCACCTGTGTTGTTGTTGGCGGAGCTGAAGATCAATTTACCTATGCACGCATGAATGAGGCCTTTAGACTACTTTTAAGTTCAGATAATCCAGTTCTTTTTGCTTTAGGACATGGGTGAGTTATTGTAGAATCCCTACCAAAGGAAGGAGGACTGGCAAAGAACATTTGCTACTCAGGGATTTGTAAAATCAGGGATTCTTCCAAAATTCTTCCATCACTGTAGTCAAAGCAATTGATACCTCTGTAAACGGTTGCCTACATTTACAGACTTAGGTAAGCTGACAGAAGTCTCACTCATGTGGAACTTGGTCTGGTTGACTCTTATTAGTTTTTCCCTGGTCTCAGCCTGGTTTGTTTCTCAGTCTAAAAATCCCTAACATCTCTCTTCATTTGGTTTCATGAGAGGTCAAGTGAACAAATACCCTCTACTCTGTCTATAACAAGATCAAAACTGAGACTTGCAAGCCAGTGTAAAGTGCTAGACATAACTCAGTTGCACCTCAGACTTTACCCTACAGTCTAAAATTATACAAGACAATGCTGTTGAAATTTCTGATGTTTTTTAATGTTGTTTTTCAGTCGCTATTACAGAAGTGGTGCAAATCTAGTCCTTGATGCAGGTCCATATGTAAAGGCCTTAGAGGTTAGTTGTTAGTCCTCTTGCTGTTTTTTTTTTTTTTTTCTGTCAATGAGTTGATTGTTTGAAAATGGCTATTTTTCCATATCCCTTAAGAGTTTAGTCACTCCTGTCTAGTGCCATTAGTGAAGGCACTAGACAGGAGTGTCGAAATGTTGGGTCTATGAATTGTAACTTCTTTGGTTACATTCATTAAATCTGCAAGCCAGAGTAGCATCAAAATATGTCTGATTGTCCACCTGGTTGCCATGTGAACTTTAATATATTTCCCTTAAGAGTTGTTTTGTTATTTTAATGATAATTTCTGTCTTCCAGTTTGCTTGTGATGTAAAAGCTGAGGTTATTGGTAAACCTTCAGCTACTTTTTTCCTAACTGCTTTGGACAAAATTCAAGTATTACCTGAAGATGTAAGTGTTAGTTAAATTCTTATTTGAGAAAACTTTTCACCCCCTGATAACATAATTTTTGTAGTTTTTTCTGATTATCCTCTTTTTTCTTTTTTTTTAAATTTTTAGGCAGTTATGATTGGAGATGACATTGTATCAGATGTGGGTGGGGCCCAGGCATGTGGGATCAGAGGAGTACAAGTTAGGACTGGAAAATACAGGTATCATGAAGCATTCTTTTATTTTGTACGTGAGGCATACATTTTTTGAAGGACAAGTATGCCCCATAAACCATGTTATTTATCTCCATCATGAAAAATTGTTCATGAAATTATGACACTGTTCCCACTTTGAAGTTCCAAGGAGTCACCCAATATGTAGAAAATATTCCTCAAATATGTCAAACTTCAAACTTTGGATATCCAAAATTTTGTGTTGTTCAAAGGATATTATGATTTCAACAAAATAAGTTCTGCTGTAAGGAAACAAATTGAAAGATTATGTGGGTGAACTGGTAAGGTGCAGACAAACTTGTTTTACTGCAGGGGGCATACTTGCAAAGGTGATTGGGGGCAAACTTAAAATGAGGGGAAACCTTTAGCTACCAATGTAAGCTGTTACAATGAAGGCCTCAAAGCTCTAATGGGGAAGCAAGCATGCAAATCGTGAATTTTTGCTTCTGATACCTTAAATTCTCACTTTGGATAAAATGCTTTTCATGTCGTAGACCTGGAGATGAAAACCACCCTGCTGTAAAACCTGATGGATATGTGGACAATCTGGCACAAGCTGTGGAGCTCATCCTCAAATACAATTGAGCAGAATATTACACTGAATGAATGAATTGGTGTGTAATGACAAAGGATAGTCTAGTTTCATCAAAAGAGAATGTTGATATAGGAAAAGAGAGAAAAGAGTTCAAATCAGTCAGGATTGGCTTTGTACATCAATATGTTCACCATCTTGTTGGTTTGGTAACAAATCAGGGTGCCTAGATGTCATGTGAAAATGATCTATTGGGCAACAGTAATGGGTTTTCAACTAATGCTTGAAAAAGAAAATAACTTTAAAAAAATATAGGATATTTACATTAAAAATATTAAGTAGAGTAACTATGTAATGTTAGAAAAGATGAAACATTTATTTCTCCCTAAAATTATGTTACAGCACTTGACAAGAAGAACATAATTTTGTTTGGTATAAGTAATAAAAGGTTTGCAAAGTTAGTTGTTCTCTCTCTCTACTACCTTAGAGTATATTTCAGGCCAAAAGGAGATTTAAATCACGACCAGTTTTTTCTATTGAAATATTAGATCTAGTTAAATGCAATTTAATGGAGTTAAAAACAAAGAGCATTAGCATTCTCTAGTAGTCAGTGGTTTTTTGCATATATGCATGAGAGTTCCATGTGCTCTTCATTTGAGGCATTCTTGCATGTGCTTTGAGTATGAACTTGCAGCATTGTAAGGAGTGCCAGCTCATCACCCAGGCAGTTCTTCCCACCCCTTCCCTCCCTCTTTCCACTGTTTATTCAGTGTGATGGGTGCCTGTCTCCCTTTCCTGTGTGGGGACTCATGGCTGGGTTGCCAGGATTTGCCAGCCATGGGAGAAGTCTCCATATAGGAGCTGGCTACCAATAGCAGAAGCTCCTGGATGTTTCAGGCATTCAACCTCCACTTAGTGATGCAGTTGTTAAACAAAGGAATTCAAGTTCTAACCAAATGAGGTTTCCCTTGTTTTCCAGTTCTTCAGCACAATCTATTTATGACAGAGTAGTGTGTACATTGCTTTTCCTCTAAGAACTAAAGACATGGTCACTTACTCTAAATCTGATGTAAATTGGACTAAGAGAAAACAGATCTTGAATTTCTGCTGATATTTTTTTCTTTTTTTTTTTTTTTTTGGCTACTTAAAAAGGAGTGAAACAAGAAATCCGTCTACCTACTACTTGGTAATTTGTTTTGGTACTGCCAGATTGTAAGCAATTACTAAATGAACTTTATTTTATAGCTGCTATTTATCTATTAAAATTCTTATTTATTATTAATAGTGTCATTGTGGTTGTCCATATTTGTTATTCAGACTGCGGGAGATGTAATTCCAGTACTCTCTCCTGATGTAGTCAGCATCTGTGGCAAGTTTATTGCACAACTTAAAAAACAAAGAATTAAGCCATAATAAGAAAATGGAAATGACTTGTGGAGACACGGTGGCACAATGGTCAGTGATAACCAAGGCATTTTTATAGTACAAAAATTGACTGGCCAAAATGGAGGTGCAGCTTGTAGATTGGTGTTAAGGGTAACTTTTAGGTTAAGAAAAGTGGTACAT
The DNA here is from genome assembly GCF_036669915.1 of Pocillopora verrucosa. Taxonomy (NCBI): domain Eukaryota; kingdom Metazoa; phylum Cnidaria; class Anthozoa; order Scleractinia; family Pocilloporidae; genus Pocillopora; species Pocillopora verrucosa. The sequence goes on from NC_089312.1 coordinate 7,880,218, forward strand.
AAGAGAACTCTGTCAAAGGGTTGAAATAAGTTAACCCTTTGATCCCTAAGACTTACTGCATCCAATTTCTCCTTACAATTTCACCCTTGAATTGACCATGAAGGTCTCAAGAGTAAAGGAAATGATCACTAACTAAAGAAACTCTTGATTGTAAAAGAAATTCTCCTTTACAGTAGTTCTGGAAACATTTAGAGAACAGTATGGAGAATACACATACTGATGTTAGGGTGTAAAGAATTAAAATGAAGAGTACAATCAGGCATCCAACATACCTCCAAGGCCTGTTCCAAACAGTTTGGGTCACTGACTCCACCCTCGAGCTCTTCTTCAGAGATATCAATCAATGTAGCCATTAAATAGAGAGAGTCAATTCCATTACTGTACATTTCCACCAAAGTATCCTTCAGGCCAGGGTATTTACTAAGACCAGTAGGGGCCAGAACTCTAAAGGACAAAAAAAGTCCATCACCAACTTTATTTTAAGGAAAGGTTATTCTGTTTATTTTCTATTTTTTGGATAATTTGGTTTTATGAACTGAGTTGATAAATAAATGTAAATTGGCCACCGTAAAGAGTTTCTAAAGCTGACATTTCAAGTGTTAGCCCTTCGTCAGAGGACAAGAAGAATTGTGGGTTGTGTGATTTACATGCAGAAAGATGGAACTATGCTATTGGTGGGAACATGGTGACCTGAAAAGTTTTAATTTGTAACCTATCGGTTCTCTTAAACTTTTTGAAGGCTTGTGACATCTAAATTACCAGTATATAAATCTGTACTGTTTGGTTGTTCTTATGGTTGTAAAGGTACTAGGGTGTGTCAAGGGAAAGCAAATGCCCAATGTGGTTTGGCTTGAACTACTTGGGTTACAGCTGAGAAACACCTTGTCATGTCTGCGTCTTGTTCTAATCCCTTCTTGCACAAACTTTTAGCTTAATATTTCATATGAGGATACTTCTACCTCTATATTAAGGACACATAAGGCTGCTAGCAGTATATATACAACATCATACAAACTTACAGTCAATATACATAATAGCAACAATGGACGGATTTCAGTCTACAGTGCCACATCCATGAGCTCATGGAAGTTTTATGGCTAGTGAACAAAGCAAGGGCTTTCCCTTCTCTGACATATACCTTCTCCATCATTAAATCCCCATGAAGAGATCATGAAATTCATGTGAAACTTCCTCACTTAACAACTGCATGAACTTCAAATTAATATTTCATCATTTCTTAGATATGTTAAAGACTCTTAAGAAATCTCAATGCTTACCCTTTCAAATAATTCCAAGCACTTTCATTGTTTGGCACTTTCTGAATAAGATTCATTGTGAGCCTACAAAAGAACAAATTTAGAGGATAATGAGCTCACTTTTCAGTTTAGAGAGGACTGCACTACACATGAAAGTGTTCAAAGTCATTCCTTCCTAAAATAATTGTCCTTGTGTGAATTTCATTTTTCAAAACAAAGAAGGGCCCTCTATGTTCTTTGAGGAGCACCTTTCAAAGGATTATTTTGCACTCTGCATTGAGAATTTGTTTGAATTTATTTAATGGACTAAATCAAAGAAAACAGGAAGTCAGCATACCATCTTACAAGAAAATTCTTCCATCTAGGAAAGCCATCATCTTCTAATTTACCATATGATTGAATAACAAGTGAAACAATGTGTAATAGGGATGTGTAAATTGTATTTATAAGGAATGGCCTTGAGCAGAAATAAAAGGACCTCATCTACACCCATGTAACAGCTTAGTGTTTTGCTATTGAAAGGATGCCAAAATTTAAAAAAATAAACTGCTAGAAGAAAATAAGTGCATATGCCAGCATCCTAATGAAAACATTCTTCAATCTTAATACTTGACTGTGTAGGTGTGCCATCCAAATTCAAGACACTCATAGTAATCCACAAGTTGAGATACAGATGTGGCTACCTAAAAGTTCCTACTTCTTTGGTTAGCTAACTCCAAAAAAATGATGGGACCTACCATTTTCAGAATTTAGTGGTGTTTCCCTTAACTAAATTCTCTTAGAGAAATTGGTATAACTATTACATACTCACTCCACTTCTCTATCTACAATATCTTTGGTGAAGCCTGTCGTTTTGGAGACTACAAAATATCTTTGATTCCAGGCAGAGTTATTACGGAGATCTTCAGTTAAAAGTTTGTCAACATAATCAAGCTCTTTCTCCCATAAACCAAACTCTTTGATGACCCACTGTCGATGTTGCCAAGCATGATAGTTTTTAGCATCCAGTTGTAGAATATCCTCAGTAAACTTCAGTTCATTGCTGGGATCTTTCAGCCATTCAATAAGGACTTTTCTGTGATACCTGACAAAACAAGAATAAAATTTAATTACTGGTAAATTGATTCATTTTAAATACTATTCGTCTTATTTTCTTCCTTTTAACCCTGTACACCCTAACATCAGTTTGCATATTCTTCATACTGTTCCATATACATCTCCTAAGGTGCTGTTAAGGAGAATATGCTTAAAATTCAAGAGCTCTTTTAGTTGGTGATCATTTCCTTTATTCTCATGACCTTAATGTGTGTTTCAGGGGTGATATTGTAAGGAGAAATTAGATGCTGGTCACTCTCAAAGGTCAAAGGATTAAAGGAAGGTAGAACACATAAATCAGAACTGTTGATGAGATGTCGTGCTCATTCAAAAAACTGGTGCCTATCGAGACATTTCCAAAATAGCTTCAAAATGCATATAAAACTATCCCATATCTGACAACAACTGAAAACATTGCACTAGACAGTATAAAAAATATATTTTTAAAAAAGTTGAAAATAACTGATGTTTTGGTTAATATTTCAGCCTTAAATTAAAGGAAAAGAAATGTGTTTTCTATAAAAAGAGTTGAATACCAAATTTTGGCTGATAATAAAAAGGATTTCTGTGCCCTTATTGCTAACAAAACTACTGTTGTAGCAAGGAAAAACTAGGCACTAATCTATACTTACCAAACTTGGTAATTTTTTGGTTGTTCTTTGATGACATCAGTTATAAACTGTAATTCTTGCTGCAAGTCTTTTTTCAGAGATTTCAGCAGCACTCTCCGGAAATGCCTTTCAAAGAGTAAATCAGTCACAATGATTGTGATTTTCTTTTCTTCATTACTTACTTTAACCACTCTGTTCTTCAACCCTTTAACTTCCAAGAGTAACTAAGACAGAATTTCTCCTTAAAATATCAACACAGAATCAAGCAGACTATTGAGGAGAGTAAGAAGAAAACTCAATTAGGGGACTGCAAGTTGATCCAATACCAAATTCTTCAAATTGTAATCACAAGTATTTAATGGTAGACAGTAGGGAGAATTACTTATGAGATCTTGGTAGTTAAAGGGTTAAATCAACCTTTGGTACCAAATCATATCTGTTTCAGAAAAAATATCTGTTTGGAAAAAATTTTTCATCATTTTCCCCACAAAAATGGATCTAATTACAGCAGAGGCTCTTTCACCAAGCACAGCTCCTATGTCCAATTTTATTAAATTACCTCACAACCTTCCATAGTTCTTTGCAATAGATTTACAATATATTTCCCCCAAGTAAACAGTGAACTGAGATCTCAGTGTGGTAACCAAGATAGGTACAATGGACATGCATACAAAATTTTTTGTTCCACTTAGGCTATGAAATCACAGAGGGGGAGGGGGGGGACAGACATGTATTAAAAGCTCCTCAGGTGGTGAACTCCCTGTTTCAAAGCAGTCAATCTCTAAACCCATAGGCACAGAGCTGAAAAACAACTGCACAGGTCACCAACTTTCATGTGCCTCTTGCAAGAAACCATGGCAACAGTACTGTAAACTAACGGAAATTGGAAACATTTAGATGTGCAGTTTTCTACCCAGGTTAGGAATTGAGAAAAAAGGCCGATCCATTTTCAACTGGAGCACCAAATATCTCTTTGATACCACAGTTACATTCTATTAATAATTTTAATGCAATCATGTATTTTCTTTAGAACTTTCTCAAAATTTATCTTGAAAATGCATTCTGGGTGCTCCTCAACGATTGTTGACTGCTTAGCACTTTCAATCCCTAAATCTCAAAAGCAATTATCCCGACTGTTTGCTATATGTTTCCTCTAATGTCAGTTATAGGAATTTGGTGTTAGATCAAATTATTACCCCAGCTGATATTTTACTTTATTCTCATGAAATGTGTGCTTGACCTTGGAGTAAAAGCTTTACAATGAATAAATCATTGTGTCACATGTTTTGTAACACTAATTCATTGAATAGCAATTTATTCAATGAGTAGTGTTAGCTTCCTTTTGAAAAACTGGGCCAATGTCTTGATGAGGTTGTTAAATTGTGAGGATCGACAAAAAGAAAAAAGTGAGCGGGCATATGTATTTACTAACCAGACTGTGTAATTCGCTGGATTAAGGCTGATAGCGTCTTCCGTGAGCTCAAGAGCACGTTCACTTCTCTCGTCAGCCAACAGAACTGCCCTGAAGTAGTCAAAGACATCCTTGACTGCAAAAATGCAAATACTCGCGTCAAGATGTATACATGTGTAAGTTGTACAAAAACTTATCGTTTAAACTGAATTGCTACAACGTGACAAATTGGAATAACTTTATGCACGCCATGATTAATTAACACTGCTTATGTCACTATTTTCTTAATCATTGCTACCGCTTCTTTAACAATTTTTATTTCATGAGGGATAAAGACATCAAGAGAAGTTAAGATAAGATACGAGCTTTAGATTCCAATTCCACAAAACAAATTTAACTAGGTCTCGAGAGCGTGTGAACTATTCAACCAGTACATACACTTATCAGAATACGCAATTCTCACAACTGGATAAGGTCCATCATCCTGTTCAACAGGAGTGATATCTTTCCATTCTTCACGATCGTGATAAAACACGAAATTTTCCTCCAGTCCGTCTTCATCGCCCGAACTTTCCGCCATCTTGCCTCACTTCGGCTGAATAACGATAGATGTCTGAAGAGGTCTGGGTTCTAGGCGAAGCCGCTGTGACAGCGTTCTGTCTGGGTACTCAGATTCCAGCGACTGAGGTTTACGTATTTTGACTTGAAAACCCATATCCATAGAGAGACATGATTTAGAATCTCTTGTCGAATCTTCCAATACTACAGCTGAGGCCCCTTTTTTTTCAGACGAAAGATGATCTCTGCCAAACCTGTTTACGAGAATGTGTTGCACAGGAAGACTCTCATCCCCCGATTTCAGTATCAATTTCAATGTGAGTTGAGTATCGCTTGCTCCAGTAAATGATCTGTTAAATCTGCAACTCTGGAGCTAAAATCTATACAGGAGTCGCTGTGGAGCTGTCTTAAAGTGTCTCGAAGTTTGCATAATTGACTACTCATGCTCAGTGTATCTGAGTCCTATTATTAAGTTGAGAGCACACGAGAAGACTTCATTAAGAGCCAAGTGTTGTCTAATGATCAGTGTAACTGGAAGCTAGCTCTCCGATGAAAATTGCCATGATCTCTTGTTCGAATGCTATCTATATACTAGCTAACTTGAGAGTCAAGATACTTTAGTATTATCAAATGAGTTGATAACGTAAATTGGCCACCGTTGAGAGTTTCAAAGCTGACGTTTCGAGCAGTAGCCCTTTGTCACAGCAAGAGTCCGGGTACCTTAAAGTTCTGTCTCTCATAAAAGTAACGGCATGGTTAATCTGCGGCAGTGGATCTCTAAACCACGAGGATTCGATATTGAAGTTCTAGACTCCTTTTCGAATTACTTCCTAAGATATTTTCTAAGTAATGACAAGAGAGCCCTTACCGAAACGTGACTTATGTTAAGAGTCCTTTGAATCAGTTTCTAATACAGCCATAGTTTCTGGGACTCGTAGAGGAGATGTCGCTTTCTTCATGGTTATTTGGTTAAAGACCGACCTGGAGTCGTTTACATGGCCCATGTGAGCGTCTGGTAGTTCAAAGTGTAGAGAAAAAAGAGTTTTGCTATTTACGTGACTCAGTGTTTGTACAGGAGGTAGCTTTAACCATTTTAGGAAGAAACGATTGGAAAACAGAGACGATAGGAAATGACAAGAGATTTATAATCTCTGTCAAATGACGAACTGGGTGAGTACACAAAATTTTTTGAATAATTCAATTTTGGAGTCCTTTTCTTGGGTTCGAGATGAAATGATCGCTTACTTATTACATCAAGATTTTAGGATATTTTACAACATACCGATTTGCAGTCAAAGCTCGATCGTGGTTGTTGTGCATGTATAAGATTCAGTGACCCAGAATTCAGCTTCAAAAAACACGTCTAGCTGTATTTGTTTGTTTCTTTGTTTTTCGAATTTTTTTTTAACTTTTTATTTTACCATAGGTTTGAATTGCCAGATGTTGGCTTTAAAGTAAAGTCGCATGGTGAACATATGGTAAACCTTTTCCTCTTCCACCAATATTTCATCTCATTTCCTCATGTATGATCTTTCATGGATATGCGATTGAATTCTCGTTTTAGTAACTTTTCCTTTCTTATCGTTTTTCTTATTCGACAATTTGAATAGCTACGCGATTACATCAGCAGCGATAAGCAGGTACAGTGAAAATCTGCCTTTCAGTAGAACAATACCTCTTGTTTACACTGACGACAGAGGTGTCCAAATTATGCATACAGATGCATAGAGATGCATAAATTACGAAGACAGTGAATTGAGCGTCGTTCGAACCGTGGGTAGCCATGTCGATTCTTTGTTTTACAGGATGTTTTGTTTCCCGGCAAATACTCGATCTATGATTACAAGATAACACTAGATGTGATATTTGATTGAAGAACTTAAGTTCTAGTTTAAGATGACTCAAATTGGGGATTCTCAGCGGAAAGAGCAAGTGAAGGAATTTCAGCGAAATGCACATCGTTTACTATCCGATGATGATCGTCATTATTTACATTATACGCTTAAAGAATACCAGACTTACAAGTCGGTGGAAAAGTTGGTGCTTGCACTCAAATCATGCTTGGATAATCCTCGCAAGAAGGACCTACTTGTGGATATTCGAAACCTCATTCCACCCGCACATTTGAGCAAGTTTGATAGTTTAGCTCCGTACAGCGAAATGGCGCATCCTTTCGAACCACCTAATCACGCAGCTCCGCATCGGAAGACGCAGAGTTTGCCTCACAGTTACAAGAACAGCGAGTTGCGAGCTCTTGGAAGGAGTTCCTCGCCGAATAATAGCGGTTCTTTTAAAGTGATAACCTTGACAAGAACTTCTCCCGAAGATTCATTGGGTTTCAAAATAAAAGGGGGCCGGGATTCTGACAGTGTGCTTTATATCTTTGAGGTGGACGATGATTCCTCCGCTGCTAAACAGGGTCTCAAAAAAGGAGATCAGTTAATTGAGGTCAACGGAATAGATTTTGAGAAGATAACCAAAAGTTCCGCTGAGAACCTTCTCGGTACGATGAATAAAATGAAATTGGTCGTCAAGTCGGTTGGTGTTGCAACAGGACTTGATTTATCTGATTCCTGGTAGGTATCCAACTATCAAAACTAGATTAAGGGATGAATCATTTATATTATCCCAGTTCTTAAGTTTTATGTTTACCCCTCTCAAACCTCACTCAAAGACTTGTACTACGCTTTGCAGAAGTACATATGCGTTAAAACAATTGTTACAACGGCAGAAATAACAAGTTACACGCGTATGACTTTTTTGTTTATCCATTCGTGACGTCCACTTAGATTTCGCTAATGCACGTTACTGCAGGTACATTTTTTTTGTGCCAAAAAAATACATAGATTTTTTCTATTTTGTAAACCGCAAATATAGTCGTGGTTTGCGGTGCTTTTGATATTGCTATGCAGCATGATTATCGCCAATTTTGCGACAAATTTTAGGTACTGTTTACGTTTGAATATTGTAGCTGTTATGTCAAACTTCGAAGCTGGAATCATGTACCTTTTTTCCAATGATTTGATTCATGGTCATTCCAATTAATGGAAATCGCATTAAAATTACAGTTGCATTTTAGTATCTGTTGGTGGTATACCCCTTACTAAAGGATACCTTGCTCAGACAGAAATATTTTCAGAGATGGCCGTCTTCCAGTTTAAATGATTGCTTTTCGTGAAAGTCCAGATAAATACTCACGTTTTGACCTGACGCCACATTTTTGACCTTCAGAATAAACACATGTAACACTGAATAATTTAACTTGCTTCATTGGAATTCTGTTAAGATTATAATCTGCCACCAAAGTTAACATAGAGATTAGTTTATTTTTAATAAACATTGCCGTCATTGTCGCGGCACTGTTGAACAGCACGTCAGCATGTTGCGTGCCATTTTTGCACTTCATTGCTTTTTGGATTAAACGTTTAGTAAAGTCATCGATGCTTTTCAAGTGCTTAGTGTATCCGCTTTAGCCCACTGTAGCCAATATCAATGTCTATCACGTTGATTTACCGTTACCGTGTGTAGGAAAGCTAACTCGAGGAAAGATCCGCTGAACAATGTAGCATATTATTGTTGGACTTGCCCTTTACCGTTCCACTTGCATGAATTTTAAGGGGACGGCTTAAAACGGCGGCGGAAACTATTACAATAAATGAGATTGATGAAATTTGTCGAGTGATCACTTAGTAAGTGTTGACATTGGATAGTATGAATATAATTGTATGTTTTGACTCCTCGATCATCAATAACTTTTGTTCCGAAACAGCCATTTGTGAGAGTCTGTATCATGCCTCAACAGGTTCCTATTATAGCTACTTAAAGTAATAAAATCATTGGGATGTCTCTGAAGCTTTCACCTGTATCTTTAAAATTAGATATTGCAAATTAACTTTGAGTTAAAAACTGGGAGAAACTTTCAAGAAAAGGAAAATCTTTGTCTGCTGGGAGACCAAGTACATAAAATGTAATTTTGATTAAGTTGTTGATGTATTAACTGTTAATCTGTAGGGTGACCAATTATTGTTAAATTTATGTATATCCAGTCATATCTCAATATAATATGAGATCTAAAATATTTTAGTACAGGGTTAACTTTCTGAAAAACTGGAATTAGATGATGTTAACAAAACTTGTACATCAACAATGTGACTCAATTTTAGAATCACACCATATTTTACAAAACTTACACATTCATATCCCAAAAGGGCTATGGGTGATGATTTTGTTTTGTTGTTTTTTTTTGTGCTCCCACAATATGTTAAACTATGTGGGAAGAATTTAGAATTACAAAAAGCAAAGCATTTTATCTTTTGAATACTTTTGTGACCTTGATTCAGGTTATTTATTGAAGTGGAAAGGTTATTTAAAGAGGTTAAGATAGAAGACTTTTTCCACTCTAAGAGAACATTAAACTTTGATGATTAACACTTAAACTGATTTGTTGTATTTTGATGTTTTCATTTTAGGGGTCACAGGAATGGTAAAGTTATTCACAATGGAATAGATGAGAGTGATAGTTTGCAGGTAAATGTCTTTTAAAAACCTGTCATATTGTGCAACCACTTGTTGCAGCAATCAAAGGTGCATTTTTGTCCTTTGAAAGGTGCAGAGTTACTTCTCTTTTTTCCTCCATTGCAATTATATATTTATGGTACCTCTGTGATCAAATTCTCCCCTGTTCATTTTTCTTTCCTTGTAATGTTCTACTGCTTGCTCAGATCCATGTAAGAGAAAAAGATTACAGGATATTTCCCAGCACAAATTGTAGCTATCTTGATCTTTTCACCTTAGGGGGTGACCAAAAAAGAATTTCTCCTCACTGCATAAATCCATTTCCAACCAGCAAGGTGATGAGAACACAGAAAAATATCAGTTATGGGATATTAATTGATGCAACACTAAAATTTGAGAGCAGAAATTAAAAGACATGTATGGCAAACAATGTATAGAATTGGTATTTAGATCCTGAGAGTATAAGTGTTACTTACCAATTCAAAATATTAACCTCCCAAACAATTTTAAAGTAGTTGTCTGATTTAATGATTATCTAGCCAAATTAAATTTTTTTTTTTAATTGCAATAAGGTTTGATACAACATTTGTACACCCCAATATCTCATTAGTAATTCTCCTTACTGTCGGCCATACAATTCTCATGATGTTGCTTTGGATAATTTGGTATTGGATCAACTGATAATCCTGTAAAAAAATTGATTTTTTACCTTTCTCTCATCACTTTTCCCTTTGATATTGTATTGATATTGTAAGGAGAAATTCTGTCTTGGTCAGGCATGGGTTAGTGAAGGGTTAACCTTGTATTTTGTGATCAGGCCAGCAGTGGAAGTGGCAGTAGTAGCATAGCTCTTCAACATAATTCCCATTTGCTGGACAAAGCTGATGAGAGGAAAGTTAACCTTCAAGTTGAGTCAACAACCAATGGTTTTATAGGATTTAACATTCGTGGTGGAAGTGAATATGGCTTGGGTCTTTTTGTATCTGGGTAAGAACAATATACATGAATTTTTTTTTTAACAGAAATTTTCTTAGTTTGTTGGACAGGCACTTTCCATTCAAACAAAGTTTTGTAATTTCTGGTCCAAAATTGAGTCATGTAGTAAAAATTTGGTAGAGGTTTAAGGCAACATTCTGAATTTGTCTTTGTACATTCTAAAAATGTTTCATTGTTTCATCTGTGATTTTCTTTGGATTTTGCCTCTTGGCCAGGCTGATTGAAGAACAAAATTGCTCTGATTGTTATATAATCCCATGTCTTATGGCTTTCAGTAAAATTTAGACACAATCTTTCAAGCACTTATCCATGGAGTGATAATGATAAAGTTTTGTATCAAAGTTTTTATTTGGTTAGTGAGTACCCAAACATTCAAGTGGAGTGGAATTTTTAGCCTTTTGACTGAATTTGTGACAAAATGATTGAGTTGCATTTTGTTCTGATTGGCTACAAAAGTACTATGAATTAAATTTGGTTTTTCTTTAACAACACATAGTCAAACAGCGTTCCATTTCTTCATCAGACTTCTTTTTCCTTTTAATCCTGTCACCTTTTTTGTGGGGTTTAGAAATCTTGAGATGCCATGCTTAGAACAAACTGTGACCTAATAACCCTTCAACTCCCACGATTTGATTGTTAATTCTCTCCTCTAGCTGCTACATGTTTCCTTGTAAAATATTTGTGAGAATTTGGTGTTAAATCAAGATAACAACTTATGCCTGATAAGTTTGAGTATTCTCATTACCTGTTTGCTGGATGATGTATGAATGTCATAGTGAGAAGTTACATGCTAATCACTTCTAGCATTTCAAAGGTTAACAGATCATTTATTCTTTGTTTAGCATTGATCGTGGTTCACTGGCAGAGCAAGCTGGCTTCAAAGTTGGTGATCAGATCATGGAAGTGAATGGAAAGAGCTTTGAAAACCTCAAGCACAAAGAGGCAGTTGATTTTATTAAATCACAAAAACACATAATGGTTACACTAAAGGTAATATTTACTTCCATTTCCTTAACTTTTAAGCTGTCAGTCCACTCTTACAATAGAGATTCTCTGATCATGGTTGTAATTAAGGCTTTTCATTGAATGATAGCATTTTATATGTTCATATACTTCATCATCCACATTAGCTCTACGCCTTTTTACCTGATTTGTTATCAATAACTTTTGCAGCATGCCTGGCACAATTTGAGAGTGAAGTGGTTAACCTTTTAAACCCCAAGAGTGACCAGCATTTAGTTTCTCCTTACAATAACACTACTGAATCATTCATTTAAGATCATGAGAGTAAAGGAAATGATCACCAACTAAAGAAGCTCTTGATTGTTAAACAAATTCTCCTAATCAGCTCCTTAGGAAATGTTTAGATATCAATATGGAGAATATCAATACTGATGTTAGGGTGTAAAGGGTTAAAAGTTTTTATTTGTTGTAGATCACATGGATCAATGTTAGTATCTGAGAAACTGTGCACCTACCCCTCTCTCAATCCAACAACAGTCAATTGATAACAAGTTAGGGTTACTGTTGGGGTTAGTAGGGGAGGGGTAGGTGCGTAGTAGCTCAGATACTGTCATCGATCCATTCATATAAACTTAACAGTAGTTTTTCACTTGTTTACCAAACTCTCCCTCTGCTAATGCAATGTTTAGTATGACAAGACCATCAAAACAGATGACCATAACCTGATTTTACAATAAACTTTCCCATATTTTGCATCATTTTTCAGGCAGTGGGAAGACTTCCTGAGGCAAAACATTACCACTCACAAATCAGCTGGGTTTATCCTGATGGAAGTGTTGTGGTTGGTAAGTAATCTACTGCAACTGATCTTGAAGCAAAAAATTTAACTGACCTGGTTTTGACTATTTGCTTTATAAATGACTCTCACCCCTGGCAGAAAATTTTTTAGCATAATTTACAGCCTTCGCTGACCAAATTTTAACAGATGTATTTAGTGAAATCGATAAGAACCACTACATACAAGAGGAAAATTTCATGCGAAGAATCTCATTTGGAAGTCTTTGGGATACCTACAGAAATCTTTTGGTGTCTAGAAATATGATTACCAGTAGGTCTTCTACAAAAATCTTGGCACACTCGAGAAAATAAAATCATGACTAAGAAAGGCAGGTATTTGTAAATAGAGTTCCAAGATTCCAGTATTTTTTTGTATAGAACTTTTATTAATAACCTCTTGCTTTCAATTATAAATCATTATATTCACTCATTGTTTTCTTTTCCCTCAATTTCAATTTTTAATTTTTTTAGAAGGAAAAGAAACTTTTACCAGATCTATCTCAGCTCCAGCCTCTCCAGTCTCCTCTCTAGAGCTAAGTCATTCTAGTGCCCAGTTTCCTGAATTAGGAGAAATGCCAACAAGGGACACACCCAGTCCCAGACCACAGATGCGTGAAGCTAGTGTCCAGACTCCTCAGCCTTCTCCGGAACCTCCCCCAGAGCCTGTGCCAGAAACAAGAGAGGAAGTTGTAGTTGTTCATGTGAAACAGGATTTTGCAGATTTACAAAGAACGCAGAGCTCTAAAAGTCTGGCAACATCATCAATTAATAGTGGTGATGACAGTGAAAAGCAGAACTCAATTCGATCAGCACATTCTTTTGAGAGCGTCAGCAGCAGTAGAGAGGAAATGGCTAAGAGGTATTCAGTTTCTAGCATGAGCAAGGAGGAAGCCATTTTGAGTGGCAGTGATGGTGAACTGAATGACAAAAGGAAAGTGAAGAAATCCAAGTCTTTTCTTCAAAAACATGGGGACAAAATCAAATCAAAGTTGAGCTTCAGGAAGAAAGGAAAACCAAAAGTTGAAGAAAGAGGTAAGGCAGAAAATTAGTGACCAGTGTTAATTTTCTTTTCCATCTTCTTAGTGCAATAGAACTAATAAGAAAAAAGGGCTGGATCCTACTTTTAAGTGTGGTTTCCCTTAACATGTGACCAAGGAGTTCATTTGATGTGCTCTTGACCCAACATAAAGCCAAAGGAGGAAGTTTCTAAGCTGCGTCCAGGAGCATTCAGAATTTTCAGTAGGCATTGTTAAATCTACAAAGAACTGTTCACACTAAGGTGTCATGGGGTGCTACGTACAGTTTGTTGCATCTCAACTTGTGTTTTGTTAACTTTCACAATGTGTTTGTGGAGATTGTTTCTTCTCTTGACTATTTTCCCCTTTCTTTTTGTTATTGTTGTTATTGTTGGTGTAGTTGTTGGGCAGCACATCGAGGTAAAGAGAAAGTAAGACATGACACTTTTTTTCTAATAACTTTGAAATAAAAGAGTAAGTTGAAAGTTATATCTCATAACTAATTTTTGTGTGTAACATAATTTTGCTCTTAATAGAAAACATATTGTCACCAGTAGTACATTCAAATGAGTCATTCTTTTAAATTAGGCTAACATACGATTAAGATCAGCTTAATGTAAATAAGTTAACCTGTTGCAGCTATAACAATTGTGTCACACTCATCAAAAGAACAAAATTATTAGTCAATATGAGCTGATACGCTCTGCAGTTAAAAATTTTACTTTCAAATGACATGTTGTAATATCCTAAATAGACTGAATTACAGTAACTTAACCCTTACCAATGAATGTGTTTTTAAATAGATGCAAGAGAACTCTATAATAATACTTAAATGTTATGTTGAAAGTAATTATTTGATAACGCATGAGTGAATAAGTATGCTTCATTAAGAAAAACAGATATTTCAAAAGAGGAATGAAATTAAGAATCGAAACAGGAAATATACCCATCAACAGATGTTTACTACCTTTGCTAAATAAAATAATATTGAAAGAGCTTCTTCTAATTAGCAACAATGTTTAACGAACAAATAACAGCTGATCTCTCTCCAATAATCCTCTGTCTAGATACTGCAAAAAGTAACAGTTGCAGACACAAACTTTTTAACAACTCTAACTTGATGACCTAGGATTTTCCTTTTTAATGTCTTGCTCGTGTCTGCTTTTGTTTTATGTTTCTTGTTGCTTTTTCATGTTTAGTTTGTTGTGAGATGCAACTCCCTGTGCATGCAACCCCCATTTTTGAGAAGGGTTTTGGTACTCAATTAATGTTAGGTGGCTCCACAAGACAACAGATGTTACTGTACATTGAAGAGAAGGCCAAAAAGATTCTGGTAGTGGACGAATACAATGCCGTTATCAGGCACATCAAACAGGTATGTTGTCCGCGCTATATCTGTTGGCTTTCTTCTTACTGTTTCAAGAATTACCATCCTTAAACTTCTCCTCATAAAATGAGAAGAGAATCTTAAATTAAAGAGCTGAAAATGAAGGATTTAGTCATTTATTCACATAAAAGAGATTTCCCTGATCGTAGACAAATTATCGTACCTGATGTCACAGAAAGACATTTGGAAACCAATGAGGAAAATATATTTGTCGAATATAGGGTTTAAGATATCATAGAAATTCACCACTTTGACAAAGTGAGACTTTCGAGATTTTTCATTCCAACAATAAATTTATCCTTACTTCGCAATAGATTGTTCTGAATTAAGGAAATCTGCAAAGTTTCATGAGAATCTAAAGCAAAATACCAAAAATCTTGTACTCCACCTTACCAATATTCACAAAAAAATATCAATTTTGCGTACAAATGTGGATGAAGGGGTGAAGGAGGAGGTTTTCATTCCTTTTTCTATTCTTGCAAACTTCGGGTTTGTAACTTTTTCCGAGAATTGCTGGATGTATTGCTTTTGTTTTTTAATCATTTTTATCCTTTTGATTTATGAGTAATTGTTATAAAACCTTTATATTTTGCCGTTGTAGTACCAAGAAGATTCAGATGTAGAATCTCTTGTTAATAAACTGCTAGCAATACTGGACAAGCCAGAAAAGGCTCTTTTGTTGAGAGATATCAGGTAAGGAATCTTCGCCGTCATTGCAACTATCTTCGCTACCAATACAGGAAGCGACAAGTCGCTGTAACAATTCGTATCATTTGGCAGAAAGGGGGGGGGGGGGTAGGATGGGAGAATCTTTATGAAAATCTTTTTCCCCGTTTAAAGTGACCCAACACTAAACCGAATTGAACTCGTAAGTGAAGTATAATAACTGGTCATTCTACTTTCACACGAAACGGGAGCGGACGATTTTTGAGGGGAACACAGGGGGATTAGTCGTTGCCAACAGAGTCTAGAGGGGGGAAACTATTGAAAATTGACTGCCAATGAACAGCCGATGGAAGGAGAACGTAAGAATAAGAACTGGGAGATCTTTCAAACTAATTAGCCATCTTTTTGGCATGATAAAAGAATTTAGGAGAGCATGGGTGCACCCTTATGCAGGTGATTCGCGGGCTTTCACTCCCCGTGTACGGTGGTGAGAAAAATCTTTATCAGAGTGTATAGATTTAATAAATGAAAATTCCCCAAGAAATTATTCCTCTTTGTGAAAAGATTACATGGAAAATGTGTTTTATATAATTTGTTGAATTCATCGACAGGACGTTAGTTTTACCCTACGACCTTGGAAGGTTCGATGCTATGGTGTCAGCGCATGAAAAGGAGGCATTGGAGTACCTCAGTGGATTCGTGCCCGGTAGGAGCAAATAATCCCCAGATTATTTCCAGCATATGAAAGTTCTAGTGGTTTTGAATTCTTTGTTTGATGCGATGTTCATGTTTATCTCTCTTTTCTAAGGTTCGCCAACCATAATACCTACCGTTGCTGAGAAACCGAAACGTCAACTTGTGGCTGCAATTCAAGGTAGTGTCTTAGATAAACGGTTAGGCAGGGGGTGGGTCCTTATCATTAGCGCTGCAGGACGCGCGTTTCTTCGCCTGCCGGAAGATTGGAGTCGAGTCGGGGATAGTTTTACCGCCACTTTTCCACAGGCGAAGAAAGGCTCGAGCCGAAGCGCCACTAATGTGGGCTTGCATTGCTCCCAGGCTAATGAGCGTTGAGCTTAAAATTGGCCTAGTTTTTTGTGTGTGTTTTGTGCGAACACATATTGGCAGTTCGAGGTTAGGGAAATATCTACCAGGAACTTGTTTTAGCGATATTCTGTTCAAGCATTAGACGACACGCATTCTACGTGATCTCGGATCAGCGAATTGGAGAATTTATTTTGTTTGAAAAAAATCCCTCCCTTAGTTGAGTACATTTTTAGTAAGGCGTTTCAAGCTGGTTTGTTCGGTAAGTCATTCAGTATGTCTTCAGAGTTTTGATTCCATATCGTCCCGTTAATGAACAGACTACATGATATGACGTTTATCCGAAGGCTCAGCGAACTTGTTACACAGATTTTAGTTTGAAAGAGACTTTGCAAACTTAAATAAAATTTCAAAACTCAGGATTGTCGTTCTATTTTTTACACCTATACTTTGCCTCCATTTTTCAAAGTGAGCGATCCTTTGGGGGAAGAAATAAAGAATATTCTTTCAAGATCATTAACGTATAATTTCAGAATAAGTAGGGATGCAGAGAGGAAACATTTTAGTTATTTAAAACCGCAGCTGTTGGGTGCCGTAAATTGTCGAAAGGCAACATAGCCGTAAATAAGTAATGACTAAGATAGTATCTCACATTTCAGTGGATGGAATATTTTGCTTTGTGCTCCAGTAGATAATTATTTTGTTTTTCGGTAACGAGAAGTGCCTGCTGTGAATTGTTTTAAGGCAGAACATCCCACGCTCTTCATTTATCATTTTTTAACCACAATGTGTGTAAAAGGGGTTAAGTATTTTAACGAAAGCGCTTCGCGGGGAAAAGAGTTCTTTCTACGTTCACTGGGTTACAGTTTTAATTGACTATTTTTGTTACTTCACATTCACAGACAGCAGAGGGAGTTTTCAACTAAGAACGAAAGAAGAAGTGGAGAAAATCAAACAGGAAAAGGAAGAGATGGCAAAAAAGCGAGAACAAACGGCCTGGCTGGGAGGCAGCATTCTCGATCGACATACGAGAGTCCCAAACAATCCAAACGCTCTCATACGTTTACCGGAAAACTATAGAATGGATTCTGTTGCTGAGAAAGATTCGAGCACAAGCAGCAACGCTCCAACTTCATTTGATGTTCCAGTGATACAGGTGAACAGCGGCGAGGCGTCCAGAGGAACGAAACACGATGAAAACGACAATGAACGACTCGTGGCGTCGAACTCGCTCCTTGTTCCCGACAGAGTATCGATCGAGTACAAGGACGACGAGGAAGCAGTTCCTGCGGCGTCCACTTCATCAGGGTCTCCTTTTTCAATGGCTGTTCCGGTTATATCCGTTTCCAATGACAACAAAGCAGTTACGATACTACTCTCTAAAAAGAGAACAAGTTTAGGTAAGGGACTTTTTATCCTCCGAAATTTAGGAAAAACCAGTGTGTTCATATTCGAACTAATCCACGGAACGTGAAATCCTATGCGGCTTTTTTTCTTTGTTAGCAATGATAACATAGGGATCGCTTTCATTTGGGTTTATTTATTCATTTATTTGTCTAGGTATAAGTATTTCTGGAGGAAAAGGCTCCAAGACGCAACCCGAAGTCAGGGTAGAGAAAATTTTTCCTGGTGGCGCTGCAGCTGATGATGGAAGACTCAGGGTAAGGAGATACAGACACATTTGCAATAGATTTAACCTGAAGTTTGGCCTTCATCACTAGCCCTTCGGCACGAGCGTTTTTTTTTTCCCCGCCCGTGGGTTAAAATATGAGGCCGTGAACAGTCTAGCACTGATCATTATTAGTGCCAGACCTCCGGCCAACTTCTCCCCGACTCGTCTTCCCGCGGGCGCTGTTAATGAGGGCTTACGCGAAAGGCTACAATGGATTATTTTCTTTAGCAAGTGAATTTTTCATAAAGAAATGTTCGCCATGCGCAGTTGCATCCGGCTTGTGAAAAGGTTGGTATATGAAAATTAAAACGGGCTTTGTGCTAATGCATCATGTGTTGTATTTTCTTGCCTGTTAGAGTGGTGATGAAATTCTGTCAGTGGACGGCGAGAGCCTTCAAGATGCCACACACGCCGAGGCTGTGGATATCATCAGAAAATCGTACAACAACAAGAGCAAGGATGTTATGGAGATTGTAGTGATACCCAAGCAGTAGCAGAGTTTTGTGAAGTATTATTTTATTGGTATGGGGTTAACTGTACGTTGGACAAGCACAAAATCACATGCTTTCACACGCGTAGTAAGAACAGTTTTACACAATTAAGTCTACTGTAAGAAAAAAGTATGCTTTCTCTATTTGACAATCCCTTCGGAAATTCTATCCGTTTAGCTAACATTCACTTTAATTCGTGTTAAAAATTTTCCCGATCAGTTTCCAGCGACTCATTGGAAGGCAGTGGTAATTTCTACAACGTTTATGTTTGAAGTTAGACTGATTTTATAACACCAATTTTCTGCTTAGAATAACCAGTAATAATAATTTTTATGAAACATCAACTGATTTTAGATCAAAGTTTTCAAGAAGTTTTCTAAGGTTTGCTCAATAATTATGTCATGCAGCACAACGCTTTTAGCCAGAACTGTAAATACACCAAAATGGTTTTAATCACATCACATTTACCAATCGCCCCCTTGCGTTGCCAGCCGTCTGTTTCTTGCCACTAAGAATTCTTTTTATCCAACGTTCCTTATTACACCTCTGGCTATTGAATCGCCTGCATCTCTTAGTTTTTAGAATCGATGCATCTCACAATTACTTTTGTCTGTTTGGTTATATAACTGGGCGCAGGACGTCTTTTTAAAACCGAAAAAGAGCGCTAAATTCATACTGCCACACGTCTTACGTATTTAATGAATGAGTTTGCCATCGGACATGCAGTCCGTTTCAATTAAGCTGGGCAGCCATATTAGGCTTTTTGAAATTGCTGCATATGTTTAGTCAGAAAGGAGTGATTTCTCTTGTTTAGGTAACTTAAATAAATGACTTCAATGTCACTACCAGTCCCTCTCCTTTTAACTCTCCTTATGCGAATGCGATAGAAACCTTGGGGTGCAGTTGGAAGAGAGAGCTTGGGAATAAGTTTATAATCAGTTAAGAGAGAATTTTACAAAGTTTCTTTTGAAATTTTTTTAACTTCTTAGTGTTAAAAAAGGAGTGATTAAGTTTAAACTGGAAAAGTTTTGTTTGAAAATGAGTATTTTACTCGAGAGTTGTCTTCTTTCTAGCTGTGTTGCTTCTTAACGAGAAAAATCTACTATTTCAGGCAGTTTTCTGCTGGGTGCGTGTCGTATGTATAGCTATAGGTGGACCCGAAGTTCCCAAGAAAGGGTTGTCCTCCGAATTATTTTAATATCTGTTTTTAGAAAAATGTTTGCAATAGTGTCTGTTCAGAGATTCTCAATTTTTGTGATTTGTTAAAATATCTCTTTTTTTTGGTTTCGTAATATTTGAAAAAACGACTTTTTTTAATTACCCCATGTTTGTCAACGTCGTTAAAATTTTGAATACTGTGTTGCCCAAGAAAGATTTCTTCATCACAGATCAGTAAAAAGAGACCTAACAGGAAAACTTTTGTTCTACCAAGTCCCATTGCAAAAGATAAAATCGAAGAAAAGAAAAAAACAAAAAAGAAAAAAAAGAAAAGAAGCTTAAGTCAAACCAAACCTTCAAAAAGCTTTAGCTTGTAGTACTTGTTGCCCAAGAAGTTTACTACAAGCCTCGACTCGATGCACTGATCCCAGCCGGTTTACCTAGCCCATGTACAATCATATTCAATGAAAACTGGCTAAACACACCACTTATGTTCACACAAAGATCTCTCCTCCCCCATAAACCAGTGAAATTCATCTATTCATTTCTTTCTGGGGCAGACAAGAATCTTCAAGTGACGAAATATCGTCTTTTTTATGCAATGTGATATTTTGTCTCGTATCATTAGTGTGAAAATATATTTTAATCACTGGATTAAAATGAACAGCTTTCTCGGTATGGAAATGATTCGGCACCATCGTAAACAGATCATAGCGTCATATTTTTGTAAGATAAAGTGGAAACAAACTTTCTATAACGTACGATGTACATTAATCAGTAGCCATAATTTGCAGTAAAATTCTATATTTAGCAGAGATGTTGTTGATCTTGGTTATTCATTTTCGGTTTTGACATACAAGGAGTCCTTACTTGTCCGTAACAAAGTTTACTCCCAAACCCAGAAATAAGTTCCCGTTCATACACTATAAACCGTGTGAAAAATAAAATTAAAAAGACTATCTTTCTACTCTGTTTCTATTCTACCACATCGCCATTCAAACACCCACCTCACGAAACTCACGAGTAAATGACCAGAACACAGGACAAATCAATTTCTTTTAGGAGTACTTCTACACAATCAGAGGAAATCGAATATTATCCCGTTCCAATTTAGCCTTGTTACAAAAGTAATAGCAAAGATTGCACACTCCCAATCAATCTAATGTGTCACGCAATCTGGTTATCATTTCGCGCGATTGAAGTAATAGAACCATAGAGTATCGACCCACATTTTCACAATACTATCGCACAGTGAAAAAAGGCGGCGTGCATCACTGCTTGCGTCATCAAAGGGAGCTCAGTCCCAGGCTCTGGCAGACGAAACGCTACGAGGAATTCAGATACAACTGCTCACCTTATCAGTAACCGAGCACTATTTACACGATTTTGTTCCTTTGCTTTTTAACCAAGACGCAAGGCAAAATAAAAATGCTACAATGTGCCATGAAAATGGTTGCACGGTAGCACTGTTGTTTGGCCTAGACAGGTGCAGTACAAACTATATATTTTGATAAATTATTATCGTTATCATTATTATTGTCCTCGTCATCATAATCATCATTATTATGATTATTCCTTGCTTCCCCCAAATTTCTCTCTCGCTTAACTGGAAAGGGTTCCCGGAAGGAAGCTCGAAGCGTTTGTTCAGGACCTAAAGACTTAAGGTCTTAGCGGAGGGAGGAGGGGAAAAGTGGTACAGAAGATTACTTTACAAGGCTACACTGATAAGTTAGTCAGACCTTTAATATCCCTATTATTTACCATGATAGTAAAATAAAGATACAACAAGGCGCTTTGTCAACGCATTACAAAGACGTGTCCAAGCTAGAGCTTCCCACATAGATGATCTATGGGGCTCAATTCGTAGGGTGGGTGTAGAGATAAACATAACAAAGTTCCTCAACACACGATGGTAATAATCAGGAACATAGTTTTTCTACTAACATTAAAGTTAAATAATTATACTACACTCAGTTCAACTTACATTAACACCTTTAAATACTTTGCTAGGGATTTAAAAGGAAAAAACGAGAAAAAAAAACGGAAAAGAAAAACATCAATAATCTTTAATCATAGGCTCACAAGAGCCATGTTGGAGAAAAGTTGCAAAACAATACTATCGGTGACAAAACATAAGGTTTGGTTCCCTAGTGTTGTAAGTGTAACACTGCCATATTCACTGTTCTTTCTTAAGAAAAACGACGATAAAAAAACAAACAAACAAACAAACAAAAAACATTTGTTGAAATGGAAATTTCACCCTAGCCACTGACTCTCTGAACCCTTAAGTAATTTCTACCATATCCCAATAACAGTACCATTGGTTTTAGTCTCAGTACAGTCTCGTTTGTCTGGAATGATGTTTTGCATGTCATTAGAAAGATTAAGCACAACAACCTTAAAGAGCCATTTCTACAGTTCAAAATTACAGCTTGAAACCAACTAGAGAGACGTGTCTCACTGAAAAAGATGTAAAGTACAGCTTCCGTGACACGTTTTCTCTCTCCAGACTAGTAAACTAATACTCCCAACCAACAGGAAAATATTCTTTTTTTTAACTACTACAAAGATTAAGTATTTCATCCAAACTGTACGATGATTTTCTTACTTCTTATTACCTAACTGTTTCACAGGGTATCAAGCCTGTAAAGAGAATTTAAAGTGTGATCACTAGTGGGGTGGAAGAGTTAAATATCTGCTGCTTCTCTGTGGACACACCATGTCCATTACAGTCAAGTCGTGTTGTTAATTAGTTGATTAACTTGTTAATGTGATACATGTTTAGTACATTGTTGAAATCTGTGTTTGTGAGCTTTCCACAAACTGTTTGTGTTCATGAGTTTCTTGTTGGACCTTTTCATATCTCCTGGTAAGATTTCCTCTTTTTGTTGTCTTCTTCACACACTTCATTCCACTTTACAAAGTTCAAGTATAGTGAGTAGTTAACATTTTGTCGTAAAATAGTCGATCACCAGGTGTAGAGGAAGTTCATGGCTTCAACTCTCCACCTGCTGTCATTGTTGCTGATGCTTGCTTGGGTCACTGTCGCCGCTCTTTCTGCAGAGCTGTGCAACTTTTATTTGCCTCCTCCTCCTCCTCCCCTCCCCTCTGTATGGATTCCTCTTTCGTACGTAGTGTTTTCAACTGTTAAAAATTGATCTGTTTGTTGTCTTGTCTGTTCCTGATCTCTGTCTCTGTCTCTGTCTTGTTTGGAGGCCTATACAATTTTTTCCTAAAAAATTTCAGTCCAAGAACACAAAGGATAAGAAGAAGGCATTTCCTTAACCCCTCCTTGAAATCCATGAGATAGTCATTCATATGTTCCACCCTACTTTGATTGCTTAGCTGGTTTCTGTCTTAACATTTGTGTAAAGTAACAAGTCTTGTTTTAAAGTTAAACCAGTGATGTCCTTCCACTTCCATGATTCTTCGCTGGAATGTTTCCTGGTTACGTCAGTTTTAGTCACTTGTGGATATTTTAACAGTGTGTTCCTAATTTAATCTTTCCAAGGAGAGCCACACACCTCCATAGCACTGCACAGATTTCATTCAGTCATGGTATTCAGTTGCTAGGTTTATAGATACACATAAAGAATGAGGCACAGGATTGACAGATTCCATTTACAAAAAAAAACATAACTGATTCTCTTGATAACTGTAACACGTTTTATAACACTTTGACATAAACAAAAACAAATAAGTCAAGTTTTTTGTCCATTGGTAGCTGTTTGCTATACTGTCTTGTCCAGTTTCTGTTAGCACTTCTTGAAAACCAATTGACACAGTACTACACTTGCATCCTTGGTACAAGAAATATGAAGATCCAGTGGGATACACCATTATCAACCACTCAGACACTTCAGTTTCATTTTCTTCTTCTTCATCATCATCATCATCTTCTTCCTCAACTCAGACGGTGGGCATTTCAGGTTTGCACCAACACAGTCCAGTTGAAGGGAAAAATTGTCTTATTAGTACTTAGCATTACTCTACTGTTATATTGCTTAGTATGTTGTTAGGGTAAGATTTCCTCTGCACAGCCCCATACTACAATATGCATACAGTTCTTAGTTAAAGGAAACAATAGCAAGATTGCATTCAGCGCTAAGACTTTATTTGATAACAGCATGGGGCTGTACCAAAATTTTACCATTGTTAGCAAATTACTGTTAGTACTGTTTATAACTTTTAAAACTTAGCTGTTACATATATGTATTTTAACACGGTGTATCACACAGAATTGAAGCAGCAAATGGATTCTCTAGTAAACACATTGGCAAGTTCAATTCATCTTGTCTCATATGTAAATTATTTGTCTCAAAGCTAAAACAAAAAAAATATATAAAAATAATTGATAATCTAACTGTTTTTTCCCTGTTAAATTATGTTGAACTAGTAAATGAATACTGGCAGGACTGTGTAAATACAGTTTTCAAATAATTATATAAATTTCCTTAAAATGACATGCAACACCATCAACTCCTTGAGTTTTTACTTCAGTCTTATGTCTTCTGTCTCATGAATGATTGTGCCCCTCCCTCAAAAACAAAAACAAAAACATTAAAAATATAACAAAAAATAATACACCTCCTTGGGGATAACTTCCATGAGTTTATCAACCACAAAAAGGAATTCTTGGTTTGGCTTCGCTTCTCTTCTCTTCCACCATTCACTGTGAGGTCTGCTTCCAAAAGCTAACCAAATGTGAAGGCTGTGGGTTGTGCAGTGTGCTCTACTTTATGATAATGGTACATTGTTTTTATGACTATTAGTGTGATAATTTTCTATACTTCTGTTATGTTTTGGCTTGCTCGACTATTTACCTTGTGCAATTCTGCCAAATAATTGTGCTAATTAACTTTGTTGTGCTACTACTATCTAATATATCAGTTACAGTTGTTAGTAAACAAAAGATTTGTTAGTATATGGAATGAAATGAGTGTTGTGACTGTGTTTTTCCCTTGTCAGTCTTATCTGTCATGCTAACCTAAAGAATGGCCCTTTTAAATGACAACACATTCAAACTTTCCTAATACAATGGCTAAGGTGAAATATCCCTTTTAGGCAGTCTTTTGAGCAGGGAAATGTCTATTGACAACCCACTTACATTGATATACAACAAAAAAAGAAGCTCACTCTATCTTAAGATTGTTTACAATTCACGAAAATAACCTACAGTTGTACCTTAATAATTACGCTCTGTTTTTTAACAAGCAACACAAAAGCTCGCTTGAAATTACTCATACCAAACGTCATAGGTCATTCCAAGTGAATTCTGTCCAAATCATCACAACAGTGAACATAGAGAGGGAAGAAAGTCCTGTAAAAGTCTATCAGTAAGTCTAATTGAGTACTGTCAAAACCATAGTTGGTTAATTTTAGCACATTGTTTAGTTCCTATTAAGAAAATTCACCATATCTGGAGATAGACACCCCAAGGGTTGCCCTGGTGTTTCGTTACATCAGTTTTGTCACCAAAAAAAATGGAAAAAAAAAATGAAATGAATTTCAGGTAAACACACTTTTCCTACATGTCATATTACAACCACAAAAATAACAACAAAACAAAACAGAATGAAAAAAAAAATGAGAATACCCTTTACAATACTGTCACACTCAAGCAAATGACTCAATAGTGTCCCTAATTATTCCAAGGGATTCATGGAGCTGTTCCTCTGTGATCACCAAAGGCGGTGTAAAGCGAATAATGTGATCATGAGTAGGTTTAGCTAGAAGACCATTATCCTTCAGTTTTAAACACACCTTCCAGGCATCGAAGTCTAAAAAAAAAAGATAAAAGTTTAAAAAATTACCTGGTATATGATCTGTATTGGTCACATACACAAGCCTATGAAAATTGATGTAATTTAAGAGAAATTTTGTTCTGACAATTTCCTAGCCAATGACAACCATAAAAATGTCCACTTTGCACAGGGGAACTTAAGATTTATGGCATTTACAGTGTGTTGCATCAAGGCTGAAGTGTAATTCTTTGTATCAATTGCTCATATTCTTTGAAAAACAAGACAACCTTGAGAAACTACAGAGCAAGGACAAGATTAGGAACAGACTAGAACTAAAAGTAACATCAGCAAATGGAGCTGAACCTCAGCTGTAGTTAAGGGAAAAAATTAACTTAACTCTTTTTCCATACAACCCTTCACATTCCCTGTTTTTCATTTTTTTGGAGTGTTTCATGGGCTTGTTGTTTGAAAACATTCTCTGTTTCAAAGCTCATATTCATGATTCTGTGATTGAAGTGTGGACGTCTTGTATTCTGCAACATACACCTTTACTGATAACTGACAGGCTATACCAGCAACTAAACTACTCGCTACATCCAGTTACAAGCTTGGCTTTTATAGGTATGGTTGAGGATCTACAACGTCCTGTAACATTACAACAGATTCTATTTATATATTGATTCAGGGATGACTCAGCATGACACAGGTACTTCTAGAACATTCTTGAAGGTCACACTACAGTGACAATTAATGCTTGCAAATCTTACCATTTGTTGGTATTATCTCTATGGCATTCATAAGTCCCTTGCCACGAGCAGTCTTGACAACAGCTGGGTTCAGCTTCTTCAGTTCTGGAACCATGATGTCTCCAAGCCTGGCAGCACGTTCAGCCATTTTTTCTTCTTCCAAAACCTACATGTGTAAAACACAGCAACTTCTGTATAAACTTCTACTAATCAATTACAACATACACTTTTCTACAAATCTAATTGGCACAATGAAGACTTTTCTTGACCAGGAACAAAATGAGCAGTGCATGTCACAATATCACTAAAAGGTAAAGATAGCTTACACTGAACCACAATGAATGGTTCTGAATGAGAAAAAAGTCCATCTCATCTTTTCCCTTCCAAAAAACATGCTGCATTTGCCAAACAGTTCTTGAATAGAAAAAAAAGCTAGGCAGCTTGACATGAAACCAAACATTCACTATAATTATCGATAATATTCATGATTCAAAGATTGAACTTTATTCACAGGATCTCAATTTTATATCTTACTTTTAAAGCAGTTACAGCCACTTTGCAGCCAAGTGGGTTTCCACCATAAGTTGAGCCATGCTGAAAGAAAAGCAAAGATCACCTCACTGCACATGTAGCATTCTTTTCATAAATACTGGAAGAAAAAATATAGAAAATGACATTATGTCTGGCTAGAGTTTTAGCATTACCTGTCCTGGTTTGATGGTAAGCATAACTTCATCATCACAGAGAACTGCTGAAACCTAATAAAACACAATTCATCAAAAGAAGGTAGGGTTCAATATAGAATTTCCTTTACAACACAAAAAAATATAAAGCAGCAGGGAGTTCAAATCTTAAAACTACACAAGACTTGTTGTAAGCCAACATCAATATTTCTGTTTTTGGTAAAAGAGTTACCTGGACATGCTGGTAATTCTTTTTAACAAATCCACATCAAAAGGTACAAAAATGATACATATCAAGGGAGTAAAGGATGGTGAGCACAAAAAGCCAAAATTATTCAGTACAAATTTCAATTGAGAAGGTTTTAACTTAGGGTTTGTTTCATTAAAAGAATAAATGTGAGTAGGGGGTGACAGGCCAAGGACAAGAGATATAATGACAAGTCTGAATGTAACTTACTGGGTAAACTCCACCAGAGAGAGCTTTTCCAAGGACAACAAGGTCTGGTCTGACATTCTCGTGATCAACACACAAGCGCCTGAAGTCACAAAATATGTTAGATATTAGCCACCAAAGTTCTGAGTGAATACAAAAAAAATTTACTGCTGTGTAGTTATTTATTTTGAGTCACATCAGGGTCAAGTGAAACAAAGCTGTAACAATTAATAGGGTAAGCAAAAGCCAAAGAGCTGAGAACAGACAAGAAAGGAATGAAGCTGATTGAGGACAGAGATTATAAACACTGACTGCAATGAAGAAATTTATTTAAAAACAAAAGTCAACATAAAAAAAGTGTTATATGAGAACAATCAAAGAAATTGCAGAAAAGACCCTTGAGAAAATTAAGGCTTCAATGGAATTCAAACCTGAGCCTCCAAGATACTAGCTAGATGCTACTAATCATGTACCAACTGAGCTACAAAGTCATATGTGGAGTGGCAAATTTTAGTAGGTTATTTCTTCTCATAAAGGAATTGAATCCCAATTCAGTGAAAGAAATGATATTTCATGCATATATCAACCATAGGCCAAAACATCATATGATTCAATTGAAGGTGAAACTATTTTTAAGGCAACAGGGCTTTGGCACTTTAAAGCTCTATAACAAATTTAAAGGATATTTATAACTACTAGTTAAGGTATGATCATTGTGCTGTACAGATTGAAAATGAAAATTACCAAGACATTTCTCAAAAAATATTACAAATTAAGTTAAAAAAGTAAAGACAAGATGTTATACTGACTGCAACAAAGTGCTTTTACAAAAATAACATAACAAAACAGATACACACCTTCCAGTTCTCCCAAGGCCAGTCTGTACTTCATCAGCAATGAAAAGAACCTGAAACATTGAGTACAAGCATTAAATGAGCTGCTTATCATCAACTCTTAAGATTCCAAAAGCAGATATTTCAGTTAAGGAATGATTCCAAACACAGGATGTTTTAACTGCGGAAAAATTACTGCTCTTGACATTAACAGAAAAACAACACTTGGGATTGCCATTCTTTTTTTATTACTGATCACAACCTTTTCCTGATTTTTTTCTACACCTTCTTTCTCAGACTTAGGTTGGGAGCAAAATTACTTAGCTTGAATAGCAGTTTTTGTCCATTTGCTTAGAAAATTTAGTCTTCTAAACACCCTCTGAAAATGTTAGGCTCTAATTGATATTTTAAAAAATTTACCTACCTTATAAGGATTTCACTAAGCAGAAAACTCCAGGCATTTTTAGCTTTTAACAGGACTTGAGTTTCAGTCTAATTTTTTCTGGTCTTGAAAATTAGGTTCCAAAATATCCATGTTTTTTTTTAAGACACTGTACAAATGGTCCATACTTAAAAAAACCATAGTAAAGCTCTAACCTTGTACTTTGAACAGAGCTCTCTAACACCTCTCAAGTATCCATCATCAGGAATCTTTACTCCAGCCTCTCCTTGTATTGGTTCCACCATGAATGCACACGTGTTTGGATCACTTATAGATTTCTAAATAAATGCAAGGAAAACCAGTCCTAAGCTCAAAAAAATGAATATAAGGAAACCATGTTGACTTAGAGTAGGCTGAATCAAACAGTGGACCCAACAACAAGGCTGTGCTCTAAGAAAATTTTTGGGGAGCCCAAATGGCTCCTAACTATTCCAGCTAGGGTGCCCAGCCCTCCAGGTTGGTTGCCCAAAAATTAATTAACTAAGAAATTAATAAATTAATTAATCAATCAAGTAATTAATAACTTAAAATTAATTTATTTTGTGTTTTAATCAGTTAATATATAATCAAACCATAAATTTCAATAATTCTTACACTTGCAGGAAAGCTGAGGGATTGTGGAAAAGTACATAAAGTAATTGCAAGTCACTTATCACAGCAATCGATAAACAACTACCGACAAAGCTGACTTGCTGGATATTTGCACATAGAATGAATCTTGAAATAAAGATAAAAGCACTGCACTTTCCAAATCCATCAAAATGCTGAAATAAATCAGACATTTATTATCTCAAGGAAAATTGCAGTGTTCAACGCAAATTCTTGCAATGTCTGTGCAGTTCATCATGCGTGAAGTGAAACAAACTACTATTTCAATAATTATTATAATTTGAGTTTGTGTGAAATCATGTGGAACAAAACGTGATAGTAACTTTGAGAGCTTTGAATGTGAATAATTTGACATGTCACGCAAAAGAATATTTTTCTGCTAGTGACGCTTATAAATCAACCAAATAAAAATGTATCAATCAATCACCTCATTTACCACAGAGGCAAATGCTGCTCAAGGGGCTGAGTGCCTGGCTGAGCAACCAGAATATTTTTTCAGTCGCCTGGGACCAAATGTTAGTTGCCTGAGGTGACCAGGTGCCACTAGAGCACAGCCTTGAACAAAGGAGTAATTTAAGAGCAATAACCCTTTTTACCTCACTTCTCTCAGTTACCCTCATTGAAGGTGATCCCCAATTGCCAATCCCCAACATTTATCACAGTCTAGCAGATGTTCCCTAACTGAAGTTTCCATCCCTTCATGGTACACCTTACTCAAGTGCAAAGGGTTTCCTCTAGAAAGAGGTTCCACGTTATGTTTGTAGCTGTTACCCTCACTCAAAGGTGCACCCCCCCCCCCCCCTCTTCCCCACCCCAATTCCAAGGCAGACTCCTTGTGACCTTTGTATTCTTATATTCTCTCTATGGTCTATTTTTATTGTATCACCAAAACAGAAGTTCTGTGTAACCTTTTTATTGGTTTCATTCATTGAGGGCACATCTATATTTAGGGAACTCTTTTCATTGTCTCCAAGATTGTTCCCTTAATTGGGCGCTTATTTTGATTTTTAGCAATAAATAGGGGGTTCCTTTATTGGGAAAGGATAACTGAAAAGTGTTACCTCGAGAATTTAAGGTCTTTCCATATATTTTTAACACAACGATGCGATAAGGAAGAACATTCAGGGAGAGTGTTTGTAATAACACACCCGCTTCTCTACATTTCTAGTTTAAGAACACGTGGCGCTTAACTAGTGTCTGATGATAATCACAACACTCACCTCCAAAGCAGCAAGGTCGTTGTACGGAATGAGTTCAAAGCCTGGCATAAAAGGACCGTATTCACCGTAACAGTCTGGATCAGATGACGATGACACCGCGGCTAACGTCCTTCCCCAAAAATTCTCTTCAGCGAAGACAATTTTGCCTTTGTTTGCTGGAATTCCCTTCACCTGATAACCCCATTTTCGCGCCAACTTACAAGCTGTTTCACCTCCCTCGACTCCCGTGTTCATGGGCAGTAGTTTGTCATAGCCAAAAAGTTTTGTAGCAAACTCTTCGAATTCCCCCAAAACATCGTTATAAAACGCTCTAGAGGTCAGCGTCAAGATTTCTGCTTGGTCTTGAAGCGTTTTCACAATTCGAGGATGGCAATGTCCTTGGTTCACAGCCGAGTACGCGGCGAGAAAGTCGAAGTATCGCTTTCCAGTCACATCCCAGACGAATACTCCTTCACCCTTTGCCAAAGCTGCTGGTAAAGGATGGTAGTTGTGGGCGCCATAGGTGTCCTCCCGCTTGAAAATGTCTTCAGGTGTGAGCTGATGTTTGGTCGCAGCGGCTGGAGTAGAATACAATCTCGTCACACGAAACAGATTTCTGTTCAATGGACGAGCACAAAGGCGAAGCATTTTTAGAGGTTTAAAGTACAAATTAAAACGAAAAAAAAAGGGCGAATCACAAAAAATACAGTTTCGCCTTTCAAATTATAACCCAATTTTTTAACGTAACAACGGTTACACCGTAATGAAATTCCTATTCCACTCCAACCACAACGACCGTGAGAGAGAGAACAACCAGTGCTGAGGACTTGTTTATATTCTCATTGGAGAAATACCATATTTGGAATATGACGGCCCAATCCCTCGCCGTCAAGGTTGCACTCTTCATTGTTTTACCCCATTGAGGAAACACAGAAAAAGCACAAACAAGCAAAAAGCAGAAAATATCAATACATCTTGTGAAGAAAGGAAAATGGTAATTTGTGATCCCATTAGTGATTGATGATCATTTTGTTATCAATCTCCCATGCTATACAGCACTATGAAAAAAAGCTAAAATGAAAAAAAAACAAAACAAAAAAACAGCATTTCAAGATTGCAGCACACTGAAAGTATGATTCCCTTATCCCCTGTCTTGGTTTAGGGTCCATTTGTGGTCTGTTGAAAATTGCCTCTCCCACCTCTTTCGTGGGCCAATCTAAGTCCCTGTCCTGACTCCACCCTTTGTGGACTATTGGATGCTAATCCCACTTGGGAGACATAGGGCTATGAGTTTTTCTAGAACCCTCACCTTTAATATAATTAGGCTAGGTAGAATTATCTATGCTAGAGAGGGATGGATTACTTTCAAACCAATGCTTTGCACTTATCCATTATGATCCTGCCTCTAGAGCTAGGTCCCTTACCCTCCCCCCCCCCCCATAAAAAACAACAACAACAACGAAGTAAAGAGCTTGATCACAAAGCAAATACCATGTGATTTATTTGTCCATTCCATAATTATGAACATGATTAACAGTTAATTTGCTATTATCAACTGAGTTAACATAAATTGGCCACTGTAAAGAGTTTCAAAACCCTCTTCACCATAAAGAAACTCTTTACAAAGGCCAATTTTTTTTATTGACTCAGTTGATAATGTTGATAATACCAAATTACCCTGTTATACCCTCCCACTGGCACAGCACCACGGTTTATTCAGAAATTTACCTCCTTTAAAATGTTATCATGTTTGTTACACAAAGGATACCAGTGCATATTTTTTTTGACACAATTAATTTAAATTCCTGGTTCTTTATGATGTTAATAATTGCAAAAAACCAAATTCCACGAATGAAACTGAATTACCATTGATAATATAAAAAACTGTCACTCACCACGAAATTAATTTATAGTATATAAAATTTTAACTCCCATATTTTTATTAACATGAACACACATTCACATATGCTTAACCATTAAGCCCCCAAAAGCGATTAACATGTAACTTCTCCCTATAATATCCACACACTGTTCAGCAAACAGGTAATAAGAATACTCAAACTTATCAGTTAGAAGTTGTTATCTTGATCAAACACCAAATTCTTGTAACTAATCAACAGGGAAATGTGTAGCAGCTGGAGAGGAGAATTAACAAGTAGATCTTGGGAGTTACAGGGTCAAATTCCCTCAAAAATTTAGAAAATCCTACAACATTGCATAAATTCCCAATGCTTGAGACCAAGACCATGAAAAATATCTTATTTCTTCTAATAACTTATCTTTGTGACTTAAATAGGATGAATTCATGAAGTGAAAAATTCACAAATTAAGATATGAATTATTGAATATGTATGCAGCAGAAAAATATGTTTTCTATTTATACCATCTAATACATTTCATAAAATTTAACATTACTCCTTGTTTGAGATTCCAAAGAGTTGCAAAACCTGTTGTTAGTTGTCTTCAAATGCACAAAAATTTAATTATGGAAGATATCACTTTGGAGAAAAAAACTTTGGTAACCTGGCCACAATGACATGGCACTGAGGAGTTCAACCTGCATGACAGAAACCACATTGTGTGGATGAAAATTCATAGCTGGACAAGATGTCAAATGGGGCTACCAACAGCCCAAATTTTAAAACAGTCAGACACAATT
Source organism: Pocillopora verrucosa (assembly GCF_036669915.1). Lineage (NCBI taxonomy): Eukaryota > Metazoa > Cnidaria > Anthozoa > Scleractinia > Pocilloporidae > Pocillopora > Pocillopora verrucosa. The sequence goes on from NC_089312.1 coordinate 7,913,239, forward strand.
TTCAAAAGGTTACTGGGCAATTCTTAGGAAACTTGCAATTTAGGTGGAGATAAAAATTATACTGTCACTTCAACATACCTCTAATGTAGTTGATTTAAAAGGTTATTGCAATTGAACCTTACAGAAGGTATACCAAAATTCACTTAATACACAAGGTAATTAAAAAATTGTTAGCATGCTATAAGATGCACACAACAATTGCACGTAAATTCTAATCAATTCCTCTTAATAAGTTAATAGTAACATGATGATTCAAAGTCCCTTGTTGAAGTACACATATTTCAGTGGAGTTCCTCCTCTTTGTTTGATGATTTCTTGAAGTTCAGGTTCAAGTTTTGAGACTGCTATAGAGCTGCAAGGTGGAAAGGCAAAAAACAACTGGTTTTATAGCTGGAAATTAATCACAATTGCTCAATTTATTGTGTTTTTTTTACTGTTCTTCTCCTACAGTTCAAGACAATACACTTAGTCACTCCTACATGTATCTCTTTCCATCCCAAATTTATCCCCCATAATTAACCTCTCCCTCCCCATTAAGAGGAAAGGGTTGCACAGTAGTATTATTGTTAAGTGCATAATTTGTGGATTTCATCTTTTGAAAAATGTGATTTTGATGAGGTATTCTTCATGTAATCTGTGAACCAAACACTAGTTGTAAACCATTATAATTTAACCTTGGTATTTATGATTTCATCACTAACTCTAAGGTAGTAAATTCCTACAAAGATTAAATGAGGGATCTGACAACTTTCATTGTTGACAGTTTTCATAGGGAAATTTGATAAATCACAGCATTAATGAATGCTGACAATTGGAAAAAACAGTCTGCAAGCAGTTTACTGATTTTCTATTTGCATATTTTTGGTCAAAGTTTGCATAATATGTTGCTCATTAATCACCCACTTCACACTTGTTGATTAGGGTAAAAGCTGAATAAATGGTTTTAATAAGAGTCCTGCACAATTTCAACTACAATGTTTTGGTGTTTTCAACTTCAGAAAATTACACTGGAAATTAAAGTATCTCAGCCTATAATACAGTGTACTAACCTCTTTTGTGGAAAGATTGCACAACACAAGGGAGTAGCAAACACCAAGCTTAAAAGAATAAAAGAAAAAGTACTATAAGTCCCAAAAAAGATTTTATTTCAAACAAACTGAGATTTACACCAAGAAGTACAATCATTCATGTCTCTGATTGGACAAAAAATGTTTTCTTTCAGTTAGTCTTTTGCTTCCCATCTTTGAAATGTTTTAGTCAGTAAGAAAAAAGTCTCAGTATGTGTGAAATAAAAACATCATACTGTGGAAAGTGCTTGAATGATTTTTTTTGGCTCTTGTTGCGATGGATCACAATCTCACTTATTTGCTTCACTCACTTGTTTATTTTGCTGATGCATTGCGACTTGTGAATAAAAATTGTTCATGCATACTTTCTGTGGAATAATCTCTATGTAATTATCAATGACAAATGCAAGTCAGAGTAGTTTTTGCATTCAGTTCTTTTACTCAGCTTTTGTAGCCAAACCACCCTCTTACTGTGGTGATCACTACACTCACAGCTACCATGACAATTACAGGAAATAAACCGCAAAAGAATTCCCAAAACTACCTTGCACCCATAACCTCAAAAGCCAGTGTGATGCTTTGAATCCCTTATTCTTCTTGAAGTACTGGTTCCTTTTTTTTTTTTTTTAGCGAATTCTTACATTTCAAGAGGCTGATATTGCTCTTATTCACTAATCATTAGTAACAAGTTATACTCCACTGTCTTCTTCTTTGAATCCTTTTCTAGCAAATATAATGTCAAAACTTTTAAAAATGGTATCATGCTCTTAAGGTATGGTTGTCTGTATGTATCATACTTACCACAATCCCACTAATCCAACTTGAATTGGAGAAGCTAAAATTGGCCACCGCTAAGATTATAAGATGGAATTTTTATATATCATGTTCAAACATTACTTAATGAAAAACAAACACCACTCTCTTGAGAGGCGCAGTCAAGAAGCCATCAATGTATATTACCTGTATTTCATCAGCAATTATCATCAAATCAACAAATAAATTCATTACTTTTTTAATTATGAATTTATTCACTTCATCATTCATAAGTTTATTTCACTATCCAATCATCTCTTTGTTTAACTATTCAGTTACTTAACATTTACAAGTAAATTTGAACCTATTTCAGTCCATAAAAATGACAAAAATTTTAAATTTAGCAAAGCTGGGTTAGAGAAAAAGAAATGGCTTAAGACAAACTTGTTTAACCAAAGCTTACCTTCATAAATGGCTTTGTATCTAGATAGTTCATTATAATTGGTGGGATAGCTGAAAGTAAAAGATGCAAAATGTAAAAATACTGTTAATCGGTTTACTGCAAGTTTACAAACACATCCACTACAAGCCTGCCAAAAGGACCCTAATCATAGTCAAATGGCAGTCGCCCAATGAAGAAAACTAACAAGCACTCAGACCATCTTGGCTTGCCTTTATCTAGTAGTTTTGTGTCTTGTTCAGCTTGTTTTAACAGCTCTACTGCTGGACATCTCAAATTACATGGCAAGCTAAAACATCTTCTCCACTTTTGTGGTGATCAATCTAATAATTGTAAGTTAATAAAAATCTCATAGATTCAGCAATATTGCCAGTCACTAAAAGCATCCCAAAAAACTCTGATACAATAATGTAGTATGCCATTGACTAATGTAGAAAATATGTGCGGTGCAAGTAATCCTTGATAGTTTACATGTTAAAGGTCTGTTGGCTAACTTAAGAAGTATTAAATAATATTATGACAATGTCTAACATTAAATAACATATTATGAACCATAGAAAAAACTCATTATAGTAAGCTTACACATTCCAGGAGATGCCATAACTATTCTGGAAAACACAACACTTCCTATGGCTTTCCGTGCTGCAGCCTGAAATGTGAAAAGAGTAGATAAAAATGCAATGGCTGAGCTGGCAGACTTTACACAAATTTGGTGCAATATGTTGAACTGAAAATAAATGATGGGAGGTCAAGCTGTCTGAGTAAAAGTGAAGAACAGTTCTCCATAACAGACTACTGGTTGTCTGTCAGCAAATCTTGGCTATTTCCCATCAACTCAAGCAGTTTCTGGGCCAGCAAGATTTAACTAAAGCATAAGCAAGGTGTGGTACAGAGTGAAACATCTTTTTACATTATAGAGAGTAAGAAAGGAGGTAAATTCTGAGCTGACTGGTGAAATTAAAAAAAATTATTATTTAAAAATGCACTCAAGTAGAATAAAAAATTTGTGGGAAACTGAGAAATTTTTTTTTAAGGGGGAGGGGGGTCGAGGATGGACAAAAGGAAAAATAATGACTTCTATATTAAGTTAGTATAATCTGAAAAAAAAACTGCAATTGAAGAAAATGCTCACCTTTGATTCTCCAATTCTGTTTCCATCTTCATCAGTTACAGGAATTCCCCTCAATAACTCCCTGCAATCAGAAACAAATTACTTACTTTAATTATAGAAAGACAAGTATAAAATTAATCAAACTCTTTTCTACTTCAAAGTAAAACAGCTAACTGATGAAGAGAAAAATGTGAGATCCAGGATTTCAAGTCCCATGCAAATAAAGGAAGATCAATCAAATCTAGGATAAATCAAGATTTTCATTCTGTTGATGCAATAATCATACTAAAAAAGGACAAGTTACTGCTCCTTTGAAGCAATTGAATTGAAGTCCCATGCAAATAAAGGAAGATCAATCAAATCTAAGATAAATCAAGATTTTTATTCTGTTGATGCAATAATCATACTAAAAAAGGACAAGTTAGTGCTCCTTTGAAGCAATTGTATTTGTACCATGTAAAAAAAATCAAACCTATTTTACTGTTATGTAAAAGATATGCACTTAAAACAATTATTTAAAACTTAATAATAAACATGAAGAAATTACACCCTTCTGATTGGCTGAAAAAGAGTGCATCCTCATGTAACAGGAGTGCAAAGTTGTAACATAAATGCAAGCAACAAGTACATTTAGCATGCACATCCTTCTTGACTTTCTGTGATGTTTTTTTGTGTGCCTTATCAACAAATAATAACATGATTTCTCTTGCAATTTGGTGTAATAAGCACTTGTTAATTTTTCAGACTACAAATTGCACTTGCCCTACTAGGTCATGCAATTTTGTTGTCTTAGAAAAATTTACTCTTGCTTATTAACACTAAATATCGCTTGAAATCATGTTATTACCTAATTTTTATACTAATAGTCAGCAAGGAGAGTCCACATACGTTTGTCGCATAAGAGGAATGTTCACACAGTTTGCTGCAGCAACAGCAGCAAATGGAACAAATCTACCAATCAAAGGTGGAGCTGACTGTAAAATTAACCAATCAAAATTAATGGTTATCCCAAATAGACTTATAATAGGCAGTAAAGTTTGAACTTCATCCATCACCATTAATCCTTTGGAGTTATTGGATTATGGGAACAAATCAGTGCCCTTCTCATAAAAATCATGTTGATTGTTGATGGTGTTACAAAGTGCAGATGACAGATAACTTTTCATCAGCTGCTTAACCAAAACACAGCGGCAGACTCACGAAATAAAATATTTCATTTAGGCTTCTGTCCACTGGGCACCCAACAAACTTCTAGATCTACAGTTGGACCAAAAACTTTTATAAGTCCATGGTTGACAATTGCCTGGCCTGTCTAATAACTGAGTTATCAAAACATGTTAACTGCTGGCCTATTGAATATACAAAAGGGGACTGCACTTCACCTTAGTCAAGTGGTTTAATCCCAAGGCAACAGCAACAGCTCCTGTTGTGGCAAATGCATATCCCATTCCCAACTGTCTGTGTCAAAGGAATTAATAGTTATTAATATCATCCAAAGTAACATAATATTCATTGATAGTAATTAGTGGTTAGTAGTTCTGAATAGTTATTTTATTGTTAATACTAAGACAGTGAGACAGAGATAGCACAAAAAGATGATTTTAACTTATTTATTCAATCAACAATTACAATATGTTTGGGTGCAAATCCCACTGCATTCCTAGGGGGTGAATAGCAAAAGGTATTCAGAGTATGATTAGCCAATCAGAGCAGTATCCACTCAGTATCCACTAAGTATCCAATCAGTATCCACTCGGTATCCAATCAGTATCCACTCAGTATCCAATCAGAGCAGTATCCACTGTTTTAGTATACACTAATTATAAATACTTAAACATTTAACACAGATTATAAGGAGTACAAGGGACCTATCTTGTCTTACTTTTTGGGATTACCCAATCGGAGCACAGGATTCACTTCATCTTGCTTGCATGTGGATAGCTAGGAGCATGTCTCAATAATTAACAATTATTCACTGAAGATGAAGTGAATACTTTGAGTAATCTCAGAGACAAACTTTGTCTCTGAGATTACTCAAGTAGAGGGGATTATTCAAAAGTGTTCACTGAGCCTGAGGCAAATAACTGTTTCAGTATAACTGTTCAAGTACTTTCAAATTCTGTTATAAATTCTGTAAATAAGGAAAGCACTGTGCATAGTTTGTATAATTGCAGTGATGACTTGTATCAAGATAAGCAAGAAGTTTACCAGGTTTATTCAATTAAATCGGCTTAATAACTTTCTTTTGAAAAGTGTTCCATCAATCTCAGTAGCATCTTTTGTGCTCTTCTCAACTAAATTTTGTTTATCACTTCCTCAGACACATTGACAAAATGCAATGCAGCCACCTTGAAATTGGAATATGACAAGAAATGAAAATAGCAAGATATGATGCAATCCTCAGCCAATCAGAACATACACATCTCCATAATCACCTGAACAATTATACTAAAATATAGATATTCTACAAACACATGCCATAAATCGTCAAAGAACCAAGATATAATCTTACTCATTTGTTATTAGTGAGTCGCCGCTCCGGTTTGTGTAGTTCACTACTGCATTAAATGACTGATTGATCCACTGCCAGAAGAGAACAGCTGACGTGCTCCTGAAAAAAAATTCATTAATCATGATTTCAGACATTCTGAAAATTTAGAGCTTCACCAAAGTTTCATAACATTACTATAATAGATTTAAACTGAAACTACCAGATTCAAAATGTTGCTGATTTTTCACCCATTTCTGCCAAGAGTTTATCCCCTTAAACTTCCACGAGTGACCAAGAAAGAATTTCTCCTTACAATATCAAAACAAAATCAAGTAGACAAGTTATGAGAATAAAGAAAAATATAAGTTAGGGGATTATAAGATGATCCAATACCAAATTCTCCAAACTAACATCACAAGAACTGTGTGGGAGATAATAAGGAGAATTACTAATAAGATCTTGGGAGTTAAAGGGTTCACAAGCAAGGGATATATTGTATGCCCTCTCAATACTGGTTACACTACAATTAACAATTAGTTCATATGTCAGCATACGTTCATCGAGATATGAAGCACACGGGAAGTTTGGAGAGCACGAAAGATGTGTAAGAGTTGCTCGAGGTGTAGCCGAGAGCAACTCTAGCTTCTTGAGTGCTCTCCAAACTTCCCAAGTGCTTCATATATTGATGAACACACAGCTGACATATGAACCAATTGTTTTATAACATTTTCAACCCGATGGAAAATTTTTTTCTTAAGAGATTTGTTTGCTGACGTCATGAGCGTGCACAATAGGAATATGAAGTACGCTCATGCAATTGAATTTGAGTAGACAAATTTACTAGCTATGTTATAACATGAAATAAAACATGAGATACTAACTTGTAAAATGTCAACATACAACCACATATTGACATGTTCATTGGTACTTGTGCTGACATTCGTCCAATAATGAACATTTTATCTCCTGTATCAGGATGGAAAGCTGACTCATAGACTTTCTTAGCAGTCCATATTTGAGCATCAGTGGTTCCAGCAGGTTCTTTTTTCTGCCTGCAAAAATTGATGAGTAACTAGTAATAAGTGTAAAATTTAGAGCCTTTCTTATTTAATAACCAAAATCTAACACTGTAATGCTATTGAATCATGTTGGCAGAACAAAAAGAACTCACAGCAGTAGGAAACAAGAAACATATTAATTAAAATATTTGCAAATAAGCTCTGAAACAAAAAAACAATTACACAAATGCAATCCTTATTCTTTGAAGTGTGTCTGAGTGTTTGTCTGTCTTCCCTTTTTGTTCCCTTTCTTTGTCTTTTTCACTTTTTTAACCTAAGCTTAAGATCACAACCTTATATGGGTAAGGATAATATTTATCATATATTCCATACAGCCCATGTGCATTTCTATTGAAAAATACTTTTTAAAATCCCTGCATGGTGAACACAATGAAGCAAGCAGAACCAAAAAAAGCCCTACAGCCATGTGAAAGAAGAAAGGAAGAAGGAGAAAGAAACTCCATCCTTCTATAAAACACTTAATGGATGAGTCAGGTTGAGTTGAACAAGACAATATTTTACACCAGGTCTCTTTGTTGAAAGCCTGAGACAGATATTTTCCCTTCAAGCCCTTCGACAAAGTCAATAAGTACATTATGATAGATAGCCTTACAATCACAAAATTGGTATTTCAAATTGTAATACTAGTAAAGAATTATTACAAAGGAGTCCATTATATGAGATTTATTGGCTTCCACTGGCCACCTTAAAACTGGAGTTATGCACCAGCCCCATGGGCCACTTGGGCCCATATAAAGGCTTACTGGCTACCTTGCCTCATTCATGTTTTTTAAGTATCATATCTTTTTTTTAATGTAGCTGTAAGGCAAAATCAATTAGCTAAATTGAACTTGGTACTCCCCAAGACAATTGGTTTGTTACCTGTACTTTAGAAGAAGTTCTTTTGCATCATCAAGTTCTTTCGCTGAACGCAAAATATTCTTTGGGTCAGTAACTGTGAAAAAGTGTTTAGCACGTCCGAGAAACGTTGATTGGTCATAACGAGGGGCATCCAAATTAATTCTTCCACCTTCCAATCTTGGTGTTTCCATGTTTCTTAATAAAGGAAAAAAAGTGTATTTTTGTTGCATCATTTATTTATAATCCCTCCAGTAACATTCTACACGAAGCAAACCTATGTAAAATACCAACAAGATTTTTACATTGGGGGAATCCTACAGGATTCTCTTTATGGAATTTTTTTCTTAATGCAGAGGGAGGTCAAGTGCATAAACATTTTGACTGACCTCATCATATGAAGAAGATAAGTATTACTTGACAAAGGACATTTCTTTATTACTAGGACATTCATCACAATGAATAAACAAAACCTATTCACAAAGTAATCAAGCAAATGATCACTACATTTTGTAATCAGCTAAGCTGGGTGCAATCTGGGTTAAATTGTACTTCATCGATTAATTTCTCAAAAACAAGAAAATGAAATGTAACATGTAGTATTACGTTTAATTTACGCGTTAGCATTCTCATCAAAAGTACCGGTAGGCGATACGTTTATTTGTAAACGTACTTGAGATTCAATTTGACTCACGGGGCTCTGGTACCTGTTCGCCGTAGTAATACATTCACGTTAACCGTTTGAAACAAAAAGATTTTACTGTTTGCCTAAAATAAGATATATCCTAAAATGGAGCAAACGGCTATCAATCGAGAATTTACAAAAATGTACGAGGTGCGCTAACTAATTATATATAAAATGCACGTCTATCGAATCGAGTTTTCTGTATCACGAAGTAGTTTCAAAGAATCGATCTACGCACCGTGGAGTGAAACCCACGAAATCGAGAAAGCAATAATCAAAACACTTTAGTTCGTAAATTAGTTTTCCTTACCAGAATATTACACGTGGAACTGTGCCTCGGAATTTCCCAACACAAGAGAAGTCTTTCTGCTCTTGTTTCTTTCCCGCTGTAGATTCCCGGCATTCATCTGAAGCCGAAAGGGGGCGTTACAGGGGGCGGGTTAAGAGCCTCGCTCCCATGGTCGACCCAGGGTCTTTCCCTGAGAGCGAAGTTTGTTTCACATAGGAGATTTGCTTAGAAATTTAAAATGGATAAATAACTCAAAAAGTTTACTATAGTCTTTCCACGATAAGCACTCTTAGCCTTTGCTCTCTGAGTGGGTGAACGTGAAAAGTAATTTGGAGAGAAAAGAAAGATTTGAGACTAAAGTCCATTTACTTTTTTCGCGAGCTCCCCCATCTTCAATGACAATTTTTTTTCGCAATCAGAGATTGCGATTGACAAGCATTTGAAAACACATTGAACCACCCATGTAAGTTGCGAAAACTCTGAAGCAAATCTGCACCTTGGTGCGTATTTCTTGAGTGAGTGCGAGTCGTTTCGGTGCCCCAATGCGAATACAATTTGCGAATTTCTTAGGCCTTGATTATTCACATATCCCTAACAAAATCACCTCCCTGTGCTACTGTCACACTCATAGTCGTTGACCTTATTAGGTGCAAATTACGTGAAATACTTTTATAAAGGTTTGAAAAAAACTCATTGCACGATTTGTCTGAATCGATCAGTTCACTGATTGCAGCATAGAAGGAAAAGGAACCACTTGAGTGATATAAAAGGGACAAAACTTTGAGTTGCAAAGCCACAAGTTTGAGATGAGGAATTCAAGAAGTAAAGGATCCAGAGGTACCGTAGCCTGCAGTGCTTCAGTAAGGGATTACAAGTAAGGTATTCAGCTTTAGCAAGGTAACCCCAACTTTCACGCGCGCTTGGGCTCAACGCGCGCGTATAAGCCGTGCCACACGTTCCTCTCTGGCCACCTCCGATAATACTACTCCGCAAGCTACAGCCTGTGAAATACTACGGTACTGAGGGCAATACCGCCGGCAACGAACCCAGAATGAGCAATCTCACCGCTCTGGGTTGCATTTTATCGTTACTACCCCTCCCGTTAAAGTTCTGGGCTGAAATGGACTTGGTTCGCATGAGTAGAGACTGGTACTAGTTCTGAATTAAAGAAACATGGTGGTTCGTTTGCATCATGTCGAAATACGTTGTCAAAATCTTCAGCAAAGTTTGAGGCAATTATGCGGACACTTTGGGTTTAGAGTGCTTGCTTCGTCTTCCTTTCCTAATCGGGTCACTCTGAACCGGGACTCTATAAACTTTGTTTTGAGCGAAGGCGCCGGTGAGCGAGACACCGTTTACAATGTTGCCCTTGAAGTCAAAGATGTGAAAAATGTGGTGGACAATGTAGAAAGAAATGACGGGAAAATTATCAAAAGACCAGAAACATTGGCTGATAGCAATGGAGTGGTGGAATCTGCCGTTATACAAACTCCTGTAGGGAACGTTGTTCACACATTGTTAAATGCTTCTGGTTACAACGGTGTGTTTTTGCCGAGTTTTCATCGAAGTGACAAGAGAGCGTTACGCGAAGGACTTGATTATGTAACCCCATCGATCTCGTCAAACAAGAATACAGTGATTGGCGATCGTATTTTAACACACTTTGATCACATTACGTTTGCATGCTCGTTAGGGACTTCTCAGGCGATAATGAAATGGTATGAGCGATGTTTTGGGTTTAGTAGGTTTAATATCAGCTCTGACGAGAAATCGGACGGCTTCATTGTGCAGAGCTCAATACAAGGAGCGAGTATCGGGATGAAGTTGGCAGCCATGCAGTATTGGTTTTGCTCGGAATCAGAGCTGAGAATAGATACCGATGAACCAGGAGGGGGCGTTAAGTTCGTTTTCGCAGAACCTCTCCCTGGACAAGGTTAGAGCATTTGTTTCAATTGACAAAATCATTCAGGGTTGTGTAATAAACCCTTCGAGGGTTGACTAACTCCCGCGGCTCTAGAGAGTGGACTTATAAGCTCATGGGGGGGGGGGGGGGTTGTGTATTCATTTAGGGGTTTAGTCAGGAGACACTCACTCTTCCTTTGCTTTCTATATTTTGTCTTTGTTGAATGATCAGCTATCTAAAAATTTAGTGCAATCATGTTACTTGATTTCAGTACTTTCACATCATTCAGTAATATCACTAATGTTGGTACAAGTACTTGTAGCTGTAATGTGCAATATACTACAGAGGGCCTTTTAGAAACTTACCTAGAGAAAAAAGGAGAGTTCCTTTATTCTACACTGTCAACAAGTTTAAAGAAGGAAATTACTTCATTTGTTACCATATGATTTTCATCTTAAGCATTAAAAGTTACTTGTAAAATGGTAACACACATTGTTTTGAGATTTTGAAAAGTAACCTTTACTTTTGAAAATTGTCTTAATATGTGTTGAAAAGTTGAACACAGGGGCTGCTATTTTGAATACTGTGTAGCAATCTGGCCAATACTGATTTCTCCAAACTAACATCAGTAAAAAAAATTATGTAGATATTAAGGAGAATTACTATAACAATTTCATGGATGTTTTTTTTTAAGTGTTAAGTTAAAAAAGTTAAGTTAACACTTTAAAAATGGGTAAGGGGTGTGATTGTAGGCTGATAAAATTATTTAGAAAGTTTGTGTTACTTGTTAAACAAAAAATGGGTATCTTTTTGGTTAAGATTGTTGGTTTTTTTAAATTTTTGCAGGTCCTAACCAGGTACAAACATTCCTAACAGAGCATGGGGGACCAGGCATACAGCACATAGGTCTGCATACACCGAATATAACTGAAGCTGTTGCTGCATTAAAGGAAAGTGGAGTCAAGTTTATTGATCCTCCATCTGCTTATTATTCTGAGGTATGCAATCTATGCAGTGATGATTAATTTAGGATACATGTAAGAGGCTTGGGGACCATAGAGAAGGAGGTACCCAAGTTCAATTTCATAGGGTTTGCTCTGGTTACTTCTTGCTAACCCTTTAACTCTTATGATCTGATCATCAATTCTCCCCTCTAACTGTTACACATTTCCTTGTAAATTAGTTGGAAGAATTTGGTGTTTGATCAAGATAACAATCTTTGGAAAGGTCATCACAATTGGCTTCTTTTTTGCCATACATGTAAATGAGTTCATCTTAAGTGTAGTTGTGGTTTAGCCAATGTATCAGGGTTTCACTCTCAACAGAATCATGGTGCTAAAGTCAGCTAACTTTGGTCTTTGGGGGAACTTTTATTTGGGTGTGACTTTACTTACACAAAAGTTTTTAGGAGCTAGGCAATCAAAATTTTTTCTGCAAGAGCCTATAGGCAACTGGTAAATCTTCTAAGAGGACACATCTGACGAGATCAATCTCACTTCACAGGAAGATAAAGTGCAGGAAATAAGAGATGTAGGAGAGAGTGTGGAGTCTCTCCAGAAACATGGTATTCTGTTGGATGCAGAGAGCTTCACCTCTAGCAAAAGCACTGCCTCATCTTTGGAAAATATGAATGTAAACCAAGATGCTGACAACAAGTGAGTTAAGTTGAGATTCCAAAAAGGAATTTAACATTTTGTTAGTGGGAGGTATTTGTGGTGAATTAACTACCTTTCCTTTGTTGTTATTTTACAGGTATTTGATGCAGGTTTTTACTAGACCACTTTTTAACAAAGAAACCTTTTTCCTGGAGGTTATCCAGCGATGTGGGGCTACAGGATTTGGAGCAGGCAACATAACTGCTCTGTGGAAAGCCGTTGATTCATATTTGAATAAGAAGATCTAATTAAAAAAATTTTTAAAAATTAATAGACATCTCAATTTTGAGGGTCCAACATAGGTTTGGCAGGATGTGGAATGAGGCTTTAAACTGAGGCAGAATGTGGGATATGAGAAATTTTAAAGGCAAGATGTGGGAGTCATGACCTCAGAGACATGAAAAAGTATTTATTCTCTGTTTAAAAGGGCTTAATGACTCCTAAAAATGGAGCGTAAAAGTAAAATGAAATTCCCATGATTTACTTATGTTTCATGATTTGTTTGCTTGGGTAACACGTGATGCAAGTCAATAAAAACCATGGCAAAAGTAAGGTGATCAAAAGCTTCATGAGCATGTTGACTACATTGCCACAAAATAGCGATTTCTGCGTCATCCAAAACTATAGTGGCGCTTGTCCACTGCTAGCTGGACCGCACAAAATCCACTGATCAATACAATGTACTGCACCAAACTTCTTTGGGAACGCCTTCTTTATTATTGTATTCCATTGTATTCCACTGTTCCATTGCTCTATCAAAGGTCTTATATTTGATGATTTGCAAATTCAAGACAGATTTTATTGCCAGAGTAAGAAAACTCAAATTTTTTTCTATTTCAAAAATGTCTGTGCACAATTAGGAAAGTGTCCTCTTATGGAAATGTGTAAATACAGAGTTTGACTGGGAGGCAAAAAAAGAGAATCTGAAAGAGTTTTCATATGAAGAACTGTCTGCTCACAAGTGTCCATTAGTGGAGAGTTCCTCACTCTGTGATTGGTCCATAACTTTCTCAATCAATTAGGTTAAAAATTAAAACCATTTGGCAGGCAATTTTCCCCACCCCACCCCCTACCTTTCAGTGCTGACAACATTTCTTGCTTATCATAAATTTAGCCTAGTAAAATATTTAGTATTGTAATCTATTCACATTGTTTCATGAGGATTGTGCTTGGGGAAATAACATTCTAACAGCCCTAGCATGAGTTAAGAAGTGGTCACAAGAAATTATCTTTCATGGAAAATTTCAGTAATGGTATGTTCCTCCCCCTCTACCACACACTTAGACTATAGATCATGCAATATTTTGGCAAGCAATTTCACAGTAATCTGTTGGTGAGTTTTGATGGCAGCTGAAGGCTGGGGAGAGAAATAAATTTATACAGAGGGGGTGAGTGACATCAAAAAAGGAGAGGGGAAGGGGTGGGGCATTGAATATCTCCTCAACTTTCCTCCCAACCTCTTCCCCACCCTCCCATCTAACTCTAAATAACAAATGGTCAGTTGGATAATAAACAATTATGAGCTAACCCTTTAACTCCTATGATCTGATTGTTAATTCTCCCCTCTAATTTCTTTGTATTGCAAAATGCTCAGCTGCTTCAGTTGTGATATTTTCCTTTGTTCTGAGTAACCATTGTGAATACCAGTACTTTGGTTTTGGTGTAGCAACACTTGAGCAAAAAGAGCAACACTTGAGCAAAAAGTGCACCACTATTAAAGAATATAATTTGTCTCAAGAAGAGGGTTACACCTTTTCCATGGCACACTGCTAGTTCTTTAGGGAAATTATTAGTGCATGAGTACAAACCACTCTTAACAGGCACAAGGTCCTCTATGAGAATAGTTACAAGTAGCAAGGTACCCACCTGCTCTAGTAAGTTGGCCTCTTGTCATCACCTGTTGGAATTCTTAACTACTGATCTGGTTGGGATAAGGAACAATTTCAGCTTTTCTCTAAAAGAATTCTTAAAAATGCATAAGCAAAAGGTGGCTACAATTCTATCCTTTTTATTTCCATTTGGAGAAACACTACTCTCACTAACATATTATATACCAAACCTTGAAAATAAATAATTTCTAACTTTCACATACAGTCCTATTGAAATTAAATATTAATTGTCTTAATTCTCTTACATAACCAACAAAATACCACTTCTCAGGAAAACAGAGTGCCACAAATTTCTATAGCATAAATATGTTATCAGCTAAGCATAGTTCCTGGTGAAAATTAGAAATGGCCTGAAAGATAAGCAATTAAAAATGATCAGCTGTGAGAAGTTCAACTCTTATTCCCTTGTGTTTCCACTTTGACATCAGTGGGTTCAAGAATTGACCTAAAACCTTCTCCTTAGCAAATAAAAATTTAACTATGTGCATATTATTAAAAAATAATCGGATATACCTTTGATGAACGCAACAGGATTATTTGACAATAAAATGTATTCACCCATTTTTTAAAGGAATAACTTTTTCATTGTAAATGTTGCACAAGTGAAGAGTGCCCAACCCAAGAGGTTTAACCCTTTCACTCCCAAGATCTCAATAGTAATTCTCTTTACTGTCTACCATACAGTCCTTATGATGTTAGTTCTATGAATTCCAAATTGGATCAACTAATAATTCCCATATGCATATTTCTCTTTATTCTCATCACTTGTCTGCTTGATATTGTATTGATACTGTAAGGAGAAATTCTTTCTTGGTCAATCCTGAGAGTCAAAGGATTAAGTGACCTGGAAGAAGGGATAATGCATGCTAATGATAACTGCTGTAAAATAAAATCGCTGTAGTGAACAGTAATTGTCAGTGCTGTTCTGTATTGATTTGGAATTTTTTTTCAGGTGGTTAGAAAATTATAATATCCTGGATTTCAGTGAATCTGGATTTAAAACAACATTCCTAAATCCCCACATCATTCAAATAAATGGTTATAAAAAAAAACTTGCCACCAAAATGTACTCTGAATATGAATGGTATTTATTTATAATATGCTATCTGCCAAAATTGTGACATATATAAACTATTTAATTCACATCACATGTTCTTTGTCCTAAACTTTTCCAAACCAACCTGACTCATTCTTCATCCTGATTCTTTTAGTTTCCAACAGAAGTACAGGAAATCATGGTTTTGGTGAGATTTTCTCTTGATTGTAATCATGCATCAAGCTACTTAAGTACAACAAAACAGTCTCAATCACCCTTGTTACATGACATCATACAATTTGCAGCAACATCATCTATGGAATTTGTGCAAAACTCTTTAGTGACAAGATTAATTGCAGTAATTGGTAGCTTCTTGGGGAGAGTGTAGAGTCACATAATAACTCTAAACGAGCTGTCAAAATAGACACTTCCTGTTCAATTCTCCTCAGTACCTCCACATCATTTAGGGACAAAACTCGCTGTGATTCTTTTCCTTTTGCCATTAAAGACCTCTTGTGACAGAAAATAAAGCTTTGCAGCCAATATGCAAGAAGCATAACAAATTCTTCACAGTTTGTAGTGCTAACAATGCCATCAGAGAGAGGTGGAGATCTTTTGAAGTTTAAGACCACATTTTTCAATCCAGAGCTAGTCATTCTTTCCTCCTCTAACTCTTCGTCAATAGAACAACAGTTTTTCACCACAATTTCAATCAGCTTTGTCTTCAATAAATGTGACTGTATTGACTGAAGCAACAATGTTTTATACTTGATAGATGGTAACTCTACATAAGCCAAAACTAAATCATTGGCTAGTCTTACAGCAGTGTCCTCTGGTCTTTGACTGACTAACACTGACAACTGAAGCATTCTTTGTAATAAATATAGTGGACAGAAGTTATGCCCACAATGTTGGTCCAATTGTTCCTTGCGATGTTCTTCTGTGGCCTTTTTAACCCACTCTACAACATCATGAAAATTACCCGAAAGTCTATCTACTGAGAAAAATCGGTGCGCACTTGTCTTGACAAGGCAGACTTTCTTTTTCTCAACTTCCTTTTCCATGACACTTACAAGAAAAGACAAAGCCATGGAGGCATTCATTTTAAAGCTTTCCACTGTGTGAGACTGTGTGCATCCTGCTAGCTTCACTATCATGGAAACAAACTCCCATGTAATTTTCTGTTGTAACATCTGTGCCACCTCAGCAGGATGCAATTCTTGAATCCGTAAGAGAATTCTAAAACATTCTGTACCACAGCCACTTTGCTTGGAGAGCAAGATATTATTGAACAGGTAAAACAGAAGGGATGGAGGTGGTTTACGACGTGGACTCATAAAGCTGGTGACAGTTTCCAGGTAGGTTTTGTGAAAATTCTCTTCTTTAAGAGCCTGCAGTGAATTCAGCTGGTTTTCAGTGAAGGTTTTGCTCAAGCTTTCTTCTTGTTTGCTTGCAAGTTCTAATTTTTTCAGTGGAACTGTGCAGTGTAAAGGTGTTGTGTAATGTAAAAGCTCTCCATCTCTCACAATCCCATGTAAAGGAGGCCTCTTCTTAGGAGAGAAACTCTCAGCAGTGAGTCTCCTCTGCTTTAATGAAGATGGAGACTGACAAAGGCTTTTAGCCTTTTTGTGTTTGTATGAGTCATCAAAACTTTCAATGACTTTTGCAGGTTTGTTGCTGATGATTTCTTGTTTACCAGACCAGAATTTCTCAAAGAGGTTCATTCTTAACTCCCCATTGTGTGCATCCACTTCTTCATTCTTAACCTGGACACATATAGAGAATCAGGAATCAGTCAACAGGAAAGATGAGAGTTTTGTAGTTAGCACACTTAACCAAAACACTGCCTCTCTTCACCTCAGACAACAAACTTTCAGTGACACTTGATGACTGCAAAAGGACTTGTAATGCACCCATCAACTTTTTTCAAAGTCAAAGTCAAAGTCAATTTGGTATTTTTTGTAGAGGGCCCAATTATAACCCAAAAAAACCATAGAAATTCAAGGAAACTATAAAACCTTTTGACAAAGCCTCAAAGAGTTTTTACACAACCTTTCTTCTTGTGTCCCCTTTCAATATCGCAGGGTTTCATGGAAAGCAAGATTATTAGAAAAAAATATCCCTCTACTTAGATTGATTCAAGCTCTTAATCTAACTATGAAACATTTACAAAATGTACCAGTCAGGGCTGTAAATGTTCAAGTGTTTCTATTTTTTTTTTTCAGTCAAGAGAATCTGGTTGGTGACAATCACAACTTTAAGCATGAGAGTAAGTGAGCATAATGGATACCCTGCAGTTAACCACCATCCTGTCCAGGAAAAGTAACACATGTTGTCCTGGTAACTCAATGCAGCCAATACCAGTATAAGCCCCAGTATGGCAGTTGTTGTCCACTGAGTAAGCTAGACTAACCTAAGTAACAACATTACCAACTTTGAACAGCTTTACGATGATATGAAGGAACCTTGATATGAATAAGCCTCCTTGTGGTTTAGAAAGTACATCCAAACACTGTGCGTGGTTACTAGTTTATCTGGATTAGGGATGCTCATGAAGATCTGGCCAGACACCACACTGAATGAAAGAGATTGGGTTGTAATTTTTCTTGTTCCAAGAAATTCAATTTTCTTCAGAGCTTAGAAGAAAAGCTCTGAAGAAACTCAGCAAGATTTCCGTATAACCCTATACTTCGATATGCTTACAGTACTTGGATAAAAGAAACCAATGGCCAAACAGTACATTAACACTGAGACTTTGTTTTAGAATAAGTATGGGAAGAACGGGAATCTTTCCATCTCAATTCTCACCTGCTGCACCGATGAATTGGTTTCTTTGAATTCGGTTGAACTGGTTGCAACTACCTCGTCATTCTCTGGTTTCACAGCTTTAAGTTTCAGTGGCTTCTTCGATTTTCCAATGTCGATGAGCTTTACCTGGGCTTGGAGCCTCTTAACGCCATTTTCGCTGAATTTCAAATTTTTCAACGGACGACAGGACTCAGATTTAACTTGACTACTTGCGATTGTTTCAATAACATTGCTCGTCGTTTCCGTCAATTCGACAATGTCATCGTCCTCATCGATAACAATAATTTGTGTTTCCTCCGATATCTTTTTGTTGACAAAGTCTCCTTCATCGTCGCTGATGACAATCACGTCGTTTTGCGCCATTTACATCTTTCACACAACCATGCTCGCTTTCTGTAGATGTATTTTCTTTAAGGACGTAGAAGTGTTATCTCAATTGGCACTGGCTTTAAACGTCCCCTGATGCTCCTTGATGTTCCTCGATGCTCCTCTCTACGCCAGGCACAAAAAATAATTCAATGAGGAACAAACTATTGTAAGTTTTATATTTTCATTGGCTTTCACGTAATAGCAAGTATTTGAATATTAACGCTGAATAACCGTTTGTAAGGCTCTCACGCGAGTACCAAAATTTTTCCACAAGGGGCCTAGAGGGGTTTACAAATTCTCTAACCTGTGTGGACACCAGACGGGCCATTTAAGAATAACGATTTTCTTTTGGTTTTTATTCCACTGGGAAAGATATCTCGAAAGTGAAAGTTGCTGAGAGAGCACTTTATAACTTCGAGTCACCCGCCCTAATTCAGGGCTTTCCCCCAGGGGGGTACACCCTGACGATATCCACGATGAGGCTCCTGGCCAATCAGATCCAGAGTATTCATCTAGGGGATTCCCCAAATAAGTGAATGGCGTTCAAGTTGAGTAATAGGTTAGCTCTCTTCAATTTGGCGCATTAAGCTGTGGCTAACTTCACGAGTAAGAAAAGTCCTTCGTGAGAAAGGAATAGTTTTATCCTCCATGGCTGATAATCATCCTCCCCGAGCAGATGACGTGGCTCAGCAAGCACATAATGGCTTTGGACCACTTTCCGAGCTTCGTGGAAATATTGCTACGATCGCATCAACGATCGTGGTTGTATTTAGTAGCGCGGTGCTTTTGTTCGTAGTGAAGGAGAACGAAAAGAGGGAAGGGATTCATTTTCTGGTGTTTAAAACAGCCTTGCTTACCTTGAGTGTCGTTCTCGGAGAAATAGTACGAAGATTGTGCCTAGTGTTTGAAGAGATTACACACAAGGACGCGAGATATCGAGGAAACTGGAAGGCTGTTCTCAAGACGACTTTCACTTTCGATAATTTCGGTGGGATTTTAGTCGTCGCCATCGCTTCCGCTCTGATATTGTGTTTTGGGCTGTATGAACAATACGAAGTATTCTCTAGTCCAGGTTTCTCCATCTTGTTTTTCCTGAACTGTCTCGTGATTCCGCAGTTGTCGTTCCTTGTGGGTCTTCGACAGCTCTCTCCTGTAGAGACATCGGATTTGAACGAAAAAGAAAACAAGAATGTGGCTGATGGGCTGGCTTGGGGCTATTACTTTGGTTATCTGAGGCTGGTACTGCCAAGACTGGAACATCGGATATCAGAATCGGACCCATTTCGTCATAAGATAATAGACAAGAAGCTTTTCATTCTACTTCCAAAAACGTGCTTCACATGTGATGACATTGAGGAAGCGGATTCCAGGGTAAAATGGGTCGGCAATCTCCCGGAGAGTAAAATTAACAGGGGAGGAATTAAGGAGAGAAGTTACAAGCATGCGGTACATGAAATAGTGATGCCAGATGGGACAAACGAAAAGTACCACTTTATCGTGGAGTATGCCACGCCTCTGATGACCCTCTATGATATGTCTAAGTTCCAAGACGCCCAATTAACGGCTCCAGAGCGGGATCACCAGGTAGTGCGGTGACCATTTTTGATACACTTGGATTGTTATGTAATTTAATTTTTTACTGCCTCCTACCACAGGCCTGAGAAAAGCAATTGAGAAGCATGTGAAAAATGTTATCTCTTCCATTCAGAGTTTTTATGTGCTTGTCAAGTAGTTCTCCATGCCTCAATGTGAAAGCTTACATTATGCATTAGCCATAGAGCCTGGACACCAGTATGTGTCAGGTCAGACACCAGATGTTGAAGCACCCAGGGAATAGCATTCATGTATTTGTTAGGTTTTGGAGGATGGCAGATGATTTTAGGCTAAGATAACAACAGGAAGAAAAAAAAACAAATAAGCAAAAGAATATCAGGTGAATTGCTCTTACCACATTCTGTTCTTTTTTTTTATTTTTAATTTGAAAATTGATGATAAAATATGTGTACACCAAAAGCAATTCAAATTGGTTGTTTCATACATTGACCAGAAAAGTAAAATGAGAAAAGTTTAAAACTTCCTTCAAAGTTCCCATAGGCTGTATTTTTCTACCCCAGCCCATTTTTCGGTGGTTAAAACAACTCCTTTGCCTTCTTGTGCTGTATTGATAAAACAAACTCACAAACAGTTTAAAAACTGTATGTCATTTTGAGCAAAAAGAACAAAAAATGTGCATTTTAATTGTAATGTTCAAAGCAAATGATAATTAAGTCTTGAAATGTAAAATAAGATTTCATCTGTATGTTAAACATGAATTTCCTATATGTATGTATGTATGAATATATGTACATATACCTATATATATATATATATATATATATATATATATATATATAGGAAGTCTGCAGGTCGATTTTTGCGTGGAACAGTGCTCAATACGTTGAAGCAGAGCAGAATAAATATTATGAGAGGAAAAAAGGACGTAACTACATTTCCCGACAAGCCTGTTTCGTGAATCGCTTCACTCTTCAGGGGTTTAGTGAAGCGATTCACGAAACAGGCTTGTCGGGAAATGTAGTTACGTCCTTTTTTCCTCTCATAATATTTATATATATATATATATATATGAAAGTTGGACAAATCAATAAGACAACTTTTCTGTAACTCTGAGTTTCATGCTTATGTAGTCATTAGACCAATTTTCATGGCTGATGATCGCGTAAGTGTGAAACGCAGGGTCACAGAAAAGTTAAGTCTTATTGATTTGTCCAACTTTTAGACATACCATACTCTGCGAATGCATCGAGCACTACACCACAAGGATAGATCATAATCAAGATTTATTTACATATATAATTATATTATATATAATTAAACTTTGTTTAATCCTTTTCTTTTTCTCTCTCTTTCATATCCTTTAGGTAGTGTTGTTCATTCGAAAACTGAAGGAAATTTTGGATAAGAGTACAGAATGTAGAGGAAGGTATGAATTGGTTCCATTTTCAGGAGATGAGGAGAAAAAGAAGATTGCAGATATCCTGGTTGAAATGCATAAAGCTGCCAATGTGGAGATGGATGAGGAAGCTGATGAAGTGAACATACCAGAACAGTGACCGCTGTGAACAAAATGATATTGCTTATTGATTATAGGAGGGATCTGAGACATAAATACATCAGTCTATAAAAAACTGAGAACATTTTTGGAAAGTAGTATAGTCTATAAAGACAACTGACACAAGTACTATTGTGAAAATACCAAATTTTTTCTTTTTACACTTTTCTGATACAGTTGTTCACTGAAACTGTAATTTCACAACATTTTATACCAAGGAATCCTAAAGATACTTTGTTGATAGCTAATAAATATACTGATGTCCTTAACTGTCTGAGGGAGGCAGAAAAATGTGGAAGTTATTGTCACTTTCATACAAGACAAGTAGTGTCCTGGCTCCATCCATACTCCCCACCCCTCTGCCCCCCAGTTGTAGCATGTACACTTGCCTTGATGGCCAGCTATAAAGGTCATACATGGGTTTGATTAGTATTATATCACTTCACCCTTTCATTCCTGTGAAAACCCCCAAAAAGTTCTGTTTTCAATTTGATACATTTCAGGTGATGAAAAAGAAGAAAACAATATCATTATACCTCAAGTGTTTTACACTGGTGGTATTGGTTTATGCAGAGGTTTTATGTCATTTGGCAATAGCATTAATAACCCTTTGATCGTCCTTGTTCTCTTCTATGAGCCTAGCCAAGATGAAGGCAGAGCTAATTTTAACTGGCCCTCACATAAATATGGATAATCCAATATTGAAGCAATAGTTACCATTATACACCCTGATTTAAAGTCAATTTGTTTCTAGTTTCTATGAGGACATGCAACCTTCCCGTGAAAACCACAATTTTTAAACCCAACGGACTTTCAAGTGGGGGGCTCCAAAAGGTATAGGTTAGGAAAACGTTTTTATTTCAGTTTTTCATTCGTAAGGGAAAGATCTCAAGAAACCGAAAGTTGCTGAAAGAGCACTATGAAACTTTGATTAACCCACCACGTCAGGGGGGCTTTCCCCCAAGGGTACACCTTCTGAACATCCTGACGTGCTCCTGGCCAATCAGGTCCAGAGAATTCATCTGGGGGATTACCCGAGTGAATAGCGTTCTATTTGAATAAGTGATCTGCTCCCAACAGTTTGACGTATTTGTTTGAGGCCAACTTCACGAGTAACGTAAGACCATCGTGAGAAAGGAATAGTTTTCTCCACCATGACTGATAATCTTCTTCCCCGAGGAGATGACGTAGCTCAGCAAGCACATAATGGCTTTGGACCACTTTCCGAGCTTCGTGGAAATATTGCTACGATCACATCAGCTATCGTGGTTGTGATTAGTGGCGTGATGCTTTTGTTCGCAGTAAAGGATAACGAAAAGAGAGAAGGGATTCACTTCCTGGTGTTTACAACAGCCTTGCTTATCTTGAGTGTCGTTCTCGGAGAAATGGTACGAAGATTGTGCCTAGTGTCTGAAGAGATTAAACACAAACACGCGAGATATCGAGGAAACTGGAAAGATATTCTCAAGACGACTTTCACTTTCAATAATTCCGGTAGTATTTTAGTTGTCGCCATCGCTTCCGCTCTGACACTGTGTTTTATGCTGCATGAACAATACGAAGTTTTCTCGAGTCCAGGTTTCTCCATCTTGTTTTTCCTGAATTGTCTCGTGGTTCCGCAATTGTCATTCCTTGTGGGTCTTCGACAGCTCTCTCCTGTAGAGACATCGGATTTGAACGAAAAAGAAAACAAGAATGTGGCTGATGGGCTGGCTTGGAGCTACTACTTTGGCTATCTGAAGCTGGTGCTGCCAAGACTGGGATATCGTATTTCCGAATCGGACACATTTCGTCATAAGATTACAGACGAAAAGCTTTTCATTTTACTTCCAAAAACGTGCTATACATTTGAAGAAATCTCCAAAGCAGATGACAGGGTAAAATGGGCCGGCAAACTCCCCGCGAGTAAAATTAACAGGGCTGGAATTTTGGAGAGAAGTTACCAGCATGCGGTACACCGCATAGAGATGCCCCGCCC
Organism: Pocillopora verrucosa; assembly: GCF_036669915.1. Taxonomy (NCBI): domain Eukaryota; kingdom Metazoa; phylum Cnidaria; class Anthozoa; order Scleractinia; family Pocilloporidae; genus Pocillopora; species Pocillopora verrucosa. Next base: position 7,936,758 of record NC_089312.1, read on the forward strand.
AGATGGAACAGTGGATGAGTACCACTTTGTCCTGGAGTACGCTACGCCTCTTATGTCCCTGTACGAAATGTCAGGTCATGCAAAAGCCCCCTTGACTGGTCCAGAGCGGGATCATCAGGTGAACAAGTGTGATCTGTTGTAAAATTTTTGATATATGATAATAAATATTTGTTCTTAGAATTTCTTTTTGAGGTAGTGTTTTTAATACAAATTTTGTAAGCGATTGTTGTAGCTTAACCCTTTAACTCCCAAGATCTGATTTTTATTCCCCCTTCTAGCTTAAACAAATTTCCTTGTAAATTAGTAACAAGAATTTAGCATTAAATCAAGATAACAACTTCTACCTGATAAGTTTGAGTATTCTCATTAACTGTTTGCTGGATAATTTATGAATATTATGGAGAAGTTACGGGTTAATCACTACTGAGAGCTGAAGGGTTAAGCTGATGCTTACACCAACCGAAACCATTTACCTTGTAACCTAGGTGGTGTTATTCATCCGCAAGCTGAGGGAAATTCTGGATGACTCTGAGGAATGCAGAGGAAAGTATGAATTGGTTCCAATTTCAGGAAATGACACAAACAAGATTGCAGATGTCCTTGTGGGAATGCACAGTGCGAGCAACATAGATTTAGAAGAGGAGACTGATGAGCAAACAAGGCAATAGAGCAGATAAGTGACTACTGCTCCTCAGCAGCAGTATGGATGATGAAGGAACTCTGTTACACATTACACATGTATAGAGCTGTGTTTCTGAGTGTAAAAAAATACAGTGTCAGAGATGTTTGATCCTGATCTTAAGGGGGGGGGGTAAAAGATCTTTTCTTAAAAGGGCACAGATGTTCATTAGAAATTTTGATCCGAGTCTTGTGGCTCAACCTTTTATTTCACTCATAAAAGATACCAATTGATGTTGGTTGAGGATGCAAATATTGTTTTTTAGCAAAGGGACAGTCCTTATTGGGTTTCATGCAGGAATATTTCACACTTCACAAATTTATAAAGGAAAACTTCAAATCTCACTTCATCATTCCTTTCTGTAAAATTCAGGCATAACATTAATTTTGGGTTTTATAATTATGCATCCACTGTAAACTCTCTTTACAAAGTTAAATTAAACTGAAACAGCCTAACACTTTATCTCATGCAATCCCAAAAGATACCAAATTAGGCAGCTGAAAATATCACTTTTTGTTATGATGTACACTCTGAGAGGCCAAATGTAACAATATGTGCTCCAATCCTTTCCTGGGCTTGATAGCTCAAGGCTTTGAGTTGTTTTGAATTCTTTAACCTCTGACATCTCACACATTTATGTTGATTGTGTGGTGAAAACATTCAAAGGCACAGCCTTTCATTTGTGTAAGTGGAGAAGTTTATAGTCTAATTTAATTAACTCTTCCCTATAGCCTAGCAGATAACACAGTTTGTAATGAGCCCTTTATGGGATAGTAAAGTAAACATGAACAGAGATTTATAAAACATGCTGAATCATTTAGTTTTTCTCAATTATCATTTGTCTTTGCTTTGCTCTGTGAAATACTTGAACTGATGATTGTTGTGCTCTTAATCTGTAAACATATTAATTATCCCTTTACATCTTTATATCAGTATGCATATTCTTCATACTATTCTGAATTGCACATTTCCTTTGGTACTGACAAGGAGAATCTGTGTTTCAATCACAGCTTTTTAGTTTAGCAATCATTTCCTTTACTTCCATGGTCTTTATAATAAATATATCAGTGGTACTACTCTAAGGAGAAATTAGATACTTGTCACTCTAGGATTTAACGGGTTAAAAAATAAAACTTGCCACAAAGCACCTGTGTGTTGACTTTGACTGTACTAGAACACCAGTACCTATATAAGTTTGGGAAAAATTATAACCAACAACTTTGGTGCTTCTTTGAAGGAGAGTCTTCCCCCTTTGAGCTTTGCCACAGCTTTCAATTTTTTGTTGTTGTTTCAAATCAGAGGTTCTCTCAATTGCAGAATAAACTACAAAGATTTCACTATGGAAAAGTCTTAGTTACAAAACTGCTTAGAAAAAAAAACACTCAGGGAAGGCCTTAGTGATCAAGTCCCAGGTAAAAATATAAGGTGGGATCCCGCCAATCCCACCTGGGATCCCAGGTGTGTCCCAGGTGGGATCCCGCCTTTTTCAGGTGGGATCCCGGGTGGGATTATGGAACATCCCGCATGGGATCCCACCTGGGATTATGGAACATCCCGCATGGGATCCCACTTGGGATTATGGAACATCCTGCATGGGATCCCACCTGGGATTATGGAACATCCCGCATGGGATCCCACCTGGGATTATGGAACATCCCGCATGGGATCCCACCTGGGATTATGGAACATCCCGCATGGGATCCCACCTGGGATTATGGAACATCCCGCATGGGATCCCACCTGGGATTATGGAACATCCCACATGGGATCCCACCTGGGATTATGGAACATCCTGCATGGGATCCCACATGGGATCCCGCCTTAAATTCCTAATAGCATCCCACCTGGGAAAGCACATTCCGGGCAGGATTAAACCTAGAATCCCACCAATCCCTCTTGGGATCCTGCCTCAAATTTCAGATAGTTTCCCACCTGGGAAATCATATCATAGGCGGGATTGCATCTGGGATCCTGCCATTCCCAGTTTAGACCCTGCATAAAATTACAGATGGCTTCCCACTTTCAGAAAAATCCTTTGAGGGATCCTGTTTATCACTGAAGACCACAGATTTATGAAATGTACCAGATAGGATATCTTAAAATTAAGAGGATAAAATTTTCTAGGTGAGCTATAGACCCCATCAATCCACTGAGGGTCCAAAACTTTCCAACTAGCTATAGAACATACTGACACCTCCAATGGAGTCCCATTGTCTTACCAAACTGTTGATCATAAATGATTCAAACAGTACATGAATACACAGACTATAAGTGATAAAGATCTCATAATTTATTTGCAATGAACCAGCGTGTGTTTGACTTGTTTCATTAACAAATTTCTTAACCGAACATTCCTAAAGAATAACAGCACAACTCAGCATATAAATTACTTTTTCTTCATCATTTAAGCAGACCATCTACAGTGTAATAAGGCTCAACCTTTAAAAAAATTGGCTGTTGTGTATCAAAGAATAAAAGAAAGACAAAACTTCAATAATTCATGTTATCAAAATTTTGACAAAGGTAATGATTGAAAGTCTGCTCTCTCTTCAGTCGAATTTTTCAAAGCAAAGCAAGGTCAGAATGTTCCCAAATGTGACTAAAGTAATCTCGAAACCTTACTCATAGATTTATTTCATTGTAAAGTGTAAGCTTAGGAAACTGCAGCATGCAAGCGACCAATTCGATTCTCAGAATTATTTTAGTTTCAGTTGCGCTGAGCGTTAGGTAAGCTTAATTCAAGCCGTTATTTCTATTCTTTGATAAGATTTTGATCACGTAACGAATATGGCAATTTGTACTCACCACAAACTTCTAAAAATCCTAGCTTTAAATGGCCACTCGATCGTTGTTTGAACCAGTCGATATGTCAACCGTTAATTGTCCCTTCTTTTAAGTTCACGGCGCCAACGACTTTCTTTTCATTTAAAACACTCACGCTGTTCTCGTTTTCCCATTAAACCACAATAAAAACAATCTTTAGAAGTGTTATATTAAGCAAAACAGTTGGGAAAAGAAACAACTTGAAGCAAGAGCGGTTAACCGATGAAAAGTACATTCAAAGATGAGCGCCAAATGGAGTTTTCTTTGTTTCCGATCACGGGCATACGTGGACCTTTTAGCAAAGAGAATCCGCTGGCTTGACCCATTGCAGTCTCAAGAGTAGCGCGCAACATTATTCTGTCTCTTCTGATCGGTTCTCCTCTTTTAGATGGTGGTACCTTGGATTCATGTTTTGATGATGACATAAATAATGATGTGAATTCACTCCATGTAGAAATAATCGACAAGAATCGAACAAGAATGCACGATTTGTGGCCGAAAGTTTCCGAGGAAAGAAAGACTCGAAACCCACTTGAGTTATGTTCACGGCGAAGGTGAGAAACAACACAAGCCAATCACATTAGGAAGTATAAGAGACTAGGTGATCCCAGTGTACCAGTACCCAAATCAACAAGGCTTGACCACAACAAGCGTTCAGCAACACGTTCCAACACAGCTAGCCATCTCGATTCCTCAGTCGGTCTTTCCAGTGAACTAGCAGTGTTGCCAACAGAGTCAAGTGCGTCTCATAACGGAGAAAACATTTGCACGAGAGACAGAAGCAACTACATGCGATTACAGAGGTGCATTGGAATTCTCGTCTGCAAATGGTTATGCACAGTCCGAAGCGTTACCGAGCTTGGAAAGGGGTGGAGAGAACGAAGATACAAGGTTGTCATTTTATACTACAAGTAAAATTTTATACCAGACCTACAAGGTATAGAAAAATTTTGTTGATCGCTGACTCAGAGAAGAACAACAAGTAAACTTTAAAGCTGTTATTATCGAACTGTGACTTGTCTTTTCATTTGTATGTAAAGAAGGAATTGTATTTTGCACCAAAAATATAAAGAAGTAATATTTTTTAGGAGGTCCAGTGATTGGGACATTTAAGAAATTAAGTTATGAAAAGAAACTCGTTTTGTACTTCTCACTACTAACAAGTCTTGTTTTAAAAATATTTTCAGATCAGAGTTTCAAATAAAGCAAATTGAAGAAGTAATTTCAAAGGTGTATTTTCTCAAAGGGAACAGTGACCACCTCTGTCTTGTCCGCATGCCAAATATTTGCGGAGTGTGTGGATGATCCATAAGTATTGGAACTCTCACAAAAACGTTTTGTAAGAATAAAAACAGCAAAACAATATTTTTGTAGGTGGGATAAAGAATCCCAGGTGGGATATGTAAATCCCGACCAGGATCCCGGGTAGAATGCATAAGTCCCACCTAAGATCCTGGGTGGGATGCAGGAATCCCGCATTAAATGCGGGATCCCAGGTGGGATCAAATTTTCATCCCAGGTGGGAAAGGTGGGATCCCACCACCTAAGGCGGGATCCCGCCATTCCCACCTGGGATCCTGGGTGGGATTGCCGGGATCCCGCCTATATCCCGCCTGACATTTTACCTGGGGTCACCTAAACTGTAAAAATGGTTTGAAAGAATTCATAGGGAGATCCCCTCTAAATCATGCAAGTATCCAAAGTATTCTTTTGTGTAGAATATGTTTAAAAATATCCCTAATTGCACCCCTCACACAGAGAGGATTTTGTTCAGAATCACCTTCCCCCATCCATCAATCACAAGAGATGTCATTCCTCTATAAATACCCGTAAGGTTTTTAGAATCCTCACCCTATCCAATTCCAAAAGGCCCACCAAGAGTGGTTTGGAAATTTCTTGGAGCCACAAACAGAGGACAGGTTTTCGATTCAACTTCAGTCTGTGACAATTTAACTCCCCTGATACAGATCCCAGGTTTACTTATGGCCAGTGATGTTCCTGAGAAATAATGAGGAAAATTTATAAATAAGCGGCACACCAAGAATAATCCTCCTTGTGATTAATTGAATACCTTTGGTCTCAACGAGCCCAATGTTTTCCACTTGACCATGGGGTTTAGTTATCAATAATTTGATTACAACATCAAAGCCCCTATGTAAAGTTCAAATTATTAATTATTAGAAGAAGAATAAGAATTTGAATGTCATTAATAATAACAACAGTCAAGGATCGAGATAGTTCTTCTCTCTTTAGCTGGACAATAACCTAGACAGAGAGAGAAAGCTGAAATAATTTTTCTTTAAATTGAATCACGGTCTTTATACATGATGTGAGAACCACCTCGTGCTCGAGGTAGTTTCAACCTAAGGAGGCTCCACGCGGTTTAGGAAACCAACGCATTCTCCTTTCGGTTTAACATTCCTCCGGAAAAAGGTTTTCGAAACTGAAACTTGCTGAGAGAGCACTTTCAATCTCCGAATTTCCCCTCGCGGGGGGAAGCCCAAAGACACCCTCAAGACTCCTGGCCAATCAAGGTCAGAGTTTTTATCTAGGGGATTCCCAAAATAAATCATGTCGGGAGTCAAATCGATCTGCCTTCCCCAGTTTAACGCATTTCTTTGTGACCATCTTTACGAGTACGTAAATTCTGCGTTTAGGAGGAAATATTATATACACCATGGCTGAAAATCGTCTTCCTCGAGGAGATGACTAATAGCCCAACAAGAAAATAATGGCTTTGGACCACTTTTCAAGTGTCGTGGGAAAACTGCTACTGTCACTTCAGCTATTATGGTTGTGATAAGTGGCGCGACGCTATTCTTCGCGGTGAAAGATAAAGAGAAGGAGTTTCATTTCCTGGTGTTTACAGCTGCCCTGCTTACCCTCAGTTTTGTTTTCGGTGAATTATTTCGAAGGTTGTCCTTGTTGTCTGAGGAGTTCAAACACAAACGCACGAGATATCAAGGAAAGTTGAAGGGTATTTTTAAGACCACTTTCACCTTCGATTATGGCAAGTGTATTTTAGTCGCTGCTATCGCTTCCGCTCTCATATTATGTTATCAGTTGTATGAACAATACGAAGTTTTCTCTCGCCCAGAATTCGCCATTTTGTTTTTTCTGAACTGTTTCGTGGCTCCGCAGTTGTTGTACCTTGTGGGTCTCCGACAGCTCTCTCCTGTGGAAACATCGGATTTAAACGAAAAAGAAAACAAGAATGTGGCTGATGGGCTGGCTTGGAGCTACTACTTTGGTTATCTGAAGCTGGTACTGCCAAAACTGAAAGATCAGATTGGCAGATCGGAGCTTTTTCGTTACGAAATAACAAGGAAAAAGCTTTTCATTTTACTGCCCAAAACGTGCTTCACTTGTGCTGACATCAAAGACGCAGACCCAAGGGTAAAATGGGTCGGTCATCTCCCAGAGCTTAAAATTAGTAGGGGTGGAATTAAGGAAAGAATTTACAAGCATTCGGTACATAAGATAGAAATGCCTCGCCCTGATGGAACAGTAGAAAGGTACCACTTTATCTTGGAGTATGCCACACCTCTGATGTCCCTTTATGATATGTCTGAGCATGCAGACGCTTCCTTTAATCGTGAGGAGCGGGATCATCAGGTAGGCTAGTTTGTAGTATTTTCCCTTTGATTTTCAAAGTGGAAGAGAATCCTGATCTAATTACCACAAACAATATTGTGGCTGATCCCTGAGTAATTGGGTCAATTTCTGCTGTGTATATGCCACTGGCCTCTTAGAACCCACCCTCCCCCAACCCATTATAATCTATTCTGTGGTCATTTGTAGATCCCATCTAAGGTGCTTTTAAGTGAATGTTACTTTCACTATCCCAACTTAGTCACTTTCTGTTTTATGTATCTGCCTTAGAAAGCCTTTTAAGTAGCTCATCTTAAAATGAATTGACTCATTATCCATGAATCTTCCCAATTGGCCATACATTGTCTCACCCCAAAATCTGGAAGAGTGCAACCCCATTGTTGGAACTGCATTGAAATTGCAAACCCATTATTAAATAGTAAATCCAGCAGTGAAAATGCAAGCCATCCAGTAGCACATCCCCATTAGCCTTTTATTAGGAAGTACCCCCCTCCCCCCCCTTAGGACTGGTCCTCATAAATATGATTTGTTTGAGGTGGGATGCACATCTAACTGGAACTTCTCTTCATTGTAACTTATAGGTGGTGTTATTCATCCAAAAATTGAGGGAAATTCTGGAGAACTCCGAAGAGTGCAGAGGGACTTATGAATTAGTGCCAATTTCAGGAAATGATCCAAATGAGATTTCAAATGTCCTGATTGGGATGCATAATGCTGCCAACATTGAGATGCACAATCCAGAAGCTTAAATGGAGTGCACAGACCAGAACAAGAACAGCTCTAAACAAAATAATGCTAATGTGGTGTAGCAAGAAACTCAGTCTGTAATGTTGTACACATAAGTTCCTGATATTTTACAGGACCTGCAATATAGTAAATGAAATATTTCTTTTCTGATGCATGTAGGAATGAGGAGCCTTTGAAGGGGCAAAGATGTTGATTACAAATCTTTATCTAAATCTTGTGGCTTATACTTTTATTTCACCCATAATAGATACCACTTGATGTTGGTTAAGGAGACTAACATTGTTTTTTAGAGAGGTTAGCAAAGGGACAGTCCTCATCTTGCAGATTTATGTTGATTGTGTTCTGAAAACATTCAAAGGCACAGCCTTTAATTTGTGTAAGTGGAGAAGGCTATAGCCTAATTTATTTTGCCCTTCCTTATAGCCAAGCAGATTACATAATTTGTAGTGAGCCCTTAGTGGGATAGTAACGTAAACATGAACAGAGATTTATAAAACAGGCTGAATAGTTTAGTTTTTCTCAATTTTCATTTTTCTTTGCTTTGCTCCGTGAAATACATAAATTGATGATTGTTGTGCTCTTAATCTGTAAACATATTAATTATCCCTTTTACACCTCTATATCAGTATGCATATTCTTCCTACTATTCTCAATTGCACATTTCCTTACAAGTAGAATTTGTGTTTCAATCACAGCTTTTTAGCTTGACATTTATTTTCTTTATTTCCACAGTCTTTATAATAAATATTTCAGCAATATTACTTTAAGGAAAAATTTGATACTTGTCACTCTAAGGATTAAAAGGGTTAAAAATAAAACATGACACAAAGCAGCTGTGTGTTAACTCTGACTGTGCTAGAATACCAGTACTTATAAGTTTGGGAGAAATTATAACCAACAACTTTGGTGCTTCTTTGAAGGAGAGTCTCCCCTTTCAAGCTTCGCTACAGGTTTAAGAGTTTTTTTTGTTTGTTTCAAGCCAAAAGCTCCCTCAATTGTAGAATAAGCTACCAATAAGATTTTACTACAGAAAAATCTTAGTTATAAATCAGTAACTGCTAAGAAAAAAAAAACACACAGTGAAGTTCTCAGTGATCAAGTAGCCTTAATTGTAAAACTGGTTTGAAAGACTTCAGAAGGAGATCCCCTCTAAGTCTTGCAAGTACCCAAAGTATTTTTTGTGTAGAATATGTTCAAACATCCTTATTTTCACCCCTCACACAGAAAAGATTTTGTTTGGAATCCCCTCTCCCAGTCCCCCAGAAGAGATATAATTCCTCTATATATACACTTAAGCTTTAAGAATGCTCACCCTATCCCACCCCAAGTGGTCCTCCAAGGATGGGTGAGGAAATTTCCTGGAGCTGCAAACAGTGGACAGGTTTTCAGTTCAACTTCATTCTGTGGCAATTCAACTCCCTTCATGCAGATCCCAGGTTTACTTAAGGCCAGTGATGTTCCACTGTGTAGGCTCAACAGGGAAGGAATAATGGAGCGAATTTAGAAATAAGCTGCACACCAAGAATGTCAAGATCCCTGCCCACTAAGAGTGATAAATTTCACTTTACGCTTTCAGTCTTTGCATGCCTCTGTATGCTTCAGTATCTCTCTATGAAGGCACCCCCTTTTCCCAGAAAGGAGGTTGACCAGGCAAACAAACTAATTGCCTACTTGGCAAGCATTGTTATGAAATCTGCTTCCTCCTTGTTATTAATTGAATACCCTTGGTTTCGACAAGCCTGATCGCTTGACCTTAGGGTTTAATTATCAATAATCTGATTACAACATCAAAGCCCCTATACAAAGTTTAAATTATTAGTTTTTAGAAAAAGAATCTGAATCTGAATGTTACTACTAATAATAATAATATCAGTCAAGGATCGTGATAGCTCTTCTCTTATCCAGTACTGTTCTTTAGCTGAACAATAACCTAGTCCCTGGCTGACATTCTTTATCCAGATCCTTTCATCGTCTAACCGAGTCACAGGACACCCAGGTTTCAGATAGGTTTCCTCCCGATTGTAATTACGAATCAAGGGTCGTGAATGAGAAAAAAAATTTGTCCATCCTTGTAACTGAACCTGAACAATTCAACTATTCTATAAATCTAGAGGGAGCTGGTGAATTGTGTGGGAACAACACCTCAATGTACGCTATCAATTCATGGTTGCACTCGCAGTCCGCCGTTGCTACCTTTTCACCACTCAGTCTTCATCATCGTTGAAGTAACAATCAAAACGTTTCGCGTCATTTACAGTGCAAAGTGGCTTGCGTTGGCCGCAAGTTATGTAAAAGTATGTGTGGGTGCATTTCCCAAAGGAACGAAGGAAATATGATCCCATTTGGCACTAGAATTAAACGGCTGTTGGGGCCCCCCGATGCCCCTCGGTGAACCAGGCCTGAATAAAGCCTGAATATGGAGGAGCTATCTCCAGCAAGCTACTTTTAACTGCCCTCCATATTAATGATGGTATTTGAATTCATGCGAGCTTAGAATACCATTGTCAGCCTGATGGTGAAGTAGTTTTTCTTTAATTTAACTACGGTCAAACCTCGTGCTCGAGGTGGTTTCAACCTGCGCGGGCTCCACGCGATGTAGGAAACCAACGGGTTTTCCTTTCGGTTTTTCAGTCATCTGGGAGAGGTTTTCGAAACTGAAACTTGCTGAGAGAGCACTTTCAATCTCCTAACAAATGATTTCATCACGCCCTATTTAAGGATGTTCCCCAAGCAGGTGGGCAGCCCAAGGACAAACACAAGACTCTTGGCCAATCAAGGCCAGAGTTTTTATTGAGGGGATTTCCCAGGTAAATCATGTTGCGAATCAAATTGATCTGCTTTCCTTAGTGTTGCGCATTTCGTTGTGACCATCTTTACGAGTACGTAAATTCTGCGTTAGGAGGAAAATATTATATACACCATGGCTGAAAATCATCTTCTCCGAAGAGATGACTTGGCTCAACAAGAAAATAATGGCTTTGGACCACTTTTCAAGCATCGTGGGAAAAATGCTACTGTCACTTCAGCTATCTTTGTTGTGATAACTGGCGCGATGCTATTCTTCGCAGTAAAAGAGAAAAATTTCCTGGTGTTTACAGCTGCGCTGCTTATCCTCAGTTTTGTTGTCGGGGAACTTTTACGAAGATTGTCCTTGTTGTCTGAGGAGTTCAAACACAAAAGCACGCGATATCATGGAAAGTGGAAGGGTGTTTTTAAGACAACTTTCACTTTCGAAAATAGCAGGTGTATTTTAGTCACTGCTATCCTTTCTGCTGTAATATTATGTTATCAGTTGTATGAACAATACGAGGTTTTCTCTCGCTCAGAATTCGCCATTTTGTTTTTCCTGAACTGTTTCGTGGTTCCGCAGTTCTTGTTCCTTGTAGGTCTTCGACAGCTCTCTCCAGTGGAAACAGCGCATTTGAACGAAAAGGAAAACAAGAATGTGGCTGATGGGCTGGCTTGGGGCTATTACTTTGGTTATCTGAAGCTGAGACTCAACAGGAGTTTAATTTGCCTAGTTATTTCTTGCTGCCAAGACTGGAAGAACAGATTGCCAAATCGGAGCAATTTCGATATCAGATAAGAGAGAAGAAGCTTTTCATTTTACTGCCCAAAACGTGCTTTATCTATGATAACATCATTGATGCAGATCAAAGAGTAAAATGGGCCGGCAATCTGCCAGAGATTAAAAGAAGCAGTGGTGGAATTAAGGACAGAAGTTACAAGGATGCAGTTCATGAGATAGAGAAGCCCCACCCAGATGGAACAGTGGAAAAATACCACTTTGTCTTAGAGTATGCCACGCCTCTGAAGACCCTCTATGCTATGTCTGAGCATGCAGACGCCTTCTTAAATCGTGAGGAGCGGGATCATCAGGTAGGCCTGTTTCTATTATTTTCCCTTTGATTTTCAAGGTGGATGAAAGTCCTGATCTGATTACCTCAAACAATACTGTGGCTGATCCTTGGGAAGGATATTTGGGTCAAATTTTGCTGTGTATGTGCCACTGGCAACTGAGAACCTCCCCCCCCCTCCCCATTCTCATCTATTCTGTGGTCATTTATAGATCCCATCTAAGTGACTTTTAAGTGAATTTTATTTTCACTATCACAACCAGGTCACTTTCTGTTTATACATCTACCTTAGAAAGCCTTTTAAGCAGCTCATCCTAATGAATTTGACCATGAATCTACCCATTTTTAAATCCCTACTAAACTATAAGTTGTCTAACCCCAAAATCCTGAAAAAAGTGTAACTCCATTATAGCAACTGTAGTGATATTGCATACTGTTATTATAGTAAATCCAGTTGTGAAAATGCAAGCCATCCAGCAGCACATCCCCATTCCCCTTTCATGAGGAAGTACCCCCCCCCCCTTGAGACTGGTCCTCATAAATATGATTTGTTTTAGGTGAGATGCAGTCTAACCGGAACTTCTCTTCATTGTAACTTATAGGTAGTGTTATTCATCCAAAAATTGACAGAAATTCTGGATAACTCTGAAGAGTGCAGAGGGACTTATGAGTTGGTGCCAATTTCAGGAAATGACCCAAATGAGATTTCAAATGTCCTGATTGGGATGCATAATGCTGCCAACATAGAGATGCACGATCCAGAAGCTAATGGAGTGCACAGACCAGAACAAGGCCAGCTCTAAACAAAATAATGCCAACTCAGTATAACAAAAAAACTCAATCTGTAACATGGTACACATAAATTGCTGATATTTTATGGGACCTGTTATATTCTAATGAAATATTCCTTTAGTGGTGCATGCAGGAATGAGGAGCCTTCCTTTATCTTTCTTCTGTTTTCAGCTAGTATATTTATGGTTTACCCAAAAAACGATTGTTATTTAATGGTACCTGCAGAAATCCAGATTTTACTTCTGAAACCCCATGGTTTTAATGACCAAAAAAATGAAACTTTTTTATAGTTATTTATTATATTGAATCCTAACAAATAACTGATGGACATTTTATAGTATGCCTGTTGCATGTTGCTCTGAACAATCTGGGAGGCTAAAATGTTTTATGGAGGTTTTGAGAAAGAGAACAAGTATCCCTGTTCCTTCCAATCTCCTTCTGACTCTCAACTTCCTAAGTTTGGTAGCTAGAAGGGTTTGATCATTTTTATGTTATTTGAAATTTTTTTTAGCCTGTTTGAATTTATTTTAGCCTAATTGATACTTTGGGTGATGAACTGCACATAGATATTTAGCATGTCAATGAAGACAAAAATCTAGTTGCATAAATAACTCATGGTGAATAATTTGTTATGATCTAGTAGTTATGATTGTCATTTCTGCTTTGCCATTTTCAATGACTGCTTAAATTGAAGGTTCAGTCCTCAGCTGTGTGTCTTTCAGAATGACCAAGATTCTTCAGTCAGACCCTACTGTCATTTATTCACCACTTCACAGATTTATTTGGAACCAACACAATGACCAGCTCCCAGTTGGCTTGTCAGCTCAGTTGGTAGAGCAATGCACTGGTATTGCAGAGGTCATGAGTTCAAATCCCGTACAGGATTAGATTTTTTTTTCAGGCCTTAATTATTTTCACCACTGCTTAAGTAGTATAACTGCAAGGATAGGTTCCATATTCATTTCTTCAACTACAGTTCACATATATGATTTTCACATATTTACAGTCAACCAAGATCCTCTTAATCATGGGCTCATCATAATTTGGAAGACCCACAGCTACAGATTGTATGAGCATGCTTAAGTTGCTAGTTGTTGCATTTTAATTCTGTCAATAAATTATTGTCTATCATACCCTTTCTAATTCATTTGGACATAAAGAAGTAGATATTTTGGCCTGGATTATGTGAAAATATCCTTATCCCTACCCCACCCTCAGAAATAATTATGTCTAGAGTTCCTTCCTATTTCCAAACCCATTGAGAAGATAAGTGGCTGTCAGAGTTTTTCAAATACCCACCCTGCCCTCATTATGATTGACCCTTCATAGGGTGGATGGGTACATTGTCTAGAAACACAAATAGTCTTCAGGTTTTCAGTTCAATTTCATTCTACAAATATTCATCTTTGTGGAATGCAAAATTTAGATTAGACTTGAATGAACAAAGAAAACTCAAAGAGAGATGACAAATTACTTTTCATGAACTCTTGAAAGTACCCCAAAACATGATATTTTGAAATATTTTGAAAAAATAGTAACAATTCATAACAATTTCAATTTGCCCTCAAAGCTACACTTCTCAGCCAAATATTCAGTTCTCTGACACATCAGCCATCGTACAACTGCCTTAAGGGTTTATTAAATTTTATTAGATATCTTCCAACATGTGCCCATTGCCACCAGCTCATCGAAAAAACCTCAGTAAATAAGCAAATCATGTGAAATTTTGCAACATTTTAAATTGATTAATGTTTTATATATAGCTACAGAGATAATCATATACTGCACTGACATATATTTTCCTCAACAATAAATAACCCCAACCTGATTTTAAATGTGATGTTTGAATTCTTCTCACTTTATTATTCTCCTCTGTAAAGTCCAGGTATACCATTGCTTTTAGGCTTTATAGTTATGTATCAAGTGTAAACTATCTTTAGAAAGTTGAATTTAACTGAAACAGCATAACATTTAAGGCAGCTGAAAATGTCACTTTGTTATATTATGAACTCTGAGAGGCCAAAAATTGATTATTTGTACTCTTTAGATAGGAAACAAGCACCCCAATATAACTTTATATGTGTTCCAGTCCTTTTGTGGGCTCAATAACTCAAGGCTTTGAGTTGTTTTGAATTCTTTAACCTCTGACATCTCTCAGATTTATGTTGAGTGTGTTGTGAAAATATTCAAAGGAACAGCCTTCAATTTGTGTTAGTGGAGAAGTTTACAACCTAATTTAATTTACTTATCTTTATAGCTTAGCAGATAACTCAGTTTGTTGTGAGCCCTTTATGGGATAGTAAAGTAAACATGAACAGAGGTTTATGAAACAGGCTGAATAGTTTAGTTTTTCTCAATTGTCATTTGTCTTTGTTTTGCTCTGTGAAATAATGATTTTTGTGCTCTTATTCTGTAAACATTTTAATTAAACCTTTACACCTTTATATCAGTATGCAGATTCTTCATACTGTTCTCAATTACACATTTCCTTTGGTACTGACAAGGAGAATCTGTGTTTCAATCACAGCTTTTTAGTTTGGCAATCATCTCCTTTACTTCCATGGTCATTATGATACATATTTCAGAAGTACTGCTTTAGGGAGAAATTAAATACTTGTCACTTCTAGAATTTAAAGAGTTAAAAATAAAACTTGCCACAAAGCACCTGTGTGACAACTCTGACTGCACTAGAACACTGGTACTTGTAAAATTATAACCAACAACTTTGGTACTTCTCTGAAGGAGTCTCCCTCCTTCAAGCTTTGCCACAGCTTTCAATTTTTTTGTTGTTGTTTCCAGCAACTGGTTTGAAAGAATTCATAGGGGGTTCCCCTCTAAATTATGCAAGTATCCAAAGTATGTTTTTGTGTAGAATATGGTCACATATAGCCCTAATGGCACCCCTCACGCAGAGAAGATTTTGTTTGGAATCACCTTCCCCCAGTCCCTCAGAAGAAATGTCACTCCTCTATAAATACCCATAAGCTTTTAGAATCCTCACCCTATCCCATTCCAAAAGGCCCTCCAAGGATGGGTGAGGAAATTTCCTAGAGCCACAAACAGTGGACAGGTTTTCAATTCAACTTCATTCTGTGGCAATTCAACTCCCCTCATGCAGATCCCAGGTTTACTTAAGGCCTGTGATGTTCCCCTGTCCAGGCTCAAAAGGGAAGGAATAACGGAGCAAAGTTATAAATAAGCGGCACACCAGGGATAATCCTCCTTGTGATTAATTGAATACCCCTGGTCTCGACGAGCCCAATGTTTTCCACTTGACCATGGGGTTTAATTATCAATAATTTGATTACAACATCAAAGCCCCTATGCAAAGTTCAAATTATTAGTTATTAGAAAAAGAATATGAATCTGAATGTTATTAATAATAATAATAACAGTTAAGGATCGTGATAGTTCTTCTCTCTTTAGCTAGACAATAACCTAGACCCTGACTGACATTCTTTATCCAGATCCTATCATCTTACAGAATCACAGGACACCCAGGTTTTAGATAGATTTCCTCCTGATTGTAATTACGAATCAAGGGTCGTGAATGAAAAAAAGACACATTTATCTATCATTGCAACTTAACCTAGACATGTCAACGACATCTTACAATCCAGAGATAGCTGGTAAATTGTGTGGGAATTACACCTCAGTGTACGGTATCAGTTCATGGTTGCACTCAGTCTTTATCATCGTTGAAATAACATTCAAAACGTTTCGCGCCATTTACATCACAAAGTGGCATGTGTTCCACGCAAGTTGTGTAAAAGTATCTGCATTTTCTGTAGGAACGCGGAAACATGGTCCCATTTGGCACTAGAATTAAACGGCCCTTGATGCTCCTCGATGCTCCTCAGTGAACCAAGCCTGAATGAAGCCCAAATATGGCGGAGCTATCTCCAGCAAGCTACTTTTATCTGGCCTCCATATTAATGATGGTATTGGAATTCATGTTGAGCCTGATGGTGAAATAATTTTTCTTTAAATTTAATTACGGTCATTGCACATGATGTGAGAACCACCTCGTGCGCGAGGTGGTTTCTGCTAAGGAGGCTCCACGCGGAGTAGGAAACCAACGTATTCTCCTTTCGGTTTTTCATTCCTCTGGAAAAGTTTTTTTCCGAAACCGAAACTTGCTGAGAGAGCACTTTCAATCTCCGAACAAATAATTTCAGCTCGCCCTTAAGGAGCCCAAAGACAACCTCATGACTCCTGGCCAATCAAAGCCAGAGTTTTTGTCTAGGGGATTCCCCAAATATATTTTGTCGGGAATCAAATCGATCTGCTTTTCCCCAGGTTTACTCATTTCGTTGTGACCATTTTTACGAGTACGTAAATTCTGCGTTTAGAAGGAAATATTATACACATCATGGCTGAAAATCATCTTCCTCGAGGAGATGACTTAGCTCAACAAGAAAATAATGGCTTTGGACCACTTTTCAAGCGTCGTGGGAAAATTGCTACTGTCACTTCAGCTATCATGGTTGTGATAAGTGGCGCGACACTATTCTTCTCGGTGAAAGAGAAAGAGAAGGAGTTTCATTTCCTGGTGTTTACAGCTGCCCTGCTTACCCTCAGTTTTGTTTTCGGTGAACTATTACGAAGGTTGTCCCTGTTGTCTGAGGAGTTCAAACACAAACGCACGAGATATCAAGGAAAGTGGAAGAGTATTTTCAAGACAACTTTCACTTTCGATTATGGCAGGTGTATTTTAGTCGCTGCTATCGCTTCTGCTGTCATATTATGTTATCAGTTGTATGAACAATACGAGGTTTTCTCTCGCCCAGAATTCGCCATTTTGTTTTTTCTGAACTGTTTCGTGGTTCCGCAGTTGTTGTACCTTGTGGGTCTCCGACAGCTCTCTCCTGTGGAAACATCGGATTTGAACGAAAAAGAAAACAAGAATGTGGCTGATGGGCTGGCTTGGAGCTACTACTTTGGTTATCTGAAGCTGGTACTGCCAAAACTGAAAGAACAGATTAGCAAATCGAAACCTGAACTTCGATATGCGATAAAAGAGGAAAAGCTTTTAATATTATTGCCCAAAACGTGCTACACCTGTGCTAACATCGTTGACGCAGATGACAGGGTAAAATGGGTCGACAATCTTACTAAGCTTTCAATTGATAGAGGTGGAATTAAGAACAGAATTTACAAGCATGCGGTATATAAGATAGAGATGCCCCGCCCAGATGGAACAGTGGGAGAGTACCACTTTATCTTGGAGTATGCCACGCCTCTGATGACCCTCTACGATATGTCTCGACAAGAAGACGCCCCCTTTAACCGTGAGGAGCGGGATCAGCAGGTAGGCTAGTTTGTGGTATTTTCCTTTTGATTTTCAAGATGAAAGAGAATCCTGATCTGAATACTATGAGTAATATTGTGACTGATCCCTGGAGAGAGTTCTTAGGTCAATTTTTGCTGTGGAAGTGCCACTGGCCACTCAGAACCCCTAGCCCATAATAGATCCCATCTCAATAACTTTTTGAGTAAATGTAATTTTCATTATCCTAACTTAGTCACTTTCTGTTTATACATCTGTCTTGCAAAGCCTTTTAGGTAGCTCTTCCTAAAATGAATTGACTCATTTGACCACAAATCTTCCATTTTAAAACCCTAGTTACTTTAATTCAGCTTACCCCCAAAATCCACAAAACACTCAACCCCATTTAAGAAACACTATCAAAAATGCATCCCCATAATGGTGAATCCAGTTATGGAAAATCAACCTTATCCAGAGCAGTACATCCCCATTACCCTATTATCAGGAAGACCCCCCCCCTGGGGAATGGTCCTCAGAAATATGCTTTGCTTTAGGTCAGACACAGTCTTACTGGAAGTTTTCTTTCCTATTACAAAGGTGGTGTTATTCATCCAAAAATTGACGGAAATTCTGGAGAACTCTGAAGAGTGCAGAGGGACTTATGAATTAGTGCCAATTTCAGGAAATGATCCACATGAGATTTCAAATGTCCTAGTTGGGATGCATAATGCTGCCAACATAGAGATGCACAATCCAGAAGCTAATGGAGTGCACTGACCAGAACAAGGACAGCTTTAAACAAAAATATTGCTAACTCAATGTAACAAAAAACTCAGTTTATAACGTTGTATACATAAATTGCTGATATTTTACAAGACCTGTGATATACTAAATGAAATACTCCTTTAGTGATCCATGTAGGACTGAGGAGCCTTCCTTTTTCTTTCTATTTTTCAGTTAGTATAATTATAGTTTACACAAAAAATTATTGATATTTAAGAGTACCTGTAAAAATCCAGATTTTACTCCTAAAGCCTCATGGTTTTAATGATCAAGAAAAAGGAAAACTTGTTGATTATAATTTATTGTATTTAATCCTAACAAATAACTGAATGACAATTTATGGTATTTCTGTTGCTCTGAACAATCTGGGAGGCCAAAATGTTTTCCAGAGGTTTGAGAAAGAGAACAAGTATCCCTGTTCCTTCCAATCTCTTCCTGACTCTCAACTTCCTAAGCTTGCTAACCAGAAGGGTTGGATCATTTTTATGTTATTTGAAAATTTTCATCAGCCTGTTTGAATTGATTTTAGCCTAATTAATACTTTGGATGATGAACTGCATATAGATCCTTTTCATGTCATTTCAGACAAAAATCTAGTTGCGTTAATAACTCATGGTGAATAATTTGTTATGATCTAGTGGTTATGATTGTCATTTCTGCTTTGCCATTTTCAATGACTGCTTAAATTGTCTTTCAGAACAACCAAGATCCTCTTAATCATAGGCTCATTATGATATGGAAGACCCACAGCTGCAGCCTGTATGAGCATGCTTAAGTTGTTAGTTGTTGCATTTTAATTCTGTCAATAAATTGTTGTTTATATTTTTGTCTGGATTATGTGAAAATATCCATATCCCTACCCCTCTCTCCAAAATAAGAGTGTCTGGAATTCCTTCCTATTTCCACCACCAGTGATTGCTAAGGGTTAGGGTTAGAATTAGAAGATAAATGACCATCAAAGTTTCTCAAATACCCACCTGCCCCATTACAATTGACCCTTCAAGGGTGGGTGGGCACATTGTCTGAAAACACAAATAGTCATCAGGTTTTCAGTTCAACTTATTCTGTGAATATTCATCTTTGTGGAATGCAAAATTTGGATTAAACTCGAATGAACAAAGAAAACCCAAAGAGAGATGACAAATTACTTTTTATGGGCTCTTAAAAGCACCCTAAACATGATGTTTTAAAATATTTTAAAAAAATAATAAACATTTAAAGTTGCCCTCGAAGCTTCGGTTCTCGGCCAAATATTCAGTTTTCTGACATTATTAGCCGACATACCAGCTGCCTTAAGGGATTTATTAAATTTCACTAGACATTTTCCAACATGTACCCACTGCCACCGGCTTATAAAAAAAAAAACTTCAACAAATAAACAAATCATGTGAAACTTGGCGACATTTTAAAATGTGACTTACGTCATGTAGCCGCAGAGGTAATCAAATACCGCACTGAGTTATGTTTTTCCTCGACAGTAAATAACCCCGAGCTGATTTTAAAAGAAAAGTTGGAATCCTTTTGATTCATCACAATGACCCTGCTTTGTCAATTTGCTTTCAATTTAAGTCCTACGCATCAATAAGATATGTTAAATTTTCCAAAATACTTAAGAAGGCTTGCAGAGAAAACCACTCCTATCCGCCAATCAAAATCATAAGGGGATTCCCCTAAAGTGTACCCAATCAGTTGAAAAAAAAACGACATCTGCCACGCAAGCAGTTTAAGATCCCTATCGAAGGGTGCAAAAAAGAAAAACACGTTTTAAAGGGGACGTGCATAAAGATACATAGTTAGTTGATAAATGGATCAACAAGAAAATAACGGATTTGGACCGATTTTCAAGCCCCGCGGCAAGGCTGTCACTTTCGCTTCAGTAGTGATAGCCACCATATCTGGGGCCCTGCTTGTGTTTGCCTTATGGGAGAACGAAGACAAGGAAGGAATTAGCTTTGTGTTCTTTGCAACAGCCCTTCTTATGATAAGCGTAATTGCAGGCGAACTAATCAGAAGGGTATCGATGCTAGCCGAAGAAATTCGACACAAGCAGACGAGATATCGAGGGGAATGGAGGCGAGTTTTAAAATCTACTTTCGCGTTTGAATACAGTTCTTGTATTCTAGTTGTCGGTACCACTTCCACTCTGTTTGTGTGTTATGCCATGTTGCAAAACTATGAATCGTTTCTCCGCCTGGATTATGCCATCTTTTTCATACTGAATTGTTTTGTGGTACCACAACTGGTTTTCCTCGTTGGTCTCAGAGAGCCGAACACGGTGGAAGCAACCATGTTGAACGAAAGAGATAACAAGAATGTTGCTGACGGCTTTGCTTGGAATTACTACTTCGGCTACCTGAAGTTGGTTCTTCCCAGGCTTGAAGCTCAGATTGCAAAATCGTCCGAGTTTCGTTACAAGATAACAAAGAAGAAACTTTACATCTTGGTGCCGAAGACATGTTATGTGTATGATAATATTGCCGACGCAGATCCCAGGGTTACTTGGGCCGGAGATCTTACACCGTGTAAAATCAACAGGGGAGGAATAAGGGAAAGAATTTACAAACAAGCAGTTTACCGAGTAGACATGTCCGATAAACCAGGAATGACACGTGAATACTTCTTCATTTTGGAGTACGCTTCCAATCTTATGTCTTTGTATGACATGTCTCTCCACGAAGACGCTCCCTTCAGTCGTCAAGAGCGGGATGATCAGGTAATCATAGTACTTCCTCAGTTAAAGAGCTTCGCGAAATCCGCGAACTTCTTCTGATGACGTAGATACCCTTGGTTTTGCTGAGCCATCTTTTTTGTCTCTTAAAAGACATAGCTTATATGTTTATTAATCTTTAGGTAAAGGGTTATGCTGGGAATCTCGTGGCTTCTCTAACTCTGCCATTTTGTATTTACAACAAGACAGCGCCATTCCCCAACCCCCAGACCCTTTGGAAGAAATGTTTTATTTTCCTCAGGCTTTGGGTACAAGTGCAATGTTCCTGAATATGTCAAACATCAGGCTATTATATTCAGTTGTTGGAATATAGCAAACTTATTTGAAATAAAAAATTATATTTGTGTGTACGGGCAAAAAACCATAAGATCCAGAATAAATGGACTTTTATTCAGTGTGGGGGGGGGGGGGGGGGTAAGGGTAAAGATGTCTTAGAGGGAAAAGCATACGTGGAGGCCTAACAAAGCCAAATAGTAGGAAATACCAATGAAAACTTTTTTCTCAGTTTTCAACTTGGGAAACAGCCTCAAAAGGAATATAACAATCCTGCTTCCATCCCACCCCCTCTGCTGGGCACTATTTTCCCAAGCTCAAACAAACCCAGTCATACCAATAATTCTTGTATCAGATGTTTTTTGTTGTTTTTCTTTTCATGTAAACCCCTTTCTTGTAGGTTGTACTCTTCATTCGGAAACTGAGAGAAATTCTTGAAAGTTGCAAAGAATGCAGAGGAAAGTGTGAAATAGTTCCCATTTCAGGAGATGAAAAATCCAAGATAGGAGATGTTTTGGTTGCAATACATAATGCTACTGAAGTGGAGTCAGATGAAGCTGACCTTCAGGATTAGCAAAGTGGATGATTGTAACAGCAAGTACCACCAAACAGCTTAATTTAACAAATCTGGGGTAGTTCTGGCCCCTTACAACCAAGTTTTGATATTGCAGTTCTTCAATAACTATACTGTTAGCCTACAGAAGATCAATTGTTACAATATTCTCAAACATGATTGAGTCCATGTTTGAACACTAAAAGGACAGTGTACAAATTATGCTTGTACTTAGAAAGTGTAATTGGGAAGTTTACACATCACCAGTGTAAATAAAAAGTATACTGCATTTCTTCAGATAAGTGCGCGAGCACTTATTTAAAATTTCACCTAAAAGGAGGGGCCCTTGTAAGGAGGAGGGAACTTAGTCAAGGGGGTAGTTATTGATTTCCTGTTCTGATTCTGCCATAGTTGAAGCTTTAAAGGTTGATAATAAAGTGACAATAAAAACAGATTTTCCATGAATCCCTACTACTTAGGAAAGTGAGGGAGGAGGGGGTGCTTGTTTGACATTATGGCCAAGGGGGTGGGCACTTACTTGGTAGATGGCTCTTGTTTGAGGAAATACGGAATGTCATTTGCTTACAATGCTTCTCAATAGTGTTAATTAATTCAATAAATGAATATTACCCAAAATAAAAGTAATTTGGTTTGTCAGTTTTAGTTAAAAGAATATAGTTTCAGCAAGCAGAGATCAAGCCCTTTGCATTAATTTAACCTCACACCGCAAAGTTGTATAATTTTGTATCTATAAACCAATAGGATTCAAATATTTTTAATTGGTAAGCATTACAATTGTTAAGTCAAGACCATCATTCCATACTTTTCCTTGACCAAAAAAAGTTGTGGAAATTCAAAATTAAGGTTGAATAAAAATGTAGGGACCATGTTTCATTCTTTGATTGAAAAGCACTCCACATTTGGGTTACTTATGGGCATACAAAAAAATATATGAATAAAGAACACCTGAGTTTGTCTTTGATTTAAATGAAAAATGGGGTAAAAATCAGAACCTTTCAATACTAGCAGAAAACATTATCTTTTTCTCTCTATAATAAGTGGCCATTGATACTACCTTAAACTTTTAGTAAATTATGAAGGTGTGATTGAGGTAAAGAGCTAATTGACGTAACTATAAAAAAGATTCTTGTAAAAATTTTTAATTAAGGTAATCCAAGGACAGATGTTCATTGTTGGTATTGTACTTTAACCTTTTGACCCTTTAGAGTGATTACCATCTTATTTCTCCTTACAATATCACCCCTCAATCATGCATTAAGGTCATGAGAATAAAGGAAATGATCACATGCTGAAGAAAATCTTGATTGTTTTAGAAATTCTCATTGTCCACACTTTGGGAAACATATGAAGAACAGTATGGAGAATACGCATACTGATGTTAGGGTGTAAAGGATTAACCCTATCATGTTTCTACAACACCACAGGAAATGTCATGTCTATTTTATCCCCAAGACCACAAGCTATTGTTTGTCCAGGTTTGACTTCTGAGACACCCTCTGGAGTCCCAGTCAAAATGAAATCTCCTTCCTCTAAAGTCATACTCTGACTGATATAGCTGATCAAATAAGGAATTGTGAAGATCATATCCTGAGTGTTTCCATCTTGTTTTAGTTCACCATCAACTTTCAGCCAAAGATGGACATTATCAGGTTGCGGAATCTCTGTCTTGGAGATGAATCTACTGACTGGCAATGCAGTATCAAAACCTTTAGCAAGTGTCCATGGTTGACCCAGCTTCTTAGCTTTATTTTGAAGATCTCTTGCAGTCATATCAAGAGCAAGAGCATATCCCCCAACGTAATCCATTGCATTGGATTCCGCAATAGACACGCCTGTCTTACTAATTACAACACCGAGTTCTACTTCGTGGTGGAGCTCGTCACAACCTGGAGGAAGCTGCAAGCAAAACAAGTTAATAAGTGACAGAATAGAAAATAAAATAGTCCATGCACAATTATACCGTACAAGTTACGTTCAAGAAAACCCAAATTCTAGGGTCCAAACTGTATAAAGACTTAGAAATTAGGGGTCATAGGAATTCGCCCTCCACCCCACCTCCGATCAACAATACCCCTTTTCCAAAGGCCCTCCACGATGTAGTACAGCCCTCCTCATTAGATTTTTACGATCACAAATTTAAAGCTTTAGGTGACTAATTTGTAGCCTTGTACTCCCAAGGTACCTTGATTTTTCCTCCTTGTTGTAGGTAGCTGGATGGCGGCTTCAGGAAGATGAGTGGAGTTTTTGGAACAGGATTTCCCAATTCCGCAGCGTGTTCCCTACGTACCAAGCAATAAAATCTTTCATCTTCCTTTGTTTGGAGACACTGAATAAAGTTATTGTCGAATTACTCTTCTTTTAAAAAGCTCACCTGTAATTTCGTCCGACTGCGATTATCTTCCGTCCAAACTCCACGAATCTTCGAAGATCTCTCGAAGATGATGTTGCAGCCGCCATTTTTATCTTGATTCAATGAAATTACGGGGTGGGAGGGTACCCGTCACCCTACCCGGGTAGAGAGGGGAGAAAATACCGGAAGAGAATGTTTTTGGAGAGTAAAGCCCCGCTCAAAATTATGTCATCTGCACTTAAGCTTTTAGCAATTGAATTTAAGAAGGGAGTATTAAAAGGATAGTAGTATTTGTGACAGTCTGGGAGAAATTTTTCCAAAATCACTTCTACCAAATCAGTTGCTGAACATGGCCAGTCAGCCAGGAAGAAATGATGGAAACACTGCACTGAATATAATTGAAATCATGAGACCAGTATTCGAAAATTTTCCATTTTATTCAGAATCATTTGAAAAAATGTTACCATTTGCCCACATTCATTTGCCTTGTATATTTTTTTCATTTCATTTTAAGTAACTATTAAGTGTATGCATTAACCTTGATCTGATTTTAAAAAATTTTTAGTTCTTTGGAAAGAGAAAGTTTAAAACAATTGATACTTTCTAACACATGGAATGTTTGCAACAATGCAATTAATTTTTAATATTTAGCAATGTAAAATTTAAAGCAATTTAACCTTCCATTTTTGTGGCAAGGATCAGAGCTTTTAACCCTTTTAACTCCCAAGAATTCATGAGTAATTCTCCTTACTGTCTGTCATACAATTTATGTGATGTTAGCTTGGAGAATTTGGAAGTGAATCAACCAATAATCCCCCAATTGATATTTTTCTTTATTCTCATTACTTGTCTATTTGATATCATATTGATAATGTAAGGAGAAATTCTGTCTAGGTCACTAGTGGGCCTTGAAGGGTTAAGAGTATGCTATGTCACAGATCTGACAAAACAAAAATAATTGTAGTGAGAAAATACTAGCTTTTAACCCTTTCACTCACAAGATCTAATTAGTAATTCTCCTTACTATCTGCCATACAATTCTTCTGATGTTGGTTAAGAGAATTTGGTAAAAGATCAACTAATAATTCCATAATTGACATTCTTCTCTATTCTCATCACCTGCCTGCTTGATATTGTATTGATATTGTAAGGAGAAATTCTGTCTTGGTCACTTGTGGGAGTGAAAGGGTTATGGAAACTCACCCATATATTTTTAATCATCTCATTTGTGATTTTAGATCAAGATGTAGCATTTCTATTGTTGGTATCACTTGGTGATAGAAAGCAAGATGTTGGTGCATTTCAGGCGTGTTTTTTAACGTTTTGGAGAGATTAACACACTCATCATTTTTACGGGGTAGTACACCCCTGAAAGAATTCTTTTATTTACTAACCCTTCCAACTAGATCTGTAATCCTAAACATGTTAGATCAGCCCTTTATGATGACACAGGGAAAGTCATTTCCATCTTATCACCAAGTCCGCAAATTATTGTCTGACCCCTTTTCACTGGAGAACCTCCCTCTGGAGTTCCTGTCAAAATCAAATCCCCTTCCTCCAATGTCATGTAACGGCTGACAAAACTTATTAAATGAGGTATCTTATAAATCATATCCTGTGTATTTCCATCTTGCTTCATTTCCCCATCAACTTTCAACCATAGTTTCACATTGTTTGGGTCAGTAATTGCTGATTTGGGTATAAATTCACTGACTGGTGTTGCTGTGTCAAAACCTTTGGCAAGTGCCCATGGGTAGGTAAGTTTTATGGCTTCATTCTGGAAATGGAAGTTACAATGACTTAGAAAAAAATTACTTATCAGAAGCCTAGTTAAGATAATTACTTAGCCCTTTAACTCCCAAGATATGATTGTTAATTCTCTCCTTCAGCTGCTATTTGCTTGTAGAGGATTTGGTGTTAGATCAGTGTAACAGCCTATCCTTGATGATAAGTTTGAGTATTCTCATTACCTGTTTGTTGGATAGCATTTGGATTTTAAGAAGAGAACTTACATGTTAATCACTTCTGGGAGTTAAGGTTAATCTAAAATGCAAAATGATTCAAAGCACACTACTCTTGCCTCTGCTGGGTAAAGTTTGCTGTTCTTTGAAGGTTTAGTTACAGATTTGAATAATGTGCAGTCTATGTCTTTAGCTACTCATAGGCCTTGACCAAATTCACAAAGTTTTTAGAACTTTTGAAGTAGCATGATGTGACAGGCTGAAAACAAGCAGGGAGATGGATGTTGGGGTAGTTATAAACTGAATATGGAAGCGATCTTCACTGTAATGAAAACTACTTAAGCAGAAGTGAATTTAAGACTTGAAAAAAATTCAGGTCCTTATGGGATTTGAACCCATGACCTCTGCAATACTAGTGCAGTGCTCTACCAACTGAGCTAACAAGCCAACTGGGAGCTGTTCCTTATGTTGGTTCCAAATAAACCCATGAAGTGATAAATAAATGACTTTAAATATATAAAAATCATATATGTAACTTCATATAAATTAATTACTGTGAAGATCACATCTATAATTTTCATCTGTTTAAGTCATGTAGTTATAACTTATTGTCAGGCCTTCTCTTTTTGTTGGGGGGGGGAAGGGTCATAAAAGTTCAGGTCTCTCTTCT
This sequence comes from Pocillopora verrucosa, assembly GCF_036669915.1. Classification (NCBI taxonomy): domain Eukaryota; kingdom Metazoa; phylum Cnidaria; class Anthozoa; order Scleractinia; family Pocilloporidae; genus Pocillopora; species Pocillopora verrucosa. The sequence continues at coordinate 7,963,876 of NC_089312.1, forward strand.
CTCAACAGAAACTTTTTCAATGCTGAACTTTCACACAATCTCCTAAAAAAATGCTTAATTGCACATTTGGTGAGTACAATCTCTGTTTTTTCCAGCAAACAGGCTCACATAGACTTACTTTTTCAACTATAAGATCAAAATCAGTCATATCCAAAGCCAGGGTATACCCCCCTACATGATCCATGGCTTGAGACTCTGAAATAGATTTGCCAGTTTTGCCAATCACAACTCCAAGTTCTACTTCATGATAAATCTGATCACGGCCCACTGGGATCTGTTGGAAGAGTTGAAAAAAAATGATTTAAAGACAAACATACACTAGTAGATCATATTGTTTGACCAAAAAATCTCTGAACATGTAGATATGCAAGGAAGTGTACAACTATGTTTTAGCACCCTCTTAGGGTTATGAACTGTTTGGATGTAATTTAATTCATATGTAACACATGCCAAGAGCTGACTTCCAACATTCTTAATTACATGGGTGGTTCCATATAGTTAAAAGAACATGATGATGCAAATCCCCTGTTCTGAACATGGTGATACAAATCCCCTGTTCTGATTGGCTACTTAAGGTGCAAAATTCCCTCTATGGATAGCGCACATACCACGACATAATGAAGTGGTTGTTTTAAACAAAAATGTCTATAACTCTGGCGTTAAACGTGATCACCTCGCTTTCTGAGTGAACTTGGAAGACTTGGTCGGTTGAAACAAGTGACTATTAAGTTCTTACTTTCTCTCAAAGGGATGCCACGTAGTAAACCGTGTAGGGAGTCCCCAATCTGAGACCGAACTGATTAAAAACCAAAACACATCATCGCTAGTCAATTCCTAATATCTTTTCAAATCTCGATCCTACTGATACCTTTTACATTATCTCGAGAACTTACCTTAATTTCCCCCCCTGGACTCAAATATGTTGACGGTGGTTTTAAAAAAATTAGGGGATCTTGAGCAGGAGGGGGCTGTTGTGGCGATCCGTTGGGCCTAAATTAAAAAAAGAAGTCTACAAATGAGACACTGAAAGGGGAAAAAAATAAAAAAAAAACGAAACTAACCTGTAGTTTTTACCCACGCCGATAATTTTGCGTCCAAATTCCACAAACCTTCTAAGATCTCGTGCTTGAGAAGCCATTTTCGTTTTGAACAGATAAGAGACTGGGAATAGTGTACTTCATGACCATCAGGAGACTCCGGTCGAAATGCACGTGGGGGGAGCCCGTGGGTCATTGTTTGTGGTCACTCGATGTTCATATTTGCTCACGTTTCTGGAAATTTGCGGCAGACGGAACGTTTATTTTTTATGGTAGAATATTTCATTGGCTTCTTCTTTTTTTATTGTTTGTTTGTTCTCTTTGTTTGATTGGTTTATTTTTTTTATCGAGAGGTTCGTTTTTGCTGGTATCGCGTTTCCTAGCTCCGATGGGGTGGCGTGTTAGGAGAACGTCGCTTCAACCAAGTGCCATGATAATCACATTTGATTTATTGATAAACTAGCTCTCATAACACACGGTGATTACAATAACAGGAATATTATCAGGATAGCTGAAAATCAACAGAAGATCGAAAGAAATACAAACTTACACTGTCCAACTCCAGCTCCAAGAATGATAAGAAGTTGTGTTTACAGAAATGACTCCTAACTCCTTACTTCGACTTCGACAAATATGGTACTCGATAGCTTAAGGGAGCGTAAGCCCTGAATTACATGGATAGGCTATTACTAATTAACTTGACAGGTCCAGAAATAAGCGTGACTCGCGTCACAGCTGAGCTTGTAAACAAAATACCAAACATTGGCCAATTGAATTCATTAGAAGGCAAATATCTCGATAAGCACAACCTAGTACCCAGCAAGTCCAGTGCTTGAATAAATAACGGACTGCCTCTACTTGCAGCTAAATTTCAATAGGCACTTTTGAGGAGGGAGAAGCTTGCGTAGAGGAACTTATTTGATTTTTGATTAGTGGTTGCGATTCCTTTATGTAATTTACGACAGCTGACTCAATTTCTACAATATTTGTCGAGCTTAAAAAACTATCTGCTTTTATTACACCCATTTTGAAATCACTGGTGGTCCCTGTAATCTGATTGGCTCTAATAGGTGCGATTTATTCACGAATCGCACCATTTTTTGCTTTAAATCGCATCTTTTTTTCAGCCAATGAAGAGGCTACACTAAAAACAAAACAAGCAATCAGGTTTCAAGGCTTGTTTAAAGTAACCCATCAAATTGCAGGAAAATGAGAGACAAAGAGTATCATGTGGCAAATTTTGCAACGTTTGTTTCCAAAACTCTTATTTTTCCCCCCAAAAAATGGATGAATTTAATTTCAAACCGGCTCAGTACTGCATCAATAAAATATTTGAACTTACCAAGCCCTGTATTTGGGCGATTCCAAGATGGATGTAATAAAGCGCTAATTGAACCTCGTGTCGTGTAATTTTGGTCTGAAATCATACTTGTGATTTCAGCTCTAATCAAAACTATAACAACATTCTCGAACGTGATTGGTTATCAGCAGCCCGATAAGAGCACTAATAGGACGGTGTATGCGTCATGCTTGTAATTGAACAGTGTAATAGGACAGTTTACGGTCATTCTTGTAATTGGACAATGCAATAGGACAGTTAAAAGGACAGTTCACATGTCATGCCTGTGTAAATAGACAGAACGCGTCATGTGCGCGCGCTATTGTCTCGCATTTCGCCGAGTTAACTGATGTTTTTTTTTCATGAAAACATATAACCGATGTCTAGTTTCTTTCTCAAATTTTGTCATAGTTTTGATTAATTGGTAACAGGAGTTCGTGTCGTCCAATTCTGTCTGTAATCATACTCGTGATTAACAAATTGGACTCCCGCTTCGCGGTCGTTCAATTTTGCTAATCACTCGTATGATTACAGACCAAATTTGACTCCACTCAGTTCTATTACCGTTATTAATGGACTCGAAAATTTCAAACTAATGATCAACCCGGATGCGCGCACACGATGCAAAACTTGTCCTTTCATTCGTAACTTCTGCGCAAATATCGGGACCCAAGAGATCCATTAAGATTAATAAACATTTCACGTGCATCTCCGTCAATGTCATCTTTTGTATAACTTGCACTCTTTACAAAAGGTATCACATTGGCGAAACAGAAAGACGACCGATTCCGAGAACACCTTCGTGACGTAAAAGCAATGACAAAGCCCCATTCAAACATTAATTCTAATACTAAGTTCCCATCGATACCGTAGTTCCATTTTGTACATATAAAACACACACAACGCACATGTTCTCCATACGCTCTGGCGAAGGGCTAACGCGCAAAATGTCAGCTTCAGAAACTCTTTACAGTGGCCAATTTTCATCATTAACTCAGTGGATAAAACCACCTTAAGTTGTTATACTCCCACCGAAGCAGCACCAATTATTGATAATCACTTGATGGCTGATAATTACTTGATTGAGTTGCCACGTGCCCAGGCACTTATCTCCTTCGATCATCGAAGTGGTCAAACTGGCTAATAGCCAAGTGCTTCATACTGAATTATGAATTATGAGCGCTAACCTTATTATATATGAAAGAGTCACCTCTGTAATAAGTCACGAAAAATGAACTGTGCCCTCCTAAAAATCTCTAGGTTATTTTTATGCTTTAGAAATAAGATTTTTATGATCACTGACTGGGATTTTAGAAAGCTCGTGATATTAGACATTACTTCAACATCTACGCAATATCAAAAAAATAATTAAATATCTAAAATAACTGAAACAAGAAAGAGGGAAAAAAGGGAAAATTCAGAAAATATGTCGATTGTATCAAGACGTCAGGTGAACCAATGATAACGTGGCTTAGTTTATCCGAATAGGATTTAGTTCCTATCCAATGAATGCCATTGTTATAAATTTTGTCAGCATTTTCCCGCGCTTGAAACGCGGCGACGATGCCAAGCGTTAACAATGGCCGAAACTTTAATAGAGGAAGGCGAACGTCCAACTACAGAAAGACTAGAGCGACAAGTAATCGTTCGTCAGGTCACCCCTGAACTCCCAGTACATTTAAAACTCCTGTTGGCATCAACAATTGTTCTAGTTGTACTCGTCTTAGGGACGATAATTTATTTTATATACGCTAAATATGCAAACGAATGACAGCAGCGAGAACTACGGAGCAGATACAGGTGTCTGCTCACAGGTAGGCCGATATCTTTGCTTGTTTTATCCTATGTCCGCCTCGATTTGTAATTCAGACTCAGCTCGCAAGGTGACGATTTCGGATTTTCAGTAAAAAAACTTCACAATTTTAAGTGTTTACACGCAACTGGAACTGTTGAAAATAATTATTAACGCTTAGGTTTTTGTTGTCCAATGTCGATATGCCTATAAGATTTTTCAAAGATTTAAAATTAAACACACGTTCGTATAGTGTATCCATACAATCGCAATTTTACAATTTCATCCAGAAAATTAGGGAAACAGCTTTAACTTTGAAAAGAAATTTACATTTCGAGGATAAACAATATTCCATTCTCTACAAGCCTAAATTGACGTGCTCTTCAAAATGAAAAGCGATAATTTTGGCAAGTTTTGAAAACCTTCTCATTAAATATTCACATGAAAAGCAGGTTCTTTCCGAATATTTTAATTCCAGTCGTGTTGGTGTAGATCAAATTTTCCTGAAGAAAACATGAGTTTGAAGCTCATCCTTCACGTTCGCCAAACAAAATTAACGCTTATTTCTTTTTTTATTTCCTTTCTGTCAGTTTACTAGTGAAGATGCACGGAACGACTTGGACTTTGCCGGAAAACAGATGTTTTGTAATGATGAAGAGTTTTGGTAATATTTTACACAATACCCATAAACGTCCTTGGCTCTAATTACCTATTCTAAAGGGAAAAAACTAATTTGGAATGTTATTTATGTAATAGTCAGATTTGACGGCAAAAAAATATATTTTGTCGAGACTTTCGGTAACCATGTGAACATTTATGCTAATTCCATTCTGACAGAAATGAGTTTTCGCGTTTTATTTTGACTTAACGTGATTTCGGCTTCAACCCAGAATTCGGCAATCAATTAGTTTCACGTGAAAAGAAAATTAAAGAAAAAGCGTTTTTTCGGTTTTTCATAAAAAGTATGTCGAACTACCAGCTCTGTACGGTCGTTCATCACCTCAGGCTCTTGCATATTCCGTGTAGTTTATCTAGATTATCAACTTCAGGATTGTTAAAAGAATATAATGAGCTGCTTCGGAACTTAGTAAAATGTACATTTAAAACCACCGAGACTAAACAATGTAATAGCAGTTTTAATTATCCATGGCAAAAAGGATATTACTTACAGCTTATAATGAACCCATTTCCATTATCTTAATGAATAGCACCACGGAAAAAGCCCACAAGGATGCGAATGGATCGCCACAAACCAAGGCGCAATGGAATGTAAGCAGGTTATGTTTCAGCGGTATATTTTGTACACATACTTGAATGCTAAATGTTGAAACGTTTTCAAAAAGGCCTTCTTCAAAATATTTTTAAATCCAAAAAGATTACATTCATACCTCTCTTAAAGTTTACTTGAGCAAGTACAGTCTATTTTTTTAAGTATATCACGTTTCCAAACTAAACTAAATCAATGTTACTGCGACAAATTAACTTTTCTGAATTATTTGTCTTAGGACATCACTTTCAGCAGTGATGATCAAGGTCAAACTGGTGATTCTGAAAGTAAGCCATACACAGCCATATGAGTTTAAAATGACTGCTGAGCCATATTTGCTTGGCTCAAGCTAGCAGTTGATGCTTACCAGTAATTGCAAAAATAGAAGTGTCATATCGGGTTAAGGGTTAAACCCACTCGTGACAAATCAAGTGGACTGAGAAAAGTGGACCCTCCCCCAGATTACCAACAATCACGCAAAAGAAATCAAAAGGCATTGCGGAGAGACTATGGCTTGAGCCAGACTCCACTAAAATCCACTAAGACAATGTTAATCTTTAACCCAATCATAATTTTATCTGGTGGGTTACAGGGTTCAATGTTCTTGGTTTGGGCATGGAAACATTATCATGGTTGAACTGGTTCATCATTTTACTTGGCACTGTATTCTTAGAGAGTACCACAAATTAATTTCCATTCATGCAAAAAGACACCAAAAAGATTCTTTGTGCGTGTGTGTGTGTGGTCAATTTTTTAACCACTCAGGCTCTTTGTTACCTGCTTATTAATTATATCTTGCCAACCTTCTATGATACAAATCATTTTGAGGAAATAAAAATGTCTTTCACCAACAGCATATCCTGATACCTATGAAAACATGATATCAAGGATGGGTGAAATTGAGAAGACTTTGGCAACTGTTAAAGAAACATTATCCACAGCAAGTGGTTAGTATGAAACAATCAACAGTACGGATGAATGAAACCAGAGAAGCATGGAAAGTAATTCAATACTCTTTTCCTTTTTTCTCAACAGTGCGTTGCCATCTGCTTAATGTTGATGTTGTTACAATGTTTAGTCCAGAAATGCTGGACATCCTGAACATAACGAAGGAACAGTGTGAAGACTGTATAAAAGCAATGAAGACTTTGTCTGCTGAGGACTACTGACCAAAAAATATATATATATATACTTAATGAGAGGGCTCATGAGAACTCTTAAAATTCCTACAATGCGTTTGGAAGAGGCAACTGAATAGCTATTCTTTGTTTATTGCACAAAACATAACTGTGCCATATGTAATTTGTAAGAATAACATGGCATAGAGGATAATGACAATTTTCAGCCGTATTTTGATTATGCAAATTGCATGGTACACAATTTTCACATGTGACCTGGTTGTTGAAAAATAGAAGTGGCCTGAAAGCCCTTGTTCAATGTCATTTTGGTTTGCAATTGATGATTCAGATTAATTTCAATTCTTGGTGAAGAATTATAAATTTGAAGAATTGCTTCATTTAATACTTTGTACACAACAATGAGTTGTTGATACTATTTATTTCTGATATACAATTTATCTTGCAGCTAATATTTTACAATGTTGCTATTTATACAATAAACAAGAGAAAAAAAATGCAAGGATTTTTGTCTGTTTATCTAATTTCTAATAAATAACAAGCCTTATGTACATTTCTGTCTAAACAATACATATTTTTTGTTTCAAAATATAAAAATTTTCCCTTAAAAAATACATCATTTTAGGATGAACTGCCAATTAAATGGGATTCTACTTACTTAGAAATAAGGAAATATTCAAACAAAATGTGCACAATTTTCATAATTCCACTGCATGAACATGTCACAATGGTGCAAAGACCAATGACAGTTATTTTCCCTCAGGATTTATCTCCCTTAGTTTCCCCATGTTAATGAAAATTGATATCCAGTAATTTTGCACAGCCTTTGAAATTGAAAGTGAATTGTAACCTTTTTCTTGTTAACTATTGGGGCTTTCTGAAACCTGTTGTCTTATCCTCCTCAAAATACTACTGTTCTTGACTTCTGTAGCATTTGGTCTTGCTTTCGGTGTTGCAGATAACAACCACTGCACCAATTCTGACTAAAATATGATCAGAACAAAAAAAAATGCAATTTTTAAAGCACGTAAAAAGAAATAAAATAAAATATCAAACAAAACTCACAAGTGTGAAACATTAGCTGGCTCCTTAAAGCTAAAGGCCCAAGTAAGAAATATTCAAATGAGACGACCAAAGGGACCAGCTACCAACAGTATATGACATAAATAAGGCACTGTACACTGTACCTGTAGAGGCATCTTTTTTTTAAAGTCACCTGGGATCACCCTCTGTTTAACACCACACATAACCTGTAATTAACAGTAACAAATACACAGTGAGTCTAAAAAAATTAATAAGCCTTTTTTCCACTGGTAATGGAAGCAATAACCAAATGATCAAGTGTTTCATTCATTTGTTAAATTCCAGCCCAGCCATTTGTCAGTTTTTGTATGTTTTGAGAATTGAACCTAAATGTTTTTCATACTTGGACCACACCTTTCACTAAAGCAATAGCCTTCAGTACTAAATTCTGTATGAATTACATACTCTGAAGCCTATTAAGGTACCTTTATTGAAAAATCAAAAAGAGATATTTGTTGATTTCACAAAACATAGTTAATGGAAGGGAGGTGCCAATAAGAAAGGCTGCAAACTCTTAAAAAGAATGCAAACATCAACTTCTCAGTAGAGAAAGTGAAGTCATCCCCTTAGCACTGTAACAGTCCAAAAAATATTAGAAGCTCACTACCTCAGGCTTGGTTAATAAAACTTACTAGCAATCTTGGTCTTCTTACCTTTATTCTTTCCATTTGAGTACCAAATGGACAAAACAACTCAAAAAATATGAGTCCAAGGGAAAAGATGTCTACCTTGTGGGAATATGCCTTTCCCTCCATCTGATTAAGAGGAAAGAAATTAAGGTTAGTCTGTACTGGAAACAATAATGCTTTCTGTGAAATCTTTGGGTAACCAATCACAAAAAAAACTTCTAAATAAGAGTACTAAAATTTATCTTGAACAGTAATTTTGTAAGATGGGCATTCCTTTCAAATACACAATTATGCTAATAATCTTTGACAGTGAAGAACAGGTCTTTCAAAGTCTGCCTTTGATAAATAAATTACTTACATGTATGCCATACCAATTCAATAGCAGTACAAAACTTATTGCTCAGAAGGCATTTTCCAAGACAAGTGTGTGCCTAAAACATGACAAGTTACTAGTACTTATACTTGGCACAACTATATCACCCATTTTTCATACTCAGCACTACAAGCAAGCTTCAATGAATGTGCTGAAACTGTACAACAATTTTACCTGTTCTGGGCTCATATACAACTGTGTGCCAACTTGGCTTGTATGATTTGTGTCATCCATTAGAGAATCTAAACAGATACCAAAGAAATATCTAAAAAATACAGTTTGATAATCTCAGAGCTGACCTACAAAACAACTTTCAAGTAGCAATAAAAATCTGATTCTTTTAAGCAAGACAATTTACAACTAGTGATGGATGATGTGAGGCCCAGTTGTCTGTCAATGTTTCTAATGGTCCAGTTTGGTTTAAATGTTGCCATACCTTTAATGGGTGTGTCCAGGGTGTTTTCTGATGTGTGGGCTGTCACTAATCCAAAATCACCGACTTTCACTGAGCCATCCAGTGAAAAGAAGATATTAGATGGCTGTGAAATTGAATAGAGATATATTTCAATGTTTGGAAAAATATGATTATTTCAAAGTTGAAACTAATATTTACACACTGAGGCAATATTCATTGAACAAAATGTTACCCTGTATTACTAGCCTGTAAATCTATGAGAAAAGGGACTTCAAAGTTACTGGCTACATATTTCACATTTTTGATAGAAAATGAATCACTGTGTCCATAAGCTGCTTCAATTACAAAATTAATTTAAGATGAAACATTGCATAAAAAGTGAATTTGCCATGATCCTTAATTACAAGTTGACTTTATGACCCCTTACAGTTCTGCCTCTTTTCCATTTGTTTGTAAAATTGCCCTTACCTTTAAATCTCTGTGCATAAGTCCTTTTCCATGAAAGTGCTCAACAGCACCTAGGATCTGTAACATGCAATAAATAATCAGCCTATTTGCTATTAACAATATGTTGGAATTCCATCATCATGGAAGATGCATTTTACAGAAATAGAAATGTCTTTACTCCCACATAACAACCTTGGCATTTTCCACATTCTAGGCTTGGGCTAATTATTTTTAATCAAGAGGTTTTGCTTCACATGTACACCAGATAATTGATAAGATGAAACTAAGCATCTTAAACCAAATCTTTGTCTGTTTGAGAAGAACAAAAGACAAAACAATGCCAGTAATGTGCTCATTTCTTAAGTAAAATGATACCTCTTCAAAGACATTCAGGCAGTATCCGTGGTCCCTTTCATGATTAGCTTTGAGCCAGTCTTTCAAGCTTTCTTGCTGACAAAGCTGCATCTGGATATATAGGTACAATGGTGCTGACAGCTTATCAGCATTGCATTGCTCATCCTGACAGTTATGCTTCTCTCCTAAAACATAAACATAGTTATAATGTTTAAAGCCAGATGAGCTTAAGGGCCTGGAACTCATTTAATGAATTAAGCATCAGAAAATTGAGTTCCTGGTCATATATTGCATGTTAATACTCATCCAAACACTTTTGGACAGGAAATTTAAACACAAGCATTGGTAAAAATTTTAAGAGTTAAATTCAATTTCTATTCCAAATAGAAACTGTAAGAGGCAAATATTTGCAAAGTCTTTGGAGAAACATTAAGATAGCCTCCAATCATCTTAGCTTCCGTACAAAACTAGAAGAGAGCCTTCAAAGTTGGTAGCAACATAGGAAAAAAGAAAGAATTAACTGATACATTTATCAGCTAAAATCTCTCTGGTTATGTTTTAAAGTTGCTTCACCTCTTTTCAACAAGATAAGAGGCCAAAGAAAAGTGTCTATTTCCCTTTCACAAAACAATTTAAGTGCAATATAACATACTTAGGCAGAACTTGAAAAATTACAGTTTTCTTGTATGTTTGGTCACATGTAGGCAAATTATGTTCATCTTACTGGAAAGTAAGGAGTGATGTGAAGAGGTTAACCAGAGTTCTTCTGAGGAGCTTGTTTCCTTGGACATGGAATCCTGTGTGCTATCAGATGATGACAATGATCCAATGTTGCCTATGTTAACATCCTACAAAGAAAATAACACAAAATGAAAATTCTAATGAGGGTTGATTTAGACTATTTCCTCGTCACATGGTAGAAATCCTAAGCTCATAATCAAATTCTTAGTTTATAACAGGTCAATGTGGTAACTATTTGAGGACAGATGTATCTACACTACCAGGAGTGTAAGATATAAACATTTACTATTAGCTCAACAGTTTTGAGGAGTTTTCTCAAAAAATTCAGCAGGTCAAAAAAAAAAAAAAAATTAAACTTAGCACAACCTTTTAAGCTCACAGTTTATCTATGAACAGCACTCTGTTATATACTGTTATTCCTATCATTAAACAAACCTTGTTTTGACTCAAGCCAGAGTCTGAATGTCTGAAGATGATGCCATGTGATGAACTTTCCTCCAAGGCATTGTGGTAAAATCCATTTTTGGGTACTGTCAGTTCTTTGTTACTTGATGAAGCAAATTCTATACTAAAAGAATCACTGATTTCATTTCTATCTAGAAATGCTTCATTCTCTAACTGATGGATATCAATGATCTCCTTATCAATTTTTTCATTGTCCTCATCTGGATTAGAGTGATAAGATGAATGCCTGGATCGGCTGCAGGAATTTGTTTTCTTCCTTCTTCTAGCCTTCTTTTCTTCACTTATGCCTACAAGTTTGCAAAAATATTTCAAGACATTAAGTTTCATACTATAAATTTCGTTTTACCTTATTAACCCTGGAACCTTATGTGTGACTAGCATCTAACTTCTCCTTAGAATATAACTACCAGAGCACACACTGAGGTCACAAGAATAAAAAAAAATGAAGAAACTAAAGAAACTCTTGATTGATAAACAAATTCTCCTTGTCAACACCTAAGGAAATATATAGAGTACAGTATGGAGACTATGCATACTGATGTGAGGGTGTAAAAGAGTTAGCTCAATGTGTTCTTTTTTCATTTAATTTCCTTTTGGTACTTTCTGAGACATATTGCCAATATATGTAGGCATGTATGAAAATGTATGTTCTACAAACTGTGCTAGAGAAATATAGTAATTTAAAATAATCACCAATGATGACTGGAGAGTTTCAGAAATCAGATAGGAGAAATTCAGCAGTTCATATCAGTTCGCCCATCTCAACCAATCATCAAGTTTCTTTAACTAAAAAAATTAAGAACATAGCCCTAACCAACAACACCAAATTAACCTCATGAGGCCTCACCATTTTGCAAGTACAAGGCATCATTTGGTAATGCATGCATTGCAATCCCTGAACCAATTGAAGGTGCTTCTGATGGCAATTCACTGAATTCCCTTCATAATCAAACAAACAAATGAAGAAATCAATATTAAAAAAAAAACAAAAAAACAATCAGACTTTTCCATTCAATCATATGTAATTTCCCTTGGAATAATTTTAAATACAAACAAAAGACTGATGAGTCTATACCCTTCTGCCAACATTTGTGCATCAAAATCATCCTGCCAGCCAACAGGTGGTTCTTCAAACCATGAGTTGTAATATCGCACTATGCTAGGATGTTCAAGTTTTGCCAAGGCTTTCACTTCCCGTTTCACTTTTTCCCTTGCTGCATCACTGGAGAAAGAGAAAATACAGTATGTCTCCTTAAAGAGAAATATTCAATCAGTTGAAAGAACTAATAAAAGTAAAAAAACAATTATGTTCTAATGAGCCTCCAACACTTCCTACATAAAAACTATAAAACTAAATACACACAAGAAAATAACAAAACAATTTTAACACTGTTAAGATATCTGTGTTATTTATATGGGCTAGGTAACAGTCCTGTACAAAATATGATTTTATATAAAAGCCTACATTAGTTTTGCCTAACATCTTGATGGATTTTCCAACAAAAAATTTACTCTGTATATGGCTCACATTTTGGCATTCAAAGAAATTTGATAAGCCACCCTCCCCTCTCTTTAACTCTTTAATCACTGAGAGCGACTAGCATCTAATTTCTCCTTTCAATATCACCCCTGAATCAAACAATAGGGTCAGGAGAATAAAGGAAATGATAATCAACTAAAGAACCTCTCGATTGTTAAACAAATTCTCCTTGCTAGCACATTAGGAAATATATAGAGAGTAGTATGGAGAATATGCATACTGATGTTAAGGTGTAAACGGATTAAGCCCCTCTCCCACCCCAACTCCCCCTCCCACCATCACCATAAGGGCTTATATGAGTGGGAGAACATTAAGTAATTGTTTGCCAGGTAACAATTGAAAATTGATGGTAAAACTTAGCCACCTAACATTCATTTTTGGATTTTGTGGTTCTGAAAAATGTGAGAGTTTCAGCCTTTGAGACTTAATTGTTACATGTGACGATACAATAGCCCATTTCCAAATAACCTTTAGCCTGTTTTTCAAAATGAGTCCTGGTGCTTATCTTTTCATATGATTAAAAATTGAGCACAAGGCCTTGTTTTGAAAAAAAGAGGCCAAAGGTAATTTACATTCCCTTCATTTTAATTAATATCTGAAACTTATTTCTATTTAAATGAAAGCATATCAACAACATTACAATAAGACAATGACTTTGTATTATCCTCAAGTCTTAAAGTTTTTCATTAATTCAGCCAATTAATTACCAGTTTGGTAAACTTATCCTCTTGACAGCATAATTGCATTCATCCATTTTATTCTTCGCTTGAAACACAAGGCCAAAGCCTCCCTTGCCAAGGCACAGTTCATGATCAAAATCAGTTACATATCTGCAAATGCAAAATAAAAATAACAGCTATTTTCTGATGAAAATAATAAACCTTTTGACCTTAATACCAGATACATTGATATGTTTCAAACACAATATGATGATCCTCAGCTTCAAGTAATGTTGAAGCAATAAAGGGGGGGGGGGGGGGGGAAAGTGTAAAGAATGGATAAAGAGAATCAAACAAGTAGTAAAAACACAGACCCAGGAAAATCTTCTGTTCCCCCTTTTGTCAATAAAACTCAGACAAGCAAAGCAATTCTTGGGTTTTGTGCATCACTTTCCATAAACAAATTCAATTGATTAGTAACTGACTTAACTTACAAGCTTGGTGACTCACCTTGAGACAAAAGAGTTTGTCTGTGATAAAGAATCTGGTGTGGTTGGAGTTGATGGTTCCTGTGAGTGAGAGAAAGAATACTGAACAAGTTGTGCAGAAGCCTAACTAGAGTATAAAACAGTTTGCAAGATGAGACTATCATTTCAAGAGAAAAGCCTCTCAGTCTCTGAAAATTGCTTAGAGCATTTTCTCAGTGAGTGTTTGAATTAGTCAAGGAGAACAACTAACATTAACAACAACCTGATCAGAAATCATTGTCATGTAAGGAGTTTCTTAGGTAGCGTTAATGCTCTGGTTTGTGGAAACTGATTGGTCTGTTTTTAAGTTTAGTTATTGGCACTGCAAAGCTTGAATAGAAATTGTACAATTAAATCAAGTAAAAATTTTCTTTGGAGGCATTAATAACAATGTAAGTTCAGCATGTTCTTGTACCCATCTTTTGCACCTGTTGAATGACATTGGTAAGCTACCTTCCAGCACATAATAATTATGTAACAGCACAATAACCTGTAAAGATATTTCTCCATATACCTTGATTGTCTCCATTGATGCTGTAGAAGAATGTGGGGATGGTGTTAACGTAGCAGAAGACAATTTCTGGTCCTGAGTTATTGCTTCAGGCTGAAGTAAAATAAGAGATTTATATCAAATGAATCAATCGACTGTAAGGATTACTACATCATGAAGTTTAACACCAAATTTTGTGGAATAAAAGAAAACAAAGAAGTGCTGATAAGATGTGAAAGGCAGAAGGGTTCAAACACTCACATTTCTTTTCTTGGATCCAGGAAAGAAGTGCAAAATAAACTGGACCATGACAGCAACAGCAGCTGTTACAAACAGGGCACCATACCTTACAAGAGAAACAATTCATGTTTATTCTATCGGTATGGTGTACATGTATTAGTAAATAAACACGATGACTGTAATTGAAATAATTCCTGCAAGCATTAGCTGTGCTCTTAATACTTCATCATATGTTTGCCCCTAAAAGTGCTTTTTTAAAACACAGAGCAGCTTCTTAAGAAAGAAAAGGTAACACAGCCTGTACCTGAATTATCTAAGAAAGCGTTGCTTTATTGAATAATCAATAATAGTATTATCACATTAAGTTACAAAATTCAAATCTAAACTGTAGTTCTTAAATGTACATATAATTTTGTGTCTTGGTTATAACTCATTGTTAAACAATAATGAAAGTTTTGAAGTTCAATCTTCCTAATCTTGTCTGTGCTTTTGTGGTATTGTATGATAGCATCATTAGTATTGTAAATTAATATTAATAACATTTAAACATTTAGCTCAAAAACAAAGTTGCAAAATTTATACTTAGATTCATTTCAGACAGTTATTCTTACCACCATCCTGAGAGATCATTACGATTCAGAGCTTTTTCAGAAGAGTTCTTGGATTTTCTGTCGAAAACATCCTCAGAGTCTACTGAAAGAAGTTGCTTATCCTGGGTATGTGGAGGAACCACAGGCATCACTTCACCCAACAAGTAATAGCCATTATCTACAAATCAATAGGATACCAAAATTAACAGTGTTTCATTACATGCTTAACTTCAAACTAATCTCTCACCCAGGAGGAGTTAAAACTGGTTTATTTCCTTCTACATGGCTGCCACAGACATCAGTTTTAAAAATTTTCCCTGACTTCCCCTCAACAAAATAAAAGCTTCCCTGACTAATTATAAAAAAAAATTGTAACAAACAGTTTGTCAGTTATTTTAGACTCCCTGTGCAAGCTTCCTCTCTGACCATTCATATATTCATCATAATTAACAATTATTCACCAAAGTGGGGGTGAATAATTTTTTAAATTAGTATATACCACACAGATACCAAAAACACTTAGTTTATTTCTTTCAATATACTGAAGGAATGGTGGGAAATTAAACTCATGATGTACAATTTTGTCTCATCAGCTGCTAGGAGGTGTACAGTGTAGAGTACTTGCTATTCTGATTCACAACCAAACTAGCCAATCAGCCACACAAAAGTTGCTATTCAGTTGTGAGGTATGTACTTAATCAGTCAGAATGTTACAGCCTCAACAAAAGATGAGACAAAAGATGGAGTTATGGTTTCAATGTTCGCTGAATTGTCTTCAAAATTTAAAATTACCACAACTCTAAATAATAGTCAAAGACTTTTCCCTCACTTTAAGGAATTTTTCTCAGACAATTTTCAGAACCATGGCAATCATGTTTCACTAGAGAAACCACTAGAAAAGATTGGCGAGTTGCAGCAACTAAAACAAGTCATTCTTGAATAACAACAAGTAAGCATAATTATTGCCTATTTTCAGTCTACTAAATACCTATTTCCCAGGAGGGAGAATGAAATGATCATAGATTTTTCACAACAAGAAAATTTGTAATTCTATCACAAAGTCAACCTTTGATTTTTATAGGCATCATGTGTTTATCTTTTATTTAAAACTCCTTCTCATGCAAAATAGTCTGAAACACATAATTGATCTCAATTTACCAAATGGATATTCCAGAGGATTCCACACAGCTAACTCCTTTGTAACCACAGTTGGTGTGCGTGATGGTGAACTTGTCAAATATGGCCTCCATGTAACCTTCCTGAATCTTTGTGCCACTGCTTTGCCACTAACATCATCAATTCTAGCCACTACGTTTTCCTGAGCTGGATTAAATGGCTCTGATGTCTGAATGTAAACTTGACCTTCATGTTTTCCTGGAAGATAGGAGGGAAACAAACTAAATTTTTCAATGCTATTAACAAAGCTGAAGTAGTACAGTTGAGCCGGCCATTTGAAAAATTGTTGTTGCTTTGGGGAAATCGGGTCCTAGGCAATCAAAATGCCAAGTTGTACAAATTGTGATTGTTTTAAAGTTGTATTCCATTGAATTATCCATAAGTGTATATGTATACCAAATTTCAAATTTCAATACTGCAACAATTATTATCAATAATTATTGCAAAATATCAAGTAACTTAGGAAAAAATCAATTGTGTCTAGGGGCCTGTTTCTTGAAGGTCCTGTTAACTTAATGGGCCTGTAATGCTGTTCTGTTCTCATTTAAGAAGAGGGTTTAAAAATTTTTGAAAAACTTTAAATAAATCTATTAACTACATACACAAAATGGACTGGTTGGGGAGCCACAATCTACCTCTCTATTCTTTACATTTTTATTGTAAAATATGGCTTCAAGGACTTTTGAGAAACAGGCCCCAGCTTGAAGCAAATGAAATGTTGCTATGCATCTATAGGTAGCATCAAGAGAGTGAATCCAATATTCAGTAATTCTAACACAATGCTACATAACATGTACCATCCTTAGCTGTCCTGTTTCCCAATTTGTGATCACTATAAGGCCATATGGGAAGTTAAAAACAAAAAAAATATATATATATTATACAACAATATGATTGTATGGTTAATGAGGCTACATTTGCCCAAAGGAGGCAGTTGTTTGTTGTGTAAAAAACCTTCATGAAAACATTTTATATGCGAACGTATATTGTAGATTATGCTTTACATAAGACATATCCTGTACAAAGGTCTTACAAAACAGAGAAACATTATAAGTTAGCACCAACAGTTGTTTCATGTGCTAAAAAAAAAAACAAGGCTCAAATACTTGATCAGCAAACTTCTCTTAAACTGTGCTAACAGTACAATGGATGATGACAAAGTCTACATTGAACTTTCTTTTTATAGCATCAGAGGTCCAGAAAAAGCCCCAGGATAGCAAACCAGTAAATTGAAGTGTACATGCAGATATCAAATATACAGTAAATAAATGTATAGGACCATACTGAAGTTATTAATACAAAGATCACCAAATCAATGAGAATACCCTACCTATATACATCACTGGTCCCTGTGGAAATGCCACCTGGTCAGATGAGTGAGCTAATTCTGGTGTAACTTCTTTTGTGAATAATTTTACTGGTTGTACAAAACCCCCATTCAGCCTCCATACTGCTGCTATAGGGGAATCAAACTGGTGGCTCCATAACACTACTTCAGTCTCTGTTGCATCAAGAGTGTTTACTGCTGCTACAACTCCATTGGGAATGGACACACGCAGATTCCATTCTGTAAACACTTCAGCATCCTCAGCAGAACAGTGAGCATCATCTTCTTCATTTAAAACAGCTTCCAAGAAGCTTACATCATGTTGTCCAACAGAAAAGTTCCATCTAAAACACAAAAAAATCAGAAAACAGGCTTCAGTAATAACTGATTAGAGCATGATTATTGGAATCAGAGCAAATTGAGTTTTGATCATAATAACTACTCTTTTTTACTGTTAATTTATCTAAAAAGACTATCAATGATGAACAATAAATTTTCAATGACATATATTAGTTAGGCTGCAAATTTTCCCTTAATTTCAAATGGTAACAAGAAATGCTAAAAAGAGGAGATGAAAGTTCAAAGTGCTCAAAAAGATTTACACCAGGGGCACATTGAAACTCAGCATATGTACTGCATGATTGATGAGAACAATAATGATATGACAGAGCTGCCTACTGTAGTGAATACCTTTCAATGCCTGTTCTCTGATCAACAGCACGGATTGTCTGCTGTGTTCTTTTAAGTACAAGAACATCCTTGCCGTGGACATGCTGCTCATCAGACTCCTTTAACTGACAGCCATCAGCTGAACAGACATACTGTACCTATTATGAAACAAAATTGGGCCTTTAATTAGAATGAAAATCGCATTGGAATAATAACATCAAGCACTACTGAATGAAAGACAACACATCTAGTAAGACAATCAATTTTTAAAACTTGTCTCAACTTTTTCACCTCTAAAATCAGATTTATTTAATTTTAGCCATTCTCCCCTCCCATCTACCTAATAAATACATTTCTCTATAACCCAGGTTTTGAATTAAAATGCTTTAAAAAAATATCATCCACTCCAGCTGACAGACAACTCCTCACTAATACAGTTGTGTGTAATAATGGATTCCCCGATCATTACCAAAACATCAGTCCCCAACACAAACAACAAGGCCATCTCCAGACTACTCTCACTTACACCCCATTCACACCAAAGCTTAAACATGTTTTAAAGTTGTTTAATGTTTAACACAGTTTAATTGTTTTCTTCCTAGAAACTACTTAACCTAACATTTTTGTACTAAAATTTAGCACACTGGAAATGCAAGTTAGCAAGTACTTGAATCCTATGGAAAATTATGTTTTTCAGTTCTCCGTTTATGATTTTCATTCAGTAAAAACCAGTTTAAAAAAACACATTTTGCTAGTATGAATAGGGTATTGGACAATCAGATCAGCTGATCTGTCTCTATACACATAAAAAAGGACATGAAACCTACCACCAGCAGCTTTTACTTATGAATTCAGATATAGTATACTGAGTAAATTGAAACATTACGGAACTGAAACTTATTTCTAAGTTTGCATCATGATTTGATGTTTTCATCCATTCTCTAACCAACTCTACCCAAGGTTGTCGAGAGCCAAAAGAATTAAATAATGTTATAGTTTAAGGAATCCCTTCAAAAACAACCTAACCTTCCCAGAATAGGGATTAAGTCCACATGAAGTGGCTTCCTTCCCACCAACTAAAATTGAACCATCAGGAAGCTTTAGGAAGGAACCAAGGAGTGTGTCAGCAGTGAAAGGAATGGGCTGTGGATAGAAAATTAAAAACTGAAATCAGTATTTGTAAAACTTAAAGCACATCCAATGAAACTAAGACCATTCAGATAAAGAAAACCAGGCAGAAAACTTTCCTTCTTCCTATTTTTTTTCCATTATGTTTTTCACTAAAAGCACACTGGGCCAAACAGGTCTCATGATAAAAAGTTGTATCACACTGTGCATGATGCTTTGTATAGCAGAATGTTTATTTGCTTTCTGCTTCTCATCTAAGGTACATGTATCATTTCAAAAGAATCATTTACAACCACTAGACAGAAAAATTCTACAACTGCTTTATAGAAAAACTCTACAAATTATTGTATGGATTTTTAAGACTCAAACAAATCATCACAATAAAAAAGGCATTATTACAGTCTATATTTGGAAAACGTAGGTCCAAAAATGAAAGCGAAATTTGTACACAAAATGTGAAAAGAGTTTCCAATTTCAAACTAAATTATCAGTGATTATCATTGCTTTAACCAGCTATATCTGCTAGTCATGTTACATGCTGTAATATATATATATTTTTTATCTTATTTCAATTGTATACAGTGACGAAAAACTTGCATTCAACACTATTAACACTATCTGGTTTTCTTCTTTTAAAAAATTGTCTCTTTCTTGTTGGTTGTCTGAGTATTTAGCCTTACTTGTTGCTAAAATATTCCTTCCCACTCAAAATAAAAATATGAGAGCCAATGATAATCCTATATTTCAGAGACAAGCAATATTTTTTACGGCTGAGTGCTCAATAAAATATAATTATAAACAGCACTCTTTTCTCTTCTTTTTTTCCGGCAATGAAACTTTTCTTTCAGGTGACCATTCAAACTTTCTGGTTGCCAAATTACCACTTCAAAAGTACTTGAGCTGAGAACCTGATTACTGTTTGATTTAATCATGTTTACCTCAACTTTGTCTCCACTGACTTGATACAATCCACCATCCAATGAGGGTATCAGACCCACGTGTTTTGCCATCTGTAAAAATATGATGACATAGCACATCTTATTAAGTAGCTATCATACAGCAAAACTCACAGCCTAATTTGTGTTTCTGGCGAATAACTTTGTTAGAGTATACCTGTCTTCTAGTAGTTTGGAAGTACATGAGGTATTTTGTTGATACAAGTCAGAATCTCATGCACATTTTGACAGCGACGGTGTGGTGGAGCACTTAATTTGGGAGAAAATTCCTCTTCCCTAATGAAGGGAGAGTTGGGCACAATATAGAACTAGCATTAAATCAGACGTAGTCTGGTTCACACAAATGCTAGCATCGAAGAATCAAATGCAAATATTCTGACTTTTCACTCTGGGGATTCCCTCGCCTTTCGCACAGAATTCGTTTCATCCGACGGATAATGCATCCGTTTGCTTTGATTACATCAAGAGTTAACACTTACCTTGCACCGCCCACGCTGAAAGATTTAGAAAACCTATATGGAAGAGAAGAAAACTTTATCTATAAAATACCTGAACTGAACTGAGGCTGGATGACAACAGAGGTCCGTGGAAAGCTGGTAAACTCCACAGTAACTTGCCATTATCTCTTGTATCCAACGCACTTAACTTCCCATCCAACGTACTTACTATTACAAGTGAACTAAAAAAAAAACGCCAGAAGAATCAATTTAGAGATGAAAAGGAAGGTCAATAACGTGCTCTCATAATCTTTTTCTCCTTACCACGAGCTACTCCGAGCAGACAAACCACTGGGTTTTTCATCCTTCGATTTCCCATTCCCGTCCAGTGAAATTATCTCTGCCATTAAAGTGATAAATTGCAAGGCTACCGACGCTTTTAGGGCACTTTTCATCCTTCTACTGAAACATCATTAGGCCTTCTCTTAAGAAAAGAGGAAAATCCTCCATTCCCTTCTGCAAACCTAAACGAAACTGCTTTTCACATGCATGCACACGCGTCTCCACACTACGACCGCCATATTTGTTGTCTTCTTTTCTAATCGCCTTCCTGATTGGTTCACAATTATGAATGACGTAATTTTTTTCCGTGATGAATAGACACTGATACCTCTGTCGTGTCCACTGCGCATGTGTCTGTAAACGTGGCGCTTTTGCACAGGGACTCTCACACGATTTGCTGAGGTAGCACATTTCTACACAAAAATATTTCTAGAACTTTCTAGAAAGATCCTCTCCAAATAAGTTGCAGTAATGTTTTTCTAGTCCACTAAGGGAAACAATAATTTCCAACAATTTCTATCAGGCAGATTTAAATATAATTAAAATCCCACACGCCGAAATAGACGATAGAGGAACAGTCTTCAAGTGAAATTCCTTTATCTTGCTGAACAAAGCAGTTTTATATTTTGCTTAAGTCAATTATGAAACCGGAAACGGAATATCAGATTCTGCTTACTCGGTTCCGCATAAAGAAGTTCTTACAAGATCAGTGACCATTACTAGGCCACACGAGGGGGGGAGGTCTTTCGCACTTTGCTGTTTCCTTGCAACAAGGCGTTTCTTCAAACGCAGTTCACATATATGATTTTCATACTTTTACAGTCATTTACAGAAAAAAAAAAATGTTTTACACGCGAGCTGGAGTAAATTTGAAATAGCAGTTATACCCTTGGTTCTCCTTCGTTACTTGCCAAGCGTTTATGTTACTTTGTAGCTGTTTTTTTTTTTTTTTCGCTTTGTTTGTTTGTTTTCCGTTTCTTTTGTGATCGATATAACACAATGAAGCAATGCTAGAGGGAAAAATGTTTTAAATATATTTCTCATCACCGTAGGACGAAGTAAAATCTGAGTCAGTTACCCATAGGGAATCGATGCGGTTCTATGAATCCAGGCCTTTCATAGACGTTCTACTTTGATAGCGCCCAGTTTGAAATCGAAAACACCAAGCATATTTGTTTTGTACTTATTGAAGCCGAGTATAAGCGCTATTCAAAGAATAGAAAAGAGAATTTAAAAGAAGCGAATTAAAACAGTTTATGATATCTGTATTTATATTTCTCCTTTGAAAGAAAAATATGTTTGAATAAGAGAGTTGATGTATTTGTTTTTATCAAGGACATCACATAGATAAAGGTTCTATTGGCTATATACGTTTCAAGTTGTTTTCACCTATTAAGAACCAGGTTTCTATCACGAAAAGAAAATCTTTTGTTTCACTGACTGTTTTTTTTCTGACTGTAGACAGGGCACAAGCTTTGAATCACGCTGCCGGGGTGTTATCAGTGGTCTTCGGTATTCTGGCTGAATCATACATCCTGTGGAACATTTTGGGGATTCCAAGCGATTTATTTACACGCGGTAAGGTTCACATTAAGATTAATGCTAAAAACGAAAGTAGGCACTATATGAACTATATCCTTCAGTTAAACTCTGTTAACATCAGTACCTTAACCCACAGGATAAAAGGAAAAATTTCCCACCATCTTCCCTAATTTATAGTCTTACATCAAGGAAAAACCTTCCACTAGACGAGTGTGTTTTCTCATCTTTTACTTGGAGGAAAAATGTATTAATATAGTAAGAAAGTAATTTTTTTTAATGTACGAGAAAGTTATCACAATTTTTTATATGAATCGGGGATTAAACGGCTTGGGTTAGACCAGCAGTATTTTAGTTAATATTGTGAAAGTACACTATGTAATGATGATTTTTTTCAGAAGTAATAGGTTCGACTCTTTAATTCCATTGAGAGCTTCTAAAGTTCGAAGGTTTGAAAATTAACGTCTAAATCTATACTTTCCATTCGACAGATAAAAGGATGCTTAATCATTTTAAAATCATGATTTCGTTCTAGGTCTTCTCAGTATTTTTAAAAGCTGTCAGACATTCTTTATTAAGCGATTAAGGTATTCACGGATAAAGTTTCATAAGATTCATCCACATTAGCAGAATTCTAAACTAAACAGAACAAAATTGTAAAAAACGAGCGAGCCAGGGAATGACTAGATCTTGAAATAGCATGTTTCAGTTTAAAGGTTCTTCGTTACGAAAATTTCATCGAAAGACGCTATAAATCTCAGCGGGTGATGATCTTTAGTAGAACAAAACAAAGGAATAGCGTGTTCAGATAACTAATTGCCCACCTCTGATTCTGAGGCAGGTGATCACAGTTAAATGGAAAGATTTCACAATAATTTATTGTTGAGCCCAGGTTAAAATGAATGAAGAATAAAATCGGTTCTATTATTTTCTTTAATCATAACCATACCAATTTCCTCAAACGTGATTGGCGTATTAGCTGCTTTATTTTTCACTAATCATTCTGTAGAGCTGTAATCGAACAGTGTAATCAGACAGTTGGCTGTAATCAGATACCTGTGATCGGACAGTTGAAGTAGTCAATCATACTATGACCACTCAGCCAAATCCACCAATCACAGATTTAAACACAATAACCATAGCAACAGCCACATCCTAAACAAAAAAATTGAAGAATTTCCAAAATGGAGAAATTTTTTTAATTTAGACATTGTCTCTACCGGAGATATTTGACCTAAATGTATTTATTGTTTTCGGAAATTAAATCGGTTATGATTAATTGGTAACAGGACTTCTTGTCATCCAATTCTGTCTGTAATCATACGAGTGACTGACAAATTGGACTCCCGCTTCGCGGTCGTCCAATTGTGTTAATCACTCGTATTATTACCGACCGAACTGGACTCCACTCAGTCCTTTTACCATTATCAATCAATCAGCATTAGTGTGAAAACATTTTCACCATGGACGAAGCTGTTGGATGCTTCGCCAACTTGTTCCTGAACACGATAATACGCTGAATCTGTGTGACCGCCGAAGAAGTGAAAGATAAAGTTGCCAGAGGGAAAAGATTCCTTTCTTTCCCCCCACCCCCACAAAATCTAACTCCTGGTAATACTAAATCTCAAGCTGCTCATGATCTAATCTTTATTTCGATTGTAGATGGGTGAAGTTGGCATGGACGCGTTTCCGCCTAAAAAACTGGACTCGAGACAGGATTCAAAACTGGATCGTCCGGTTATTGAGACTCGACTGGATTCTAGAATGGACTACTATGGCAGCAAATTGGCTCTACGCGCGAGCCTGCGTTACACTGGGGAAGATGACCAGTGGCAGACCAGTCGCAGTTCCCTTCGTGAAAGAAACAAATACATGTTTAACCGAGAGCTGTTTAGTGATGTGCGTTTTCTGGTCGGCAGGACAGAGAAAACTTCCATTCCTGCCCATCGGTATGTACTGGCTATTAGTAGTCCGGTGTTTTCTTCGCTATTTTACGCGTTTGGGGCACTTCAGGCTGAAGTAACATCACGAGAGCAGGTAAATAAACAAATAAATGAGCAAACAAACAAACTTTCTGTACATTTTGTTCGTATTTGATATAGTATAGTCGATTGTCGGAAGTGATCCAAAATTGTGAAGGCATTTTCTATCCAAGAACGAGGATTCGTCAAAAATCTTAAAACGAACACACTTTTTATGCAATGACTGTTCCTTTATCAACTTCTGGTTGATAGCCAACTAAGTTTCCTTTTAGGTAGAAATATCAGAATGTGAACCGGAATCGTTTCTGGAGATGCTCCGGTACATGTACTACGACGAAGTACAGCTGACCACTGATAACGCGCCGGAAGTCTTGTTCTTAGCCCGGAAGTACCTTATTCCAAGCTTGGCGGAGATCTGCACTGAATTCATCGCGAGTAACTTAACTGTCGCGAACACTCTTCCTGTATTGGACCATTGTTGTCTGCTTGGGGTCAGCAATGGCCTGGAGAAACAATGTTGGACAATCATCGACCAACACGCTTCTGAAGTAGCTCAAGATCACCAATTCGTAGAAATCGATCACAGAACGCTTACTGCTTTCTTGAAACGCGACAGCTTAGTTGTCAAGGAGACGGTACTTTTCCAAGCAGCAGTGAGGTGGGCGGGGCGGGAATGCCAGCGATTGTCACTTCCGTTGACAGCTGAGAATAGACGCGAGGTTCTTGGGGATGCGTTTTATTCCATTCGTTTCCCGTTGATGAGTATGAAGGAATTCACTGAAAACGTGGCTCAGTCATCTTATCTAAGTCACGAAGAAGTAGCAAATATGTACATCGGCTTCAACTCCAACTTTCAGTCTTGCAACGTTAAATTTCCAACAGAGCCTCGTGCTGGGCTTCTTCAAGAGGCGGTCTTTCGCTGCACGCGTTTCGAATCAACAGCGCTGCGCCCAAAGTGGACAACAGTCGCACCACAACAATCCACCGTGAAATTCAAGGTCAGTCAGCCAATCAGCATCATGGGCATTGCACTTTTTACGGCTGTCACGCAATCAGCCTCATCGAGTGTTAGAGTTGAGCTGCGTGACGATAGGGATTCTGTGCTGACGTCACATCAAGCAGATCTTGATAACCGCGACGATGATAGTGATACGCAAGACGTCATATTTTCAAAAGGGATAAAATTACAAAACGATGTCATCTATTCAATCACTGTTACGTCAGAAGAAACCTTGCAGCGGTTTGGACAGGGGCCGATGAGTGAGATCAATTGTGAAGGCGTCCAGTTTGAATTCTTTGAGGAATCAGGGGATGAACTAGAGACAGGTTACATACCAGAGCTTTTGTTTCAACCTTTAAAAGAGGCACCATCATCAATGGCTTTCGCCGAAGACTGTTAAAAATTCGCTGACTTAATGACTAATTAAACTGTATTTCATGCTGTCAAGCAGGGTATTTACTTTGAAACCCTATACAAGGTTTGTTTTTCAAAATCATCAGCAACGATCTAAAGCATTTGTAAAGAATAAAACACGTTTGCTAGGCGAGCAATAACGAGTTAGAGAATGGAGTGCAAGATTTACAACCACTATGATAACTGAACTCAGGGGAACGCAGTTTGCTCGGAATACTAATTAGTTTTTCAAAATCGATTTGAGATCACAAGTACGATTGCAAGCCAAAACTGAATAACGCGAAGTTCAATCGTCATTTCATTATTCACTTTGAAATCACTCGATTCAATCGCCTGATTGCGAGGAATTGGACAATGCTAATAATGTAGAAAAGTAAAGTTTTGTGAACAAAAGTTATAAAAAACAATAACCATTCGAAGGAGAGATTGAACAAATATAAGTATTAACGTTTAAAGTTCACAAAAATTCGGAATAGGAGGAGGGAGATAAAAAAAGCAGGGAAATCAACTGAGCAAAAGATCGTTCAAGCAACTGAGTCAACCATAAGATTCCTGGATTCCATTAAGAAAGGAAAACGAAGTTTTAAGATTTATATCAGTTGAAATTATTCACCATTTGCTGCAAGATTTAAGTTCGATATCCACAAAGTAACATATCGCTATAGAGGAGTACTTTCTTAGACATGAAACTGCAAAGATTTTTAGATCATTATTTTCCATCAAGACCAAACGGTATGTGCGTTTAGAAGTGGTGTCTAAAAGAGAGGTTTCATCAGGAGAAAATCTATCCAAGGGACAACTTTAAGATAATGAAAAGGGACCAACCCCTCCCCCTCCCCCTCCCCCTGATGAGGTCATGCGCGACCAAAGTTGTGTCTCTGGAATAGAGGTGTCTAAAGGAGAGGTTTTATCACTTCAACCTCCAACGGAGAGGGGTACCTCAGACACGAAAAACTGTCCCTTAACTTAAAGTGTCCATTCAATAAAAGGACCAAAATACAACAGCCATGTAAAAGTTCTTCCAGTCAAGACCAAGCAGTGGTTCCATCCCGAGTATTCTACGTTGGGAACACAGTAAACCCTTACAACTTAACATCTTTAAGCACATTCTTCTTGTAATGCATTTTCTACAAAACTGACTATGATAATTTGTCCAACAATCAAGAGCTTCTTTACTTGCAAATCATCTCCTTTATTCTCATGACTCTGATATTTGATTCAGCAATGATACAAGAAGGAGAAATCAAATTCTCGTCACTCTTTTGGATTAAAGGTTTCTAAAAGCCTTGCCAGTGTCCTTTCAAAAAATAGAGGCTCCACAGACAGTAGATAGAAAATGTGAGTTGACTCCAAGATGAAGTTTTGCAGATCACTGAGATTCTGAAATTACAATTTCCCAATAAAAACTGTTGCAATGACATTGATGAATTAATTTTCCGTTCTAAATTTCACACCAGTGTCACCTTGGGCTGGGATCTTGCACTTGTGACAATACTTTATTGATTCGTTCAAACATCTTTGGTATGAGTTCCAAATGTGTTTTACAACACTGATCAACGCACAGGTCCAGTTCAGCCTGATACTTAGTCAATTCAGACTGTGTAGTAGTTGGGTCAACATTGTCTTGAATTTTGTCCTGGCATTGTTGAGCACAACGGCCAAGACGATCCTTAATACAGGAAAACAATAACAGTTAACAGCAACCCTACATAGTCACATGGGAAATCAGCAGAGCTGGCTACATTATTTTTCATGACACACTTTCAATCTTGCTGTCATCATAGTTTCAAAATACTCATGTCAGCTCTTTTTTTTATTGTCTAATAGGAAAAAAATTGCCCAGAAGATGTTACTTGGTATATCAACAATGTTTGCTTACTCTGTCATGAAAAATAACAGTAAAATAAACAAACAAACAAACAATCTATAAAAAGTGAAAAAAAAAACAATACAAAAAAAATTATTGTTAGTAATCATGTTTTCCTGATTTGAAGGAAGCCACTTGACTTGGTTGGTTTTGGGAATTTCCAGAGAAAACTTTGAAGTCACTCTCTCACTTTAGCTCCAAACCTTCCAAATTCAAAAATCACCTCCAAACCACACTAAAAGTCTACTTACCTGAAATCCAGTAAGCTCTTTACCAAGGTATTCTTGAATTTGTTGAATGGGAACAAAACACCTGTTCATACATTGTTGCACTTCCTCCTTACTTGGTGTTAAATTCTCACAACATTTAGCTGCACACAAGTGAGACTTAGCCTATTTGGAAAGACAACAAAGAGAAAGTTTGTTAAACAAATTTCTTTAAACCTTCAATCTCTAAGAGTGATTAGCATCTAATTTCTCTTTACAACATCACACCCTGAGTCACACACTAGAGTCACAAGAATATGTCAAATGATCACTAACTAGAAAAACTTTTGGTTGTTAAAAAAATTCTCCTTGACTTGAGGACTTGGGAAATGTATAGGGAACAGTATGAAGAGTATGCATATTGATGCTTGGGTGTACATGGTTAATTGCAATTCACTTGAGAGGATCATACTGTTCCTTGCTACCACTTGCATGTCAAAATATGACTTATTTCATGTAAATGTGAAGAAAATCCTTCACCAAAAAAAAAATCCCCAACATTTACCACACTCCCCAGAGAAGCATCATAGCTTACAATGTGCTCCTTTCATTTAGCTGCTTTTCACACATCAAAGTGTGGCAAATTCAGTTTTGTTGTACTAGTTGAAAAAAGTTCCATGAGTGAATTTCCTGCAATCAACCTTAATTCCAAAGAAAAAATACCACAAAAAGACAAAAACAAAAGTGAGCAAACTTTCTGTTTGCTTCAGTTCACTATCACAGAGGTAGCCTAACATTCTCACAAAAAAATTTTTTTTTGGCTAATAAACTGAAGTACTCGTCAGTAGCAAATTAAATGTTTGCCTTCATTTTGTACAATACTATCTTTCTTTAGTTTTCTTTTAATTCCTGCCTGGATTCTTGGTATCATTTTTATTGGCCATGTTACTCATTATTGTAGTTGTTCATCTTATTTTCTGTATTTTCTGTGTACTTTTTACTGGTTTCTCATACATTCCTACCTATTTACTGAGAATCAGGAAAATGATGACAAAATAGATGATGAATCTATCATTCTCTTTGCTAAACCCCATGTACAAGTATGTCCAAACAAACTGTAACCACATCACTTGGCTGCATAATGTACAATCTTCCATCAGGGTGAAAGTGCAATAGTTTCAGTTGAAAAATGCAACCGATTATCTGCACCCTAGCTTAAGTAGAGTTAAGGCGTTTCAAGGGATATTTTAGAATTCACGACAAACACTTGAGACACTTCGCTTCATTTTGGAAAATTCTGATGTTAGCCATCTCGTTAATACAGAATAAGGAACATCATGGTAAAGCCAATTTGTAGGGGGGCGTCACTGGCCGAACAATATTTTCATGAAGATGTTTAGGCAAAACAGTGTGCATTCTGGAAAAATTGAACTATCACCAAATCTTTTAGGCTAATATCAGTCTAAGGCAACATTGTGACGAAGAAATCTTTCATAAAAATTGCCAGGATTGGGGTTTATCAGGCAGAATGGTAGGAAAGCCGATATTTTTTATGGCTGCATAATGTACAATCTTTACCTCGGATCCAAGTAAAATAATCCATATTTCAACAAAAATGTCATGAAAACATATTTATTAGCTAAATATACATGGAGAAGTTGACTAATAACTGACCTGAAGCCCTCTCAGCTTTTCTTTTTCCAGCTTTTCTATCGATCTCTCCACTTCTTCTTTCACACGTGTTTGAGAAGCACTGGCAGCCATGTTGGAAAATTTAGTAGACAGGGAACTGGATCCAATTCAGCCGAGCGTCCTCTCCCTATGATCGAACCCGCCAATAGAAGGAATGGGTAGCTTTGGAGGCTTAATTTGAAATGGGAGAATAACAAACTACTTCACCTGTCCATGTAGAATTCGGATTCAAGTTCTCACTCTAAACAAACAAAAAAAACTCTCAATAAAACTCAGACAATTTGTTTCTCTGGTAGACAGTTGCTTAAAATTAAATTTTGATGCGTGAGATAAAAATCATTGCGAAAATAATTTTGCATTCTCTCGTATTATCATGGTGTCATGGAACTAGCTTCTCTGATGAAAACGTACGGAAAGATTGAAAAACTGACTTCCTCTCCTGCAAAGGAGTAAGCAGTAAGAATTTTTGAGCCGTTTCGGCTGAAAATGGATAAAGATTTTCAACCCTTATGATCTTAAACGGGTAAGCGTTTGAGGGAATCCCCAAGGGCGTGTGAATTTGTTTGTCCTTCCACCGCCAAATGACTGAATACTGCAGAGAGAAAAGTGACCATGCGAGATTTTCGAATTGAATTAGATCATTCTCAGGTAAGACTACTTGATGACCTTACATGACCCCTTTTTGTAATAGTTTAGGCTTAAATGGAACTGTTTTCTTCCAGACATGGGACTACATTCGAGAGTGTGTTCAGTTCTCGTTGGTCGCAATCAAGATTACATCATGAAAATATGACCATAACAACCAGTTTGGTCAAATAAAAGGTTGAAATGTCTGTCAAACCTCTGTGAAGATGGGGAGAATCTGTTTAGATTTTCACGGTCATCTGTAAAGCAGCTGAGAAGGCTCTTGAATGTTTGACAAATAGAGAGCGTTCGGATGCCTTTTAGTGTCATCCTTGTCGTAAACACACGCACAGCTGTTTTTGCAAGTATCTAAAGAAAAACATATGACGAAGCAGCGAAATTACCTTTCCTTGGAAATTGTGTAATACGTTTGTGCTTTTGAACCCACTCATTCAGTTCGCATTCTTAAATTTTTCATCAGCAATTGTAAAATTTTGTGATTTAAAAGCATTTTTTGGTAACACGAAGACGTTTCATGACAATGAATCCAGATGCTTTCGCGTTGATGCTTTCATCCTTTTAAAACACCGGCGGTGTTTTAAAAGGATGAAAGCATCAACGATATCAGCTATCTTCCAACCTCCACCGAAAAGAAGTGCAAAAGAAAAAAGAAAAAACGATAAGTAACAAAGTTCCAGTTCTCCAAAAAAGGATAAGGGTTAGTTGCCGTTAAAGTGTAACTTTTTAGTCTCATCTATTCCCGTAGGTTTTCGTGCACCTCTTCCGAAATTCTGATGGCTAACAATTTTGCAAAAGAGTTCCTAAGTTTTACTGAATTCTCTTTGAAGACTTTTTTATCTATGATGCCGATGATGATAATAATGGCGACGAATTTTATTTCAAGAGGTTGAAAAGAGTAAGACACTTCACATAGAAAGCCTGACACAACTGCAGCCCTCGGAAAACCATCGATATTTTGGAAACCAGCTCAAGTGCGTCCTCCTTACCTATTCCGCTTGAGCTGCAGGTGATGAAAATTATCTCTTGAATTGTGCGTTGATGTTACAAAATTCCGCCACTGCCCCCACAAAGGGTTTCGATTTTACGTGCTTCGTGTTGTGGGAAGGCAGCTAGTACTACTACGTGCAGTAAATGATAGATCGTAATCATAAACTGACTCTCGCTTCTGAGATTCCTAAATCCAAATCCGTGCCTTTCGTGCGCAGATTGTAAATGATCCGTTTGAAAATGATTCGGAATCCCAAATAATTTAATTGATTTACAAGAGGACGACAGTTTTTGGGAGAGCTTTTGGTGAAAAAACAGTAGGACGAAAATGTGGGAGCTAATGAGTTTTCCCACGTTTAACCATCTGATGGTGGAAAACTGAATATTTTTGTATGCATAGTACAAGTATAAAAAGGCGCCCTGAAGAAACATTCTTTGAAGAATAAACGACAAAATGTGAATTTTGAAATGATGAACTAGAGAATCGTTTTTGATCTGAACTGCCACGTCTTCTAAAGGATTGGAGGTAAAAAAGGACCGAATAGAGCCCACTTGATCGATAATATGCAAACTGGTTAATATCGGCAAATATTTTTATTGGCTCTTAAATGACATCAACACTGTTAAGATTTGAGTCTTAACTGTTTTGTCCAAATCAAGATATGCATGCAAAATGCCATCGACTTAAGAATTCCTTGTGTGTCTTCAGCTACACTTGCAATGCGTTGCTGGACAATTTCCCTTGGCACAATTCGATGCACACCAAGCATCCATTCCGGCATTACCAGTCCACGGGCCAGCGGCGACGCACTCTCCTCCTGCACCCCCTCCCCCTGGAGTTGTGGGACTTACTGGAGGTGGAGCTTCAGTAGTGACAGGGGGAGGCGGAGGCGCTTGTGTGGTATTTGGGACGGGGGGTGGGGCCTGCGTTGTCGCAGGTGGAGGAGGATTGGTAACTGGAGGTGGTTGTACCCCGGATGTAAGGTATTTCTTGACGGCGTTCATCAGTGGGTACTTGCCTTGCCCGCAGTGCTCCCCAGAGAAGTCATCCAAGTCAATCGCCCAGAACATAACACCTCGTAGTGCGTTCTTCATTACCACGTTGTCAATCTTGTAGATCAAGCTTGCCGGGTTGTCGAAACCGACCCAATCCTTACCCTTGTAACCGTACGGTGCCATGGCCTTGTTGTCTTCCACAACAGTCAGTCCCATTTTACAGATCTCATAGTAAGCTAGGAACCCCTCCGCGCCTGTGAACTTTCCTTTGGGGGTGTACTGGTAATCTCGTGCCGCATCAAGGCCATTCGTTGCTGGGCTTGATAATCCAAACGCACGTCCGTACGTAGCTAGACCAAGGACAATCTTGTTAGCTGGCATCCCTTTCCTGATTCCCGGCTTTTCCCACGTGTCCCTGTTGTTCATCCAGTACCACACAGCAAAGGGGAGGGTTAGCTTGTCGCCTTCTGGTCCCATAGCAGCGTGATGCCCTGTCTTGTATTCCCACGTGCCGTGAAGATCATAAGTCATTAAATTGATCCAGTCAAGGGGCTCGGCAATAGCAGCAATGTCGTATGCGCCTTTGATAGTCCAAAGTCCTGCCGCCACCGCTGCAGTCAAAAGCAAGCGCTCTTTCTCAGTCGCTTTAGCTTCTGCCTCGAATGCAGCTCTTAACTCTTGACAAAGAAGAGTGAATCTTCCCTTGTCGCTCTTGGGAGATCCACCGCGCATCCCAGGATACTCCCAGTCCAGGTCTAGACCGTCAAATCCAAACTTCCTCAGAGTGTCAATGGACGACTTGATAAAAATCGCACGTTTCTCTTTCGTAGCCACCATCTTAGAAAATGGGCTGTCTTTCTCTTCATGAGTCCAGCCGCCAACAGCGATTTGAGTCTTCAGCTTTGGGTTGACTTTCTTGAGTGCATTGATTCTTCCGTACAAATCGTGGTCGTTTTCTTCGTAGATCTCCAATGTGTGAGTCGCGCGGCTGACCTGTGCAAAGGAGAAGAGCACATGGGTACATAGGAATGGATCAATGTCTTCAGGCCAGAAGGTTCCTCCTTTGGGTCGGTACTGAGACCAGTTGGTGTAGTAACATCCACGGATGTACTCTGAAGCCGTAGGCTGGAAAACAAACGCAAAGCCAAGGAGCAGAGAGATCAACACCAATTTCATCGTTAATACTCAGTGATGCTCGTACAGCTAGAAACTGTCCTGAGGGGTACTGAAATACTTATTGTGATTTTTATAGCGTAAGCCCTATGTAGGGTTGAACTGTATGCAACACCTGTTGTCTGTATTTTTTCAAGGTGCACGTTTCCGTTGACAACGATCCACCATGAAGTAGCATCAGTTGTTCAAGCATGTCCCTCACGAGCTGCACGTGTAAAAATAGTTGTTCAGGGAGCGATATTTTTGCCAAACATTGCATTCTGCTTTATACGCCCTCGCATCCTCCATAAGTGTAAAAAAACACTGTGCATTATCACTAGAAACACGAAGGGCTTTCTTGGACTCCATTTTTGTGACAATATCTAACTTACATAGTTAATCTCGAAAGCCTAGACTTGGGTCGGGAAATCATTGTTATTGTTATTGGATACCTCAAGGCATATAAAGGAGTCAGACATCACGGCTTTTTTTCAGATATAACACAAATGAATTTCAAATTGACCTGTGAAACAGTTTTTTTTTCAGAAATATCCTAAATCAACGCTATCTAAGACAAGCATTTTAAATTGACTTATCTATCTTGTGATGTGGACCATCTAGGATTTATGACTATCTTATGATATTTATTTTACTATCTCTCTATAAATGGAGAATAAAATTGTATTGTATGTTGTTGACATGCATTGTATCTACAATCTTTTAGTTGGTTATCAAGCACAGTATGCCAAGATGTTGGTTATTTACACAAGAACTGAATTTTCTCTTTGTAGAAGGGTGAAGTAAGAGTAAACGAACACTGTCTTTAACAAATGGTGTTGTTGACTTTGTCTGCAGGTGTTGCCTAATCTTGCGAAAAGCTTTCAGAACTTTTTTTTACCATCTCTTTGACTGTCTTTTTTTCTTCAACTACTCTTTAATCTAGCTATGTATTAAGGAAAAATTGAATAAATTATGTGAAAGTTATCTTATTACAGGTTTGATTTATGTCGTTGCACAAATTAGAACCAAAGTTTTAGGAAGCTTTTCAAAGTTTACCCACATAGATAAGGTCGCAGATTATGTAGCCCACATGCAGAGTTCCTCGCATATACCTGATGATTCATTTTCCATGTTCCAACACCAGTTTAATAAACTAAAGGAATTTCCTCTATAAAATTCTTTTGACTTCATTTTACGGATTTCATATTTTTCTTTATTCCATTGTACCCCAGATTTTTGTCTCTATGAGTTTTGAAAGGAGCGTGTGGAAAAAAAAACCAAGCGTTAGTCAGTAGGATATTCAAAAGGGAATCGATGATATAACACGTTTGGTAAATCTGCATCCTTGTTTAGAGTTCTTTTGAGATTGTTATAGGATTTTTTGGGGGATTCCAAGAAAATTATCAAATTTCAAATGGTAAGGGATGCGTGCGATAAACTGATTTGACAATTCAATTGATCTCAGCGCACATAAAGGCATTTTCTGCCGATGAAAAGGAAGTTGAGGGATCAAGAGTATTTCCTAATAACTATGTCTTTTCTCAATTTTGCGTGAAACTAGGAAGGGATGAGGTACAATTTTTTCGTCCTCAAAGCTGGTGGATTTTGTGTCGAATATGAAAAAATAATGAAATTTATCGGGACATAAAGTGTGAGTTTTTCACAGCCTAAAATAAACTGAGTTTCCTTCATAGGGACTTACATCAGCTGAAAACACCCTATAAGATCAACTAAACCAATACAGGCTTCGTGTATCTCTTTCCTTCTCACAATCCAAATCGAAAGCCAGACTGGTTGTTCCCCGAACTAGTGTTGGTCCAAAGATTACATTAGTACAGCTAGTTTAATAACCTAGTAGCGATCTAACGAAAGAGTAATTTGTTGGTCTTATAATCGAAAGACTCAGCTAACGCCTGACTTTATCATTATTACGATTAAATATACCTTTTATTACAGTATGTAACCATAAGTTAAAATAAAATGCGCAAGATGAATGATGCATATCCGACACCCTTAAGTAAATCCCTAAAGTACACGATGAATAACCCTAAATAAACCCTTATTAAAAATACGTTGGTAAATTTTGCCAATAACCCTGTCATGTATTTTACTCTTACAATAGTCTAGCCATGGCGTTCTGTGAAGTCCCTTGATCTGTGGTGATTGCGTGGTTAGTTCTGGGGTCAGGGTCAGTCTAGCTTCATGAGCGAAATAAGTCAGGTAATTTTGTTGAGAGAGACATTTTATCCAGTGCCTCTTTCCACCCAGAAGTCTGAGCGGCTGCCGCCGAATTTTCTCAGAATCCTGACAAAACGCCGGGAACAGTATGGAATGAAATAATTCTTATCTCGACTAGAGATGACTGAACACGTGCTTAACGGCAATGAAAGAAACCCTAGGCAGAAAAAGTCTGCTTCGATGATAACTGATGCTAGATACTAGAACGACGGAAATCTAGTCGTTATTTGTTTCCCGTAATCTTGTCCATAGGTAAAAATGAGATTCTTTTGACGTGTGGTATTTGTGATAAGATCTCCTTCAGGGGATCGAAGAAAACACTCAAATTTATCTCGTTACCAACATTGGGCTTCTTCGTTCATTACTGCAATTACTGGGTTAATTTGCCGACCAAGGGTCTGGAAACCAATGTAGTTTTAAGTAGGAAAACTTGGCGCGGGCGGCTGTAGTTTTGAATCTGACTGGTTGAGCGAGTGGAGTAGGTTTTCTGGCTAAAACTAGCAAAAAACAAAGGATAGCAAAACCACTATATTTCTTTCCACCTGTAATTGAAAATTGCTCTTTAACCCTGGTTTAACAGATAGCAAAATTTTGGGACTTATTCCAACTTAATGTAATACTATTTTTTTCTGTCTCATATTAATAGCTAACTAATTGAGACTACATTTTGATATGAAAATGCCTGTTTACAGGTAACAGTACTATACAAATGCCTAATAATTCTTTTGAAAATATTATGACTCAAATGTTTTGGAGTATTTCAGTGATTCATTTCTTATTCTACAGAAAGAACTAGACTCAAGTCTATCTATCTATGTTAATTTCTTACTCGCCAAGTGCTCGGGCCATTCTGGGGAATATTGGCTCAACGTTGTAGCAGTATCAAGTGCACTAGGACCCACATGAAAATGACTGAGATTCAGTATTCCCCAGTTTACATCAAGCAAGTGAGTTTAGTAAGTAGTTTAGTTTAAATTTTCCAGCTTTTGTGACCAGAAGTACCATGCCTTGTGACTGTTTCCATGGAAATGGGCTGTATAACAAAATACAGACCAGGTAAGAACCAATCAGAATACTTGGATTTACTTTAGGAATACCTTGCCATGCAATAAATTTCTATATTTTGTTGATTAAAAATATGGAACCTCAAGCATTGTCAATTAAGCAGAACCTTGTTTTTCCACTATACACATTGTATTTCAACTATAGGTACCTTCTGTGGTTAAGCAAATGATATGATGGTGCCTCATAGACATTTTCTTATCGTCATAAAGGAAAAAATATAACTCAAGAGAGATCACCAGGTGAGATTACATCAAATGTCCATGGACTCCCAGCCAGTGGTTCACCATTAATCTCCACAGATACCTTGTGCTTGCCACTACTTTGTGGGGTGCAGGTAACTTTGTAACTACCATTTTGATTGTCTTCTATTTCTTTATATAACTCTTCCTCTGTAGAAGTGGAAATGTTGACAACAATCAAATCATCTTCACAATAAATACTCTCTCCATCTTGATCTCTTGTGATGATTGTGAAACAAGTCTCCTCCCCTTTCATCACTGTCTTTGAGAAGCTTCCCTGAAGCACAGATCTTGTCATGTCTGTGGAACGAACAACTATGTTACCTAAACTAGCCTTCAATACTTCTGTGTATTCCTCATTTGGGACATAATCAACATGAAGTGGTTCAAAACTATCCTCATCTTCAACCTGTAAAGTCTGTCCAAACTGTTCTACAAAGGTGAAGTGCTCATCCAGAACTGGAAGGGGCAAATCACTTTGCAACACCGTTTCCCCATAGGAAAGAAAATCTTTCAACATTGCTAATCGTGATTCATTTTTTTCTTGTTGCTCTTTAAAGGCACTTTGATTTTTATTTCCCAGGTTTTGTAATGTTGCGAGAGCTTCCTGTTCATATAACCTCAGTTTCATGATAAGTTCTTCTACGTTCTTGTGAACCTCCTCCTCAACTGCCTTTATGTTACGTTCCATTCTAAGAGCACCCTTTTTACGTCTCTCAATCTCTGTTTCACAATCACTCAATACATTCTTGAGCTTCTTAACAGAATCCATCACGTTCACTTTGCTTTTCTCTGAGGCTTTCTCGATGCCTTCGACATCATGAATATTGTGAAATTCAATCACGCATAGTTTACAAATACAAACTTTGCAGTCGTGACAATAAAATTCTACAACTAGTTTCTCGTGTTTTTCCGTTTTACACATGACAGGTCTTCGGATGATTCTTTCAAAATCTTGTTCTGTGAGATCCTGGATCAGGACGGTGCGATGAGATTGGGCTAAAGTTCCACACTTACGATTGTTTTCACAAGATCCACACATAAATTTCTGGCACTCGAAACAGTAGCAACGCAATGTTTTGCTCTGGTTGCACATCCCGCAGGTTTTCTCGCAAGAATCGGAGGCTGCAATGGAAACAACTTCTGCTAGTCTGTTGAGGTAGAAAGGAGTTGGAAGTTCGTCAAATGTACCTTTGCCAGGAATCTTGACAAACGATCGACAAGCAACGCAGATGATGTCTGATCTCCCGTCAACCGTTGCATCCACTGCTTGTCTGTTGAGACATTTTAGGCAGAATGAGTGGTTACAAGGAAGAAATTTGGGTTCCTCTACTGTCTGGTGACACAATGGGCACTCGGCTTCTTTTTCCAACCTTTGATAAGGTGAAGTATCTTCACCCCTTCTCTGAGCAGTCGCCATTTCTCAGACCTAGCTCTTGTCCTCTCGCTAGTTTCCAGGCTCTTCAGTCCTCTCTCTTTACCTGAGTTGTCTCCCAACTAAAACGGATTTTTCAAAGACATTTCACCGCCAGGGCGCAACACATCTTAGTTTTTTCAGTTTTATCATACAACCACGCTAGCTTACTAATAATCTTTGGTTGGACGTTGCAATCTTTAATTGTGGTTAAAGCTCTTAACTCTTTCACTTTAGTTCCACTTTAAGAC
Organism: Pocillopora verrucosa; assembly: GCF_036669915.1. NCBI lineage: Eukaryota > Metazoa > Cnidaria > Anthozoa > Scleractinia > Pocilloporidae > Pocillopora > Pocillopora verrucosa. The sequence continues at coordinate 8,002,722 of NC_089312.1, forward strand.
TATGCTTGAACTGTGGCAAGAGGTAGAGACCGGAAATGAACATGATTTTTCTTATGCTTGTCAATTACTGTCTTTAAATAGAACGTTTCGTGTTTTTAGTGATCAACGAAAAACCTGCTTTGTGCAGGTCAGTTCAAGCAAGGTAGATAAAGTGATTTAGTTTTAGCTAATCCGGACTACGCTCACTTGAAAAATGGTCACAAATTACGAGATGGATAGAAAAAGTTAAAGAAGAAAACAAACATAAAAGCCTTATGTAACTTGTGACATTAGCTAATGGGAGTTAACTGGAAACCGTTAGACAGCCCTTCTCGTTTGGTGCTGATTCAACACCTAGATTGATCAACTGTTCAGTATTATATCGAAAGGGATACGGGATTGCGTTAGTTTTTTTACTAAATTCCGTGATCAACTGGTTGATAGGAAGCTTCTGCGTGTTCTGATTTCTCCAGCATCCACCCAATCAGATGCAAAACTAGACCAAATCAAAACTTGGTCAACTGTATTTTAAAATCGTAGGAATAATTAGCATAATGTTCACCTAAGTGGGTCAGTGATAATCCACCCGATCAAAAAGCGTCGCACAGAGGTTTCAAGATTAAAAGGATTCCTCAAACTTAGTAAACCCATCTTCTGTAGTAAAGGTTGTTCACCGACTCAGTCACGTATTCCTGGCTTTATGTGTCTGTCATAGTTACTTACGAACGTCCACTACAAAAATAATTGCTGTTATTAACTGAGTTGACAACATAAATTGGCCACCATTACGAGTTTCAAAGCTGACGTTTCGTGTGTTAGCTCTTCGTCAGAGCGAGCAAATTGACCAGCGTCCTTCGCTCTGACGAAGGGCTAACGCTCGAAACGTCAGTTTTGAAACTCTCTACGGTGGCCAATTTACGTTATCAACTCAGTTGATAATACCAAATTTCCTTGTCATACTCTCCTACCGACGCAGCACCACAGTTTGTTTAGAAACTTACCCCTCTACAAAAAAAACCGAGAGAATCAAACACGATGTTTAAAGAAAAACTACTGTGTTCATTAAGACACTTTGTATTCTATATACCTTTCTATTTACAACAAGAATTTCCAAAATATATTTATCTTGATAAGAAATAACTTGTTACCCTCTCTTTCATAATTCATTTCTTAGAAATAACAACACGACGGAGAGCAAAAAACTGCCTGAAAATCCAGTGCGCTGGCTCCATTTGTGCCCATTTGATTTGACTCCTTACTGAGTCCTTTAATTTTCAAATAACAGCTTCGTTTGCCCTTGTTCGCCGGAACAATTTCTCTGGTTTTATCTACGGTATATTACTTAAAACCCTCTTTTTTTCTAAAATTTTCTAAACCTCTGCAAAAGGGAACCAGCGTCCTTCGCGCATTTGTTTTACCCATTGCAATCTGCTTCCGTGAAGTTTAAACCTCGTCCACGCGAGGATCTGAATACACGCGCACGCAATAGGCACGTAAACAAGTACATAAAAGCAGCCCCAGCGTAAAGAGCTATTTGCACTGTCGTGGAAACTAGTTCTGTCGGTGGATGAAGACGCCCAAAGATCGTCTGAGTAAAAGAGAGAATGGCCTGTTTGTTTCGCCAGAAGCCATGTTCCTATCAGAGGAGCTAGTGTTTGGCCAGGCTTCGAGAAGAGAGCAGAAGTTCCAAATATCAGCGCTGATATAGCTTGTTTACGATTGTGAAGAACAAAGTCTTCGTCCACGAGGTCACTGATGATCAGATTAAGAAGTTTGCATGTTCCCTCGGTGAAAACGCGATTACTGAAATACAACGAACACTAATCAGTTAATCAGTCATCTCTTAATTAAGGGGCTCTACCTGTTATAAGTAAAACTGAATGGGACGGTTACTTCAACACCTTTTTTTTTTTTTTAACAAAACTGCGCTCTAAGCCACCTTCAGTTTAGCCGAACCGTTTACTTGAACATTTATTTTTGTGAACAGTGTCAAGAGGACTTAAGGCTAATGGTGGAATGACATTTATTTTATCAAATCAACTCTCATATAAAAAATCGCTGAGACCCACTGCTTGCATGGAAACCGCGGTTTGGGTTAAACCTCGTGTAAATAACCGGCCCGAAGTGACTACAGATATTTGTTTCTAAGGATGAGCTTGAATCAATCAGTTTCAGTATAATTTTGAAAGCAGTTCCCTACAGAAAAACAGGGAGATAGTGACCTTAATGTCATAGAGAGGGAGTTAAGGTCTTTGTACCGCAATCTTCAGCAACACAGGAGAGCATCAAATCTAACCAGTTATTCAGTCCTCGACAACGGACTTTAAATAAGAGATCGCAAGCTGCAACTTAATATGCTCTAGCAGATAATGCTGTACTTGTTTACACCTTCGGCACGGTCTTCATGTGAACAAAGAAACACAACTCGATCAAGACTCGTACACCAAGAACTTCTGTCAGTGGCAACAGGATCTTACCTCGCTATGTAAAAACAAAGCAAACCAGGCCAATTGGGACCGACCATGAGCATGATCACGCTAAGAGAAAGCTTAACGTAAAACAGCCACTTGATTACAGTGTACACTCCAAAGCGACGACAAAGACCCAGGAAATATAGGTTGTTGATATGAGGAGCAACAAAGGACACACCTAACAAAATGGCGCCTGTCTGAGGAGAAATTGAGTCTCCCAGTAGCTTGTCGAGAAACAGAGGAAAGAAGTTACTGTTGAAATGGCAGTGAAACACCTGCAAGAGAGAGAAAGCCAGTCAGTTTTAGGTCTTCAACTCTAAAGGAAACCCATTGAACTTCATCGCCAAGTTTGGATACAGTTTTCCCACGCTCCGACTGACTATATTCAGAGCGCTCAAAGAAACCACTTTCCAATTTGCAGTTTAACGATTTTCACACGTGCGTCGACCATTGGATTAAAGTTTGAAATAGTGGGCATGGTATGGCAATCGCCATTATGCATAGCAAAATGTTTGTGTTACGGGGAAATTCTATGGGTTCATTGTTGATTTATGAGCTGCGTTATGACATTGTTTACGAAAAGGGCTCTGAAATAACTTAAATTAAATAAATTAATTTTTTCATCAAGCCATTTTTGCTTATTTGAAAGCGGTTCTTTGTATCAATGGGGAATTACAGCTTTGGAAATTAAGAGTATCTTTCCTTCATTTCTTTCCCGTTTCAAATGTTATTTCTAGGTCCCTCCCAATAATTGGGAAAACTCGAGATTTTGAGTGTGGTTCGTGTTTTCATGAAGTCTTTCTTTCATAGGTACTCACTTGTATTAAGTTCATGAGAGCAAACCAGATAAAGTTTGAATGATTCATCAATTGCTTGACAAAAATCTTTAGCTCAAGGGTCTGATCAGCCTCTGACTCGGTGGAAATTTGAATGTCTTTCCTGTAAAACAAAGTTTCAGAATTACAATATACAGAGAGTAACCAAACAAATACATAAAAAAAATTAAATATAGTATACAAAAGTTGTATCACTTGTCCCTGGAGTACTCTAACCATGCAGAGCAAAATACAGATGTGACCACAGAAGACAACGAATTTGCAAAATACAGATTAAAACTGATATCTACATGTAGAGAATATTTTATTTTCTGAGGATTGTTTCTTTTTTTGGGTCAAACTCAGGTTACAACTCCCTGTGTATACATCATAAACTTTTTGTTCTTTTTCTCAGAAAATGGTAAGAGATCTCATTAAAAGGGAAGTCAAAGGGAACATGGTTTGAGATGTTCTGAACCAAGATAAAAAAATTGAACTGCAAGACATTTGTGAAGAGAAACAATCATTCCTAGAAAGAAGCATCACATGTCTTTGAGTGTCAAACAGTCATCTGAAACAATTAAGTATTTAACATTTACATCTTTCCACCTCCCTTCAATGGCCCCTAGCCCCGTAAGGCATTTTGTTTTAAGATGACCAAAAAAAAGACATGCACAAATACATAATAGTGATGATGATGATGACAACCCAACAAACTGAGTATGCTGTTTACATTCTAATATAATTGTAACTGACAAAGTATTCTTGTTGTTTTTTAAGAAAGGGTCATACTTAAATGACTGACTTTCCATTGAAGCACTGCTGCAACTACATTTAACTTAGTTTGTAGAATGTGCACCACAAGAACTTTTACAGTATTTAATTCAGACTTGCCTTTCCTCCATGTCAGGAGTGTCCACTTTCACCTTCTTGGTGGCAAAATGCTTTTTAAGCAAAAACGAACTGACCAGAAATCCAGTTAAGGAGAAGATGGTTAGTATAGCACAGAATATATGAAATGGCCCCATGTTGTCTCTATCCCAAAAGCGGTACGACAGAAATACAGACAATGAGCCACATCCACTGAACACTGAGCAGTACCAGTTAAGGGCAGTCCGATCTTCTGATGACAAAGCCAAGTCAGCAAGCAATGCCAGATGGTTCAAGTCAATCATTGTTAAGAAACCATCATACAAACACAGACAGATAACAAACTGGATTGATGGATGACACCACTGAAACCATATGCAAAAGAAAGCAAGTGTAAACAGTGGTCCATATGTTATAAGTGACCTGTGAAATAAAAAAGGAAGGGTCTTATGTTAGCTTAAATAATAGTTGAAAACTGAGAATCCTTAAAGTGGGAAAACAAGGGAGAAATCTAGAGGGATTGATGAACACAACATTACATGATTCTCTTAATCCTTTGACACCTGAAGGCATCTAATTAGTACCTACTTTCTCCCTCCAATATCACAAGAATATAGCAAATGATCACCAACCCTAAAGAAGCTCTTGATTGCTACACAAATTCTCCTTGTCAACACCATAGGAAATGTATATAAAACAGTATCGAGAATATCCCTGCTGATGTTAGGGTGAGAGTCTGTCAGGTGACATCCTAAGCCTGTTTCAGCAACTCCAAACCCACCCATTAAAATTTTACTCAGTACAAAACTAATCACTATTATTATCAATATTATTTCTGTGATCAGTATTACAATTACTGTCATTACTATCATTGTTTCAAATAATTAAAATTACAGTTATACACTGTTTTTCTCTTCCTCATAGAGTATTTTTCTTGCAATGCCCTTTTTCTTCATGACAAGTGAGAAGAGAAATAGAGCTTCAAAAAAATATGATCACCAAGTGATCAACTCACCTAAAACGTTTTTGTACAATCTCTGATTGGCTCAGGCTTGACCTTAAAAAGGAACAAAATATTTCCCAAATAAACATATGACTTCAATTTTCTTTTAAATTTTTTAGAAACTGTGATCTTTCACTCATATGTAGCACCAATCAGGAGCTCTTAATGGAATTTTTAGATCTGAACAGAAGCTCTCTTTGCTATGCTTAACCCTTTAACTCTCATGAGTAATCAAGAGAGAATTTCTCCTTACAGTGTCAATACAATATAAAGCAGACAAGTGATGAGAACAAAGAAGAATAGTAACTAGGAGAATTTTAGTTGGTCCAACACCAAATTCTCCAAACTAACATAATAAGAATTAAACGGCACATAGTAAGGAGAATAATTGATGAGATCTTGGGAGTGAAAGGGGTTAAACCTCCTCTATACATATGAAATACTGCACATAATCATGTTGCTCTCACAACAATTTGCATTTGACCTTTCTGCCAATGCATGCCTTTGTAATTCTATAATTCAAAACTAATCTTCTTAATGTAAACAGTCATCTAACAGTTGAACAACTAAAACCAGGTGAGATCCCAGTTGTGTGAAGGGTGAATAGCATTATCTACTGGATAAATCTTTAGCCAGTGGGTAGTGTGGTATGGTTTTTTTTTAACTATAAGCAATTTATCCATTAGATAGCATTATCTGCTCTTTGAATAATGGGGTCTAGAATGATACAAATATCCTTAGGCAATAATAAGCATGTCATTATATTTTAGTCCCAAACACATTTTCATATATAGCAAACAAGGTTTAAAGAGAAGTTGAATTACTTGTATTAAAACATCAGAGGTATTCTACATGTCTTAAAATAAAAGGTTCTTATCCACTCTGAACTGTATTTATTTATACTGAGGGGTTATTCTTTTCACCTGGTTTGAGTTTTATGAAAAAGGGTTCCACATCTGAGTATCTATTACTAAAAGTAATTTGACTTTGGGTACAAGTTAAGACTGACTCAAATTCAAACTAGACTTTAGAGTAAAAATTACTAAGAAAGTAACTGACCCTTGATGGCTTTATTAGATACAAATTTAAAAATATCTTTAACTTACTGATTTTTCCCAAGGGCTCTGTGATCACTCAGCCAGCCAAAAAGTGGATCATTCAGAGAATTCCATACTAGAAATATTGCCTACATGGACAAACCAGAAGATTAATTCATTTCAGGTGAAAACAGTTTATATGTCTTGTAAGCAGTGCTATGAAGTGCTTGAAAGGACTGCAAAATTAGGCGGGATTGCTGGCAGAAATTCCCCTCCAGCACTTTTGTAGTCTTGGCTCTCAATTTTTCTCTGACCAAGGCAAATTTGCGAAGTCGGAGTCATGTATATAGCAACAATATTCACATAATGAAACTCTGAATCGCTAATTTTAACCCTTACATTTTAACCTTGAAAATTTATCGATTTCTTTTATTCTTTTTTAAACAGTGCTCATCACCTTTAAGTTATAAAGGGTTTGACTGATTCTACATTTGAGTAAATCTCAATATTACGAATCCCAGAGTACGTGATTGGGTACGAGATTTTATTGGTTATTTATGTCTGATTTTTAAAAACAAAAGAAAACCTATGTTATTTAAATAACAAAATATCAACTGACTCCAAATTAACATAATAGGATAAAAAAGAATATTCTTACCTCTCCGAGCCAAAAAGAATTACGATCAATTTTGTAAACGGAAACAAATATGTCTACGTAATACAGAAGGAACACATTGTGGAGAATCGCTATGAAAAGCGACATGGAACCATACGCTAAACGAACTGCAAGTATCCTATGGTACATTCTGTTCGCTAGATAATCAAAATAAATAACTTTCTCCCGTTCTAAGGCGTCAAAATTATAAACTACCGGTCTCCGTAATCATCTTATAAAACATTAAAGGGTTCTGAGTTACTGGAAGTCACTAAATATTGCCAGGTTGCTAAGCCAAAAGAGGAAACGGTGCCAAGAGGAACGAAATTTTGAGGGGGAGGGGAGAGGAGGTGTAGAGGTCTATATTTTAACTTTCTCAATTCTTTTTGAAAGAAATAAGCTTTTAACTCATACTTAATGACTGTGGATTAATTTAAGACTTGACTCATCAAAGAAATGGCTAAAAAAATTATAATTTGTCTAGTCACACACCATCCTTCAAATTGCCCCATTCAGATGCCCTTTGAGCTTAAAAAAAGAATTGTAAAATAATTCATCTTTTTCTTTTCAAGAGGTAATAAAAAACAAAGAAGGAACAAGGATGACAGAGGTGGCAACATGGCCACTGCATTGCAATTGACAAATAACTAGCATTGTTATGTGGCAAGTTAGTCCTGAGGTAGATCTGAGGGTTCTGATTGGTTCATACTTGGTCCATAATTTGCCATATGGACTGTTTCCACCTGAATGGTCAGGTGTGTATACCGTGTATTTTTGGTTGCAAAAGCCCGAAAATTAAAAATAAAAAAGTTTGGTCCCAGTGCCATATAATGATCCACTAACCTCACTTGCTCAAGCTATACTGAGGAAGATTGGCCTTCAATCGTTTTTGTACAGACCTTGCTGTGTTCACCTCTTACTACCATGACAACAGGCCAGTTCCCCTGAATAGCCCTCATGCTTGGTTAATAAGAAGGGTGTTATCTTTTTAACACAACACAATAAAACTCTAATGTAGATCAAAATAAAATGTTTATTTAGAGGCCATCAGTTATTAGTGAATCTAATACTGGTTCTGACTTTTTTTTTTGAGAAACAGATTTATAAAATAGCCTGTTTTGAGGTTCTTATCTGAAATTTAGCAAAACATTCTTATAACTGGTACACCATTTTAATTAAAACTATGAAGGTGGTTCTCAATGTTAGCAGTTGTGTCACAGAGATCATATTGCCTATGAAGAGGACAAAATGAATGGGGTCGTCAATGGTATTTTGAGTAGTTAGATAGGGCTGAGAGGATTTTAATTTCAGATTCTACTTAATGGAGGAGGGAAAAAATCAGTTATGGTTCAGAGAGTAAATGGGCTTCTTATAATTTTTGTCTACTTAACATTGTACAGGAAACCAATACCCATCCATTCTCAACCCACACATTTCCAAATAACAAATGTCTGCCTCAACTCAATGGGAAAGGAGAGTAGAGGAAGTTGGAGTTGTGCACCAGTGGAGAAGGGATTCACGAGACAACTTAACCCTTCAACTCCCAGAAGTGATTAACATGTAACTTCTCCCTATAATATCCATACATTATTCAGCAAACAGGTGACGAGAATACTCAAACTCATCAGGTACAAGACATTACCTTGATTAAACACCAAATTCTCATAACCAATTTACAATGAAAAGTGTAGCAGCCAGAGGGGAGAATCAACAATCAGGTCTTGGGAGTTAAAGGGTTAAGGCTGGGAAAAGCCAGGGTGTGTGAGAAGTCCCCTCAGAAATTGTAATTTTCCAAATATTTTTTTTTCCCCTCTATAAAAACTAACCCGCTCCTGTGACAATCTTCAGACAAGGCAATAAGAATCCCCCATTTAAAGGCTCCCCAATAAAATTTGACATTATCGGTAACATTTAAAATTTAGGAGGCTTACTAATCACTTCCTGATTCATTTGAACAAATTCACCATATACAATATTTTAGACTAATTGTTACATGTGTGAAGTGACTTGTTCTTCATCAGAACTTGCCTCATAAGTAACCAGTGATGGTTTCCTGTCCCACATGAACTCACTATGCTGATTTTGTGCATGGAAGAATTTTGATTTAGTGTTTGTATTGAAACTTCTAGCATTCCCATAAGCATCTGTTGAGTCAGGAAAACGGACTGCACTAACATTTTGTGCCTTAGTTACAGAGCCTTCTTTAACTTTCTCTGCATTGTTCTTCTCCTTTTTGGAGCTGGGTGCTCTTCCTCTACCTCCTTCGTCAGTAGCAGCAGCATACTTATAATTTGAACTGGCACCTGAGATTTCTCTTGCATTCGTCTCCTTCAACCTGTCATTTTTGTCACTATGCTCTCTGATTCTCTTCAGCATTCCTGTAATAGAATTCTCACTGATGTTGGATGATGCAGAACCATTGTTATCTGATAACTGAGCTCTTTTTGAACACATTGAATCCTTGCTTTCTTGTTTATAAGACTCTTTCTCACTGTTTTTTCTTTTTCTAGATCTACTTTCCATTGATTCTTCATCATCTTTACATTGTTTCACCTTCTCTCCATCAATGCTGGAACTTACAGATGACTTTAAAGGATGAGGACTTTTTCTTCTTTCTCTTTCTTCAGCTTTCAGTCTTGTTTGCCTTGGGCTGGGTTTTTTGCTTACATCTATTAAATCAGAATCAGTCCAATGATGAATTTCACGTGAATATTTGTTGTTCTTTGACCTGTCGGCATGAACATGACTTTCTCTCACATTCTGACTTAACCTCTGTTGTCTTTTAGAATGTTTGTGTTTCTTTTTATCTATTTTAGGTTTGTTTTCAACTGCAGTACTTACTACCCATTCATCACTGCCACTTGACTGTGTTGAAGATTCACTTTCACTGCTGGAAGATTCGCTTGAGCTCTGAGATGATGAGCTTGATGATTGCTTTGAATGATGTCCAACTTTCACTCTTGCTTTCTTTTTCTTTTTCTTCTTCTGATGTTCAACTGTCTTCTTCTTTCTACCAACAAAAACAAAAATTATAAAATAAGAAACAACAAAACTTAATGACCAGAAAAAACGTTTTGTCAGTACTTTCAAGAAGCCTCTGTCAGTAGTTAACCCTTTAACCCCTAAGAATGGCTGACATCTAATTTCTCCTTATAATATCATCCCCAAATCACACATTTAGGCTATGAGAATAAAGGAAATGATCACCAAGTAAAGAAGCTTTATTACTAAAAAAATTATCCTCGTCAGCACCTTAGGAAATGTATAGAGCATGGTATGGAAAGCTTGCATACTAATGTTAGGGTTTAGAGGGTTAATTTGGGGCTATTTAGAATCTGATATACCAATATACTTCCTATTTTTTACCAAGCTCCACTGCTATCCAACTGTTCAGAGCATCAACCACATGGTCATGACAGAAACAAATAACATATTACAGTGGTTATGAGAAGAATACTGCATGTAAAGCCAGTAACAACACAGCTAACCAGGCATTCAAGTGGGGATCCCATTTGTTAATAAGATACAAAGTGTGCAACATAAATGCTTTAAAATACTCTGGCTATGTCAGATTCTGAAATCAATTCCATAATAAAATAGGATACTGTGCAAATAACATGTAACTAGTTATTTTTTACAGACAAAGTATAAGGTTTAGTTCCCTCTGGAGCTTATTATTTCAATTTTAGAGACACAAAAGGCTATAACATGACTTTTGAAGCATATACATATACATGGTCTGGTTCAAATTTTTCTCTACTTTTTTTTTTTTAACTAACAACTTTAATCATGAAACTGGTTTGAAAACAACAGGAACCATCACACGCACAACTATCTTGGAACTGGCCATACCTGTGTTTTCGTTTTTGTTTCTTCCTTGCCTGACTTTGTTCCTCCAGTATGAGCTCTCGCACATGACTGAATCTGCTCTTGAGCCCTTTGTCAGCCTTTTTTGCAGCCTGTGATTTCTTCTGGTGCCACAGGAAATTTCACGGTGGGAAAAAACCAGGTGAGTTAAAATACCATCAAGAAAGACAATGCCAGGTGCATTACCAATGGTGTGATTAGACATGAATAAGTTGATAAATAGGGCAGGAAATTGTTAGGAAAAATAAAAAATTAAACAGGAAAATAGAGATAGAGAGAAACAGTAAAATAAATAATCACAACAAAGCAAAGTAAATGAATTAAAGAGAAAAAATAGCATGAGGCAAAAAGTTGTAAATAAAACAATTAATGGAAAGTAAAATTTAAAGTGAAAAAAAAGGCATAGAAATATTTTTAAACATGATAGCAAAAAGTGAAAAAAGTTATTTAAAATAATGTGGTAATTAAAAGTGATATGATAATAGTAAGCATTTAAAAATAAATGGCAACAGGACAAAGTGGTTCAATAGTTTTATTTCAAATTGCAATGGAAACAGACAAAGAAAGATATAAAAATCATTCCATAATAATGGAACATTCCATGGAAGAAATTCAGTTGTTGAAGCACAGTGTTGCAGCAGATCAATAATTGACAACACAATGGTCACAAATCAGCAATTTCATTTATCCAGCAATCAAGGGGTGAACCACAGCAGCCATACATGAAAGGAAAAAATAAAACTGCATTAGCAAGAATTTAAACTGAAATCATGAAAAAATGTTTGAAAATATGTGTTGCTCATTTAACAGGTAACCCCATGCTCTAATTTGTGGCCTTTCTCTGGCTCTTGTTCAGTGAAGTCAAGCAAAAAGACAGGTGTATGACATTAATTTGTGGTTGTCAGGGAAATCATGTGAAAAAAAGACCCTCCCCAAGCTCTCCTTGCATAACTACTGCCAATTTGAGGTCACTTTCATTTTTGCTAGTCCCAGCTGACTAAGGCTTGATAAATTTGGAGAAATACAAGTATAATAAGAGCCTCTGAGCCCAAATTGAAGTTATAGGTTTTTTCCCCCTCCTGGTAAAAAGGTTTGATTAAGATTGAATGCAGAATTGTCATCTGGGAAAAATGATAATATCTGACTTACATGCAAATAGTTACTTGAGGCACTTCTTACCCAAAACAAGTGACTCACCTGCTCCATCAGTTTAAGTTGTTGCTCTAAATTTTCCAGATGCTCTTTTGCAGTTTTCTGGTTAAAATCTAGTCCCAGTGCTTCTTTGAAAGTCTGCATGGCTTCTTTCAAAAGACCTTCTTTTTCTTGTCTGAATATACATCAACAGTTCAAAAGAAAAAGAGCAGAATAAAATATGGAATATTAGACACATAATGTTCTAATTATTATGTAGGTATAACAGCATAAACCAAACAATTTTGAAAAATATTTTAAGAGCATACACATAGAATGCAGAGATCACTGTGACATAGAAGTAGCTACAGAAAAAAGTGAACTATTTCAACTTCTGACATAAAATTAAAAGATCTTGTTATAAAAATGTTTTCCTCTTAGAGAAAAGTTAAATTTAATATTCAGTGATGTCAGTAACTTAAAAATTAAGATGCTTTGTAAAAAGTAAAACTGCTATGTTGATTAACCCAGTCAACAGGAAAACCTTGTCACATTCACAAGTGAAGATAAGAATGGTACCTTCACTGCACATGGTGAAGGTATCATGGGTTTGAAACTAAAGATATTCTGTATTTCATCAATCTCCAATCATGATAAAAAGAAAATAAAAATAAAATTAAATAAAAACTAGACCACTAGTACTAACTGTATTCCAAGTTCCACAAGAGTTGCTGTGAGATATTTGTTGGCATTCCTGTGGCTTGGACAAATTTTTAATGCATCCTTAAAATTCTTAACAGCAGTGGTAAGCTGGTCCTGGTTGGCAAACCTGAAACAACAATGAGTTGACTTAAAAATACCTAAACAAACAGATAATGCAACTCATCATGTAAAGGCAAAATTTGTTCAAGAAAAAGTAACTTACAGTAATCTCTAACAAATTTTACTTAGCCTGAATCAACCTTGACTGCCTCTAATCAACTATTGCCACTTACATCAACTGACTAAATAGGGGTAATGTCACGAATGACAAATAATTGAGATAAGAACAGGATAACATGTGTGACTGATGCAAAGTTTTGACCTTCGTTAAACTTGAGCTAAACAGGTGTAACATGCAAGATAACATGCAACATACTGTTAAAAAAACAAAAAGGCAATACAGCTCAAAACAAATTGAGGAGTGACCCATGGAAACTGGAAAAGGAACCAACATTAAAAAGAAACTTCTAAAAGGCAAGAAACTGAAATAGAGAAACTGTAATTGACTCACAGAGCTCCTTGTGCCACCATTGCCTCAACATTTTTACCATCAATCTGCAGTGCATGCTTGAAGTATTTCAAGGCAGTGTCATAATTTCCTGTCTTAAAATGTTCCACTCCCTTGGCAGTGCTAAAAAACAAACAATTTTAAGACCCTTAAATTAACTTGACACCAAAATTTCTTAGAAAAAAATGTGTAGTGACCTTTGAGTTTAAGAGAAAAGTAAAGCACTAAAGGCCTCATTCATCATCAGAGAATAATGAAAAAATTGCTTCATAGAACACAGAAAAATTAAAAAATCAATTGATACTTTCACCCTTTATGGGCTGAATCGCTTTGCAATTTTAAGAATGAAACATACAATGGCTGGAATTTTTCCAAAAAAGTTACAGCCACTTAATGCTCCATGTAATAGCTACATAATAAATTTCTTACGTATCCATTGACCACTTGGCAGATTGTTGTCTTCTTAGCTGTTCTGCAAATTCCTCTTCAGGACAATTATACCTATAGGAACAATTCCAAGTTAACAATGCATTGGTAATTGTGTTTCTGCAAAATATTCTATAGAACATGTACTATTATTTACATATCCGAGTTTTAGATCCAAATAACTCTGAAAAAACAGCTATGATGTCTAGCACACCTTTGGAATCCTCTCAAAAGGGAGCAGGGGGCAGATGTATTAATACCAAGCACATCGATGAGTGTATCAATATTTCTTGGGTTGTTAAAGCCTTTGCTCATTTTCAGATGTTCTTCAAACCCCAGTCCCTCTGGATAACTCAGTAACCTGCAAACACACAAAGCACCTTCTAATAATTTATCATCATCTTTTTACAGCATTGTCTCCTTCTTCAACCAGTATGCTGTATGTATTGTTCTTAAGGGTTTTCCTTGCTTTGTAAACAGTGCAGATTGCCTGTAATCTAAAGGGGGAGGTATAAATAAAAAGGTTCCCATATTCTATAGCAATTTAAGGTGGTAGAGCCCCTTTAAACATTCCCCAATGTTGAAGTGCATCAGCAATGACTAAATGTATTTATTTGTTTGTTGATTTTATATCAAATAGAACTTATCAGCAAGTAGAACAGCATCACTACAAAAAAGCATAACTTTCATAACACAAAATTGACCACAAAAACTTATTATGATATTAATAATACTTTTCAAGAATAACTTTATGAATTATATGTCTTAGGGAATAGGGTGATAGAAAAACCAATTGAAAACAACTTATAAAATAAAAAAAATAACCATACCTCTTAACACTTGTATCTTGATCATCAATAACACCCTAGAAGGAAGTAAACCAAACCCTTAGAGTGACCAGCATCTAATTTCTCCTTACAGTAATACTGCTAAACTATGAAACATCAAGATCATGAGACAAGAGGAAATGATTGCTTTGAGTGTTACACAAACTTCTCCTTGTCAGGAGCAAACGAAACACATAGAGAAAAATATGAAGAATTATGGATTCTGTCTAAAAACTGTTTGTAATTTAATATCCCTTAACGAAAATTAATTCAGACATTTAAAAATATGAGGTATTTATTTTAATTTTGAGTAATTAATGTTACTTTCATCCAGTTTATTACTGATTTCTCCAAAACAATTTGTTTATTGTAAAAAGTTGAGCTAAGCCTTGAGTTCTACTAAAAACACATTTTTGAGTCCAATTTCATTGGCCATTTCTACTGTAAAATTGTGTAACAGAAACCTAAGGAGTTCAATGAGTAAATGCCACATTAAATTCCCTTGTGTCTAGAAAAATTGTCTCAGGTGACTTCAGTTTTTCAGTAGAAGAAAGACAAGATTTACTCATACCATTATTGGAAACAAATGAGCAAATTTACTTACAGTAACTTTCCTTACCATTTAAAACAGAACAGAGGTAAATCTTTGTACATTAGTTGTTGTTGGATTTGAATAATACTTTCTGTAAGATCACTGACTGTTTTTAAAGGAAAGATCATTGTCATAGTCATTTAATTTGAGTTTGTTGGCCAAACCAGTGCTGTTGTTCATTCAGAAGTGTACACACAATATTTTTCTCCTTCAATAAAAAACTCTTTCAAATTTTTTTTTATCATCATTCAAATAAAAATGTTTCATTGTAAACTCTTTCTCTAATTTACATTGCCTGTTTTATATGTGATCTATTTCTTAAAAATTGTTCTAATTATGGAGGATCTTGCCATAATTACAGCCCTCCTTGTTCAGGTTCTTTTTGCAAGCATTATATATTATATCAGGTTTTGCAATAAAAATCAAAATGCTGTTCACCAGCCTTGGTCAGTCCATAATGAAAAGAACTGTGCCCTCTGTCTTAAGAACCACAGAGGCCGGTATTGAGACCTTTGGCACAGTTTTTCCGAATACCAACCTCCTGGCTGGTGAATAACATTATATTTATTATTTATGCAATCAAAAATGATCAAGTTGTCCTGGTTTGTGGTCTAGCCATGTCATTGTGTTGAGTTTTTGCAAAACTTATCTAACCCCCATGGTGCCTCTTCATCCTTAGTCTCCTTTGTAGCTATTCTTTGTCATGTCACGCAACACTCCCCCTGTGAAAGTGTTGCATGACATACCAAAGAATGGCTGCAAAGGAGAATACTTCATCCATGGCCCAATTGTTCAAAAGGTGGATGATAATATCCCAAGAATAAATCACTTGAAAATTTACTGCACTATCCAATGGGTAGATATTTATTTAGTGAACAGCATTGTCCCACTATATAACAACCAGGATCAGAAGTATCAATTGGTACTTTGAAAAGACTGGAGAAACTTGAGAAATTGGTGAATCAAGTCAGCTGCTATGGACTGAAATCCCATCCCATCTATGAGGAGTAGGAACACTTTTGGCAAATTTGTTCTTCCGAAACTGGGATATAGTGTGGCAGTAAGAGCTCATAAAAAATTTGACCAACAAAACCATTGTTGATAAGAAGATCTAACAAGTATGCCAATAAATTACCAGATGTAAGTGTTTATGTTCTTCAGGTAATCTCGATTGTTTGAATGAAATGAAGACTCTCCCCTCTTGCTGATTCACAATTGTGATTACTCCTGAAAAACAAAAGAGCCCCAGTTCATTCTCTGGTTATTCAATACTCTTGCTTGTATGATTCCCTCTTATTAAAATCATAGAAGAATGATAGTACTGTTGTGCATATCTCACACAAGTAACACTTAAAAATGTAAGTAAAGCTTATTCTTTTGTTTCTTCCATAATATCAAGTTTTCTTGACCTTTTAAACATTCACATGCAGATGCAAACTTTGTTTATAAAAATGTAGCCTATAGATTCAGCTTAAGTTACATGTATACAGTCATGACTGCCAACTAAAAAACTTGTGAGTTGTAACTGAGAAAAGAAAAATTTCACTCTCAGACTACAGGAGAATTCTTAACATTAAGAGCCCTATTTTTAACTGAAGGTTCATAAAATTATGGTTGTAAAGGTCTCAAACTAAGAAGGAAGATGTACCCCCACAAATATATATGGCATACCTCTGACAACATCACCAACAAGATAAGCATCAGTAGGATCTTTGTATTCCCTGGACATTTCTGAATCATTTAACTCAGATACCTTACACTGGACCTGTGGGTGTGAAAATGTACAGAAAAACTTGCTTAACAGAAAAAAAAAGCCGCAGTGACAAACAATTGTTAAAATTTCTTAGCAAGGGGTGTAAATCATTTTGAATGCAAGAAAGCTTGAAATTACAAGCAGCAATCTTAATTTATCAAAGATCAAACCTCTCTTAAGAGGTTGCCCACAAAGAATGATAGGGTGACTGCTTAATACAGGTTGACTGCTAAATACAGGTTCAACAAAAGTGGAGTAATATAAAACCTATATATATAATATATAAACCTGTATATCCAGATCAGTGAAATCCCTTTTGCAACCAAACTCCAGCATAGTCAGTGTCACTGTGATACCAAATGGTCTTTTGAAAGCTACCTTACCAATGACAATGTCTCCTTCATTTAAACACTGCAATAGAAAACAAAGAAACACTACAGTTGTGTAAACATGAATAAATTATTATTTTTCTTTTGAAAAAAAAAAATTTTCATTTCACTAGTCTGGTATCCTTCCTATAGAATATCCTTTGGTGTAAATAACTCTAACAGCCTTTTGTAAAGGATGACTGATCAGAAAATGAAATAATATATAGTAAGGCCTTACATTCAACAGCTGTTTCCTTCGGACATGTAAAGGAACCTCCATTAACGTTTCAAGAGGAGGTGCATCAGCATAGAGATCTAACACTAAAAACGAAAAAAAAAAATTAATTTATATACGCAAGAGAACACTGCCTATACAAAAAAATTACATAATACAAAGAATACAAAAAAGTCTTTGATAAATAGGGTAAGGTTATCTTTCAAGATACTGAAACACAAATATTGGATCTATAAGAAAAAATGAAGCAATTTGACGTACAAAAAGAAGAAAGAAAAACACGAAACAAACAAAGTTGTTCAAAAGCATATTCTTGTTTAAACCAAAAGACTCTTCAGTTTTAAGTGTTTTGCTAACATTACCTTCTTGGTTTGAATGCATGCCATAGTCAATTCCTCTCCTTAATTTACCCTTTCCTTCCATGGAGAACAACAAGTCAGCCTTGGAGGCAATGAGTTGTTTTACTCTGAGGTGGAAATCTTCATCTTCACATCTAAGTGTATTTAATAAGTTAAAAGGTAATTATTTTTTTTACAAAACAAAATAATTATTGGTCAATATCAAACTGATTTAATAAACACCTAGTTTATGATAAGTAATATTCATTAAAAATCATTTTATTGGAAAATATACTAAAAAAATTCTAAAATTTTGAAAGAAGCAGTAGCACAAGGGAAGGAGGCCAGCAAGCACAGCCCCATACTTCATTATGCATCCATATATAGGGCTTTATTATCCAGTATATCACCATTAAGATGTGCATGCATAATGAAGTATGAGGCTGTGTGAAAATTTTTCCAGGAGGCCTTATGCTGCAAAGTAAAAAGTCAATTTTCCTTCCCTTTAAAATAAGGGAAATCCTTTTGTTAAAAAGTACATTTTCAGAGCTCGAAGTACATGTGATTACAACATGTATACCTTATCAGTAAAACCCATACACTAATTTAATACTATATTACCGTTTCGTGTCTTGCTGACAATCTGATAAGTGGTACATCCCCATTTTCATCCCAGATTTCTGATCTATTTCACTCATTGCTTCCAAAAATTTACTTTTAGCATCCATGGGGGTGCTTACCTAAAAGCAATAAATTTATAAACTACTGAAAGTGTTTATTGAAAAACTTAATGATTAAATTAACACTGGCTTACTAAAAGGATAAAGACAAGTCATTTGCAGGAAGTAATCAAAACATTGTTCAAATCTCTCACCCTCAAGACAAAATAGGTTTGGCAATAAAAAACTAAATAACATTCTAAAAATTTTAGTGAGAATTCATTATGCCCAAAGCATACACTACATAAAAACTTGATGTTCTATCTGTCAGTACTGAGTCTTGTTTCTTCAATTAGAACATGCTATTTATAGTTAACTTCTATACTCTTTTTTCTTGTCTCTCAATGCATGATACCCAAATAAAAATGGTGTCAGTATGTAAGTTCTTCATACTGTTCTCTACACATTACCTATGATGATTACAAAGAGAATTTGTCAAACAATCAAGAGCATCTTGAGTTTGTGATCATTTCCTTCGATCTCATAACTTTAATGTTTGACTCAGAAATGATAGTATTGGGAGAAATTAGATACTTATCACTCTTAGCAGTTGAGGGGTTGAATAGAGAAACTTCTTAAGGAACATAACCTCTCACACAACCCTCTTAAAAACCCTGATACTCACATGAAGCCTGTTCTTGAAGTAATTCAAGGCAGAACTGTTCTCTGTGGCAGGATGAAGGAAGTCTGTGGCTGAACCTTGCCCATCTCCTTGTTCATCTCTTGTCAATGTGATCAGTGATGGACCATGGTGGACTACTGATTGCACAAACCGGTCAATAAATGCCTTTTTGCTGTCATCTGCAATTGGAAGATATATGTGTTAACATACAGGAATTAAGTCAAAAATAGACTTACGTTGAATGAAGAAGTTAACAGTCTGAAAAAATATACAAAACAAGTAATCATTTTTTATGGTGTCCTTATTAACATTTGTTGTCATACATCAATAACTTCCTAGCCTTAAAAAACAGTGCTGCACTTATTTGTTGCCTCTGAACTATCCATATTACTTTGGAAGGACTCTCTATCATTATTCAGACCTTGTTAGTGATAATTACATAAATGTGATTTAATTCTTTCATTCACATTGTCGATACGAATAAATCAAGGTTCGTTTCCAATCCGACACTCTTGCATGTACCACCTCCCCTTTCCTACCCACTTAGGATTCACAGTTCCTTGCGACTGTACACTTATAAATGACATTTACTATCTAATTCAAGCAGCCTTATTTGTTAATCTTTCAGTTTCAGTAAGTTTCGTGGCTACATAGTTTTGAGATCGTCCTTTACTGAGTAAAAGACACATGCAACATGTGGCTCTAAGCTCTTAAGTATATCCTACTAAATTTAAGAATTTTAGAACCCCTTTCAGAAAATCTAGCTGTAAACATGCTAGTCGAAACGTCGCGTTTAAGATCAGAGGTCGAATAAAAAGAAACCAATAAAATTTAAGTATATCACTTACCCATAACGATTAAGATATTTCTTGTTCTTAACGACTCATCTGCTTTGTTATAATCTTCCTTGACGTATTTTTGTCATTCGTTATTGTTATCGCCATTTGCTTGCGTTGCTTGCTGCTCTTCAACTGCGGGTCAGCAACGCTCCAAGGTACTACAGCTAGGTCTGTCGTGTATTCATCATGGAATATCCTCCACTTCATCAATCTTGTAGTACAAGCTGCATTGCAAATTTTTCGCCAATGCCTTCACCACATACATCCCTAGCCCATACCCCGAAGTATTTGATAAGGAAGGGAAACAAAAGTGAAAAGGGCTCTCTATCATAAATTTCTCTACACGAGCCCTATAAACGAGTCTTACTCGGCTAAGACGGAAAGACCCAAGTACTATCTCTTGGCTTAGAGGTATAGGATGTTAAATGGGTGGAGGAGGATGAGGGTTTTTCAGTGTAGGGGTAAGGGGGGGGGGGGGGTTTAAAATGACTTCCCTAAAGAGGAATATTTTATCACATTTAAAAATCACTTCCTTTTTCTTTTCGTTCGTTATTCCATAATCGGCAATCTCGTTCAAGGGCTATTCATGAGTCGAGAAGAATCCCAAACGGACAAGTGCAATAAATGAGAAAGTTGAGCATTCTTTATTGTAGAAACTGCGAAGATTGCCGGGAAACATTCCTCGAACCCACTTCCCAACGAAGACTATGGAAAAAGCAACAGATTCTTAAGGTCTTTCTGATTAGCTGCATTGCTATAGCACGATGAAATATAACATAAAGAACAAGTAATATCTCATTCAAGTGGCTGAAATGGATTGTTTTGTTAAAAATTTTGTTTAGCACGAGATGAGAAATTGGAAAAGGGTTAAGAACTATCGCCTACCGCACGCTCATAATACCAACCTCACCACAACCCACCCGCCCTCTCTCCTCTTAACGTAAGACTGGGCTTTCCTTTCTTTCAACAGATTACGTCTTGACCATGATGTACCACCACAGCGCTAAAGACATCTTTACTTATTTACCACGACTGGAGAAATCGGAGCCGAAATGATCTGACGATATCGCAAGAATATAAGCCAGAGAACAGTCACTTTGTAGATGAAAATTTTTTATTAATTCATAAAGACAAAGACGTTGAAGTCCCAAAGCATACAGACACTCACTCACTCAAAGTATTTACACGTGTTTCATCTAAAACTAGCTTCCTGGTTCGACAATTTATAGTAAATTTTCAAATTGCACATGTGCTACACATGAACGATGTCTGCCAAAGAGGGCGTGGAACTGTTTCTCTCCCGTCTGCGCAGGCCCAGCTGATCACGTGATGCAGTCAGAGCCTCGAAGGCGCGCTGCCTTTTTAACTTCTTCCTCCACTGAAAGGCGATGTCAACAGCTTCTTTGCGATCGGACGAAGCGTCTTGCTCAGGAGGATGCAGAACCTGGAACGTAATAAGAACCGTGTTCATCTGTTTTCCCAAAGCTTTTTTTAAATTTTTTTTTATGTTTAAATAAAGGACCTCTAAAGAGACTCGCCGTATTACCTTTACACAAGCCGCCTCAGCTGCTTTTAGGGTTTTCACAACAGCTTGCATCAGATTCTGTGCGTTTTTTACGAGCATCGCGTCCGCCTGTGGAAAATGAAAAAGACCGAAATCAGATAATTTACAATTATTCACTGAAGAGGAATTGGCTAGCGGTAGATATATACTGAGCTGCGAAGGGGCGAAGTACGGCACTGAGGCGAGTGGTTGTTTTAGTAAATACTACAACAGCGAGATAATAAAGCACAAAAAGATGGTTTTAACTCATTCATTCCTGCAACGGTTACAATCTTTTCAGGAGTAAATCCCTCGCGAGTGGAAATACATTTAGATACGACTCGTCTGCTCCCCGTATTGTGAAACTTACCGAAATGTCCGAGGGAGTGGCTGCTTTGACAGACGATATGATCTTCAGCTGTGTGCTGATAGTTGGCAGGTATTCTGCATAGTAGAGCAGGTCACTCTTACTTCTGAACACAACCAACAGAAAAATACCTCACTCAGTTTATGACTTAGCAAAATCAAATACTCATAAATACACAAACAAAACATAACTAAGAACCCTGGAAACATCCACTAACCTTTCGTCTGCACACTGTTCAGCTATAACGTGAGCAAACTTGAGGATAAACTTGGCGTTGGAAGCGATACCTTTTGCGGTGTTGATCAATTCCATTTTGTTCTAACAGAGAAGACAGACACTGTGAGAGATATATTTTGAGAAATTGGTGAGATACTCCCCAAGGAGAACTTGGATAACGCAATACTCTGGATAACTGAAGGATTCATGAAAATAAAAAAAGTCGAAACACTTAAGATACTATCAGAATGAACAGAGGACAGACACTCTCATGTGGTTTAATTCACGCCAAAAACCAGCAAAACAAAAAGGGAATGCCAACACTGAAAAGCGAATTTCCCTATGCCCAGAAACGTGGCCATTCTTACTTAATATTGCCTTAATAAACAACACAACAACCTCTCTAGACCATTCTTAGACAAGGTAATGAGTCACTCTCAATGTAAGAAAAAGGTCGTTTCGCAACCTCAGTACCTGAATTCGATTTCGTCCTCGAGCTAATTTAGCGATGTGAAGCATTTGCTGCGCCATTTCTTTGGCCACCTTGACAATGGAATTGTTTTCTTCCTCCCATTTGTCAGTTTCTTCTTGCAGGAGTTGAGCTGCCAGCTAAAATAAAAAAAGAAGGTTTCGAAAAACTAAATTTCCTGGAGATGCACCTTGCATACCGGTGAAGGAGAATCTGGAGAAAAGAGATCCAAAATGTGGCTCGCATTTTTGACACGCAGTTTCACTCCTTATGATTTTTTAATTGCCCCCCCCCCCATTCCGATAAGCCCCCCTCTGAAATTTTCTTGTAACACCAGATATACACTCTAAGGACGAGACGGAGGGGGGGGGGGTGAAGGAACGTTTACGGAATTTAGGCACTGTTTACCTCAATTGACTTGGAGCTTTTCCTCGCCCTTAGTTCTTCAATTGATGTTGATTTCCATTCAGATGAGTCACCTCGAGTAAGTCCTGAGACACTCGCGGCTCTATACCGAGCCTTCGTTCTTCTCTGTTTGAGAGACTCAGTCGAGGAAAATCGTTGGTGGAGCTCATCAACAAGGGCTTTTCTCATCAGGTCTGTTTCACTGGCTGATCCCCAAGGTCCTCGCAGTCGGCGCACTTCTGGAGTACTGTCCGTGTCGGAAAATGAAGATCTTCTCTTCAAGGAATCGTCTCTCTTATTTGGGAGGCAATTAATGACTGATGTTAGTTTTAAAGTCAGTGAAGGCCAATCAATATTTTGAACCTCCAAGAGATCAGGAGAATGATTTGAACCGGATTGCTTATTTAACTCTTTGCATCCTAACATCAGGGTGAAATTAACTTAAATGAGAGATATACTGTTCACAAGGTTAACCCTTTACTTCCCACGAGTGACTAAGAGAGAATTTCTCCTTACAATATCAATAAAATATCAAGCATAGAAGTGACAAGAATAATGTAAAATATCAATTAGGGGATTATAAGTTGATCCAATACCAAATTCTCCAAATTGACATCATAGCAATTGTATGGCAGACAGTAAGGAGAATTACTAATGAGATCTTGGGGGTTACAGGGTTAAGAGTGCTTCGTTGAACCACTGAAATAAGATTGTGGCCATGTTATCATACGATTGGTGCTAACACAGTGCGATAAATGTCAGGGAGAAACTGACTTCTCAGTAATTTTCAACTTCATTATTTGCCCTTAACACCCTAACATCAGTATGCATATTCTCCATACTGTTCTCTATACATTTCCTAAGGTGCCGACAAGGAGAATTTGTTTAACAATCAAGAGCATCTTTAGTTGGTGATCATTTTCTTTATTCTCATGACCTTAATGTGTGATTCAGGAGTGATAATGTAAGGAGAAATTATATGCTAATCACTCTTAGGGGTTAAAGGGTTAAAGGGATTTATTTAAACACAACTGCGCTTGGAGAAAGTTGACTTACATCATATAGAGCCATGTCATCGAAATAAGAGCTGATCTCTGGTGATTGGCTCCCCTCTACTGACTCTCTCCTCGAGGGGTTGGAGGATCGTAACATACTTTCCTCAGAGGGGACAGGTTTTGCTACAGATGGCCAACGGGATGAGCCCGCGATAGCTCCCGTCTCTTCTTCATTAAGAGACTCAAAACTCTGGGATGGATCCATATGTGATATGCCTAGTAAATCCTGGAAAACATCTGATCAACAGAGAAAAAATGAAACCTGATTAGCCACAGCCCGATAAAGCTTATACCAATTTATAAGGCTGCAAAAATAAAAATGGCGAGCTTCTGATAATAACATGACGACCATAAAAAAATGAAAGTTAGCAAAGATAACTGATTAAGATATATAGAAAGAGTTAATGATTCAAGGGTTCATTTTAATATACTTCGTAAATTACACACGTTGTGTAAATAGCACACAACACAATTTACCTTGCACGGCTGTGTTGTCAGCATCTGGAAGTTCATCAAGCGTCGCCATCAAAAGCTGCGCCTTAGACGCCCATTGACGCCTCAACATCTGAAAATGTTCCACAGTCGGCTGGTCTGGATTGTCTAAATTTTATTCCAAGAGACATGTGATCAACGACCTCTACAGATTACAAACTCAACTGACTGACTTTGGGTTTAAACGTTTCCAAGAAAATACCAGAATTAAAATGTTCTTAGCAAGGGAAAGAAAAAGGGAAAAAGACGTAAAATAAGATTAAGGCCAAAAAAGGTCGAAAGGCTAGTTAGTCGCCGACAAGGCCGCAGAGGATCTATCTGGAAGTGGAAGTGCAAAATAACGTGGATCTTGAGGGGTCAGAACATTACCCATTTCCTGAACTTGAAGGCTGAGGAAAATCAACTCGACACTTATAAATCACGATATTCTACAATAAACAAGTGCAATAATTGTCTTATCGTTCGATTTCTTGGTTTTGTTTTTCATAATTGCATTCAAAAATCACTCTGACAGCTTTAGAAAGCGAGAAACCATTTTCCACAAACAAGCGGGGCACAGTTTTGCACAAGCATAATATCGCGTACGGCAAAACAAAAGAGGACCCGCATGCATAAGGGGATCATTACATGTGGGCAGTTGATTGGCGGGTCTTGGCCAAGTAAAAATGCACGAAATAATTAAGTCTCAAGGTTTTTTTGGCTACATTTTCAGTCATCAAAGTGACAGAGTCTTATCTTACCTGCTAGCGCACGTGCAGCAGCAATAACTTGTGGCGTGAGTCTGTCAATAAAGTCCCCAGTCACGCGAACTGTCCTCACTTTACTCGCATGGCGAGAATTCTCCACAGCTTTACTGGCGTGTGTTCTAACACGTGCAACTCGTGCTTTGAGTTCATCAGCCTGCATCTCGAAGTCACGCTGTTGTTCCATTCTTTCACCAAGTTCTGCTTTGCTCACAGCGAGCGCAGCACCGGCCAGACGATCGACTGGTGCCGAGGCTTCAGCCGTTAAGTCGTCGATGAGAGCCGTCAGCAAATGAACCTGGATGTTCACAAGTTCGGTGAAAATGAAAATGTAAGGGAAACCCATGTTACAAAAACTCCAAAATAGTAGTGAAATAATACATACATTATTCTATTGTTTAGCATAACATACGAGCATGCACTTGGCTCATTGCCTGCTCTGGGTTATAAGCCACTGAGTAAAGTATACAACATTTAAAGCCCCATTTGAAAGTAATCCTTGAAGTTCTCTTCCTCCTAAAGCCGCGTCTCTTTTTCTTTGTTAACAGCTGAAAACAGTTATCTCTAACGTCAAGAGCAACAAAACAAAATAACAACCACATCCAAGCTAGCGTGGAAAGCACTCGATTAAGTTGAGTGCGAGTGATGGACCAGCAGGCGAGATCCAAGACGAACACGCTCGACAGCCAGAGGTTTCGGGTGTTTGCCCTATTGCGCGCGTGTTTTTTACGTCAGCGCATTTTGAGAAGCAACACCAAAACAACTGGAAAACACCAAGAAACTGTAGAGCTTAAATGAGGTGTAATTCACCAATCAAGGCATCTCGATTTATGTTCACCTACCTTAGTGGCCCACTCCCTTTGAAGAAGATTCATCCTCTCTACCACCCCCATGTAAGACAAACTTTGCTCCAATGTTTTGTGTTCTCGCAATGCCATCTCGGACACTAACCGCGACGTGTCTTGGAGGTCAGCGGTCACCTTGTCAATCGAGCTGACTGTTCCCTTGGCTAAGCTAATTTTCTTGGGATCATTACATCTAAAGAGAGGAACATTTTTAAGAACTTATTTAAGAAGAGTACCAATTCTGATATTATAGTTATATTTGTGAGGACAGTGAGGGTCTGTCAACTTTAATACTGGATCAATCAACAACAGAAACAGCGCACCTCCTGGATCATAATTACCAAGCTCATGTCACATTTCAAAAGGAAAAAATGGCACAATACAAAAGCCTTTTCTCACTATCAGCCACTCACCCAGCTACTGCCGCATCAACCATTCCCTTAAGAGTTCGCGCATATGACGTTAACATGCGCGAGTTTTCTTGTAATGCATGCTGATCGCCTGCCATGGCTACCGCTGCCAGCTGTTCCACGGGCGCAGAAGTACCAACAGTGACATCATCCACTGCAAATACAAGACTGTGAACTTTCGACGCCCAGTCCCTCCTCCGAAGTTCAAGTCGTTCAACATTTGCAATGTCTGCCGGGTCCCTTGAGAGTGCCTGCAAGAAAAAGAGAGATATTTTACTGAAGAAAGAGAAAAAAACAGTTTAACAGTACATATGTCTAGAAAAGAACGAAAGATAACTTTGAGCTATTTTGTTTTGTTTTGTTTTTTAATATTGGTCTTGCCACCATTTAAGGCTGGAACATGCTTTATTTCCAACGCAGAAAGAAATTAAATTATCACGTAAAATATTTTTAAAAACCCCGATCAAACAGGGATCCACGGGTGGAGAGGGTTTTCCCTTTAAAATCATTCCAACCATAGTAGTCTTAAGATAATCACTGGTTTTTTCAACTGAGTTGATAATGTAAATTGGCCACCATAAAGAGTTTCTAAAACTAGCTTCTCAAGCGGAAGCCCTTCCTCAGAGCAAATCATAGCAGTCTCACTTGTGCAGCAAAAAATTAAATGTCTTTTCTGAAAAATTCCCTACATGAGACCGTTACTCATATGATGATACAAAGATACAAAGACAAAATTCAATTCTCTTCTAATTCGCTTTTCCTGGTTTCTTCCACTCTTTTGTGAAGTCGTTGTAAGTTGAGCAACACAAACCTGAGCGGCAGTAATCAGCTGAGGTGTGATTCGTTCAACCTCTACTGATGTCCTCTGAACAAGCTCAACACGCTGCAGAGAGGCTGGATCACGCGCAGGGGCTTCACCTTCATTCCCTGCATCCATAGCGTACTCTTCTGCATCCCCTGCAGCTTTGGCTGCCACAGCCAGCTGCCTGAGGCGGACCACATGTCTGTTTATGTTATCCACCTGGAGGAAGGAATACAGTACTCAGTGTGTGTCTTTAACACAGTCAGACCTCTATGGATCAGCCACTTTAGAAAGGAAGTGGGGGGAGGGGGAGTTTCTAAATAAGCTGTGGTGCTGCGTCGGTGTGGAGTATTACCAGATACTTCCGTTTTATCAACTGGGTTGATATTCTTAATTGGCAACCGAAAGTTATTGAAGCTGACGTTTGGAGCGTTCGCAGCCCTTCGTCAGAGCGAATCACGAATAGCTTACGCTCGAAATGTCACCTTCAGAAATACTTAACGTTGGCCAATTAACAAAATCAACTTAGTCGATAAAACCAAATTATCTCCTTAGAACAAACAAGGGAAGATGCCTCTTTGTCAATCTGAGTCACATACTTGTAATTTGAGAGGTTACTGGATCTCAAGCCACCTTACCTGTTTTTTCAATTGCTCTGCATCACCAGAGGTGGCAGCTAGGGCGAGTTTAGATGCCGCAGCTGACCACGGCACAACAATTTCATCAACAGTTCCAGAAAGCACATGCACTTTGGAAGCCCATTCTCGACCAATAGTCTGAAGTCGCTCAACAGTCACTAAGTCACGTGGATCATCTCTAATACCACGTGTTGCTTGTATGATAAGTGGTGTGAGTTTTTCGATCTCTACTGCACAGACCCGAACACGTCTAGGAAATAGGGAAAATAGTTAATTAAAAAGGTCATTGACAACTGAAGATGGAAAATTAAAGCTAAGAATGAGACAAATATTAGGTGGAAAGGGGAAAACACCATAGTACGTAGAAGTGATTTAGAAAAACCACCGGAGCTCCATGACCGTGCTCGTTCAGTTTCCTTTTTGCGTTCCTAAATCGTGGCTGACTAAGTTAAGTTAACCCTTTGCATCCTAAGTTCAGTATGCATATTCTCCATACTGTACTCTAAACATTTCCTAAGGTGGTGACAAGGAGAATTTGTTTCACGATCAAGAGTTTCTTTAGCTGGTGATCATTTCCTTTATTCTCCTGACCTTAATATTTGATACAGAAATTTTCTGTTGGTCAAGGATTGAATTGTTTTAGACGTTGTGCCAAGTCACGTCCAAAAAGCCTAACAACAACCTGTGACAAAGAAATCTGTCGGATTTCATAACTATTCCCTTCTACGAACTGTTTGTCTCCGGATCTTTCTTAGTCGTTCTTTGGGATGTAACACAACGCTCCCACGAACAAACTATCGGGGAGCGTTGCGTGACATCCCAACAGCTACGAAGGAAAATTACTTACTATGAGGAAAAAAAGTACACTTGCCATAACACAAGTTTGGTGCTCACCTCACTCTCTCCAAATTCCGTGCTTTGTCTGCTGACGTGCCCGCCAACATACTCAGCGCAGAGGCTCTGGATTCCACTTTCCTTAGTTCCACCTCTGCTAAGTCAAAGTCTTTGGCCTTCACAGCATTCAGTAATCTAGACACGGGTGCGCGAGAGGTCTGGGACGGTTTAGTGGGGCGAACAGAGCCTAATGCCCACAAATTCTCATCCTGGTGTTCCTCG
Source organism: Pocillopora verrucosa (assembly GCF_036669915.1). NCBI lineage: Eukaryota > Metazoa > Cnidaria > Anthozoa > Scleractinia > Pocilloporidae > Pocillopora > Pocillopora verrucosa. Next base: position 8,031,640 of record NC_089312.1, read on the forward strand.
GTTACCCCTGGAATAACCGTGACACAAACATTGGCTCTATTAGTTTACATGTATGAGTTGACAGATAACTATTCCTTCGCGAGAACGAAAATCCTTTTAAAATTTACCTCTCCTCCAGCACATGGGGTGGTAGCGGTAGCCAATAATTTGTGTCTCAAATCCTGAAAAATTCTGAATTTTCTTCCGCAATTTCTTAATTTACCTCTTCCGTCAATGCGAGGATTTTTTCTATACTTGCATTTCATGCGCAGGTCAAAATAATTTTTTTTATTGCATCAAAGTAATGAAAAGTAATGAAACCATCCTTTTGATGTGAAATTTAAAGCAACTAAACACATTTCAATCCTCTTTAAAATTATCCATACATTTCCCCTTTGCTTCTTGTCAGTGTTAGTAATCGGAAAATTGGGTCGCATCAAAAACCTTAACGAAACATGACAAAGGTTGTGTGTAACTCATTAAACTGAGTTTTCATATGAAAATTGATCGAGATAAGTTGACCACCAATTTTCAGAGAAGTCCAAATTCTGTAATACGCAAAAAATTTTATTTTTCCACTCAATTTTTTTTTCTTAGTTTTTCAGCACATCAGTAATTCAAGTTTCACAACACTGTACCAAGCAAGGCTTTCCTGTTGATTCTATCCATTTCATCATCTTCTGAAAAATTGAACAGCAAGTCTTCAGAATCGGTGCTGTAGGCAGGCTGGAATCTGTCTTTTGAAGAGTCCTTTTTCTCTGCCTCTAATGGAAGTTTGCTACGATGAGCTCTGGGCTCTGGTTTGATCTAAAGTAAATTAAAAAAAACTTCAAAACCAAGAAGTATATTCCTTCAAAGCAACAAAGCTCCATACTGTGATTTTTTAAACAATACTTCTAAACCATATTTACTTAATGTGTTCAGAATAAAAACGAAAAAGCGAAACGTAAGTAAAAGAGTTAAAATCCCACATTGCAGATTAGGCATTGTTTCCTACGCAAGACTCTCGCGCACTTTTTCGTCCCTGGTTTGTTTGTTTGTTACGCAAGAATCTCGTGCACTGTTTCTTCTCTTGTTTGTTTGTTTGTTTGTTGCGTACAAATCTCACACGATGTTTCGTCTTTGGCTTGCTTGTTGTACACAAGAATCTCACGCATTGTTCGTCTCCGGTTTGTTTGTTAGGCAAGAATCTCGCGCATTATTTCTTCTCTTGTTTGTTTGTTTGTTTGTTACGCAAGAATCTCGCGCACTGTTTCTTCTCTTGTTTGTTTGTTTGTAACGCGAAAATCTCGCGCACTGTTTCTTCTCTTGTTTGTTTGTTTGTTTGTTTGTTACGCAAGAGTCTCGTGCACTGTTTCCTCTCTTGTTTGTTTGTTACGCGAGAATCTCGTGCAGTTTCATCTCTTGTTTGTTCGTTGTTACGAAAGAATCTCGTGCACTGTCTCCTCTCTTATTTGTTTGTTTGTTGGTTACCCAAGAATCTCGTGCACTGTTTCTTCTCTTGTTTGTTTGTTTGTTTGTTACGCAAGAATCTCGTGCACTGTTCTTCTCTTGTTTATTTGTTTGTTACCCGAGAATCTCGCGCACTGTATCTTCTCTTGTTTATTTGTTTGTCGTGCACAAATCTTAAACCATGTTTCGTCTTTGGTTTGCTTGTTATACGCAAGAATCTCACGCAGTGTTTCTTCTCTTGTTGGTTAGTTTTTCAGGCAAGAATCTCGCGCACTGTTTCTTCTCTTGTTGGTTTGTTTGTTACACGAGAATCTCGCGCACTGTTTCTTCTCTTGTTTGTTTGTTTATTACGCAAGGATCTCGTGCACTATTTCATCTCCTGTTTTTTTTGTTACGCAAGAATTTCGCGCACTGTTTCTTCTCTCGTTTGTTTGTTTATTACGCTAGAATCTCGCGCACTGTTTCATCTCTTTTTTGTTTGTTTGTTACGCGAGGATCTCCTGCACTGTTTCATCTCCCGTTTGTTTTTTTGTTTCATGAGAATCTCGCGCACAGCTCTGTCTCTGTTTTGTTTCTTTGCTACGCGAGAATCTCGCGCACATTGTCGTTTCTGGTGCGTTTGTTTGTTACGTAAGAATCTCGCGCACTCTTTCATGGCTGCTTCGTTTTTTCCGTTACGCGAAAATCCCGCGCAGTGTTTCAAGTCTGGTTTGTATGTTTGTTACAAAAGAATATGACACACCGATTCTTCTTTGTCGTCTCTGGTTTGTTTGTTTGTTACGCAAGAATCTCGCGCACTATTTCATGGCTGCTTCGTTTTTTTCGTTACGCGAGAATCCCGCGCAGTGTTTCATGTCTGGTTTGTTTGTTTGTTACGCAAGAATCTCGCAAATATTTTTTTTTCTAGTTTGTTCGCTTGTTTGCTTGTTCGCGAAATTCAAAACACTTTTGTCAGCGTTATAGAGAGAAGTACTCAAGCTTCAATACTGATGACCATTTCTTGGATTTGCAGAATTAACTGAAGAAATGATCTTTTTCGCTGGAAAGTTTCACTTACTTCTTCTCCACCAGAAGGCTCCAAAAGTGTTTCTCCAAAGGGCTCACTATCAAGACCTGCTAGTTGATCTGTTTCATCAACTGATGTTGTGTCACTTGCTATAAGAAATGACAAATTAAAAAAAAAATTGTAAAGTTTGCCAATACAGCATCACATTAAATTTGTGACCGAAATGAGGCACAATTATAATTAGAGTTTCCATCACTGAGTCGAAGAGCATCACGGATGCATAAACAATTTAATACAGTAATAGTGTGTGATATGTGAATTTTTCAGGCAATCACATCTGACTCTTTCAGTGTTGCACAACTTTGAAATAGATGCAAGGAGCTTCAAGGAATTTACGCAAATATATTTCAGTGAGTTGTGGGTTACCCATCTATGGAATATTATGTGTATCTGTCCTGTCAACAAGAATATAAACAACAACAACAAAAACAAAGGAATCCTTTTATTTTTACCTGCAGGAGAGTAGTGTCCCCTTAAAATTTCAAACAAATCCAGCATGTTGTCCTTTGTACTCAAGCCTTTACCGCCGGTCAGTTCAGCGCTATGGTCAGTTAAATCTGCAGGAAAAAAAATATCAAGATATTTATCTTTTTCTATGTACATAACAATCACTCCCAATACTGCAAGGCCATTGCAAACCATGTTGACATTACTTATGGCTGATCAAAAAGCTTTTACAAAAAGCAGTTGAGGCAAAACAAACAAGACAAATAAAACTGAAAACTAAAAGTAAAGAGAACAAACGAAGATTTTGCTTAGTTCACGCATACACACACACCTATATTAATTCCTGTTGGCCGTTTTAAAGCTGATTTCATTATCTTTACCATCTCTCCCAGCAGTAGGCAATTTTTATAGAGGTTGGTTTGTTGCACATCATCAGTCATATTTACCAGGGCTCCTTCAACACTTTGAACAAAAGCTGGAAGTACTGAAAAAATAAAAACAGGATGTGAACACACTAATTTTAACTTTACTTGCATCGAACCTTGACCTGTAAGTATTAGCCCTTTGACCCCTGAGAGCGACTAGCATCTAAATTCTCCTTACAATGTCACCCCTGAAACACACATTAAGGTCATGAGAATAAAGGAAATGATCACCAACTAAAGACTCTCTTGATTGTTAATTAAATTCTCCTTGTCAGCACCTCAGAAAATGTAAAAATAACAGTATGGAGAATATGCATATTAATTTTTAAAGGGTTAATGTCAGTTCTACCAGATGAGGGCAGCATGGCTGAGTGCTGTACTTGTTGCCCTGCAGTCCCAGGCTCAAGCCCTTGCAAATAAGATTGGTTCTTGCATGCATCAAACAACCTGAGTTTAACAATTCCTTAGATGTGTTTTGTTCATGGTCAATTGGTTTGCCTCAAATCAGTTGTTATTTTAAAAGCAGTTTATATCAAGTTTAGTACATGAACATAGCTATTTTATCTTATTTCCCCATTTCCTTGTACATTGGCTGTAAAAAAAAAAAACACCCTAATGTTTTCATTGTCATTTTAAATATCGACATTAACATCAAAATTAATATTATTATTTTTATTATTATTATATATCCATTTTGAAATCATTGGTGATATTTGTAATCTGATTGGCTCTCAATGGTGTTATTTATTCACAAATTGCACCATTTTTTGCTCTAAATACCACCTTTTTCCAAGCCAATGAGGAAGCTAAAATACAGTTATAATAAATCAGATTTTGAAAGAAATAATTCAAATTGCAGCAAAATGAAAATCAACTTTTGCAACTTTCTTCAAACCAGCTTGCTACTGGATAAATAAAATATTTGAACTAACAGAAAAGACATGTATCTGAGCGACTGAATTTTACAATTTCAAAATGAATTAAATAAAATGGTAATTGGACTTCATGTCATGCAATTTTGCTCTAAAATCATACTTGTGATTTCAAATCAAACTCTTGCTGTATACTTGTTTGACTTTGAAATAATGCATCTGATTTCAGACCAAATTGCACTCAACTCAGTTCAATTACCATTACATATCATCATCATTATTATTGTGATCATTGTCATAATCACAATCGTTTTTCCAATGATTGTTACTATGATTAATTTTATTATCATACAGTACCAGACTCCAGCTGGCCACAAGCTGTTTGCAGATTTCCCTTGTACATTGGATCAGCAGTTACATCCATCTCCTTCTTGGCAACCATGGTCACTCTTCTTGCTCGGCCAAGCAGTCTAAGGGAGATCTGAGACACCTTGTGAATATCTTGTTGTTGCAATGCTTTTTGACAGTTGGAAATATCTTGTTGGACATTAAAATCTACCAATGAATGAAAATTGGTATTTCCATTAAACATCATGGATTTCTGGCTGGAAGCTAACATAAACTAACAGAAACATGTATAATGTATGTCATATTAATAAATAATGATAATTGTGTGAGGTGAGGAGACTCAGACAGATCTAGTTGTTTATCTATAAACTGCAAAAAGCAGCATTCAAAACAATAAATCAGCAACATGTAAACTCAACTTTACAAGTAGATACATGTCCAGCTATTTTGCATATCATTTAGATATATATTGAAACACCAGGCCTTTCTTTATAAACTGCTTGCCTGGTTTGACAGAGCTACAGATCAATATGCATCAAGAAGGATCTTTATTATTGTTTTATTATTTGTGCAGTCTCAAATTAAACAGGAACATACCAGTCATCAAAACAAAGTCATTGAAGTCTGTTATATCATCCACCATAGAAGTGAGTGCATGAATCCTTGCTGTCCAGTCTCTTCTCAGCTGGCCAAGATGTTCTGGGCAGGTTGTGTCTGTAGGTGTCTGCTTCACTCTTAAAGCTGCAGACACCAATTGCGGGGCAAGTTGCTCTATGTCACCAGCCATGCTGTTGACAGTTTGTACTCCTTTTAAGTTAAAAAAAAAAAAAAACTATAAGAGATCATGAACAGGAACTCTATGAATTCAAAAGTTGATGTGATGCTTATGCATACACTGGATTTACTGAAGGTGACCTAATAACTAGAAAATTGGTCACTGAAAGCTTATTGGCTTCCAAAGAAACTGTTTTGGTGCAATGATGGGAAAGTAGACTATTGGTTGGTTATCATTTAAAAGTTGATAATGTAGGTCTGATCTGTCATTGTAACAAATTTTCAAAAGGAGAAGTTTTAGCATTCATCCTTTGGTTGCATTCTTGTTGGTTCTGTGAAATATTTACCTTTGCTCTACCTGGTCACTCTCATTGCTTAGGATTTTTTTTTTTTTGTGAGATACACAATCAAAATCACTTCATTATAAGCATGCGAGAGAATGTAACATGTGCAAGTGTAGCAGCCGACACAATTGAAGAAAGTTTCTAGTTTCTAGTTAGTTTTGCAAGTGAAGAAGCACTATGAAGCAAGGACATATTTTCACAGACAAGCCCTAGACTGTTTTATTTAATGTAGCTGAGGTATTCCAGTACTTATCAGACAATAACATCTTTATTGCGGTTTAACGTAACACAATACAAATCAAACTTATAGCAAATCAATGTACGGTGATAAAGGCATAGCAGCCCTAACAACAAGGAAGGTGGGTGAGAGTTATGCAGCATTGGGTCAGGACAGCATCATACAAGGTACTAAGAGGTTTTAGCTTTAATTTATAGAAGACCTTCCACGCTTTCATGTAAAGAATGTAATCATGTTATCAAAAATGCTTACTTCTTGCATCAGCTGAAATAGCAGCAGACTGTCTGGCCACCTCTGCCAGCATTGTAGCATGTTTCTGGAATTCCTCAGCTTTTCCCTTCAATCTGGTTACTGCATGTTCCTGACTTTGTACACTCATATCCTGCATACAGAAGTTATGCATGATGCACAATTAACCCTTTGGATTTACGGTAACTTCTGCTACTTTAAAATTTTTACAGAGCCACAATAGAGAATTGTTGTTGTCCTGAACCTTATTTAAAAAGGCAAACTAAGAAACTTAATGCACAGGGTTTGGGATGCTTTTGCTAAAAATTTAGTGGTGACTACTCACAAGTTCAAACCTAGGAACACGACCTGAGATGAAACTACATGCATGGTTATTGACATGAAAGCCCAGCAATTCAGAGAAAACAAGACAACCACTTTGTCACATAATTAACCTTTAAATCCTATATATGACTGAGACAGGATGTTTCCTTACAATGTTGATACAATGTCATGCAGACAAGTGATGAGAATAATAACAAAAAATGTCAATTGGGGAACTATTGGTTGATCAAATACCAAATTCTCTGCACTAATATCATACAAATTGTATAGCAAACAGTTAGGAGAATTGGTAATAAGATCTTGGGACTGAAAAGGTTAAAGAACCAGAAGGGCCCCATGAATTTTTCAGGTGTGTAATGGACAGAATAATGCACACATGTCTATTATTTCTATTAAAAAAACTGAAACTATATATTAAACTAAAGATACACTATTAGTTTATGTACCAAGAGTGATGCTGTAGCTGCTTGTATCATATTGTGTACAGGGAGCTCAGCATCAGCAAATACAGTTGTGACGTGATCAACGACAGCAGTGGAAACATGGCGGTCAAGCCTTTTAAGTTCAGTTGATAACCTTTCAGATGCCATGTCCAGTTTATGCCTGTTGATATGAATAAAAATTAAAAAATCTAACCCTTAATAGACAATCATCAAATTGTCTGGGTGAGGGTTAAGGATATTATCAGAGTAAGGTAAACACTTATTAATAAATGTTTTTAAACAATCTGATTGTTTGAATCTAGAGTACAGAATGCACAAATTGGTGAGATTCTTCCCTTCAGCCTTACATCGAGATAATTTTTACCAACATGCTCTGCCTTACAGACTTATACTCTAAACCTTGAAGAAATGTTATCTGCATTTGAACAAGAAGGACACCTTTTCTGTGCTACTTGTTTTATTTTTATTTTTTATTATTTTACATATTTCAATCAATTGGCATCAGTTTTAAAAAGTTGTATTAGTTTTGAAGACCTAAACCAACATGAGCACTAATTTGGTAAAATATCCTCAACTCACCTTGTTCTCTGTGACAAAGGCTTGGCTAAAAGGTTTTTCTGCAGCTCTGCAAGTTCATTTCTCATTTGGAGAACCTTGAAGAACATGGAATAATTATACAGTCATAAATTTTTTAAGCTGATGATTTTACAGTGAACAGCCTTACATACTGAAAGTATAAATCTGTTTAATTACAGTTATATATTTTAAGTCCAGTTTTGAGAAAAAGGGTCAGAAAATTTTTTGGTATTTGGAAAATGTAGTTACTTGATCTTATTTTTTCCAAACTGCATTTGAAATCGTACAGTTACTTTTGAGAGGAAAAACAGTCATTTCATTTGAACTTCATATTTGAAACCTAATTTCAATTTAATGTACTGTTCAGGTATATTCTATGATCAATCTCCTATATTGGAGCAAGATGAAAGTTTTTCATGCAATTATAATCATGCCAAGCTAGTACATGCCAGAGCTAATAAAGGTTTTTCAGGCCATAAGTTTAACCAGGTTGCTGATTCTTAGCATTAAAAGACTTAGAAGTACAACCACCACATCTTCTGCAGGAAGGTATAATAGTCCATTACCAGGTAAAGCAAAACTAACCTCTCTATAAATTTCACCCAATAGGTTACATAGAGTTCTTATGAGGATATAGTTTTTTTTAAAAGAATGTGGGTACATACATTTTTTGTGTAAACTACTATCTAAAGGTGACAAGAATGCATTACTTCAACACCTCGTTTCAATGGCCTAAACAGCCACCACATGTCTCTGATAGTTCTGCTCTGAAAGTCATACTGTAGGCTTAGATCCTCCAAGGAACCCTCTGAATTTACCTGCAACTCTGACTTAAAATATTCTTACCCTAAGACAATACAATACTGTATTATTCTAGGGATAAGCTTTGACTATAATAATAGTGACTAAGCAATTGGGTGGTCCTCACTGAAGCTCAGGTTTTAGCAACCAAAATGTACAGGGTTTATACCACAGGGCAAAATTTTTTAAAAGAGTGGATAACACTATCCAACAGATATTTCTCTATCCAGTGGATAACTGTTAAAAAAACTTACTGTGCTATCCACCAATTTATCCAGTGGATAGTGTTATCCAGTTTTTGAACAACTGGGGCCAGGTCACTAATTACAGTTACCAATTAACAACACTCACACTCTGACAAGCCTGCACAATGCGATCTCTTCTTTCTCCTTCACAAGTGTTGGCTACACCCATGCTACTACGGACAATAGCATCCAGGTAAGAGTCAAGGTCATTACCAGCTTCCAGCCTGCTGTGAGGAGACAGCTGCTTATGAGCCTGTCAAAACAAAAAGGCAAAACAACAAGCAAAAACTTTGCATCAGTCTTAAGAAGTTGGTTTCAATAATCACGAAACTAATTAAAAACTTTTCAACCTAATAACAACAATGAAGTGAAAACAAGACAAATCAACATTCTTATCTTTTGTCCAAGTTACCCTTTGACTAAATTAAAATCTAACTTCTCACACAGGCTGTTTACCCTTTAACTCTAACGAATGACCAAGACAGAATTTCTCCTTACCATATCGATACAATATCAGGGAGACAAGTGATGAGAATAAAGACAAATATCAATTAGGGGATTACTGGTTGATTTAATCAAGAGAGCCCCTATTGAGCGCCCCTAGTAAGCACTCTCACTCAATTAGTAACCACCCGTATTCTGTTTCAGTAATAGCACTGTTAGAGTACATGTACATTGACATCAACTGAGGTCCATCTTCCTTTCATTGCTCACTTAAAGCCTTGCAACAAAAAGGGGTCTTTTTCTCAGTCTCTTGACTGTTCTGTCACCAAAAAAAATACCTTTTCTAGTGTGGCAGCCATGTAACCAGGTTCATCAACACTCCAACCAAGATCATCCCGAGCCTCCACAGTTTTAATGATTTCAGTACACGCCAACATGATTTGACCAACCACATAGTCACGGCTTGCCTACAGTGAAGAAAAAAAAAACAGTCCAAGAGAGTATTGTAACCAGGAGAAGTAAATCCATCATGCTTTGTGTATCTCATCCAGAGTCAAACAAAGGACATCTACAGGCTAATCTCACAGGTTATTAACATGGAACTTCTCCCTATAATATTCAAACACTATCCTGCAAACAGGTATTGAGAAACTCCAACTTATCAGGTAGAAGTTGTCGGGATCTACCAGCAAATTCTCATAACTGATTTGCAAGAAAATGTGTAGCAGCTGGAGGGGAGAATTAACAATCTGATGTTGGGAGTTAAAGGGTTAAGCTAAGCAAGTATGTTACCAACAGATGAGAATACCCTACATTTTACATCTTAACCACCTCACTCCTTGGGGTGGCCAAAAGGGAATTTTCCCTTAATTATGGATATATTTTCCAGCATAAAGGAGAACAAAAGAAAGAAAAATATCAGTTCAGAGACATTGTTGGTTTTAACACCACACTTTTTAAAATCAAAAAAAAAATTTAAAAGAGCTCAAATTAAATGAAATAATTGACCACCAATGCAGAGATCTGAGATGTAATGGTTTACTATTACCATGGATACATGTACATGATTTAAAAGAATTTATATCAAATAATTATCATATTCTAAATTAAGTGTTCTCAACCAAAGGGAATTTCTAGTTTGCTGGTGTTAGAATAAAGCTCATGAGCACCATATCTAAATTTCTCCTTCACAACCCTCTTTCTCATTTTTGCAGCTGAAACCTAGATCTAAATCATTTACCTGGGTGGCTGTAACCCTGTAGGATTCAAAATATCCCTGTGTCACCGAGTCCAAAAATGTCATCTTTCAATTTTGGATGATATCTAATTAATAATGTTATAAAGAAGTTTGATAGACCAAATTTCCACCATCTATAAAAAACTTCTTTTGATACCTTGGCTTGAAGATTGGCTGTGTTGATTAGATATGTCTGCATGGATGCTGATAGCAGTCCAACAGACTTCTTTAGAACCATCATGGCTGACAAGAGTCTGTCTCTGTGACGAGGGTTACTCAGCTCCTAAGTACATAACAAACAACACTTATTGTACACATACTATGACTTTCTCATTCAAAGAAACAAAATCTAGCCTGTGCACTAGTCTGAGAAGAGTAGTTTTTAGCTCAGACCTGGGCAAAATTGATATGGCTCTTGGCCAACCTGACAACCAAATTGATGTTTTCTCACAGTGTAAAAATTTTCTTTAAGTTCTAAAACTGAACATAAGTAAAAAATATTGCAAGAACTCTTTATTGAATGTGCAAAAACTGAGAGAGGGAAGTTAAATATTTTCACAGCACCTTTGTTCTTAAAAAAAAAAAATCCATAGCAATAGGGGAGAAATAGACTGAAGAAAAAACCAAACAAACCCTGTCACACTCTCTCTCAAATTGATTCAGACTTGTAACTACAGTATATACAAAGAGCACCTACTTTCTGCCTTTTGTTGCACATGCTTGCCAGAAGCATCAAAGACTCTGTGAAGTCCTAAAACTCAGAAATAATACACAAGATTAAAATACTTTCCAAATTAGGTGGGCACACATGAACAGGTATTGAAACTATTCTATAAAATCCTAGTTCCTCATCATAATAGCACTCTTATAACTACTGGTACTGGTAATTACCTTGAAATTAACAACCAGACTCCTCATGGAAGTGACACCCTCCACTAGTGCAAGTCTGTCCATTACCCAGTGAGCTGCTTGTACAATCTTGCGCACCTCAGCTTGATCATATACAAGCAAGATCTGTTTTGAAAGATTTACATTAAAAGATACACTATAAACACCTTACTAAACTACACTACTGTGCAAACCTGTGATAAAACCATTGGTGTACATATAGTGTACAGGTTAACAAGGATGGTAATTAAATTCAATATTGAAACTATTGCATGATATCCTTTTAAGACTGTTGAGCAATGTTCATCAATTTAATCCATACATGTTTTTCCTTACACACAGTTGTTCTAGGTGGATAATGCAATTCATTACACCTGAGCAAAAACAGTGAAATGTCTTTTGAAGTGCCCAAAGAGATTTCCCCAATTTTCAGAATTTCAACCTGACCCATGAAAGCATTTTTCAAAAGTGGATTCAAGATGAGATTGTATTTTGCAACAAAATAGTAAATAAAATGAAGAATATTTATTGTATGCGCATCATTCTTTTCACTAGTTGTTAGTCATCTTTAACTTGAATACTCCCATAAGGCTTTATTATCCATCGCAGGGTTATCCACTGACATTTAGCCAGCTTTTCCTTATAGTTTACAGTCCTACTCCTTGGTGGAGACAGTGAGGCACTGTAAGAGAGTAGTGTTTGTCAGAAGCCACCACATAATGACCCAATCAGGGTTCACACCAGTCACTTTTTGATTCAGAGTCTAGTGAACAAATCATTGCAGCCCACCGTACCCCTCATCTTTCTATATAATACATGTAAAATATGAAGTTCAATGTTAAATTCACCTTCATAGTTCCTTCAAGGATATTTCTTGCAGAGTCTACCAGGTTGTACCTCACTTTGCTTGAGAATGGCTGCTGTTTAAGCTGATGTGTTGCCTTTAACAATGCATCCCCTGCTTTTGTTACAGAATCACATGCAGGAGGCATTTCCGATTTCAAATCCTGTAATATCAGAGATAAGATTGACAATTCATTAATCCATACCAAGTCTATATCAATTCAAATATTCACCCAATTCCGACTAACTTTCAATCTCTAGAATAAACAAACTTTTTTTTCACACTTGATAAACACTTGGAGGTCCATACCAAATTTTACCAACTACTCTCTCAATACAAAAATTTTTTTTGCATTGTTTTAACTTAAACTTTAAAATCAATTTCACCAATTAGAGGTTTAAAACATGACTGATAACTTTGGCCCCCTAAATATGTGTTATGAAGATCAGAAATTTTTCCATCTGTCGCTATAATATAATGTTTTGTATTTCAATGGGATTAAGCAACCAAGTGCACAGGTTCAAACTTCTAACAAAGTTCTTAATGTTACGGAAAATAAAAATGCACAGATATCGTCAGTACTAATCTGTGCAGGTAGAAATTTTCCCTTAAAATTCAAGTTTATACTTGTTTGTTTGTTTTCTTTTTCTTGAATCGTTCTTTAAAAAAATTACAGTTTGGCAAACATTACTTATTGGATTCCCTATTTGCCTGATCAGTTAAAATTTAAAGGTTTGCATCTTAGCGACCGAGACACAATCACTAATACAGAGCTCAATTTTTCCAAGAGCTCAAAGTTACCAAAAATTGATTTTTTAACCTCAATTCCCATCATTACAAGAACACATTTACTACAATTTTTCTCTCTGATTTGTACTAATTCAATTTTCAAAACACAACATTAATTTTTATAAAAAGAATCTCTGAAGACTGGAGTATTACTATAAGCCACCTGCAGATATCGAAAAGAAAAAAATGAATGTATCTTTTTGGAAGACCTGTTTAATATACAACTTACATCATCTGTTGTTTCAGAGACCAATGCTTGAGCAGCAAGTATAAGGCTCTTGATGGCCTCTCTGATCTGCTGGGCACTGGAAACCAAGTCTGGCAAAGGAACACCATCCCTTTGTGCTGCCTCATTCAATAGAATCACCTGGGACACCTGAAGATTATTAAGTATAACGCATCTAATACACATAGCAACCCTTCTTGTTTTATACAAAAAATAATGCTTAATGATTAATTTGCACTGTAATTAGCACAGGAAGGAAGAGAAGGTTGGCACCAGTTTCTTCCTTGACTTGTGCATTTTTCACCTCATGCTGCTCATTCCTGTACCATTGCTGTTTTGCTGCTGTCCCTCACAATCTCCCCTGTGTTATTTTTGGTTACTCTCTTTTATACATAATTTTAGAGCACAGGTTTATTGCTGTTATAGGAGGGGACTGTTCATACAGTTTTTACCTCTACCAGACACCCCCTGATGTGTTACATTGTTTAGTATGTTTTTAATTTAACATTATGAAACTTTGCAGGATATCTATTTTTCTTAGTTTAACCCTTTAATCCCTGAGAGTGACTAGCATCTATTTACTCATCACAGTATCACCCTTGAATCATACATTTAGGTCATGAGAATAAAGGAAATCATCAACAACTAAAGAAGCTCTGGATTGTTACAAAAATTATTCTTGTTGGTACCTTAGGAAATGTATAAAGAACAGTATGGAGAATATACGTACTGATGTTAGGGTGTAAAGGGTTAAGGATGAAGCACATGTACCAGTAGGGAGACCCAATGGCTTAATGGTCAGTGCATTGTGCTCCTGGTCAAGAGGTCTGGGGTCGAGGCCTGGTTGGGTCAATGTGTTGTGTTCTTTAGCAAGACACTTTACTCTCCCCATGCCTCTCTCCACCCAGGAGGTATAATTGGGTACTGGCAGGGAAGCCTGATGAAATGCTGGGGGATAACCTTGTGATAAACTAGCATCCCATCCAGGAGGGAGTAGTGATACTCCTTGCTGCTTCATGCTCCATGGAAACTGGAATAAGCTCCAGCTAAATGAGCCAGAATGCCAAAAAACAAAATTTTATTTGTACCAGAGGCAAAATAAAAAGAGCAAATCAAAGTACTAAGGTTAATTTAATAAGTTAATTTAAGTTAATTAATACCATTCTTGCCTCAAATTCATTTTAAACCATACCATATTCCTAACAGAGTTAAAAAGTCACTAATAAGACATTCATTCTACTACCATACCGGAATTATACTGCTTAGCTTCTACGGCAAATCGCTGCGCAAGAATCTCTAAATAAGTCATTGCTTGCGGCGGATAAAGTAACGCGAATAATGTTTCCACTGGAATGAGAGATCAGTTTTCCTGAACAATTTCCTTTCAGCCACTTCCGTGACCTCCGCAATCTAATTCATGGAGTCAGAAGAAGAATATTCCACGAAGGATGGTGGGCTATACTTACTGTACATTGTGAGAAGCGCAGTCGATCCGACAAAATCAAAATTATACTTCTCCCAGGAATTAATCCAGCATGCAAATTATCTTCGATCAACAAATTTACCAACCTGAGAGGCAATTGGCGCCAAAACGAACTCGATTGACTTCGTCTGAACAAGAGAAGACAGCAGTTTGGCAGACATCCCTTTAGCTATGTTAATTCCATCTTCAAAATTTGATAAGAGGTTCAATGAATTGCCTTCGTTGGCTATCGAAAGGCAGACGCCAACCACTGAAGCCACAAAGTTGACATTGTTGATGTTTTCGATGCCAACGACGGAGCGAGGATCTGGGGATAGTATGCTACGTGAGTACGTCGTTTATGCTGAAGCAGAATTTCCCGCTGTCTGCTCCTTTCTTTTCGTGTCAAGAAAACCCAAGCGATGCCTCCATCAGTCTTCCGTTTCCCAAAGGCATATGGCAGGCATATAAAGTAAAAGTGTCACGCATTCAACTCCTGATAATCAATAAGGTCGGCACGGCACGGCTTCATAGTCAGACAAATCGCAAACACAAATTTTGATGAGAAACGGAACGCTTCGTTTTAGACAATGAAAGAAGGTGGTAAAAAGACTTCCTCCTTTTTTGTTTTTTGGTTTAAAGAAAAGGGCGGCGAATGAATTTCGTTTAAAGAAAAGATGGCCGTCCTCAGGAAAAAGGGAGTCGAAAATAGTGTTACTCTAGCAAGAATTTTCTGTCGTTTTTAACTTATTTAAGTGTTGGGAAAAAGAAATGGATACAACTTAATAGCATAAGCCATTCAGCAAAAATATAAGCTGGTTGATTGTCTCTTATTTCCTTAGCGGTCATACTTCACAATTACAGTAAGTGTTATCAGGAGCCCATTACTTATCTTTTTTTTATTGCAAGAGAAAGTGTGTTTAACTTTGCAAAATATTAATTTTGATTAAATTACACACAGATGTTCAGTTTCTACAGTTATATCATGGGGGAATAATTTATAAATGCTGATTGGCTGAGACGGGTCGTATTTTTCATTAATTTGGTAATTGCCTCGGGAAATGTTACTTAGAGTTTATTGGTTCCTAGGTCGCTTATCGACAGCGAAAAAATTATTTTGTTTCCAGTCGTCTTTTTGAAACAGTAGTGTCTCATTTCGAAGCAGTGAAAAATGAATTAATTGAAGAAGTGAAACAAATGAGCAAGACTGAAAACACCATCAAAGGCTCAGAGCGTTTCAAAAACGTTTTCGTGAAGTGGGCGTTTAATTTTAATTAAGCTGCCTACTCTCCTCTTATGAACTTGACACGAAAACAGATCTTCAGTTTCTACGGTAGTTGTTTCGTTTATCAAGTAGGCGTCGCCTCTTAATGACAGATTTATTCGATGACAAGAATCGTGATTGACGTTAATTCAATACATTGAATTAAAAGCGTTAGTTTATTATGATTCAGATCATTTTTTTTTTAGCAGAATCAAAGTGAGAAGGAAGTTATTTTGTTATTATTTTTCTGTCTCTGAATCCGCTTACCTGGTGAATCTGCTAACCTGTAAAGTGAAACTATTGTAACGACCCGCCACAGAAGTAAGTTTATATTGAAGATTTTTAATTTAGCTACGAGATAAAAACTTGATTTTCATTTTTTCTGACTGCGAACTATAAATGCATTTTTTTAAATCGAATAATTATCAAAGTTTGGCTTGATATTATGAGGTTTGCGGTAATCATTTGAGCTAACCAGTTCCGCCAAGGAAACAGTAATTAAAACTTTTAGTAGTTATACTCCATTATCTCACGGTCAGTGCTATTTCAATTACTTTAATCCGCTCGATAAAATAGAAAGTAAATTGATTTGGTCAAAATTGAGGTCCGTACAGGGATTTCCGGGAAATTGCCCCTTTTTATTTTCGATTCTTCTCAAGCTTGTTTTTGGTTAATTCCAAGTCGAATTCCCAATCAGAAAAATGAGTCTTTAGCTCGTTTGACACCTCTTCTGGTTTCATCATCTGCAACGAATTTATAATCAGGCAACTTGTTTTAGAAGCACGTAGCTCTCTGAGGGGGGGTACCTTGGGTACGACCTTTCTCCTCCAAACTCTCTGTTTTATCTTATTGTTATGTAACAGTCCTCAAAGGTAATTTTCTCTGTAGATCCCTTCCTAAGTTTAGTTTTAATTTCAGTAAGTTAACTATAATTTTTATATCGCCATTTTTTTCTTTTTTTATAAGGGGGGGTAAGTTTCTAGAGAACTAAGGTGCTGCGTCGGGGGGAGGGGTGGTATAAAAAGATAATTTAGTCTTATCAACAAAGTTGATAATGTAAATTGGCCATCGTTTAGGGTTTCAAAGCTGACGTTTCAAGCGTTAGCTCTTCCTCAGAGCGATGTCGAAGGTCTAACTTTCGAAACTTCAGCTTTCAGAAACTCTTTCCGATGGCTAATTTACATTGTCAAATCAGTTAATAAAACCAAATTATCTTGTTTTTTGTTTTGCCCGATCTTAGCCGCAAGAGAGGGTAAAATTTAAGGTAGAAACTCATTTTGAAATGCGTGAACACCTCAAAGGTACATACTTAGTATGCGAGATCTGTTTTATGTAGCTTAAAGTGATTTGTTAGGGCAGTGTGATATGGTGACGATGGTCAACTGAGATTGACAGCCTGGCAACTGTCACCTTTTGTAAGCTAATCAGAACAACATCTTTCTAACAGATGAAGGCCCCCCGAACTGAAAAGTTGTATTGAGTAGCAATCCATTCAATTTAGTTAACATTTGTTGAGGAAATGATAATCAGAACATTCTTTAAGTTTCGAATGGAGCTTGCGTCCACTGAATGGTGTCCGAAACGAAGGGTTTACTCTGGCAAGTTTTGATTCACCTAAGAAGTTCTCGAAGAACGCATTGATTTCCTCACACACCGTCAATGGGGTTTTATCTTATGATTATCCTAGTCCTAAACTGTTTGTAAAAATGATTTCAGGCACGCAAAGAACACAAAATAGATTTCCTTTTCATTTCGTTTCGTTTCGTTTCACTAATTATTCGACCTGTGCATATTTGCACGCGCAACATGGAAGCCTGTTCATCATATTGCAGAACATTATTTAAAGCGGCAGGGAAAACTACAGAAAGCCATACAAGAGTTGTAGCATTCGTATGGTTGTAAAAAATTGTTTTGTCCCAAAGGAAGTTTTGTAGCAAGTCCGTGTGTGCGGGAATGAAACAAACATCAAATCGTCCCTTTAATCAATCAATCAGTACACCAATTTGTTATTTCTAGAACTACGTCAAAGATGTGCTTCCTATCACGTTCCTAACATCAGTATTTATATTCTCCCCACTGTCCTTTTTAAATTCCTATGGTTCTGAAAAGAAGAATTTGTTTGACAATCAGGAGCTTTTTAAATTAGAGATAATTCACTTAATTCTTATGACCTTTATGCAGTTCCTTTATTCAAGCCCGGGTGATTCTGTAAGGAGCGAGAGATATAATTAGGAGTAAGACAGTCTTAAGGGTCAGTTAAGTGTTTACGTCAAAATTTCCCTGAACACTGCCAAGGAAAACTGGTGAAAGGAACAGTTGTCAGACAGATATTTGAAAAGATCTATCTGATTAACCTTTGTCTCAAAGAAGATATGACTCCTTCACTGGCTTCAAGACTGATTACATTTTTTGGGTGATTCTTGTGCTCAAAACAAAATAAAATTGGTAGAGAAAAAGTCATTTTATACTTTATCAAGCCAAGAGGCCTTTCACTGTCGGAAGTTATCCCGAATTTAGTACAATGAAGTAAGTTCATCCCACCATTTGTACAAAGGGCTGGTCTTTTTTTATCAGATAAGGACAGGAGCCCATCGCTCCTGGTATGGATCGAAATAGGGCCGCAAAACTTTGTCACTTCACAGGTTTTGACTTCAAAAAGGTTGATAAACTTTAAAAGAAGTTCGCATGGAGTAGAGTTTTCTCAGTAATAAATTGTTGACTTCTTCGTGCTTGATATGTGGTCTAACCTAAATTTGGCTTGAAAATTGCTCAGAGTGGCAAAAATTGCTCGAAATTGCAAATAGTTGCTCCAAACGCCAAAAGCTCCTTAAAAAAAATTGCCGAGCACAATACGGCAGAACGAGCCCTGGCTACTTCACACCCCTCCTCCCACAGTAATGGAATTTGAGATTACATTTTATTTTAACACCCCTTTCCTCACCCCCTTAGTGACTTGAAATATGTGATTTAAAACCGGTCATCGACGAGTTTCTTTGTGCTGTAGTTTTTCATTTAGCAATGTCCCTCAACACGTTTCCTTAACTAATGTCTCTTGCAAACACAGTTTACTTTTGACAAGTGCTGTTGTTCCTACAAAAATTGCTAAACAATTTGGGCCTCACACACTCCAATGCAATGATAGATGACCATTGATGTTTGATGTTTTTACGCGGCAGCCATCAAAACCAGTTGTGCTAACGAAAATTAAAATTAATAAATAAAACAAGTAATTGAAAAACAGAACGAATTTGCGCCCAAATATTAAGTGATATATTCATCTGTTTGAATATGCGGTGATCTTGAATAGCTATTGGTCGTATCAAAGCACTTTTGTCCCGACGTGCTCAAGCGCACACAAATTATCAAACGCGTAAAAAGTCACGTATTGAAATTAACTCAACAGGTGACCTCCTTGCTTCGAGAGGTTACCTTGTTACAAAGAGGCATTGATCTTAAACTTAAAGTGAGGATCTGTAGACTTTCACTCAGAAATCACAGTAAGTCTACTGAAAACCAATAAAGATCGAGGTGGATGGCGCCAGGTGAGACAAATTGATCGCAAAAACGAACTATTTTGGGGACGTGACTCGCATTGTTATTTCACATAACACGTGACTAAGCTGATGAAACACCAGACAAAAGCCTTCGAAGAGTCGACCAATGAGAACACGGGATGTGCGATGTTTACATGTACAATTTTGTTCATATCGTTATACTAATAATAACAGACGCATCATCCGATCAAATTCACGAATAGAGATCGACAAAAATTCAAATCGACAAACTACATATTCCTGTGCGGTGAAAATCTACGGGCATTTTGAATGGTTCTGGGTTTCTATTGAGACGAATCGACTGGTACTCTAGCAATCTCTGCTTTGCTCAGGAAGAAATTTTGACAAGCTTTGTAGGTAAGGTAACTTCGATGTGGTTTGTACGATAGGTTTTTCATTTGCATCCATCACTTTTTATCAATCCAGTGCCTGAAATATGATAATATTTCTGTGAATTTAAGTCGCTTATCAAGCTGGTTTAAGGAAGCATCTTGGATTTTCTGTAGAATTCTTCCTACAAAATAACCGTTGGAAGGCTTTGTTATGGTTTTGCGGTTGAGTGCAGGCACGTACATTTAGCGAACGTTGCTAAAATGCCACGCCTTTAGGAGCTGCGTGACAAGTTCATCGTCACGCCTAAAACGCGTGACAAGTACATTACCTCAACAATGCAAGAGGCTCTAAGAAATTTAGAAATTTAAGAATTTAATGATTACATTTCAAAGCAGAAATTGAATATGCTTTTAGTAGCTTTCACTCTGAACTCAAATAAGCCGTTGTTGAGATAAAAAATAACTTAAACGCATAACAATATATGCATGATAACTTTATCGCCCTGTATCCTAATGGTTCAAATGGATAGAATTTCTGAAATCTCAGAACAAATACTTTCAGCTGAAAAATATATTTTTCCCGCAGCGGAACGAACATATAGGTCACATAAAGACTTATGTGCCTTTTCTGACTAGAATTTTCGCAAATTTTCTCGATGTTTTTATAATTTTTGATTAGAATACTAGAAAATTTGATGGAAAATATAAAAAAGTAAGTTGTAGGTCGTGAATTCGGAGCAAGGTCTAAAGTACACGAAAATTGAGTACACCTATACCCACGTCTTCCTTATAAACAACCTAGGCCCCTCCCCCACCGTACCTTTCCTGATTATTCTCTACGAACCAATCAGAAGGCGAATTGATGTCAGCTGACCTCGCTGTGATTAAAAACAACAAACTTTTCCAAAAGCAGAAGCAGGTTTTCTCTTACGCACCACTTACACTCGTAAACGACCTAACCTTCTAGCTTTGTCTTTCGCGGCCCGCGCTAGCAGAGATTGCCAGCAAGGCTTTTCTGCAAAGAGTTCTATGCTAAACTTTTTCCCTCTCGCTCTGGAACGGTGAAAATGGCCAGTTCCCCTTCCTCCGGCGGTGTAACCACAATTCCAACAGCCTCCACGAAGAAGATGCGTGTTCGAAGCAAGTCGACCTCAGCTGTTGAAGATGCGAAAGAGGCTCCACAGAACAATGGAAGGCGAGTGGTGATTGACGGTGTCAAAGCAGGCCTAAAGAATGGTTTTAACGGGACGCAAAATGGCGAAGAGTCTTCGTTATTCGTGAAAGCCCCCAAAGACAAACACCACGATAGAAAATCCCGGAGCGGTCGCCGAGGTCTACCAAAGAAAGGTAAGCCAGTGTATCATTTTCTATAGAATCAGCTTGGATTAATTTTTAGCGCGAAACAGCACTGCCATTTGTTTTGAAATTTCCGTGCATATGCACTTGTGTTTGTCATGGTTCGCAAATCTCTGAACAACCCATGGTTTCGTATCAAAACACTATTGGCTCATGAATATTGAATACGGTGAGGTTGATCGTGGGTGCCACGCGGCCCTGAGTGGTAATTTTACTTTACCTTGACCTGCGTTCGTTCATTTATCACTGCCAAATGCAGTGTTACTTTTGTTCCCGACGTGCACAACATAAATTTAAAAAAGTCTCAGAGTCATTATGAGAGTTGAGCACCAACGGTGTTGCAAATTTTTGCGGGCGTACAATCATGCTTGTGTACAACTGTACAATATTGTGTTTTGAATTTGAAATGCTTTTGTGCTAATGAGCTGTAATCCTTCAATGTGTTGTGTTGCCAAAAGTTGGTTTGTTTCTCTTTAAACTCTGCTAGCTTAAGATAGTGCTGTACCTAAAGCTAAAATTTTTTGGTGACTTCTGTATATGTTGGATAAATTTTGGCGTATGAGGGAAGTGTGACTACCTTATTCCTGAACGCATGGAATGGCTCTTTACTGAGAAAGGGTGCCTTTGTTTGAAGGATTACTATAAGCTTGCAAATAATTTAAAACCTTTCGTGCAATACAAGTATCGCTAATACTGATCGTCATATCACTATGGAGTATTTCTCGAGGTCAGAGATACGAGATATTGGATAGCTTATTCGATTGGAAATTTGTAAACAAAGCAAGATGGATTGATTTCATAGCTGATATGGTTCCCAGGTTTTCCAGCGTATGTGTACGAAAAGGCAAATCTTTCGTGTGAATTAAGGGTAAAATTCGAACGGCTGTAGATAAGTTTCCTTTTCTATACTGTTTCGTAGCGAAGTCGAAACCTTTTCAAGTTGTTTACAGCTGAATCTACCCTCATCAACTTGTGTATTCAGCTCTATAAAGAGAATCTGCAATTGAAATGTTACACAGTTTGACTGTTGCAATGTAGCCAAATCTCTACCGAAACTTGCTCTGGATGTTGTGTTTTTGGATTATGAAAAGTCTCAAGGGGAAGAAATTTTTAATTGTAATTTGTAAATGGGGGTTTAATAACAATAAATGAAGGAAGACAACCTGATTGGTTTGCACGTTTTATGATACAAACTGAGGTTTCTCACCTCAATTACCTGGAACATTTAACAGTTCACAGTTCACCTAGAATCTTAGTGGTTTAGAGGGAAATTTTTCTATGTATTTTACTTCTTTTAAAAGATTATTTTCATCAGAAGAGGATGTCTAAAAGTTACCTGATGGAAAGGTTTGCAATCACATAATTGCCCTCAAGCCTTATTGGCATGCAAATTCATTTCCTCAACTGCTGTTTGGGTAACAAAACAATTATGCCTGCATAATTTCTCTCTTTGGTTCTGCCACATTTTAAAAGCTGGGCAACCCTTGATATTTTTTTATGTGCGAGTGACCTAAGTTTAAATCCACACCGGATGTCATTACCATTGAAACCTATTACACGTGGAATATTGCATGGTGGAGCATGGACTGAAATTTTGTCTTCAGGTGTGATAAATTCATATCCACAAGCAGACAAAGACAAAAAAAAAGCTGAACCAAACCGTTAGTTAATGGTCTTAAAAAGAAAAGCTATCTTTAAAAATAAAATTTACATTTTGTTCACCTTGGTTACCATGAGGTTCTTTGCTTGTGAAGATGTAAATTGGTATCATCATGGGACAATGACAGCACATGGTGAAGACAACGTTTTCAAAAGAGGAGAAAACTTTTGTCAAAATGCATAATAAATTTACTTTGCCAAAATAAATTAATACATGAACATTTCACTTCAAAAGATTGGAATCATTTGATTTGGTGCATTTTAGGTTATGCTGTGTAACGTGACTTATGACTTATGACTTAAATCTGGAAAATGGGATTGTAGTGATTTAAAAATATCTGGAAAAAAGTTTTTAACGTGATATTTTTCTTGCAAAATAAGTGTGAATGAATTCTGCTGAGTGGTAGAGGGTGAAAGATGAAAGATGAAAGTTTATTTCCATTTTTACCCCAGATTAGTAATAATGTGCAAATCCTATCAGTTGGGAATAGTCATTCATTTGAATTTCTGCAGGTGGAGCAGGGGGAAAGGGTACTTGGGGAGCCATTGGTGAAGTACTGACTGATGAAGATATGAAGATCAGAGACCAACATGATCCAAATTATGAATCAGAGGAAGATGAGGATGTAGGTGTCAGCTCTTTATGTCATAATATGTATTTCGTAGTCAGTATAGTTTTTATTTTTGGAGAATCACAAACATAAGTTTTCTGTTGTCAAAAGTGTTTGTCAATAAAGAACTTTCTTCTTGTATATGTTTTCACAGTGGATATGTCTTGAACATGTTCATTTTTTTGACCACCAGCTGGCATCAGCAGTATTCTTAGCAGCATGCTCATGAACCATTTCAGGAGTATCTTACCTTGATTGAGTTTATATTTGTGTTAGAGTTTATGGCTATGATGAAGTATATATCTTGTAGGAGCCTTTTGATATGAAGGAGTGCAAACCAGAGCTTACTGAGGAAGAGTTTAGCAAAAACATCACACCAATTGTGCAGGTAATTAATGGTTTCATCAACATAGAAGAGCTAGTCCTAAAAAAGCTCTCACTTTCTTTAAGGAGTTATCCATCTAATATCTGTGAAATGTTAGAAAATGTAAGAATACACTCATTGTTATTAATCAGAAAATCATGAAGACTTCTTCTTCATTTAAAGCCATACATTTTGGGATTCACACCACAATTTCAAGGATAGAAGACCTTAGGGTTGCCAAAAGGAATAAATATATTCAAATAATACTTTTAATATCTTACTAATCAACTCATTGCATGTATGTTTGTTTGTCATAATTAAGCATACTACTTGGATTTGAACTTGGGGTGTGACTAGGTTTGGCATTTTTCAGGCCTTCTTAAAGCTTCTCCATAGTCCATGTATACTTCTAGTAGGAGAGAGGCACTGTAAGATGAAAGTGCTGTGCCCAAGGGAACAATACAATGGATCAGTTAGGTTTCAAACTCAGACCACACAACCCAGAGTTCATTGCACTAATTGACAGGTTACTATGTCTCTCATAGAAAGAAAAAATCAAAATGGATGTTAAATATCTGTTGGATAAACTTGTTTGTTTATTTGTTTTTCAGGAATATTTTGAGCATGGAGACACAGAGGATGTCTTGGTGAGTCACTTGGCAATGCCTACATGACAACAATCAAATTCACATGGTTGATAATGTTTTTCAGAAAAATTAATGGGACACGAGTTAAGGTGTTTCAATTTTTGCTGCACTTGGTTTTGCCAAAGTCAAATACAATTTAAGAGTTTTTTGTAAGGATAAACTATTACAGTTTGTCATTAGGGAGACCAAAATATCTTCCATTTTTTAGTATTTATGATAGGAAAATAACTGATTTGGTTTCTAAAGTTTGGTTTAGCAAATTGATGTTTTTGTTTTTTGTCACTGACGAAAGTCGCTTGATGCCCAAGTCTGTTTATCATTTGTAATATTTAGTGTTTACAAATCATAGCACATAATTGTTTTTTTCATGATTAAGAAAAGTAGTGGTGGCACTGAAAGGCAATTTGTTGATTAAAACATGGAAGAACAAATAAGGTTTTATTGTAATGTTAATGATTGTGCCTTGTGTAATTATCACACATGGTTTTCTTTTGGGAGGGTTTTTTGTCTTACGTGAAGCTTTTTTCCTGACTGTGAGAGGTTGATAGTCTTTTTTAGGGAGTGAGTGAAAGATTAATCATGTATTAATATGACTCCTTAAACAGCTCTCCCTGGAGGAACTTAACATATCTTCAAGGAAGTACAAGGTAGACCTAACCATCTCAGACTTTTTTCATAATCTCTGTGTAATGTGTTGTTGTTTTTGTTGTTATTGTTGTTATTATGGTTATAATTAAGATGATTTGTGTCATAACAAATACTAACTGATGGAATGTCGTCCCTTTTTCATTATAACCTCTGTTTATTATATTATTGTTTTGAGGAAATTTGTAATTACTTAATATATTTTATCTCCAAATACCACTGTAAGGTAAAGGTTCCTGCCTCTCTCTTTGTTTTAGTTTATGGCCATTTAGGAAACCAAGATATATTTATTAAATAAGCCTGTTTTCTAAAATACAGGTTCCTGCCTTTGCTGTCAGTCTTGCACTGGAGAAAAAGGTAAATGTTGTTTAAAATGTACTCAAGAGTGGGAGATGCTATCTTACATGATAATTTTTATTTACCGATTATTATTTTTGCTACTTTTATTTTTATTATTTCAGTCATAATAATAATGATTTCTATGAGAAATATTGTATGTAACATTGTCAGTTATTGATAAATATGTGATACAAAAAGAGGTGATCTTCTTGCTCTGAAATCATTATTCCATTTTTATTACTAGAAAAAACAAACCACTCTTTCATAAACAGACAAAAGATATGATTAAATGCCAGAACTGAACAAGGCTTGTCACTATTTTATTTCTATCCAACATTGTGATACTTTTAGTACAATGGTAACAACTTGTATGCAGCTTGATTTCAAATTTCTTTCAAGAGAGGAAAAAAGTGTTTTCGATGACAACATGATTGTGTGTTGAATTGGGTTGTTTCAGCATTAAACTTGCATCTTTTAATAGCATAATTCTGATAACAACTCCAAGAATTTCTGGGATCTTCCTTCTAGCCTTCCCTTATCTCACTGGAGTTAAGGTTGCTTTCTGTGGTAAGCATGTGAATATGTTCAGTTATAAATCACTGACTTTTTAAGGCTCTTTCTGATAACAATATTTATTGAACAGTTTACAGCTATAAACCACAATTAATTGGTCAAAGATTGCTTTTCCAGTTAGCTTCTATACAGAGTATTTTCACTAGATTGAAAAGCTGGTTAACTTGTGTAGTATGATCTTCACAAATTTCTTACTTACAGGCAACTCAGAGAGAAATGGCATCAGTTCTCATCTCAGACTTGTATGGCAAGCATCTCAGCCAAGACGACATAGCACAAGGTAAGTTTGTGGTCAGTACCATTACTTGTGTAAGATGTTCATGGAGGCTGATGAGGAGAAGGTAATATTGGAACAAGGGCAGTGACACACCATTAGAAAAGGAAATGTGGTTTTGCAATAGCCAAATGCATTGTATTTCATGTGGAGATCATAAATGGAAGTGCCTCACCATTATATTTTATTCTGATCTCCTGGTGCTGTTGTTTTGATACCGAGTTTTGGGACATATTGATAATTCTTTATCTTCATGGCAAGTATTGAATATGAAGCATTTAGTCCAGTCCTTATTAAAGTGGCATAAGAAGGTTTTTCGGTAGGGCAAGAAGCCATAAACAAAAAGCAAATACCCAACAGTTTGCTTAAAAAAAGAGTTCCCAAAAATACAGAAGTATAAAGGCTGGCCAACAGCACTTTTTGGGGGAGAGATTTAGCAATAGAAGTTAATCTTGCTAATTAAAGTGGGCTTATTCAAATGCATGTTTCACTTCTTAATTTTTTCTGTGCTCTTTTTGATAATGTTATTGTCCTATGTTTGTGATTCCAGGGTTCCAGCAGCTGTTAGATGACCTTGATGATCTGAGTTTGGACACCCCTGATGCTCCAGAGGTAACTTTAACTTAGGTGTTACTGATAAGTACAGGCTCAGTTAGCCATATGGGCCACTATGATTACAAGTGCAATTCTTTCTCTTTTTTCAACAACCTTGTATGATGCTATTCGTAGATTGTTTGCACTAAACTAGAGTTTTTTGCTTTTCCAAGATGGTGGGAAAGTTCATTGCTCGTGCTATTGCTGATGACTGTTTGCCACCAGCTTTTGTTAGTAATTTGGGAGATGCTCCTCCTAATTCCAATCAAGCGTAAGTACAATTTTGTATTGATAGTTAACTGCCTGTTTCATTTTATAGCTGATAACATGTTCAAGAAAATAACCTGTTTGTTCACTATTTTGACAGCAAAGCCTTGGCTGAAGCAGGTGTGCTGCTGAAAATGAAACATGGGATGGTACGATTGGATAGTGTGTGGGGTGTGGCTGGAGGAAGACGCCCAGTCAAGTATCTTGTGAAAAAGGTTTGTTTAATTAGCAGAGTTCAAGAGACCTTGAGTGAATAATGTTGATGAAAATTATCTTTGCAAAATTTATAAAAAAGAAGCTTTACATTTAGATAGGTCAGGGTTTCACAAATGATTAAATTGCAGGCAAATTCAATGCATTTTATCAACCAAAAGTAACCTTTAGTCGTTGCAAATGGTTTGTGCGGTACATTTGTCTTTGCAGTTCTCCAGTTCATGAACCATTAGCTGAGGTGTGTCGGCATTGTGAGGGAATTAGCTTTGATAGCCTTGGATTGTAATCCATCCTGTAAGAGTCAACTCTCTTATGTGTAGTTTTTGTTTGCAGATGGTTTTGTTGCTGAAAGAGTATTTGTCTTCAGAAGATATTGAAGAAGTAAGTAAAGTTTTTAGTACTAAAACGAATCAATGATTTTCCAAGTGATAAATGGTTGTTATCTTTTTGGATGGTTGTTTTGAGATGAGAACCAAATACATTTAAAAAAGGCAATTTTGACCCAAAAATGATAAGCACTTGCTTAATGTGACACCAGACAACCTCCTTTTTTTTTTTTTTTTTGGTTCATTGACAACAACTGGAAGAGTAATAGTAGAAGAGCAAGTGGTGCAGCCTCTTTTTTTACTTGTCTATTTTGTTTTGGATGCCTTCTCCATTAAGGAAACAAATCTCCCTTGGCGTGAGTAAGAACTGGAAGAGTTAGAGGAAGTATTTTTATGTTTGATTGCCTTTTTTTCCTTTCCCAGGCAAGTCGTTGCGTCCAGGAGTTGGAAGTGCCACATTTCTATCATGAGCTGGTTTATGAGGTATGATGGTCACTGTTGATAACTGAGCTCCGAAACATGCCCTTATTTATCCAACCTTAAACTTTTAATGAATATTCCCAATGCTCTGCTGAAAAAGGCACTTGTCGTACCTGAAGATATTAAACTGAAGATTCATGTCACAAGCATCTCGTTTTCTCAAGGATGTCAATGTCACCTGAGTTTTCCATAGGTTTCAATTATTCACTAACTTTTTTTTTTTCACTGAGCTAAATTTGAAGTCGACAAACATCGGTTGAAGCAGTTTCAATGTAGATTACAATTTTAAAACGTGTTTAACATAACATCTTTAAAACACGCGTAAGTTTTGGTGTGATAAGGCATTAGATTTGGATCATTCCTCATCTGCACCAGATCTGACTTTGTTGTTGTTGTTGTTATCTGTCAACAGGCAATCATTATGACTTTGGAAGATGAGCATGATCGAGTGATGACCCTCATGAAGAATTTATTACAGTTCTTCTCAAACACTAACATTGTCAAACCGGACCAAATTAAGAATGTAAGTTGGTTGTGAGTTCTTTGGGTGAAGAAAGTTGAAAAACTAAAATCCTGTGGTACCCCTAGTCTCTGGAATGTTAAAAGGTTTGTTTCATTGAAGACTGTTTTTTTTCTCTGCTTTATTTAACAGGGTTTTCAACGTGTGTTTGACTCTTTTTCCGATATCCAACTGGATATTCCACATGCCCATACACTTCTGGAAAAGTTCACTGACATGTGTGCCCGCGATGGAATCATTCCAATCTCCTTTACTATGAAAGTCCCTTCCAGGTATGTGTACGTGCAAGGTTTCACCAATACTAATAGTAATGGCTCCGCGTATGCCTACTATTATTTAACCGTAGATTCAGTCTCGAGCCTCAAACAATGAGTGGGAGAAGTCTTCCTCATTTGCCGAATTAGTTTTAAAAGAATTAATTGAGCACATTTTATAACCAGGAAATACTTATTCTCAGTGTACTAGTTGAAACTTCTACATATGCTTAAATACACTCTGTAATAATTGGTAAAGTTTTAGAAAATTATTTTTGCCTTTTGCCGCTGGACCAAGATTGGTGTCACTCAACCATCATCTGGATGCAAACCTCTTTTTTTCCCTTTTTCGCTATAATATTCCGGTAAATTCAAGGCAAGCTCGGCTGAAATTATGACTAATAATCTGGTATCATCAACTGAGTTGATAACGTAAATTGGCCACCGTAAATAGTTTTAGAGCTGAGATCAGAGCGATGGAGGGCTAACGCTCGAAACGTAAGCTTTGAAACTCTTTACGGTGGCCAATTTAAGTTATCAACTTAGTTGATATTACCAAATTACTTTGTTATACTCTCCCACCGACGCAGCACCACAGTTTCTTCAAAAAACGTACCCCTTTGTTGAAATTATGACCAGCTACCTTTCCTCGGTGTAACAGGAGTCGGTGCGCGGTTTTAAAATTGTCCACGGTTCCCCTAATGGTTGTAGTCTTGTTCAATCCTTTTTATCGGTAAGATATACATATTGTGTGGTTTCTTCTTTGTTTCTAAGTAGTGTGTTTTCCTTTGTGTTGCAGAGGACGAAAGCGCTTTGTCAGCGAAGGTGACGGGGGATTGGTGAAATCTTAGCTTTCTCCTAAGAAAGCAATAACGAGCCAGACAATTAATCAGTGAACTCTACTAACAAGGGGAGAACATTCTTGTTTAAAAAAGGGTCTTGTTTGTCACGGTCTCCCTCGAAGCCGTTCTTTTGCATGTAACCTAGCGTTGCCCTGTTCCGTGGCATCCCAAAAGACGGTTACGAAAGAGACCATGTTTGTCAGTACACCGGTATTCTTAGCCACCTACGTTTAGCGTTAACACTAAGCTAAAATTGTTGTAATCGTGTATGAATGATTCTCGACATGATGTCGTTAGCCCCTAGTTCTTGTTAAGTTGCGGATTTTCTCTACATCTCTCTCTCGCTCTCTCTTTCTCTGTATCCTTGGTGGAGTCGATGTCTCCTGTGCGCAGACCATACCTTGAAAATTACTTTTATACTTTATTTTCAATTTGGTTCTTCAACTGTTAAGATTCGCTTTCCAGTGAAAATTTTTTTTATGAGGGTTTTCATTGTTATTCTGAGCTAACGGCAGTAAACCTAACTTGTACATAAGGGTTTTTCGTCGGTCGAGGTAGTTGTGATGTTATAACTTATTGGTGGAATGTATTCTTTTTTGTTACTGTTGATGCGTAATGTAGTCATCACTGCAGAGTGATATTAACGAGAAATGAAGTGAACGACGGACTGCCGTGGCCTTAAGTCACCTTGAATCGATAATAATGTATTTTGAATGGGGAGTAATTGCGATGTCTCAGTCATTTTTTCGTAAGTTCTATTTTTCATCCCGCAGTTTTCAGTTCTTGTGTCGTTTACTCTTTGTCAGCTTTAGCATTTGATGTTTCTGTGTTATTTTTAGTTCAGTTAAGGTTATAACAAACAAACTCCTGATATCCAGGGTTTAGAGAAACTTGCGATATGTTTTTTGTTTCCTTCCTCTCTTTTGGACATTTATGTTAACAGCGGAATCATCCCAGACAATATCACATTTTTTTTCAAACGCTTTGTCTCCCTTCTTACACGTGAAAATTGTACAGACTCTCTCTGGCTTGTCAAACTTTATAAACAAATAAAAAAATTGAAACCCACTCGTGTACTAAAAGACTGTTGACAAAATAGAGATGCCTTATGGCGTGAAAATAACATCAGGATTGGTGAGAGCTGCGCATGCCCTTCGTGATACTGTTCCCACAGGGTGTTTTTCAAGAAAAAGATGTCAATTATTTCTCCAGTATCTCTTGAAGTAAAAGGATTTCACTCAGCGGTTGTCGTTTTTAACGTAGAAATTCAGCGCCGTTCCTTTTACGAAGACTTACCGTTTGTTTTTGCAAGGAGTCCATTTCTCAAAAGTAGTGTGAAGTAGATTGGCTATCTAGACATTTCTCGTGCCCAGCCACTTATAGATCTTCCTCGGGTGGGCAGAGTGGGTCAGCGAGACTCTACGAGAAGCCTGTGAATGCAAAAAAGGATGCTAGTTCATTGGGTCCATCCACTGAAATCCGAAAAGGCGATTTACCGCGATTTACCTCAATTTACCTTGATTGGCCCTGAGCAGCAGCTCTCAACAAGTAAGGAGACTGGTGAAGAGCTAAGGACATGATATAAAAAGTTGGTCAGCGGAGTTGCGTCCATGGCAACGACAGAAAAAAATAGCAATGGCGGTGAAATTTAGCAGGGCTCCTTGAAGTTTAGATGTTTACTTGTTTTGACTCTGAAAATGGATCAGTTTGGAACCCTTGAGCTCGGGTAAGAATTATTTATATATCTTGATACCATTTGATGATTGAATCCAGACATTTGGGTCAATCAAAAAGGTAGTAACACGCAACGTCTCTCATGTCTGTTTGCAGAGCCAGAAGCCTCGTTCTAGCTAATCTCATAAAAGTTGATGTTTGATATAATTTCTCATGTCGCACAGTTTAGTAGAAGTATCATATCGATTAATTTACATGATCGAGCTTTAAAATACGCAAGGGATTAGCTCAAATTGTTCATTGAAAATTGTTATCGCTTTTGATGGTTTTGTTACAAAATAGGATGTACTGTTGTTTGTGCTCGTTTTTCAGGAGAAAGCTGACGTTTTTATCTCCAAGGCTAGGGACATTTTATTTTTAATTTGCGTTAAGTGTTTCATTTAGAAGGAGGGTTATGTTTTAAATATGTCTTTGCGACGCATTTAATCATGCAGCAGTAATATGACTTAACCTCTTATTATGTTTACCAGGTGGGCCCAGGGATATAATGGCTCCCCAGCATTGTTTGTCAACAGGGACACTGTCTGCTTTATCTGTGGGAACAACATTAAATTTGTAAATACGAAAGACAAGAGGGAGTCAGTTTTATCCAGTCCTGGGGATGGAATTGGAGCATTTGCTGTGAACTCTTCCACCAGTAGCATTGCTTTTGCTGAACTGAGAGTTAACCCCAAGCTTTTTATCTATACTTTCCCTGACTTTTCAAGACCACGAGCTGTTCTTGAAGGTAAACTTTGTTTCTTGATAATTACCTATTACAGCTGCTCAAACCTCATGTCACGGATTACAAGGCCCAAGTCATGTGTTAAGAATCTCATACATAAAATTCATGAACAGACCTGTGACTAAAATTTAACCTGAAAAAAAAATTTAATGGCCTAGAAATGGTTCAGGAAAGAACAGACAGTAAAAGAATTACAGGAGAGCAGGAGAAAAGATCAGGGATAGTTATTCAGAATGTTGGCTTTTGTTGACTCAGCAGAGCCTTAAGACCAACACTCAAGTTAATAGGTCATTTCTGAAATATGGTTGGCCCCTATTTTCAAAGTGAGTCCTGGTGCTCATCCTTTCACATGGTTATAAGTTTTTATTCACATACAAATTAAACTAATTTTTATATGAATGGTTGAGCACCAGGCCTTATTTTTAAAGAGGCAAAAGTTAATTCGGAAATGACCTATTTCGGCCACAATTTATAATTGATTTAATAAATATGATATGTCTTCATTCTTTAGGTGGTGCAAGATTGACATACTCCTGCATTGCTTTTGCCAATAATAGCAGCATCTTGGCAACACATTCAGGGATTCCAGATTTTCAACTTACTGTCTGGTGAGAAGTTCATCTGTATTTAAAATTTTTTTTTTCCTAGGGTAATTTTGCTCTTTGAGTCGTGACTAAAATGTGTTGCACCTTAAAATTCACTTTTAAAATTACAGTAATTGTTGGGGTATCTAGTTGTTTCGTTCCCATGGATCTTTCATACTCAGATGATTTGTACCTATTCATACCCAATGAAGTAAATCTTTATGATTGTTTTAAACATTTTTTCATAATTTGTTGGTTACTGATCAAAAATGGGTACAAAACATCTGAGCCTGGGTACAAATTGTCTGGGAATGAAAGATCCATGGTACAAAACGACTGGTAAGCATTGTTAGGACCTACTTTTTTCTCCAACTGTTTTGAAAATTATTTGAAATGGTAAATCTTCAGCCTAAAAAGTCATTGAGATTCAGTGAAAACTGTAAATCTAAAACATGAAGAGATATGAATTAAAATTTTTGATTACTTTATATAAATTTTGCTTTCCTCTTAAAATGATGGATAATGTGGATATAAGTTCCAGTAAATATTATAATATTTGATCATCATTAAATATTGAACATCTTTAGGAACTGGTGTGAGAAGATAAAGCTATGCTCAATTGATGTTGGAAGACATTTGTGTACTGGACTGTCATTCAACCCAACAAACTGGCGTCAGTTATGTACTGTGTCAAGTGATGTCCTGATGCTGTGGAATGTTGGCCAGCTCAATACCAAGTATTCACTAGTCTCAAGGTCTGTGTTTGTGTCTCATACAAATTGTTGTGCACATTTTGTAAAAAAAGGTAACAAAACATTCTGAAGGTCTTTTTCAAAGTGTCAGCCATTAAAGCCTGGTTTCTAAATGCTTCACATGGGAAGTGTGATGGTCTTTGGCCTCCCCCTAGTAACAATAAAAATGTGATCACACTCAGAAAGTGTGACTCTTGAAATCACACTTTTTCACACTAATTAAAGTGTGATCACATATAGAAAGTGCGACTGAAGCATAGTTCTTGAAATCACACTCAAAGTTCCAGACTATCCACTGTATATATCAATTCACATAATATATTGCAGTTATACTTAATTTATTCCAAGCTAATGATAATATTCTCATATTTGTCTTTTGGGTGCAACTCTTTGCTGGGATTGAGTTTAATATTCTGAGAAGAACAATTTATACATGGTATCTCTCTCCACCCACAAGTATTTCAACAGAGCTTTTGGTAAAATGTCTAGGAAGCTAATAAAAGATCTTGTTGTTGTTATTAGTTCTGTAAGACTGCCTCCAGCTGATGGAAGTCTAGATGATGATGAATTTGAGGACTTAGGGCAGTCTGTTAGTCGTATGAGCCATCCAGAAGGATATAGAATTACTAAAGCAGCCATAGCTGGATTAGTAGGAGAGAATGCAAAGAGTTATGAGCCAGGTAAAAGTTTGATACTTTTCTTCTTTTTAAGAAACCAAATAGAGTTCAGCTTGTCTTATCAAATTTCTGTGATGTAGACTGAGGTAAATGAAAAGAGAGGGAAAAAAAGGGGAATTCTTCGAAAATAGTCTAGTGCCTTTTTATTGGGTATTGATTGTTAGTTGATCCAATACCAAGTTCTCCAAAGTAATATCATATGAATTGTATGACTGACAGTAAGAAGAATTACTAATTAAAAGAGATCTTGCGAGTAAAAGGGTTAAGGATATATGCAGCTTAGCATGTATATAAAAACAGGAAATACCTGATCATAAATTGGTAATGACTTTGAGGTTTATTAGATAACTACATTTACTATAATTACATTAATTCTTTAGAGTTGACTACTTTTATTACATATGTTATTCTAAATATGTCAGAGATAATCTCAGATATTCCAGAAAAAGAATAAACTTTCTTTGAGAGGCCTTAACAGATATGTTTTGAATTCTATAAGTTTGAATAAATCTTTTTTTTTTCTGTTCTCTCAGATTGCATTTATTCTCATTCCATAGTACAGTCATGCTGAAATGAAGTTTGAAATTATTTCAGATTTGGTTGATTTATATTTTTCTTGTTAAGAATGAATTTTAATAATTGATCTAGAACTGAGGAAAATACAAATTTAATCAGGTTTCAAAGCTTTTTGTCTTGCAATATTTATGAACTGCAACATATGTTAGGTGTAAATTGTAATTTTTTTATATAATTTTATACAATTGTGATTTTTTTTACTGTCAATTATTAGAGGGTGGCATTTCTTTGTTTTAGGTGAGAAAAAGGAAAGATGTGAGCCTGTCAACCATTGTTGGACACCAGACAGTAAACTTTACTGTGGTTGTAAAGGAGGTCAGGTGATCTGCATTGACACAGAAAACAACCAAGTCACTATGGTACTGAACTCAAATGCAAAGGGTTTGCAACAGGACAGAACAGATACTCAATCTTTATTGAGGAAGACCACGATGGAAGTTATAGCAGAAATGGCAGAAGGGAACAGTAAGTCACAGTAGAAATGGCAGAAGAGAAGCTTCACATGTTTCTTTTCTGAATTATAATGCAAAAAGTGGTAATTGAAGTTTGTGTCAAGCAATTTTGGTCCAAAATAGTCCATTTTACAGTTGCATGCTTGGTTGCCAAGCCTTTGAACAGGAGTGAGGCTAAGGGTGACCTTGTTATGATACAAACCTTGCTGTTTTCAAATGCAAATTACTTTGTTATCATGCGAATTGGATACTGGTCTCTATCACAACAAGGTCACCTTCAGCCTCACTCCAAATCAAAGGCTTGGCAACTAAGTACACAACTGTAAAATGGCCTATTGTACTTGTGATCTTAAATCAAACTTGTGCTCAGCATTTGTTTGATTTTGAGATCATGCATGTGTTTTCAGACCAAATTTCACCCCACTCAGTTCAATTACCATTATTAATGTCACAAAATAAGAAATACTGCAAGTAGGCAATATATTAAAATGGGCCACTGTTCAAGAGTGGTAGCATTTGGTGTTTGTAATTTACAGACTCCAGAAGTTGTGATAATTTCACTTATATTTAAATTAACAACTGCATCACTAATTGAAGGTTGGGTGCCTGAAACATCCAGGAGCTTCCACTATTGGCAGCCAGCTCCCAGATGGAGACTTCTCCCACGGCTGGCAAATCCTGGCAACCCAGTTATGAGCCCCCACATAGGAAAGGGGAACAGGCACCTGTCACACTGAATAGATGGTAGAAAGAGGGAGGGTATAAGTGGGGAAAAACTGCCTGAATGAAGAACTACCACTCCTTGCAATGTTACAAGCACATGCTCAAAGTACACACAAGAATGCCTCCAATGCAGAGCAAATGGGAATTCCCACACATGTGCATATGCGAAAACTGCTGACTACCAGAAAACACTGATGCTCTTTGTTGTTAACACCGTTAACTTGCATTTAGCTGTAACCGCATTTATGACTGCAAATCTGATCTATTCTTGCTAGGTGGAGATCCTGATAATGACAAAAAGCCTAAGGGTAGTGATTTGTCCCTGGATATTGGACCAGGTTCAGCAGATTGTCTGGCTTTACATAAGAAGGGACTGTATATTGCTGGGCAGGTTGGTTAAATTTTGTTTTATTATTCCTATCTTCTTATTTTTTGCACCATTTTGTGACATTGAAGCAAGACAATTTGGTTATTTGGTCTGAAAAATGGCTGAACTCAGTCTCACAAGTAACCTCTGAGAACTAAATCTCACAAATCCTGTAATTGCAAAAATTATTTTCATACAGTTTCCTATGTGTATTGTTGTAAATTACATGTGAGTGTTTGTATGTTTCATTTGTTGCATTGTGTACTTGATATTTATGCCATTGTGTAAATTGTTGCATAATTTGTCAGGTTTTGTGTATAAAATTAGTCTTGTGGATCAATGTTTATGTCCACTTTTTATGAAGCAGTGTTGTTGTGTTTATTTTCCCTGGTAAAGCTATGCACCATATAGGTAAATATTTTTCTTTGTTGAGAGTTTATTAGCAGGTTTCCATTTTCTAATATTTATTTTCTTACTTGTGTTAAGTACGATAGGTGTGTGGATGTTTTTAAATAAATGATGAATACATGCAATTATGCATGACTTTGGCTACACACCCTCTATTCAGGTAATATTTACTGCCCCACTTTCTGGATACCTTTTGAATAAATTCCATCTTTAACAGAATGGAGTATTGAGATGTTTGGACATAAAATCAACTGAGCTTAAAGTCTTGGAGCAGTTGGACATTGGTTGTGCTGTGACAAGTCTTCACTGGTCACCAAATTATCGTTCGTTAGCCCTTGGGAGTTCCAAGGTAGGTGCCAATGGATTTTCATTAATAATGGGACAGAGTGGAGGACCAATTTGGTCTGTGATCATATGAGTGATTAACAAAATCAGAAGACAGCAAAGCAGGAGACCAATTTTTCAGGATAAGTGATTGTTCCTATGGTTATTGTGATCAATTCTGTGATTGGTGGATTTAACTGAGTGGACTTAGCATGATTCGCTGCTTTTACTGTCTGATTATGACTGTGCGGAATGATTAGTGAAAAATATAGCAGCCAATGCACCAATCACATTTGAGGAAATTGTAATGGTAATGATCAACACATCCATGAGAGAACACAGTAAAGTGAAAAAATGATCTCTTCCACACATGAATTAAAAAAAAGTGCTGGTGGCTTTTACCTTAAGTTAAAAAGAAAAAAATCGCAATAATACATTGTAATATTTCAGGGGTCTGTACATCTCTATGATTCTGAAGGATCTGTGGCAGAGCTGTTTAATATTCATAATGCTGAGTTTGTGGGTGTTGACTGTCTGGCAGGAGGAAGTCAGTATTGTGTGGTAAGAGATGGAAGGAATAGTGTTTTAATTTTATGGTAAACAATACAATGATTTTGTATTTAGTAAATGGTTTGTCATGTTTATATGGCCTGACTTGCTATCAAGTCATTTGCAACTGAATGGGTAACATCCATTTTCGGCGGGTCTGAGATTCAATATTATTATTATCATTATGGTGATGGTGCCTTTAGTGGGCTAAAATGTTTTTAAAAATTGCCCAATCTAAGCAGCTAATGAACAAATAAGCTGTAGATAAGCTTGGACTTTCCTTTCATACTTTTAACAATTTTTGAAAAAAACTCACATGGCAAGATTTTGAAATTTCTTGCCAGTTTCACTGGAAGGTGTATTTTCATTGAGGGAAAATAAAACCTGTAAGACTTGAATACATTCTTGTGGTTGTGTCAATTGTGTTGTTGTTATTTTTTCAGTTTTTATTTTCTCAGTGCCCTCCAAAGTCGTAATAATAGTCTGTACTACTGTTCACGTTTTTGAGCCTAAATATGTTTTGGTCCCTACTCAGAGTCATTTTAATCCTGGCCTGAAGGCTCAGGTTAAAATAACTCTGAGTCAGGCCCAAAATATATTTATGCCCTAGAACATAGACTCTATCATTTTATTGTAAGATTCTTGGAGAGGAATCTATTTTTTTCTTCGTCACACTCTCCTGAAAAAAGGAGAATGTACTTCTTGACTCTTAGCATTATTATTATTTTAGTATGTTAACAGTTCATAGTAAGTATGTTTAATTACAGTTCGAACCTTGAGAATGTACATCAGTTAGGCCTCAAGTGTTATTGTAGCAGGTTATAGACTGTGAATGAAAAATTATTTTTCTTAACTTTCATATTTTACAGACTTGTAAAGCAGATGGTTTGGTGCAAACATGGGACATTGAAACAAGCAAACTTTTGTCTAAAATCCATCTTGAGTGCCAGGTACATATTTAGGAATCCCAAGAGAAACTAGGGTTTGGAGTCCTTCTTTCTTTTCTATTTTTTTCTGTCAATGATTCTTAGTTCTATTGCCTTCCTTTTTGGAAAATTTGCAATGCAGTTATATTTTTCCTGCTGCAATCAAAGTTATGCACCAATAGCTCAGTGTGTATGCATCATGCGAGTGTAACTGTTATTCATCCTTGTGTTTTGTATACCCCTTCCCATGTCCAAAAATTTGCATGTCTTGATGTGAATTTTCTTATCAAGTCCACATCTTATACTTTATGTAAGTACTGATGACATCATTTCCCACTCTTCTTTACAGGCTTCATGTATACAGTGTAGTCCATCCTCCAGCACAGTGGCCATAGGTTCTCTTACTGGCCATATCTACTTTGTTGAGATGACAAACATTGAGCAGCCTCGTCTTATTTACAGGATCCACATTCACCATGGGCCAGTTTTGCAACTTTGGTAGGTCATTACCGTAAAGTTTGCTTTCAACATTCATTTCTTAAACTGCAGTTCACATATATGATTTTCATGTATTTACAGTCATTGATTCATTACTTCACGGGTTTAGTAGGAACCGACATAATGACCACTCCCAGTTGGCTTGTTAGCTCAGTTGGTAGAGCGCTGCACCGGTATTGCAGAGGACATGGGTTCAAATCCTGTACAGGCCTGAATTTTTTTCAAGCCTGGTTTTCTTTACTGCTTAATTATTCTCCTGAGTCACTATGGAAACAAAACACAAAGATCTACTGGGGGAGAGTGGGGCGGGATTGTAATACGATCGCCATTTTTTATGGGCAGTTACGGGTGGTTTAGGGGAAGTTGGAGTTGTTATGTTTTCTGGCGCAGCTG
Organism: Pocillopora verrucosa; assembly: GCF_036669915.1. Classification (NCBI taxonomy): domain Eukaryota; kingdom Metazoa; phylum Cnidaria; class Anthozoa; order Scleractinia; family Pocilloporidae; genus Pocillopora; species Pocillopora verrucosa. The sequence goes on from NC_089312.1 coordinate 8,070,914, forward strand.
CATACAACTTCTCTAGAGATTCACCATTAACTGCTTTATTTTATTGTTGGAACTGTAGCTCGATTCATCCAAGCGTTGAATTTTGACAACTGATGTATTTTATTGCTCTAACTTCACTCACAGTTATGATTGGAGTGGTCAGATATATGTAACAGGCTCAAATGATGGACATGTCTTCGTGTGTGATGCAAGAGTCAGCAACAACTTCAAAGTGCTTGGGCGATTAGGTACTGGTTTAGGTCCTTTGTTTATGAATAGAGATAGCAGAACTATAAGCTCAAGCCTAGTATTTTCTTCTGAATGGTTTTCCAGCAAGAAAAGTTGGGAGCATTCTTTAGACTACCATAAGAGCTTCCACTATCAGCCCTAGTTTTTCTCATCCCGCTCAAGAAATAACCTCATATCCCGATAGATCGAAACTGACCAATCGAGACCGACTTACGGCAAAACTAACCAGTCAGTTTACACGAACCAGATCTGTAACACTCGCTTGGCAAAAGCTCTTCTCCTGACTCTGATGTGGACTGTCGCTGAGATTGTCAAAACGTCAGTAACTCCCACCAACAACAGTCCTTCTCTAGATTTCCCTCGGCCAAAAGATAAGATGACACGACCAAGTGCTAAACCATTAATGAATAAATGTGGAGATACTGTTTGACAAAGAAAAAACGTGCACTAAATCACGTAACAAGTATTTTTTAATGTGGCACATATTAATTTTTAATTTTGTCCTTTTGTGCATAAAGACCTGGAAGGCACAGTGTGTTCAATCACCACTCTGAATGCTCGAGAAAAAGACAGCCAGGGACCATGGAAGATAGCTGTGGCCTACCGTACGAATAGTGATAAAACATTTGCAACAAAGCTACTAGAATTTGAAGTTACCATGGATATTTTGAACGGTAGGCGTCGAAAATTACCGCAGTTGTGATTTGTTTGTTTTCTACTCTTGATGAAATATTTCCCGTTTCTTGCTGAATCGTCCTGAGTCATTTTCAAAGCGCGGGTAAACCTACGCGGACAGTATGAACGTGAAATGTGATGGGAAGGGAGAAAACGAGAGAGGTAATCCCCTTCTTGTACTCACTGGTATCAGTCCTTTTTTATAGTGGACAGGCAAGGTGTGTCTGTGTTTGTAACCCCCCCCCCCTCCCCCCCCGCAGACTACCCGGGATATCTGTGAGTACTTAAAATAGCCTACATATCTGGCGATTGATTTGATTTGACAGGTTGCATGATAATTAGAGTGGGAAACGCGAGTGACAAGTGGCACGTGTGCACGAGAATCGAGGCGAACGACCTTCTTTTGCGCGTATTTTCTTGTGTTCTTGCCGAAGGCATGTAATCTTTTCACAACTATCTCATTAAACTTGTTATCTTTTTTCCTGCCATGCACAGGGGCCAAGGAGGCCTTCTTGAACAAGACTCTTCTGTACAGAGATGAAATGGTGAAGAAAGTCGTTCATCTGTTAGCATCTCCTTGTTACAGTGTTGTGTTGACCAGTCCGCAGACCGCTTTGACAGTAGCACACGCAAGAAAAGAAATAGTTAAACTTACATTGGCCGCAGAGGGCAAGGTAATAGCAATGAAAACGTTTCAGTTCCTTTTATCATAATCGTCATTTGTTACCGTCACGGCGGCTGGCGCAAAATGTTTTAGTCCCTTTCTTTAGAATTATCCTGTTCAGAGATATTTACAAAGTCAATTTTCAGTATTATTACGGCTTATTTTTATTATTATTATTATTATTATTATTATTATTATTATTATTATCATTATTAGTAGTATTTGTAGAACTATTACAGAAATAAATTTCAAGGAATCACCTTAAGAAGTACAATGAAAAGAATAATTTCTGTCCAATTTTTATTTCGTGTGAATACAATGAATGAATGTCTTTTTTCAGAGTGTTCCACCAGATTCCAAGCTGCAGCCTTCAGGGTCATACCATGGTCATGAGCTGCACGGAGGACGCGTTGTTCTGTCTCCACATTTAAGATGGCTCGCCAGCTGTTCACCTGATGGAAAACTTCTCCTCAGAGCTGTTGGTGCATTGGTGAGAACTTTTTAGATTTTGTGTAAAGTTAAGTAATTTTTATAGGCCAATTTTAGCCCAGTCTGATTTTCAACGAAATTTGTATTGGTAATTACATGATTTTGAGTGCAATATGGTTTTATTATGAAATGTTCAGAGAAATGAGCGCGCTGCGATTGGTCATGACGAGTTCATTATATTTCCATAAAGCACGCGCCTTACGTCACACGAGTGCTCTGTTGAGATATAATGCATGCAGCCTACGTCATCGGTACGAGCGCGCGAAATTCACGATACATTTTATAAAAGAAATAAAAAATCTCGTTCCTCGAGCATTGTTGAGTTATAAGCACTTGGGAATTTTTAAGAACACTCGTGCTTCTCTGCACTTCTCTCATGTTCTTAAAAATTCTCGCGTGCTTATATAACTCAACAATGCACTCGGCGCGTTTTTTATTTCTTCAATAAGTACGAGTAAATTTTTCAAAGACAGCGAAATTGCAAGAGCCCGAAGGGCTCCTGCGATTGCACACAATACGTGCGCTGTTTGTGATTTGCACTCGTGCTGAGCAGTTCTTCCCGTGTTTGTTTGCCAAGTTACTCGCCAGAGATCACGTGGATTTCAACGCCTTTGTGACTGGTCGCCTACCATTGATCATCTACGGTACTCGGTTGTCAATTGCATGCACTTTGATGGGTTCCTTGATGTTGTTTCCTTACGGAGTCTAAAATACGATTAACTTTAACACCTGTCAGCTGACAAAATCTGACTTCTCTTTTTTTCAACTATTGGCGATCCGCGTAAACAGTTAGGAGCTACGCAAAAAGGCATTCTTAACTAAGATAATTATTATTTTTGATAAACAGAACAGCAGCATTTTACACTTATTTGATGAGTGTAAGGCCAGCGTACTTGATTTTCTCGTTTTGTTTTTTTGTGAACGTGTGTGTGTAATGACGGCGACCACAGTCGAAAAGTCGCCTCCGCTGTCCACAATTTTTTGACCGACAAGGGCATTCTTTGAAATCTCAATACGTGTAAAGCTATACCTTTTTTCGTATACTTGTTAGTGGCGGTGATAAAGATTGTATGGTTTGTGGACCATGCCTCTTCCTCAAAGGTTTTCATCTTGGTTCTTCTTTCTTGCCATCTTCTTGTCATCTTCGTGCATTTCTCTCTTTTCCTTGCCTCAAAGGGTTTTTTCTACCCCAGGAAATATTTGCTTCAAGAGATAATTCTGCAGAGAGGAACTCCTTATAAAGTATCTTAGGAAATTTAAAATTGTTGTAGGAGTTTGTCATTTTTTCAAAATATTTAAAATCATTCTTAACGTTCTGTTGAGGCCCAGCGTGACTTTCAATATGACGACCATGTGCATTGGACGACCAAACAGGCGGACGATTTTGTAAGGCGCTCGATGCAAGTTTGCACGAGTGATTAGGACTGGCACATGCGGGCGCGCGTATTTCTCTCGTTCCCGTCAAACTTCTGCGTCACTGCCTAACAATTTAGATGTATTTTTATCTCTTTGTTCAGTCACTACATTAAAATACGTTTTCTGCGTTCACAGGATCGTACATTGTGTGTTTCTGCACATCATTACAAAAGAGGCGGAGCGTCTCACGTCTGTTTTACCGGTGACTCACAACACGTGCTCAGTACAGGTGCTGATGGTGTGTTGGCCTGCTGGGTTTGGAACTTCACATCAACAGGTAATACGGCGATAAATTATGTTAGAATACACTACACAGGTGATTAGTGCGCTTTTTGGCTGGTGTGTAAGTCATTAACAAGTACTATTCACATCGGAACAGCCTAAGAGACTAAATCGCGCGTCAAGATTCAAATTTCCGACCGGTTTTTGGTATATTTACAGAAATAAACCAATTTGTGTGTGGTATTTTTCTAAAATATTTATCCACCTCAGTGTTAATTTAAGTAGTAGATATTTACTTCCACTTTGTCGAATAATGGCTTAATAGGATGAAAAGCACTTCTTAGGAGGCTAAGAGGTAGGGTGGTTTATAACTTTGGATTTGTAATCTGAAGATCGAAGGTTTAAGTCCTCTACCCTGCCACTCAATTGCATGTGTACGACTTACATTTTTCACTCAGGAGTAAGCGAAGATAAAAATCTCCCGGTAGTATTACTTTAAGAGATAGAAACTGAATAATGAGGAAACGACTCAAAACATGAACCCTGCGATAAGAACACAAACCCCATGGTGATGTACCAGGTTCCGGTCATGACGACAATATCTGGTATCGTAGTGTATAGAAAATGAAGATGTTAAAATACTGAGGAATTTTTATTATTTATATCGGGTTTTATGATAAATTTGTTTAACTTTTTATAGGTATCTTTCCTTCTTGAAATAAGTTCCCTGTTTCTTTTTTTCTTTTTTTTAAATATTCTTTTTGTTTATTCATTGATTCATTTCTTCAGGCAAAGGCAAGGCGACAGCAGCCATAGATGCTGCGCGTGCGCGCTCATCACTGCTGACCACCATGCGAAAGGACGAAGACAGTCTGGCGGCTGAACGTGGGGAATACGTGCCCAGATCTATCTCGCCGGTCGAGAAAGCGAACACTGAGGCGAGCGAGAAACAACAGAAAGTTATCAAAGATGGTATCTACACCACCCCCACCCCTACTCCCTCAGAAGATGCAACCTGGCTTGAGAAAGCTGTCAGCGAGGTATAGAAATGGAAAAATGACCATGGAAATGGGCAATTTTGCCTTTATTATTGTTGATCAATGATGGGTTCATGTTCGTGACAGTATTATGTTTTTCTGTGTATTGGATGACCTCCAGGCAAACAATTTCTGGACAAGGATCGATCTTCTGGATGCAGAAATATCATTTGCAAATTCTCGTCTCTTTTTACGATTAAATGAAAGATCTAGTACTGAGAGGGATTTCGTGTCGGAGAGTTTTAAGGCTGCCTTACGGACCATAAACCCAAAGGAAAACTATGGACTAAACTGCCTTGGCTATTTTTACGTGACAGTTCAGGATAGGGGACGGGAGGGAAGGGACGTGGATGGAAGGGGAGGGCGGTTAGGAGAGGAAAGTGCAAGGGAGGGAGATTGAGGAGAGAGAGAACTTATTGAACATACAGCGCCATACAATCGTTTCTGGACTTGCGCTAAACGTAAACGTAAAAAAATGGATTGCAGGTGTTGTATCGTGCTCACAGTCAAAAAGAAACTTGAGGGGCGGGGAATCTCAGTTTTGGAGGATATTTGCACCCTCAAATTTTTATATGCTTTTTATATTCTGCAGACCCAACGTGAAGAGGCCAAAAAATTCGCTGAGATAAAGCGGAAGTTACGTCAGGAGATTCAAGATTTACGTCACACCGTGCTGCAGATGATGGGTGACAACCAGCAAGCACCGGAAATAGAAAAACTGGATAGATATGAGTACAACTTGGATGTCGATCAGCGGCAGAAATTAATTTTAGAAGGGGAAGAGAAAATTAAACAGGTACGGAAAGCAGGTTTGAACATTTACGGCAATACCACACCTTGCTTTACATTATCGTCTCTTCCTTTCGGTTTGTAATGCGTAGGGGGACTGTAGAAAACCTTTTTAACAAGGTTCCAACGTAAATTCCTCAAGAAATTTATTTCTTTCGTTACTTGAGCATTTTTTTTGTCATTTGCATGAAGGAGTGTAAATCATATTCTTAACACCACATGATCGTACTGAATACGGTTTTGTGTGAAAACCTCACTAAGCTTTCCCAATCAAATATTTTTTGGGTTCATACTGAACCAGAAATTCAGTCAAGTCTGATATAGGATAATTATAACAATCGTAAGGAGTAAATGAGAAGTAATCAAAAGAAAAGAAATAGCATACTTTCTGAAGTGTAAGAAAGCGCGCTTGACCCTGTGGAGATTGGCTTAATTCTTGCGTATGATTGGTTGAGAGGATGGCTCTTTTTTTTTTTTTTTTTTTTTTTGTTAACCAATCTCAGAGCGAGGCAAAGTAACACCAATTGCAAACCCGTTGAAAATCACTCCAATTCGTGCTGTTAGTTCCGGGTACACGTATTCATAGTCTATTGCTGGATTATTCTCCAACAGGTCCGTGAGGAGATAGAATTGGCAAATCTTGCCAATCAGTACTTGCGCGAGATAATAAAAAAAGAATGTTGGGACGCCATGGTCGTCAAAGGACGTTCAGTGAACGCCTTTCACCTTCTTCTGTCTGTCTCCAACTACCCTATGAAGGAGCGAACTAAAGCAGAACTGGATGAAGTTCAGTATGTCATCAACCAGAGGAAAATCGAGCAAGCTGAGTCCGCAGCCAGCAAGGATGTAGTGTCTAGTCCGCCTTCGGCCAGAAATACACCTCTTGTTGGTAAGAAAACAAGCTGTTGGTTTCAAAGAGTCGCGTCAGATTTTGTTCTTCTCGTAACATTCAGCCTGAATTTTTTTCAAAGGAACGATATGAAATCCATGTCAATCCATTCTTGTTCCCTGTTGGTTGTTTCCACCCATTTTGAAATTGAAAAGAATATTTTATGGTTCCTTTCCTGTTGACTCAACGATTTTGACATAACTACTTTGACTAAGTTGTTATTCAGGTTGTGACAAGCTTATTTAGTGCCTAATTCTGCATTGGGTTTGTTAGGTAACCTCGCTTTCTTGTAAGAAGCACAAACAAAACAGAATTAGTTATACTTATGTAGCTTTCGTGGGCTTCTATGTGCTCTTTCTGCTCCTTATTTTAGCCTTCGTTTATTATCAGTCATGAATTAATGAGTATACCACTATCGCTCTGATTGGTTAAACAACCTATTACTTTGTGTGCCGATAAACTCATAGCAATTGTTTAATAGTGAGTACCGCAGTTTTTATTGGTTTGCTGGCCTAATAACCCAATTGTGTTAGTGGCACATCCGAAAAGTCTTTTAATAGCTTGCCTTTGGTGATTTACAACTTGAACTTTCTTCGTGTTCCCTCAACATCCTAAGATGGTTGTTACCTCAGTAAACAGATTTGAGGTACAGTATAGTGCTTAATGAATAAATATTCGTTTATTAAAATCAGATGACCGACAAGAGTTTGAAGACGAGGATATTCTGGCCGAGGATGAAGGAGAGAGGTCTGGAGATAACCCGGCTACAACCGGAAGTCGTGGTGCAGCTTATGGCGGCGGCCAGGAGCTGTTTCAGAGTCAGTTCCAGCTCCACACGGTGCAGCAGAAACTCAACCAGATTGTTTTGTTGCAGGTATCGACCAAGTCGACAAAATTTATTACGTGCTACATAAATTAATCAAGGTCTGATAAAATTGGGAATTTTAATCTTACGAGCTTAGTTGCCCATTACTACCCGAACTTATCCCGGTTTCCAAAGCATGATATTGCCTCTGCTCTTCATTAGGCGGGACGGGACTTCGATAAGTTGGCTTGTACCCATCTGGAGCAACAATCCTATTTTGCAATCAATTAACTGTTGTTGGTATAGGGGAGGGGTAGGTGCGCAGTTGCTCAGATACTGAGAGGCACTGTGAGAGTAGAGCGTCTTACTTAAGAACACAGCGCATGGCTAGGCCAAGTCTCGAACCCAGACCTTTTGATACCGAGCCAACCATTGGACAAAACGCTTTCGGAAAATATTGGAAGTACAATGTAATTTCAAAAATTCAACCAAGTTTACTTACATGAAGATAAACCTAAATGAGAGATGATTTATCTTTCGTGCTGTGTGAGTGTTATGAGACCTCTTTGGTGTTGGTGGGCGATGTTTGGATTGCAAGATTAAAGCTTTTCACTTCTTTCCCTTGTGCAACCAAAATTAGGGCCAGATGAGATACAAGCTCAAAGCAGCCGCACGTAGTTTTTATAAAGTTTTCTTTCAAACTAAAACTAGCTGAAATTGAGTAACGTTTCTCTGTAATTCCAGGATGCTATCCACAGAATCAAAGTGGCATTCAACAAGGAGTTCGACGAAATCTTCAAACAGAAAGAGGCCGAAATCAAAAGAGTCAAAGAAAGAAACGACAGGATAAAGAAGATCTTGGGTGATCTTGAGATTGATGAGAAGGTTTTTGAGCCGGAGATGAGTGTGGACGAAAAACCTGAGCTGCTGTTGGAAGTGAAGGATGGTGAAGTACCCTTTGAGAAGTACATTAGCGAGGAGGAGAAGCTTAAGCTTGAAGAACAAGCAAAGATTGAAGAAGGTTTGTATTGAACAACAAGTGGATATACTTTGAGAACAACAGAGTCAGCATAACCTGCGTCTAAGGAAAGAGAGAGGGGATAATTCATTTGTGAACAAATTTTTTGAAACCGAACATCGTCTTGTATTAACCTTGGTGTCCATAGAACAATTTTCAAAGTAATCCGGGATTCCTTTGGTATAGCTTTACTTCACTTTTTGATTGGTCCAGAAAATTCGCGTCTATTTCTAAACCAATCAAATTCAAAATTTAAACCAATCGCGACTTGGTCACCCGCGTTTTCCTGCGCTTCAGGTTGTTCAGTTGTTTTGCTCTGAGTTATCACTGGCTTTCTGTTTACCTTCTTTTGTTTTGATTGGCTGTTGTTATTACTTTGGGTGTGCCTTTTCGATCTTCAATCGAAATGCGCTCGATGATCGCTGCTTCTACTCGTTGGAGTGTCACCGTCACTGACATTCAGGAGCTTAGCAGAAATAATCTTAAATATCAAGTTATGAGTTGTTCTGCAAGGCATTTAGCTAGACTGAGAAACAAAACCAGTCATAACGGTTTATGAACACATAGATGTATATTTGTAGGAGTCAATAAGAACTTAAAGAGAAAACTACCAACTTGACAAGAACGCGGGATAACGTGACTGACCGAGTTGCGATTTCGTGTTTGCATTTGATTGGTTAGGAGTGGCACGAATTTCTGGATCAATCACAGCAAAGCCAAGACAAGCCCGCGTTACATTATTCAACGCTCAAAAGTACAGCTCGGTTTTAATTTTTTCCTCATACTTTGTAGAACGCCGCTTAGCGGAGAAAGGCGACAATGCACGAGAGCGAGCCTTGATGATGATGATGCAGGGAAGACTGGAGGCGAATATAGAAGACGAGCTGAAAAAAGATCTGGTCCCGCCAGAGTTCATCACCAGCAAACCACAAGAGGAATGGAGCGAGGAGGAGCAGAAGGCGGCCAAGGAATTCGAGAAGAAGAAACAACAGCTTCAAGAGGATCGAGAGAAGTACCGGAAATCACTGGAGACTGAGCTAAAGAAGTTACAGAGCGGAATCACTGATGCCACAGCCTCGTTTGACGAAAAACTTAGTCAGCTATTTCAGAGGAAAGTCAAAACAGAAATGGTTATTTACCAGGTTGGTTCAGTTGCCATGATAAATCGTTCTTTATTTATGTGTTCCGTCATGGATTTTCTATTCTGGTGGAGTGAGGCACCCATAATTAGTCAGAACTGGCCAACCAGGACGCTGTGTTAATCAAGATAATTCAGAACCCTCTAAGCTGTGCCCCGCTCCCAGCGTGTGGTTTCGTGGCGCTGGTATCTGGGAGGCCTAGATTCGAATCCCGTCGATGCCTGAATTTTTATTCAGGTTTCTTCTTCTCTGCAATTGCTTTAATGACAGCTCCCCTGCGAGGATCATTGCTTTCCTTGATTTTCATCCGCAGCTCAAATGAAATTTGGTTTATTGAAAATTATGATTAGAGAATTCAGTCACCTTAAATTGATTCGTGTTTTCAACAACACAGCATGGTTTTTATTGAGTAAGTTTTAATCATTCTTCACCTTATATTTCTTTTTAATTACTTTTCGAATTTTACCATTTGGGACGTTTTGGACTTCGTCCGAATGTTTTTTGAATAATGCATACCTTGACGTCTTCTTCGTGGATTGTATATGCATAGGAAGAGCTTAAAATTATGCGACTGATGGTCTCAGTGCTGACTGAATCCGAGCTGGAGTATCAGGAAAACGAGCTGACCCGGCGGATGAACGAAAAGAGGGAGAGGAAGACGCAAACTGCAGGTGCGCTGGCTGAAGCTAAGCGGGAGGTGGATCAGTTCCGTGACTCATACGAGATTGTGTTGGCTGAAGACAAGGCGCTTGACAAGGCTTTCAAGAAAGAGTTTGCAGACCAAGACATGCACACAGTAGAACAGTTGTATAAACTGTTCAAACGAAGACCAAGGTGAGGAAAACTGTTGCAATATATATCAGGTTAACACTGAGCTGAGTCACTATTGTTAAGGGGATTCCCTACAACTGCTGTGCGAAACGTGTTCTGCGCACAGCAGTGCAAGCAAATGTGCGTTCAATATTACGTAACAAGGTGACCTGTTATCGTAGACTCGATGAATAGAAAGAAGTGGACCGTCACAAACTCACTCTCCGACACGATCTCCGGGAGGTAGAAATTTTTGCGTACTTTTGTTCATCTAGTTCTCTTCTCTGTGATGTACAACTTTGGAGAAAATTAATGTCATAATAGGGAAAGCAAGTGTGACGTCTAATGAAGATAACTATGTGGAAATCCGGGTCCAATCTGGCATCATTATTACAGGAAGAGTGCTGCCCCCCCCCCTCCCCCATCACTTCTTTCTTTCATTTGAATTTGTTACTGATCATTGCAGCATCATGGACAATTGTCCTATCCTGTTTTCAGACAAACAAAAAACAACTCGAGTGTTATGGGGTTTTCCAGACCTATTAAATGGGATTAATGCTCCAATTAATCGACCGCTGGTCTGGACCGTGACGAGGACTCCCTGAAACTCCATTTCTTTTGGTATATGTTTCTCGTATTTAAAGTTTTCTCCTGACTCTTTCTTCTCTTAGAGGACAGAAACAACTTAAAGCTGCCACAGAATCACACGGAGACCATCCCGACGGAGGCAGTCCATTCGGTCCCAGGCCTTCTTCCTCGCGTAGTAATTCTGTCGCCATAAGAAGCCTGGAGCGCGCAATGGATGAGCTAGATGATGAACAGCACATGCCTGAAGGGGTGGAATCTGCTGTCTGGCAACGACTGGTGCAAACTAGAAGAGAGAAAGTCGAAAGTGAACAGCAGGTGAATTGATTACTTCTATTTCCAAGAGGGCGCAATATCGAATACAGATTACAAATCGAATACAGAATTCGATTGGTTCGTAACATACTGGGGATTTTTCTTAGCTCTGACCTTAGTCACGATGACATAGTTATGGGTTTTCTGTGAAGTTTTTGAGCGAGAAAAGAGTTATGTCCACTCTAGGTAATCAAAAGCTGTGCTTTGTTTGTTGGAGGTACATTTTCAAGACCTCGGTCATAGCCGGAGTTACAGACCTCCCACCCATCAGTGCAAAATGCATGATTAATACTCCCGTGATTCTGGACGCACTGTCCCACCCATTTCTCATCAAGTCAAATTAGTGACACTATAAAAATTTTGAAAGTGAGACCTCAAGATTTCAAATCTAGGGCCATAAACCACCAAGGTACCCCTCCCCTAAATGCGCATACGGTGCTGTTATGGTGGTAGCCACTTAGTGGAGTAGAGCAGTTATAAAATTGAGCGTTGATAAAATCAAAATAATCCAAGCGACTAATCAGAACAAAGCTTTACATTATCGTTAGCCAATGAGAACACGAAGTGAAAACAAGCAAACTGCTGAAAGGGCGGGAAAACGCAAATGATCAAATCGCGATTGTTTTTGGTTTTGCATTTGATAAGTTGAAAGCAGTGTGCATAGCAAAGTTGAGTAAGACCGAAGCAATCTCGGACTACTTTCCATACTCAATAGAAAATTGCTCTATAAGAACATGGTGAGTTTAGGTGTTTGTGCCGTTGTGAAAGCTTGCTCTTCAAATACCAAAAAATGCTCAAGGTATGTGAAGTGAAATTTTATAGACATTATGAAATGTTCAGAGAAATGCGCGCGCCGTGATTGGTCAGAACGATTTCATCATATTTCCATAAAGCACGCGCCTTACGTCACTCGAGTGCACTGTTGAGATATAATGCGCAGCCTACGTCATCGGTACGAGCGCGCGCAATTCACGATACATTTTATAAGAGAAATTAAAAAAACTTGTTCCTCGAGCATTGTTGAGTGCGGAGAAGCACTCGCCTTCGGCTAGTGCTTCTCCGCTCTTCTAAAGTGTTCTTGTTCTCTTGTTCAACAATGCACTCGGCGCGTTTTATATTTCTTTAATAATTTCATTAATAGGTCAAGGCCAAAGCGTTGATATTAGCAGAAATGAATGCCTTCTTGCAAAGAAGAACAGAAGACGATGAAAAAGTCAACAGAGAGCTGGAGCACACTTTACAGGAACTACAGAGGTAATCAATGATCCCCTTTGACTAACTTTCTTATACCACTCACACAAATGACGCTTCCGACATTAATAATCCAAGCAGTATGCAGTGCACTAGTCACTTATGGCCAACGATGACTGGCAAAAGTAATTTTTTTTATAACTTTCGTTCATTCTCTGTGCGGGCCTGAATTTTTTTCACGCCTTATTTTCCATACTGCATAGGTAGTGTTCATCACTGCGAACTTCGCTTCCATATTTGTTTCTTTGTCCGCAGTTCTCATACACGATTTTCATATATTTACAGCCATTCATCTTTCTTATTCTATTGACTAACCTTTTGTCTTTGTAGATTGAGGGACGAGAAAATGAAGTTTCATATAAATTTGGAAGTACAGCTGTTGCTAAAACAGGGACAGGTCAGTGTTTTACAAAGTCATCAAACAAATCCATTACTAACAGGTAGCTCACCATCGCTGTGTTGTAATTTAGGTGGAGGTTACACCAGGCTCCTTTATCACAGACTATACAGACAGTGCTCTGATTCATCGCTCTGTTGTAGAGGACCTTAATGCACAGATCACGGTGAGTGGAATTTTCTGTTCAAGTCGTATTTATAGTAGAAAGTTTTCCATGATAAGTCTTTCTTGGTAGTGTAAATAAAAATAAATGGACAAATTTTCCCTTGAAGTTTCCAGAAACTGACATGCTAGGTAGTTTTGGTCAACATCGACTCACCTGTTGCTGTTGCTTTTAAGTTGAGTGTCTAAAGTATTTAGCGATTTTGTAAGTTTACGCTCTATGATTGGCACAGAAAACTGGTGCCGCTCTCTCGACCAATCAGATGTAACCTGACTAAAACCAATCATGACTTAGTCACTTCCCATTTCCTGTGCTTTAAGGAATTTTCTCGGCTTTGCAACGAGTTTTCAATGGCTTTTTGTGATATTTTCCTGTGCTCTGATTGGCTATTGTGATTTCTTTTAGTTTTTACTGAAAGTTAAAAAAATGATATTAACCGAAATAGCTGATCGCTGATTGTCCGTGTTATCTTACTTGAGTTGCCTTTTGTTCTGCTGTTTTTATATCTCCACGGAGAAAGCTCGTCGATTGATAATGAGGTTTTAATTTTACTGATATCCTATCTTTGTCTTGGCGACTGTTTTCAGACTCTCGGGAAAGGAAAGATTACTATTATGGAGGACAGCAAGGAGTTTAGGAAAGGAATTCATCGACTGGAGTGGTAATTGTGCTATTTTATTATTAAAATTGTTTTTGATATAAAGGGGTAAAGTCTAAAGGAACTGTGGTGCTGCATCGGTTGAGGGGGGTGGGGGTTGGGCGGGAGGTATTACAAGATGGTTTGGTACAACTGAGTTGATAATGTATAATTGGCCGCCGTATAGAAGTTTCAAGCCCAAGCCTTCCGTCAGAGCGAATTGGACTGACGCTGGAAACTTCAACTTTAGAAATTTTTTCAATATGGGTTGTTCACATTATCAATTTCTCCCTTCAGTTCGCTTGTTAATTATAGTCACTTAAATTTCGAATATCTTAACTGACACGAGCGTTTATTTACTTCAATAAGTTACACTCCCCGTTATGGACATCATTATAACGAGAGTTGCTGTTGTTTGCAGGGAGCACAAAAAGATGGACATGCAGTCGGAAGATCTCCAGGCCAAGATTCGTGACATTCAACTGCTGAGAGTTACCAAGGAACTCCAGCAGTTTCTATCAGAGGGTGACCAGCAAGCTAGGCAACAGCAGGAGATCGAGACACTGGAGAAAACTTTGACACTACAAGAAAAGGTCAGTGATTCATGCACTGAAACGCAAAACATCTAAAAGTGGGTAACATCAAAGCTTATGGGAATGAACGAACATAGAGAAATGCTAAAGACATTTAAAAGTGTATTTCTGTGAACGGTTCACGGCAAGGATTGTTTTGTGTAGGAGATCATTCTCATTTTTTTTTATCAAATTTAGAATAAGCAAAAATATATTGTCTTTAAAATATTCATAGGAAATTTAGTGTAATTTCTCATGCTTAAATTGCTTAAATGGGAATTAAAAAAAGTGTCAATGGCAGTATCTTACCAACTGCGCACCTACCCCTCCCCTAACCCACCATTTTATCCTTCAGATGCATCATCGTAATGTAAATGACCGCAGAGAAACAATAAAGAATATCAAAAGATTAATTCGTCGCAAGGAGAAAGACAATGAACAGCTTGACGCGGATCTAGAGGAACTTGCTCTGTCCGTCGCTGAAAGGAGGAATGTCAATGAGGCAAATGGTTAGTGAAATAGGTTGTACCTTCATGCTACGCTTTTTTTTTTTCGCTTCTCGTCATTTTACCATAAAAGGGAAATAAAAAGCGCAAATTTTATGCGACGGTATTACACGATAGAACAGGAAAAAATTATGGACAGAAAGCGAAGAAATAAAATGACAGCACTCAGTGATCCAAAATTTGATTTTTTTCCCGTTTTTCTCAGGCTTGACTTTTCAAGCAGCAAAGTTTTAGCCCTTTACACCCTAACATCAGTATGCATATTCTCCACACTGTTCTCTATACATTGCCTAAGGTGCTAACAAGGAGAACTTGTTTAACAATCAACAGCTTCTAAAGATCATTCGCTTTATTCTTGTGACCTTGATGTGTGATTTGGAGGTGACGTTGTTAGGAGAATTTAGATGTTAATCACTCTAAAGGGATAAAGGTTTAAGCGAAAGAGAGTTTTTTTCATGGTCATAAAAAACGCTTAATAGGTTCTGCTGTTTTTTTTCTTTTTTTTCGCCCTATGCGATCGATACGATGCTCAGATGAGGCCGTGAGAAGTGAATTGAAAACTAGAAGCCACCTCCTATCCAACAAGCGGGAATGACATAATTGCTTTATCAACTTTCATTAAATCCTGAACGTTAGGATCTTTGGAGCCTTTTTTTAGTTCCGCAACAGTTGGCCCAGTAGCTTTCCTTGTTATACAGCTGGTAGCACTCGTGGGCATTATGAAGCGAATCCTGTGTTCTGATTGGCTACCCGAGTGGGCAAGGTGGGCCCATCTTCCCCGCTCGGGATTGCCCGCTTTGATCCCGTTTAAGAAAAAAAATTGCGTGAGGCAGATTGACAAAGTTCGTAACTCTTTGGACAAAGTCGGCGATGGAGACGCAAGCAGCAACGGAGGACATTCAAAACAAAGGAAACATAAGCGACTCTCGTGGGTTTATTTTGCTGCAAACACAGATAGCTTTCTTTACCGGCTGTCGAAGTAAACAATTCATTCTTTATTCACAATAAAGCGAAATGTTTTTGCCGGATAATAAATCCCTTATTGACCGAGCTTGTTCGGTCAAGATGGCTGGATATTAGCTTCGTTCTCTTTTTGTGGTTAAGTTCGATCGTATGGCTATTCAGGAGATGATTATTTCGATCTCGGTTTGTGTACTTCGTTTTATTTGTTGTCTTGACCTTATTTATTTCTTTTTGTTAATTTTTCCTTATGTAAGCAGGCATGTATTTTAGATAGTTTCTTACTATTTTTTGCATAATTTTTTTTCTCACACAGCTGCTGGCCGGAGTGACACTGGAAGTGAGCGCCGCCTGCAGGACATAGTAGCAAGGCGAAAGCTAGTGGACCTCGCCAAAGCGCAAGCGCAGGAAGTTGCAGTGCTGCGGGCAGAAGTTGAACGACTACGCATGCGTACTTTCCCAGCACTTGTACAAATTGAACATTAGGATTTCGTTTGTGCTGTAAATATGAAACAAAGATCTGAACGAGCAGTGAATACTCGTTTATTTGTTTGTAATATTTAATTGAATGTTCTTCCGCTTGGAACATCTTACAGAGCGGTTTTATCTTTTCCGAGTGTTTTCTATAAAAATAATCCTTTCGCTTGCGAAGTTTCAACTGATGTAGTGACAATGTAGGTTTGAGCAACCGTTGTAACGCAATTTCAAATGTAAATAGAACTTCCAAGAATGAAAAACTGAAAAAGTGTGTACTTAATTTCTTTTTAGCTGACTGTTGAAGTAGTCTTGAATATGGAAAATGTAGAACACGATTCAAAACTAGCGACCATAATTGCTTAAGAGATCTATCCAAAACCGCAGTTTTATGCAAGCGGTGAAACTCAGGGATACTCTATAAGAGGGTTGATATAATTAAATAAATGTCCTTCCACTACTCTTGATAGTATTCACAAAAATAAATGTTCAGATCAAAGGTTCGGTTCAATTGAAGATGGCTTAGAACGCGGTTTTGTTAAACAACGGCTAAACTTTGTTTAAATAACCGACCCAGTGTATCTTACAAAGGTTAAAAAAATTTAAAGTCTGTACTAGCATAGCATGGAGCGACGATTATTACCACTCCTCCCCGGATGGGATGCTAGTTCATTATAAGGTTACCCACCAGCATTCACCGGTACCCATTGATACCCCTGTGTGGAGACAGGCCCAGTAAAAGAAAAGTGTTCTGCCTAACAGAAGGGCCTAATTTTGTTTAATTGTTAACCGTCAAATAGCCAAAATATTAATCGTCAACCGTTAAAAACGCGTTTTTTTTTACCGTCAACCGTCAAATAAGCAAGCCAAAGTTAGCCGTAAAATGTCTCAAATATCCTTATTAAGAACTACACGATTGTCTTGAATAGGGTCAAGTTCTGCTGTTTATAAATTAAGAAATGTAAAATGGTTTCCGTGTTTACATAGCCTGATGTTAACACGCGGGAGGTTGGGAGAACACGAGATAAGCGTAGGAAACCACGACGCGAAGCGGAGTGGTTTCCAGCTTATCTCGTGTTCTCCCAACCTCCCGCGTTTGAATTATTTTATAATAGAAGTTTTAAGATATCAGTTATGTGCAAGTCCCTTAACTTTTAGAGGCGAGTAAAGAACTGACTTCCGACTAGCGACAGAACTGACTTCCGTCTGGAAACACTTCCAGTGTCGCAAAACGTTAGTCGTTTATTTATAACAGGTGTTGCACTGTTGGGGAAACAATAGTCGTCACGGATGCGGCAACAGGGAACGTGAAGCTCATCTCTGAGCTGTCGGGGACAACACAATTCCTAAAACACCCAGGTCTATTGTATGATAGCTTCGGAATAACCTGCAAGGGGACTGTTGCACAGGACGTCACACCCCGCCAAAAGGAGGAAAATGTGAATGAAATAAACACTTATCTCAAATCAACAGTTTCCAAAGTCGGAAGACAACAATCTGAAAGAAGCGGCAACCATAGACGGTCCTCAGAGCACAGTGTCACGGAAGACGCAACAGTCTGTTCAGCTTCTTTTGAGAGGAATTAACCGTCTCTTAGAAAACATTGACACCGTTAATCTAGAATTTGCAAAGCACATCGATTGGTCTACTTTCTTCACTTATGTAGTAGAAAACCTCCATGCCGTGTCACATTTCAAACATGAGACATTTAGTGTAAGTCAGTATGCTATGGACTTTGGAACTATCTCAAAGGAGTCCCATAAATGGATTACAAAGTGGAAAGTCAGTTATTTTACACATTATACGTCTTACTACTCTGTTCCCCGGACTAGTGTGCCATGAAGTACCGCTAAAAATTCATGACCTCTTTGACAGCAGAGAATATTCCAAAAGAGGCGGATATTGCCATGAAAGAATGAGCAGAACATTACAGACCAGTGAGGCAGAGAACCGTTCGAAGCGAGACGACGAAAGACAAAGCAGGCGGTCTTCCACTAGCTGTATACGAGAAGGCAAAATCTAGAACTCGAATCGGAGTTTTTTCCAGATATAGCTGCGTGAAAAGTTCGACCACTTCCGAGTTAATGAATTAGTACTCCGATTCATATCATCCGACTGTACGGCAGTCACTTTCGTCAGTGATGCCTGAACCTTTTTCACTGAGTTGGATGAATTTGAAAGTGACACGTACACTGATGAACACAGGAATTTCATTAAAAGATTGGGGAGACAGATAAAAGCATCGATGAGATTTGATCTCTGATAATCAAGGACTTTGAGATCCTCATGCGACTCCTCATACAAGTACACTACTTGGTTGAGCACGCTATCAATACGTCGAGCGGTATCAAAGGTGATGTAATTAAACTAATTAGACAAATAGTTGAAGTCCAAAAACCTAATTTTCAACGCACAAATATAGGATTAACTTGATTATTAAATGAAACGAGGAAAAGTTGTAACCTTTTTATGAAAAATTACAGCCAAATTCGTGCGTTTATTTCGTTTATAAACGACATTCCAAGCAATTAACCGTCAACCTTCAAATGACCTAAAATTCAATCGTCAACCGTCAACGGGGCTTATTTTTAACCGTCAACGTGATTCCCCCACCTCCCCCAATTGAGGCCTTCTTACAACACAACACCTCGGCCACCAGGTCTCGAGGAGGCCACTGCGTTCTTCCCGTCTCGTGATAAACCACTCGAATTTTCCAGATGTTGCATTTTGCAATCCTTAAGAATCTTCTCTATCCGCGACCCTCTCAGTGACAGATCTAGAGAAGGAATTGAGGGGGATCTGGACCCCCCTTCATCAGAGCACCATTTGTCTGTCAGCAAAATTCTTGTAACAACTAGATCGTAGGCATGTTACTTCATAATATGAAAAACCTTTATATATTTACTTTACATGCTTCATTATTGCCACTTTTGTCTCTTTCCATTTTGTCGAACTATTATCTTGAAGTCTCCTTTTGCTACCTGCTGAAAGACATTCTATCATTGTTAAATCATCGCTCAGAGGGCGAGCCAAATAACGAACGGCAAAGCTTCTCATTATTTCGACTCTATCTGGTGTATTTGACTAATGATGCTTTAAGGCATCGCACAGTGGACTAACCGGCCTTCACTGACAGCTTTACCTCGTACATATTTTATCAAAAACTTACTTAGACTCGCCAGCGGGAATTTCTTTATTCTGATTGAGAACAATCCGCCAAAATTAAAACTCGCAAAATTTTCATGTCACAGGTTAGCCAGACTTGTTGGTAATGGGGATATTTATTCCGTTGAGGGCCAACTATAAACAAAGTAGAAGCTCTCTATTTGCCGGAGTAAAAGAAACAAGCCGCTTTCATTATTCATCAGCTTCCCAATAATTTAAATAAAATATTTGAAATGGTTCGAGGATCTCTTCACATGAATCCAAGAATCGGTTAGCAACACGTAATTTGAATTTTCATTGTGTAGGAAATTTCAGCCTTGTTTGCGAGTTGAGTTTTGAACCCGATTGCTCTCAATATTAAAAGGAAATTTGAGCTCGGCTACCGAGATGGATCAAGGTGAGATACTCTAAACGGGCTGCCGCTCACCGGGATGAGATGATCATATAAGGAAATTTTAGGCTCGTGACTATGATCTTAATTGCGTAATCTCGGTGGCGAAAGTCAAGATCTCGGTTTAAGAACCAAGGCCTTCTCTATCACAAGAACTCACGACAATTTGTCACAAACCAACTGGTCGTCTTTGAAGTCCGGGAGGATGATACCTTAGATTGCATAGCACTCTTTTTTTTTTTTTTTTTTTTTTTTTTTTTTTTTGACCGCGAATTATAAGAATCACTGCGTCAAACTCTGAGATTTTATTCATCGAGTTGCGAAACCTCTAGAGCGGAAAGATTCAAGGAAACGGTACGTGGATAAGATTGGCAAGCGCACAGGAAAACCTCTTTGTTGTTTCTGTTGTCTTAAAAGAAGATAAAATAATACAGACGGATTTCACGAGGATGTCCTTTCATCGTCTCTGAAACTAACAGCTCAGTCGCGGATGAAGCGCGGGTTTTGCGTATTTCCCTTTCCTTAAAACTTCCGACGTTTATCTTAGTACATCATCTAATTTTTTTTCTTGTTTTTTTTTTTTTGCGTTCCTGCTACATTAGTTTTAAAAGAGAAAACAATTTGTTTTCGAAATAAAAGCTAGCGAAGCTTTGCGCCCGTATTTATGTGGTGTAACAGCTTCGCTCGTCACAAGATCCGGTGAATTGAATTGAGTCAACATCTTTCATAGTCTTAAAATGTTGATCAGTGGAAATCTTTCGGCGGCGTCTCCTGAAGCCTGCGACGTTGACGAGTACAGTAAGTATACAGTACATAGAAAGGCTGTTTCACTTCTTCCTTCAGTCTGTTGAATGTAGCTGACGAATATAACCCGCCAGCCGATAACACAATACTGAGGAGCACTTTGTTTCAGTTCGTCCCTTTTAATACACAACAGGTAACGCGAATATAACCAGCACTGGCGCCTCGTGAACAGGCTACGGATTGGTTGAACCAGCCGAAAACTGACAACCACTCTGCAGATGTTGAGGTACCTTACAATAGTCTTTTGTTTATGGTGCCAAACTCGAGTACATTTGAAATGCAAAACTCTGGCGGCAGCCTATGAGGTCGAAGGAAGATAATACGTGTGTTTGATGCCCTTCCGCGGTGGTGAGTTTGATTGACAGCCGTGGCTACCGCCCTTCAGGGATGTCGGTGGCAGCAGCAGTGTAATCATTTTCGTCAGCTTCAAGTATTCAAGCGAAGGTGGCCAAACGTAGACAGCCAACTGCTTCTGCTTAAGCTCTTTATATCGGGTAAGTAGAAGTTTCCTAATGAATTTTTCGCTTGGAAGCAGCCTGGATTCGGCGAACTGGCGAAAAGAATGCTTTACAACCGATGTTTGCGTCTCTGTTTGTCGGCGGCGTGCGTCTCGTATGTACGGCTATTCCTAGTTGGGGATAAGATGTCTTGTGCTTTTGCGTCGGTTTCCGCTCTCTCTCAATCTTAAAGGCTGAAGTTAAAGATGTACGTCAGTACGCAGAATGACCGAACAGAGCCGACTTCGAAAAGTTAAGCAGTCGCTGTCTTAAAGACCAAGGCAAGTCCATTCAGACGCGGACGGCTGCTTCCGTGAGAAATTGCTGTACGCAATCTGCAGTAAAGAAATCCTTTTCGCTCTGTTTCGTTGAGTGCGTTTTGGAGGACTGTGACATTAACGTATACACTTCAGTCGGAATCTGTGATGCTAATGAACGACAATCGGCGCGTTTGACAGTTTCAATTCGCAGGAGAGAAATCTGCGCGGTATTCATGTAGGGGAAGGTCGCTTACATCAAAGGGATGAAAATCTGTGGCATGTCGACTTCGCTGCGTTTGGCCTACGTCAGAGAGAATAATAGTATCATTTACGTATTTATCGGTTTAAAGAGCCATATATGTCATAAAAATACCAATTCCAATTTAATTCTCGATGAACGGAAAATCTCAGCGATTTCGTCAAAGGCAACGAAGGCGAAGGTTGTCGATATGGTTATCTGTTCCTCACGTCTGTGGCAACCTTCCTCCGGTCTTCCCAGCCCATGAAAACACAGTTCCTGAAACGCTAACGCAGTGGAAATGTTCGATAGCCATTTTATTACCGGCAAGAAAAAAAAAAAAACGGATGTTGTTTTCAAAATCATGCCAAGCTAAAGGGGCTTTAATCCACGGGGATAGTCAAGCGCGATGTTGTTTATTTTTGGCAGCTGACGTCAAGCTGTGTTTTTCTTTGTTTATTGTTTGTTTGGCGTCGGTAAATACTTTCCTATCTTATACGGAACTGTTTACTTTTTCTAACCTGGTTATGCCATTGCTAACTATCCTTTTTCCTAGACATCAGAAAAACAATCAAATCTGTTTATTTCCGTGGCGTGAACGTCGGTATGTTTCCATTGAAATTTTGAACAGAGAGCAGACGTGGCGAATATTATTGCTTTGTCGTCGCGTCATCTTATCGAAGACAGAAGACTTATTTGACCATTTGAACTGCTGTTTTATGCCAAAGTGGTTATTACTGTAACTGTAATTATTTTGATTCATAAGAGGTCATGAGAGCACTCTAAAGGTCAAAGGAGACTGTTTTTTAAAATTAATTTATGTCGAATTTCTGACCCTTGCTATAGAGTGAATTAGCACACAATATCGTCCCCTTCTCCTTTTAGATTTGTTTTTATAAAATTAACCCTTGAATCCCTTAGAGTGACTAACATCCAATTTCTCCTCACAATATCACTCTGAATTTAATGCAAAGGTCAGGAGAATAGAGAAAATGGTCCCTAACTAAAGCAGCTATTGATTGTTAAACAAATTCTCCTTGTCAGTACCTCAAGATATATATAGACAAAAGTGTAGAGAATATGGACACCAGTGTTAGGTTGTAGAGGGTTAATGAAATTGCATTTGATTCAGATATTATGATTGCATTAGAAATTATAATTATAGAAACTGTGATGGTTGAATCAGGCTTTAAAAAATCCTTTTTTTAAGAAAATTGAATCTTTGTGTCAGCAGTAAGGACATTTGACAAATGACTAAATTTTTACATGTGATTGCATGTGAGAATCACATTTCCACAAGCAACTGAATTTTACTTCTGAAGCATGGCTATTGCTGATCACTCTATTTTTGACTGGAAGTGACACCTCTGTGGAATATGTCCCAAACCAAAGTCATTCATTTACATTCATGAATTAACTTACTTCAGTTGTCTTTATATTTTCAAATTCCAATTCGACCTGGAAACAGTAAACAAGAAGAGCCACCTAATGGAATGTCTATTACTAAATTCCCTTATTACTAAATTTAATTATTTTCTTATTTTGAATTTTTTACTCAGATTTTGGCTCTTGCAATTTAAGGAGTTTTCAAGAAGTGCTGCAGTTTTTTGTTGATAATAATGGCCTCCATGGCAACTGCATATCCAGAATTTCCCAAACTAAACCAAGAACCCATGTTAAGGAAATGTACTCCTTTTTGTGACAAGAACAAGGAATGCCCAGATCATCATGAACTGTTGGTGGCCATTGTGAATTGTACAGATATGCTGGGTTCCTTGTCAAATCTTGATAATTTAAAAGAGTGTGTGGAGAAATACACCAAAGGTGGATGGGGCAAAGATGATGATGTACCAGATGCTGTCATGGAGAACAGGTGTCCACTCATCCACTGGGCAGCATCCTTGGGAAAGTGTAATGCTTTAGAGTGGATGCTTGCGAGTGGATTCTCCCCTGTGGCAAAATCCTCAGGAAATGGTGAAACTGCCCTGCATAGAGCCATCCAGTTGCTGTACAAATCTAGACCTAAATTTACTGTGAAAGAATTGAACCCTAAATTTTCTAAAATGGTTGGCCTTCTAAAAGAAGCTCTGCTGATAAAAGATGAGGCACATGGAGACACACCTTTTCATACTGCAGCAAGCATGCTTGTTAATGGAGATCACAAGCCCAACTTCTTTCTGTCTTGCGTGGAGGTGATAATAAATAAAGGCAAGAAAATGGGTGATTACTCAGATACTATTTTGAATGCTGTCAACAATGATGGAGAGACTGTTCTTCATATCTTAGCTCGTGGTGAAAAACACAAAGTTGAGTATTGTACCCAGGCCATCAGATCACTCATTGTGGCTGGTGCAGACAGAAGTATCAGAAACAATGATGGTCAGACGGCTTTAGACATTGCGCTCGCTGGTGGAACAGAACCTCTCGTGGAGGAACTAATCAGGGTATGTCCCCCGTATACTATTATCACTGCTAGGGGTGGGGAGAGGCAGCACTTCCAATTAAAGCCACACTAGTGTAGAGGTATGTGTCACTGTCATGGGTGGGATGTCAAATATGCTGTCCTGGAAAAAGGAATAGAAAATTGAGAGTTTTAGTTCATGGTTGGCTTTATGAAAAATTTACGGAGATTAAATCAGATTACGAATTTAAAGTGATAACCTGAGTGTTCAATTCTTTTACAACGATTGGAATGGAAATTTTTTTTCCATGGATGGCTTTCGTACAGGGCTTTCATTAGGAAATACAAATAGTTCAGATTAACTTCCCTTTGTAACAGAACATACTGATTATTGAATCTTTGCCCGGGTGAAAGGAATTGGTCCCAAAAAGCACAAAGTTAAGGTTTACTGGTAAAGTGATCAGGAAAAATGATTCAAGACAAATCTCAGGATTTTGGAATGTTGAGTTAACAAAATCTTTTTACACAAAGAAGAGAGGGAGAAAAAAGGGCCAGTTGTAGTAAGACTTCAATAACGTAATACTTCTTTTTTGTGAAAAGTGTAGGTGAAAGTGTCAATATGTTGTCTCCTACCTTTTTATGGGCTCACATCCCAACTTACTCTGCATGGGTTATGATAAGTATATTTTTTCATACTATCAGGTGGTTGAAACAGATGAATCGGTACTTGACAACCTATCCACAGCGGAAAGCACAGGAGAGCTAGCTACTTATTCTGGTCTTCCAACACCATCACCTCCAACCAGTCTTGATGGACATTCCCCTGCAAGTGCTTCAATCATCGACAATGATGATGACGATTCTCTCAGCTACCCTCGCATTACTCATGTCCAGTCAGTGAATATAAAGGTAGAGCCCCTCGATGACAATGAAGATGCTGAACAGGTTTGCATCAGATTAGTTTCTATCAGCTTGCAAAAGCCTTTTCAGTGGGTGAATCTCAGTATTGTTTTGTCAATTAATAAATTGCTTTTGTGATCAATGCATGGATTACAAAACTTAATTCTGGTCTAATCTGCATCTGTTTAATAGGTGTTTCCCTTTTTTGCAGCAAATACAACAGTTACAGGAAGAGCAAGCTTCATCCAGTGCATCATGTTCTGGTGAGTTTAAGTGACTTTTAGCAGGGTTTAAGTCCAACTAACCTTGTGTAACAACATTCTGTGTGGCCTGTTGAAATCAGTTTCGGCCCCAACTCATGTATAATATTAGTTTAGTGAGTAAGCAGACTTCATGAAATAACATTTTTCTAAAAATTTATGAGACATTGTTTGTTTGAATTTTAGACTTTTATAATCTCAGTTTAGTGGTATTTTCAGACTGAGTTTTCTTAAACTACAACTCATGGAATTCTCTGTACAAGCAAAAAGGGCTTGATGTTCTTAGTCACATCCATTTGAATTTCATTCACTCAAGTTAGATTCATCATAGCATTACCTCTTTTTTTTGCATTCAGTGGAGGCCCTTTTTACTCACTGGTTAAAGGGCTCTTGTAGAATCAGCCCATGTGGAACTACATCTAATGAAGTGACTTTCTCTTGAGTGGTTTTCTGACCAACAGCAACTGTACTGAAAACTCAATGTTAAAAATCCACTGGTTTTGAAAATCTGTGGACAATTTATCTTAAAAGGCTTTGAAAAGAAATCCATTCTTGTTGCACAGTACACTGTCATTAAAAAAGACATATGCTAATTTTAATTTCAACAGATTTCTTAAAAACCTTTAGAAAGTGTATCTGACTTTTTTCTTTTTTGGTTCCCAGAATTTTTGGGCAACTCACCACTGCTGAAGCACCTTGGAGAAGCTGGCTTGCTGCATGATGTTTCTGCTTTACTGGCAAGGGCTCGCAGTAGGGATGAAGGAAACCTGCGAAAAATACAATCTCAAGCCAAAGGTAGGTTTGCTGGCCTTTCAAATTTTCCAAACTGTAACTTTAGGGCAATGTTGTTCCCATAGGTCACTATACAGAGTATATTTAGCAATTTTGGTGACAAGCCATGACTATGTACTAGGTGGGTAACTATACTTTAGCTGAGTAATTGGAGCCACTAACGTTGCAGAAGGATAATTGTTCAGGCAAAATCAGGCTTTCAGAATAACAAAACACTTAAGTTTCTTCAAACATGTTTTTCCTCCCTTTTGCTTGCTTTGGTCATTGTGGGTTGATAAGGAGTTACAACTTGCACATGTAGTATTAAGGTCATTCTGTACACAATACCACATGTACTGTTAGGAGTAGTGAGGGGCAAGTTACCAAAATTGTTTTTACCAGAGATATGTTGCACTCATGACACAAAGTGTTTCTGCAGTTTTGTTTGAGATCAAATCTTTGTTGTTCTTGTAATTAACACTCAAATTTATTTTACTTGAAAGAAATTGATGCACAGGTCAACACCAAACTGAAAGAAATTGAAAGGATGAAACTGGAGGTTTCTTCCCTCAAACTGAAAAGGAAACGGTGTGACGCTGAAGTTGAAAGACTTCACAAGAGACTTATGTCATGTGATAGTGCACTTAAGGAGATCCCTGGTGCTCCCACAGGCATGTAATTATCATGTAGGACATTGTGTTTCTGCCACATCATGTTGAAAGCATGCCATAGCCTTATAATTAACTGTAATATATAGTTGGCATTTAAAGACTACACATGTCTGCAATATTTTGTGTAAATACAAGAATAATTTTATAAGGACTTGAGAGAGAGAATTCCTTTACATAAGGATACTTATTGTTGGGTGTTTTTAAAAGTACTGATGCAAGTACACCACTGAATGCAGTACAATTATTTTAAGTTATAAATTAATTTATTTGAAAGAGCTTCTTTAAATTCCCAGCAGAATGTGTAAAGGAGTAGAATATCCACCACATCTTACAAGGTTGTTAATAAAAATATTGAGTTATAAACTGGACCCTGAAACAAAGTAGGCAGCACTAAACAGTTTTATTTCCATCAATGTCATGCTACTGAACTGAAATTGAGCTACAAACATTCACAAAAATGGGCACATTTCTCAGAATAGATGGTGAAATGCGCCAGTTGTCCATTTAGTTTGACAGTCCTGTCACCTATAACACGGGAACATATTATAAACTAAAGAGAATTATCTTCCATCAACAAGAAATACTTTTGCAAACTGCATTGTTTGCATTTGCATACCCAGAAATTAAAAGCAACTTATATTAATTCAGAGAGATGATTTTATACAAATGTTCTCATCGTATGTTGTTGTTATGTTGTTGTTGTTGTTGGGTGTTTTTTTTTTTTTTAACAGGGATTATTACAATGCATTCACAGATCACTTAACAATTATTTTTACTACTTCCTTAAAACTCAGAATTATTAAACTTGTAATCACAATTCATTTTTTGAAGGGTGGCCTTGTTAAAAAACATGATCTTATTTTGTGTTGCCATTTTCCCTGTTTTCTTCTGTTGTTTTTTTTCGTGTTGTTGT
Organism: Pocillopora verrucosa; assembly: GCF_036669915.1. Classification (NCBI taxonomy): domain Eukaryota; kingdom Metazoa; phylum Cnidaria; class Anthozoa; order Scleractinia; family Pocilloporidae; genus Pocillopora; species Pocillopora verrucosa. The sequence continues at coordinate 8,098,226 of NC_089312.1, forward strand.
TTTGCTCTCTTTTGCCAGTGTGCTGGTTCCAAGGAAAAATAAAACTGTGAATAGTCTGAGCTAGGGTTGTATGTTGTATTTAAATGCTAATTACCTCACAAATTTGGGCATGATGTATGTTCATGTTGAGGAAAACACATAAACTGTTCCTGTGTTTCATGATTCAGGGGCAGGAGTGTAATTTGGAAGATCTTTAATCTCACAAGTAGTAAGCATGTGCAGCTTGAAAACTTTTTTGAGTAATGAAGATTAATCATAAGAGTGAAATGATTTAAAACTTTTGCTTTCCAAATCCTTCGTTGCCTGCAATTCCACCATCTTAATTGTGAATGCTATTGAAGACCAAAAAAGACAGAGCAGGAGGCTTTATTTCCTGTTCTTGCTCTCTAACCACCATGTTTGTAGTAGCAAAGGTGCCCCTTAATTAGTATGAATGATACAAAAAGTGTATGGAGTCCTAAAGATACTTGATCAATTTTTGACCAGGAAGCTCTGCCCACAGATCCAGACCCTTACACTACCATAACCTGGTATGTAAAGGAGAGAGGAAGAGGATAAACAAGAAGTGTTTTGGTTAATAACTAGGCTCCCTTGCATTTATACTTCATAACAAAAATACCCTTTTTGGATGGACATCCCCATGCACTCTATTATGGGAAGTTCCCTCTCTCCTCTTCCTACGATGTGACAACACCCCAACCATGAAACGCTACCACCTCCAAGTAACTTTTAACCTTTCTCATCTCCACTGAGTTTATAATATCGGCATTTAAGAAAAAAAAAGAGACAGGGAAACACTCTTTCCATTCTGAGTGGACATTTCTCAGATTGGAAAAGATAAAATTAAAAATCTGTTGCTTTCATATCTAACACCTGTTTCTACTAAAAAAAATGAAAACCAATGACAGTTCTTACCAGACTCTCACCGTTCAGATTATTTTCAAGATACCATGACCATTCTTCAATGAAAATTGCGACCAAAATTTAAAAATTATTATGAGAAATTATTGAGAGCAAGAAGTAATAATGATGACCATTTCTCCTCTTGGTGAGAATAATGCAAAACGTTCATTTCTCGTCAACACAACTCAAATATACTGCTCTGAGCGTTAAAAATTTCATTGACATTTTTTTCTCATGAAAGCGACGAGCTTTGCTAAAAGAGAATGATCCAGAGGCTTGTCCATGTAAAGCAAGAGCTAGTGAGCTGTTGAGTGACCGTGCGTGACAGACTGCGTGACAGTCAATCTCCGTGTTGTATGGTCTTTTTCAAGCGAAGTATCGATTTTTAATACATTTATTCTTGAACAGAAAGAAAGATGCCTCTTTCTTCCACAGTAGTCGGTTGTTTTCCAAAGCCTTCCTATCTGCACATTCCAGATTGGTTCAAAACCTCCCACAGTGGAACATTCACCGAGGATTACAATCGCTTCCTCGAAACCTCATCCAAGGAAGAAACAGAAGACCTGATCAAGAGAGCTACAAAAGATATAATTGATATCCAAGCCGAAGCTGGCATTGATGTGATCAGTGACGGTGAGTTACGGAGAGAATCTTACATCTTGCACTTCTGTCGGGCGCTAAAAGGGTTAGACTTCCACAATTTGTTTTCTAAAAACTGTCGCGATGGTGCTTGTGTCACGGACGTTCCCCGTATCATTGGCCGGGTGACACCGCGAGAAAGCGAAGCGTGGGTATGGAAAGAGTGGAAATTTTCTCAAGATTTGTCTCCGTTGCCCGTGAAAATTACTATACCGGGACCGATGACAATAATAAACTCCACCGAGGACCAGTATTACAATGATGACAGGGCGCTAGGGAAAGTTTTGGCAGAGATAATAAACAGTGAGATCAAGGCTCTTGTTTCCGCTGGATGTAGATGTATTCAGGTAATTGAGTAGTTCGTGCAGTAGGGATTTCAATATGTTAAAGGTAAGAATAATGGTTAAGGTTGGGGAAGACGCGGTGTTAGGCAAGTTTTACTGTTGTGACCTGCAATATGAGTCGTGACAGTGTGTTGTGATAGGGTCGGATGAATTATGCTCGCAAAATTTCAGCGTTCCCTGAATATTATGCCTCAATTTGATAATTCAAATTAACAGTTTTTCAGAACCCTTCAACCTCTACCCCCCTCACGCCATTTCCTATCATCGGCCTGTTAAATTTTGTTGTAGTCCAGAAGCCATCAATTTTCCGGTCCTGGCCTCTGGACTTGAAGTGTACAGGCAGTAGTGGGATGAGAGCTCAGCTAAAACTCGACGAAATAGCCTGAAATCGCTATCAGTGAACAAAAATAACGCAAACAACCCTATATCAAGCTCAAAGCTTATTTGCTTCATTATTAACGGAGTTACAGTGAGGAGCCTTAACTCCCAGACAAAGCTTGGGTTTCCAATGGTGCAAGCGAAAGGTAGGCTCACTGTTGACAGTACTTAGGCTAGCTACAGAATTTATCCTTTGTTAAACTGGGACATCATGGGAATTTCTTAGAAGTTTGGTCGTTACGCCGGCAATATGTTCGATATCTTGACTGCAACATTATGCCCAAAATTATGTAAGCTTAACTTCTCTGACATTGATTGTGTCTGCATGCATGACGTAATGCTAAGCGGGGAAGGGGTTTACCTGGAATGGAGTGATAGGGAGAGGAGCTAGGGAGAGGAAGAATCCTCAGGGGACTGGGCTAGCCGCGCATAGTTTCATCGCTTTGGCGCTTAACTAGGCGCTTAACAATCTTACGATTTTCCGACGATCAGCGTTTCTGATGCCCCTTTCAACTACAGTTATTGGCAGTTTTCGGAAGCCTTCTTACCTACAGATACCGGACTGGTTCCAGCCAGCGTACGCCGAAAATTTCCCAAGGGAGTACAATCGCTTTTTGCAGAGTTTTTCATCCACCGACATAGAAGAATTGTTTTTCAGAGCTATTCGAGAAGTGATTGAAATACAGAGCAAAGCCGGTCTTGATGTGATAACAGATGGGGAAGTGCGGCGTGAAAACTACATCCATTACTTTTGTAGAAAGCTGAATGGCTTTGATTTCAAAAGTTTATGTCTGACGTCGATTCGCGACGACGCTGCAACAATTCTATTGCCACAAATTGTGGGAGAGGTATCAGCGCAGGAAAATGAAGGTTGGGTTTGGAAAGAATGGAAGAGTTCACAGGTTTTATCCAAACTTCCTGTGAAAATTACTCTTCCGGGACCCATGACAATTGCGCACACAGTCGTCGATCAATACTACAAGGATCAAAAGGTTCTAGGTGCTGTGTTGACAAAAATTTTAAACAGGGAAATTAAAGCTCTTGTATCGGTTGGCTGTAAGGTTATTCAGGTATGTCATAAGCTTACCGTAGTTCGAAACCGGTATACTAATCCGCGTTTAGTTGTTGGGTCGTGTTAATTTACGACGGAATCTCTCTCGGAATCACGTGTATGATTTCAGCCCAAATTGCACTTCACTAAGTTCAGTTACCACTATAAATCAATAAGTTCTGACGAAGGACTTGTGGTTGAAATGTCAGCTTTGAAAATCTTAGCGGTGGTCAATTTATGATATCAACTCTGTTGATAATACCAAATTATAAATTAAATTAATAAGCTATATATGACTGCCCCCAAGGGAAACTGAAAGTTTTGCTCCTAGGAGATCCTCATTGTTTTGTGTGGGACCAGTCAGGATATGTTTTTTATGCCTCCCAGCTGAAGGGTTTTGAAAAACTATCATTTTGAATCATCAAATTGAGGCATGATATTCATGGGTTACACTCAAAAGCATGATGCAAAAATTTCACAGTCTGACCCTATCAATGACAAAACACAGTAAAAATGACCCATTAATAATAGAGATGGTATTGGGATTGTGGCAATTTTTTAGATCACTTTTTGAGTTTTATTGCCATAACTCTTTGGTTTTTTCAGTTTTGGTGTTTATTGTGGTTTTCACTGCATTGTGGTTTTGACCTTTTTTACTGAAAAAGCTGTAGAATTTCCTATTCAGTTCTTGTTTGAACACTTTTTGCTGTCATGAAAATATTTTCTTGAGCATAGGCTGACACTCAATTTGCTTCAGTTATAAGGTGCATGACCCGATAATGGGCAGGTCGGGAGTTCAAGTTCTTGTTTCTTTAGGGAGTTTGCGAGTTTTTGTTTTGTTGTAGGAGTTCGTGACTTTTGATTCATGGCATGTAACACATTCTCTTCCAATGGGAAAATGTATTTGAGTAGGGAGGTATAACAACACTCTTTTTGTCAATGTTGTTTACCAATCCTCCAGCTTCACCTAGAGGAACAGTTAGGATCTAGGGAGATAAACGCCGGTGTTTCCCTAGCAGCCAGTCGTTAAGTGCATATAGTGACTTAAGATCTATAATAACATGTAAGAGCCCTTGTGGTATTTGAGTCTGGCCAACTCTCTTCTGAAAGAACACTTCTCTCTTTTGCCTTTCTGTTTACCATGTAATGTGTTTTCATTGTTATGCCAATAGGTTGATGAACCAGTGTTAATGCGATTTCCTGATGAGGCTTTGGATTATGGAATTGATCAACTTTCAACTTGTTTTGACGGAGTTACATCTCCTGATGTAGTCAAGGCTGTTCATTTGTGTTGCGGTTATCCAACCTACTTGGTGGGTATGATAGACCTCTTTTATAAATCCTTGGTTTTCATGTGAGGTCAGAAAAATCCAAAATCCAAAAAAACAACGGCTATAACAGTTTAACCTCCAAAAGATGAAAGATCTTGTAAAATTAACCTTTTGGAAAGGTTTCAGTGTAGTGGGGTTCTCCAATGTAAAAATAGAGTCATTTCGAACTACGGAAAACCCTACAGACCTGAACTTGGTAAATAGTTTTTTTATAAATATTCTGCAATAGCTTACTCTCTTGGTGTCAGGCATTCAACAGTTTTGATTTAGATTTTGATTGCATAGCAGTGAAAACCACCAATTTGTATTATCAACTGAGGTGTTGATGTAAATTAGCCTCCGTAAAGAGTTTCAAAAGCTGAGTTTTTTATCATTAGACCTTTTCAGTGCAAAAGATGAAGAACTAACACTCAAAATGTCAGCTGATAAAACCAATCTTCTTATACCTACCACTGACTTAACACCATGGTTTGTTTAGAAACTTACCCCCATTACTCTTTCATAAAGAAAAAGTCTTTTTTCTATTCTTTTATATTCATGTAAATTAATCTCTGTAGTCTTAACATCATGTTTACAAAAATGGGATTTTCACTCAAAAGTGCAGCCAAAAAGGCTAATTTGCATGAGAGGAAACAATGATTATCACATCCCACATTATGAAAGAGGTCTGTTGTTTGTTCTTCTAGGAAATGAATTTGGGTAAGTATTATTGCTAACAGCAAGTTTTGAGGGAGGGTTAGGTTTATAATTTCTATTGAAATGTCTTGAAAATAATCTTAGGTTTATTTGTGGTCAAGTTTTTTAAAAACTGGTTTTAAGTGTTAGGTAAATTACTTGTGCTGGATATGGGTTTTGAGCCCAAAGAAACAATTATTGGAGATCTGTTGACAATTAAATTAGTCTTTTCTCAATTGATATGAAAAAAATTAACACAGCTGTTTTGTTAGTGATTTGTTTATTTCATATTTGTTTAGTGACCATATTTTATTGAGTTAAAAAACTCCCACAGCCTTCATTTAAAATATAGCCTTCTAAGCAAGGTATTGAATTCAAGCCTAGAGTGTGCTTTTTAGCCATTTTTTATCTGTTTGACTTTTTTCACCCATCCTACCAGACCTATGGGTCGATGGGCAAGACTGCGCAACTTTCCTTTCATCTGAACTTAACAAAACTGTTGCCATGTCTCCTCCACAGATGATTCTCGCCAATATTATTGACATGAAGCATTTATAGTGTATTTTAAAATCCCGATTTGCAATAAATGAAGCAAAAAGATTGGAACATGATCAATGTGGAGCCAGAACTTCAAATTATTTTTGCATCAAGCACCCATTATTTTGAACCAGCAGTTTTGCCCAGACATTTGTATGAGGCTGACTTTAAAATAGGGTGCAATATTTTGATTGAGATAATAAAGTACTTCTCTGCTTTTGAGCAAACAATAGTGTTGTTTAGGGTTAGGGTGGTTATGTAAATTCTCTTCTTATGTTCTCAAATAGGATCAGGATGACTATAAGAAGGCAGACAAGGATGGATACCTGAGACTGGCTGATAAACTAGATGCTGCAGGCTTTGACGAGATTTCAATTGAGGATGCTCATAGGCACAATGATTTATCATTATTTGAGCATTTTAAAAAGAGCAAGGTATTGTAATATAGCAAATAAATTGAGTGCTGTCACTTATCATTTCTTTGAAAACCTAAATCAATCTGTTGAGCAGTGATTGAGCTAAGAAATGTTAAATTTAGCTACCTTGTGGTACCAACCAAATGTTCCTAACCCTTCATCTCCCTCAAGAAATTAACTTGTAACTTTACCTAATAATATCCATCTATAACCCAGCAAACATACTGTAATACTCTAACTTTTCAGGTAGAAGTTGTGATGTTGATCTCAAATTAAATTCTCATGACAAACTTTACAAGGAAATGTGTAGCAGCCAGGGGGGAGAATTAACAGTCAGACTGAGGGAATTAAGGGGTTTATTACACCCATTTGGAAATCACTGGTGGTCCCTGTAATCTGATTGGCCCTAATTGGTGCAATTTATTCACAAATCGCACCATTTTTTGCTTTAAATGGCATCTTTTTCCCAGCCAATGAGGAGGCTACACTAAAAAAAAATAACTAATCAGATTCAAGGCTTGTTTAAAGTAACTGATCAAATTGCAGGAAAATGAAAGATGTGGCAAATTTTGCAACTTTTGTTTCCAAAACTCTTATTTTTTCCTCCCAAAAAATGGATGAATTTAATTTCAAACTGGCTCAGTATTACATTAATAAAATATTTGAACTGACCAAGTCCTGTATTTGGGTGATTTCAAAATGGATGTGATGAAGTGGTGATTGAACCTTGTGTTGTGCAATTTTGGTCTGAAGTCATACTTGTAATTTCAAATCAAACTCCTGCTGCACACTCATTCAATTTTGAAATCATGCATATGATTTTGGCCCAAAATACACTCCACTCAGTTCAATTGTCGTTAGTTATCATTGTTTAATCATTAAAAAAGAGATCCACAGCATTTAGAGAGGGGGAAGGGGAAATGGGGGAGGGGCTACAGCTCTTTTTTTCTAGAATTTTTATGCATCTCCAAGCATTAAGGGGTATAGTGGCTAGTTGCATTCTTTTCTCCTAATAAATTAAAGTGAAGGTCACGCCCTTTCTGGCAACCCCTCACTCTTTCTCAACTTCACCTATGTAGTTAACAGTTATTCACTGAAATGGAGATGAATGGTGGGTGGTGGGATATTTACCAAGCTGTGAAGTAGTAAGGTAAATATCCACCACTTTCAACTATGTTGGCGTGAATAACTGTTTTGGTATATTCCACAAAGATTCAAAACAACTAGTTTATTTCTTTTAATATACCAAAATATTACTCAGAAATGAAATGATTTTGTCTCATGGGCTGCTCAGAGGTGTATAGTACTTGAGACATATTTTAAGACTTATTTTTGTAACTTATAATTTCTGTGATTTGCTTATGTGTGGTTTCAAGAAATTTGTATACCATTCCATTGAATACCTTCTTAGAGTGATCCCCACTGGAATGCCTAATTTACTCTACAAATTCCAATCCCTTCTTGGCTGTAGTTTTAATGGTCAAGCTCCTAGACTTTGGTGTGGGCCACTGTTACATGCATGTAACTTTGAAAGCCAATTTTTTTCTTTCAAGTAAGAACTTATTCAGTTTTGGCGGACTGGTGTGGTTCTTATTTGTCATTAACTTTCAGCCTGGTTATTATAAAAAACATTTTATTCTTTTTTTCCTCATGGGGGTGTTCATTTTACTGCAACCAGTAGAAACTGAAGGTGCATGTAGGTAGAAATGATCTAGATGGAGAGAAAAGTTACTTTATATCTTTTTCATTTTCAGGTTGTTCTAGGTGTTGTTAAGATTGCTAGCAGCAAAGTAGAGAGTGTCGAAGAGATTCGCAGCCGTCTAAAGCAAGTACTGACTGTTTTACCAGCAGAACGACTGGTTGTTGCTCCAGACTGTGGTTTGGGATTTCTTCCAACTGATCTGGCAAAGCAGAAACTTTTTAATATGGTACAAGCGGCAAAGTCTTTACCCTAAAATTTACAGAGTGTTGTGTGGAAAATCACAGAAGACAGCTAGAGTGATAGCACGTTTAGTGTTTTAAAGTTCACTTTTCTCTGCTTATCTTTTTAGCCAACCAAAGTAGCTACTTTTGCAGAGTTTCCTGGAAGGTGTGGCAAGAAATGGGATTACCCAGATATTGTGTAGGTCCTACTGAACAAAGCCATTTGGCCTGAAATCTATATTATACATCTTTCTTTAAGCTTCAATTTTCTGTCTGTCTTTTCCTGATTCCTTAATTGAAGGTCCCATTAATCTTTTCGTGGTCCTTTTTATGGTGTATGTTAAATATAGGCTTCTTTACAAATTTTGACATTTTTATTGATAGCAGTGCCAAACTTAGGGAACACGAACAAAGGGAACGGAACAAGCAAGTCCGATAATTTTTTTTTTGATGACACTAAATGTCACGTGAGCCTTTGTGTAGGATATATCAAAAGTAATTCATATAGGTCAGTATATTCTCTACGTTTCTAAATAGCAGTCCAGGCTGTTGCTCTGTTATTTAATTCAGAATATTTGAATTGCCAGTTTCTCACCAGACACGATTGTTGGTGGGTGACCTACATTTATGTTTCTATTAAATTGTATTACAGGACAAATAATGAATTTTATGGTTGTCTGCTTATCAGTTGGTGGTATACAGAAAAAGACCTTAAAAAAATCGAAAAGAAAAACTTGTGAGATTATAGAACACAATACAGTGTGAGCCAAAAAATATAAAATTAAAGGAAGTAAATTTTGTAATTGTATCACTATAACAGAATAAAGACCGTTTATATTCTTTTGTGGAATAGTAATTTCTCTGAGTTCACGACGCCGACGCCGACGCTGACGCTGAAGAAGCTGTCGGCGATCTTCGAGTTGTTCGTCTTGAGATCGGAAAAGGTCATTTAAATGACCAATCCTCTCCTAATTGTTATTTGTTTGAGTGGCCAGTTTGGCATGTTGAACGAGCTGCGAACCTCAGGAAATTTCATGATCCTTTTTGGCCATTTTGCGTGAATCAGAAAATGCTCTCAGCTAAAAACTACCAATGCAACTTCATTTGGAACTACACGTACACAAACAGTATGAAGTTAGTTGCTCTCTTAGAGACGTTGTCACAGACCGGGTCAAGACGCCTTCTTTTTAACGAGTGATTGAGTTAGGTAAGGTAAAATGCACAATATTCGTGGTTTGTAATTGTTGCCTCGGAGAATCGGTGAAAAATATGTACATTAAATTGCAGTTTTCATTCTGAGCGCCAGGAACCGACCCAACTCAGTTAGTAAGCATCTTATCATATGACCACCAAGTGTTGAAATTTTCGATACACAAACTTACGGCAGACAACTGCCAAAAAAGATTCTACCATAAAAACTTCTTCACCACTTGACATATGGCCATTGCCTTTGGCCTCATAACAAGATCTAAATTTAATTAGTAAGGCTCAATTTACACTTATAAATATAAAATTCAGCTTTGAGTATCACGTGAAGTAAGATGATGAAATTGTCTTCCAATCAGAGAACACAAATAGAGTCACCTTTTCTTACAAAGGGAAGAAACGCTTCCCGTAACATTTTCACGACTGGCACCCAATTTGCGGCACTTAAACCCGAATCCTTTGAAATAAAATTCCCGATTGTCTTCTGTGCAGCTAGTGACTGAGAGAGGCACCGACTATTCGCGGAAAGATCCTCTTATTAAGTCGTACTTCAAAACGACAACGACCACTAAAGCGGGTCTCTACTGCCGGTCAAAATGACTCATCACTGACAGCTCAGTTTACGCGAGAACGAAGAATATCTTTTTTTTACTCAGCAAAATGTTTGGTAACTTGCTCAAGGCTGGCCCTCAGCTTGAGCACAAATAAAAATGGTTTTCACCTTGTAAATGTCCATTACCAAAATTTCAAAACACCACAGAAGAGGTTGGCAGTCACTGGTTTGACTCTCAAACCAATATAAACAGTACAACAATTTCGGTGAGTTTATTTAAGTTGCATTCTCATTCTTTGAAAACGGCGATAAATCAGTTCTGCAACCTATCTAAGATGACGGGTTCCTGTGGAGAGACACTGTTACCTTGTAAGGCATTATCACATTTATGTTAGCTTCCAGAAAACCGAGCCATCATCACTGCGACAGCTTTTTCAGCGGAAGAGAGAGAAAAAAATCCTTTGAGTTATCTCTTTCCGCCGCTTTCGCTCTCTTTTGCTCAATATTGCTTGTCGTGCGCTAAATTTTTTCAACTCAAAATTTTGAAAGAAGTCGCAACAATCCTAACTTATTCATCAACAGTTTACAGAAGAAAAGTGGCGATCAAAATGGTGGAAAATAACCGATAGAACCGGATTTAACCTGATGCTTCAGTGAAGGTTACAAGAGGACATTCTTCAGAGCAAGCACGAGGGGTGGATATTTTTAAACTTTTAAGTATTTTGGTTTTATTAAATACGGATGTGATTGAGTGCGTGGAAACACCCAATGTTTGCCATATCATTCATGTTTTAATATGAACCGACACCGTCATAGAACCTGTTATGTTCTTTATGAACGGAAATTCAATTCATAAACGTTATATTTCGATGGAGAGTTAAAGGAAGTTGCCATTCCATATTTGGAATTATACAGAACTGAACCGTGGGAGAATATGATCCGCCAGCAGCCGGCTTTGGTATTGTTTTTTATTTCGTGATATTGTGGGCTCTCAAGTGCACAAGTGTGAATCAAACTTCTTGGGTAGGTGTTAATTAGACGCAACAAGATGTTTTTAGAACTTTTATATTTGTTGTTCCTATTGAATTTCGTTGTGTAAAATTTCAAAGAGAACCCTGTAGAAAATCATGTGAGAGAACGTATGGCTTGCTTCTTGAGACGCCTAACCCCATTCCAGACTAAGATAATTTAATTTCCGTATCCTGCTCTCTCATTTAAGCCATGAATGACATATCAGTCGCGTCTGCTAAAAGAACTTCAAACCTTGGCTTTAGGGAATGTACAGAACCTTGCTCCGATGACTTATAATTCCAAGGGGGGAGGGAGGAGGGTGCTCCGGTTCCCCAAATCAGGATGTGATGCTCTTTCAGATGTAAACGTGCCATTTAACACGTACGTTTTCAGAAAAAGCCCCTAAATTCAAGAAGGTTTTTTAACCCTCGGCTTGTAAAAACTGTATTTGCTATGAAAATTAAAAACACTTTGTTGTGGCTTGATTAAGATTCGCATCTTTGCCGAAGTGAAGAGAATTAAGCTTTAGTGATATATTCTGTTTTTTCCTCTTTTTTTCTCTCCCGGTTTGGGACCAAAATACACATCCGTTTTCTGACCAAAACGGCCCAGAAACTGGCCTTTCCTTTTGAGATGGAACATACCAACGTTCCCTAGATGGCGGAATACTTCCCCCAGAAAAATCTTACCACCGCGCATCGAACCCTCGCGATGAACAAAATTAAGTTATTCTCTATTCTTTTGTTCAATAATTTTTCCTCTTTTATAAAATCCCTGAGCCTCTTGTATCTGTAGCACTCTTCTAGGCAGTCACTTCATCGCATGGAAGCTATGGAGAGCTTCTTAATTAATCCTATCATGTGTAAGCTTTATTTTGGAAGTGATGTAAAGACCCCCACGCACCGTGATTGAGCGTGATTCTTGGAGATCCAACACGTCCAAGGTTAACCAAAGGAACTGGAATTCTTAGATTGCATCTAGTTCAGACAAATTAGATAATTCCTGAGTAATAAAGTAGCTCAAACTCAAGTGGGACCTCATCTGGGAGCACAGAATACGCCAGAAATGGTCTGAAAGAATTTAATCAATTCAGCGTAACAAATCTGTTGCGTAATGTAGTTGCATTTCATCTCTCCAACGTCAGTCGAGCGTGACCTCATCAACATACTTGATGTCAACAGCTTTTCATGAAACCGCCATAGACTAAATAATTCTATATATCTATATCTAATTTTTTTCTGAAACTTTATATCACGAAGGCAGCCAGCTGTTTCTTTTCTTTTTCCTGTTTGCGGTCAACGGCACTTTTCGTTTCCCTAATCGAAAAAACAACTCGAAGAAGAACGACTACAATGGAAAAATCAAAAGGTGACTGCTTTGCGTAAGTAAAAGAGAAATAAAAAAGCCTCACGTTCCCTCTTAGAAGAAATAAACGCATTGCAAATGAAAAAAATTGACGTTTGTGTTATTGTTCTAAAAGTAAACGCGAACTCAGTGAGAATTGCATCGTTGGAGAAAATATATTCATCACCATGCCGCCTACTCTGTAACATTATATCTTCTAAATTAGGGTTTGAAAACTTCCAGAGTGTAACGTTTCGGAACAGATGTGAAGTTTATCTCACTTCTAGGCGCACAACATGCCACACACACGGTGGACGAGTCACGCGGGCTGCCACCGGAAATACGTGGGTATGGACGCCCATGTCAACGCAGTCTTATAAATAAGATTACCCCCTCATAGACACAACAGAAGAGCGCTAACTACCAAGCAAAGATCAACGTGGAAGCTTTGAAAATGAAAATTGTCATTGTATCTAGTTTACTAGCCTTTACACTTTTGTGTATGTCTCAATGTTTTGTTCAGGGAGCATTTATGCCGGAGCATCCACAGACATCCTTTTGCAGGGCGGATTTTGGTGAGCTATTGTTTTTATATAATATACGGTCACTTTAGAAAGCTCAATCGTATCTTGAGTAATTTCATGATTTATGCCACGAAGTAACATAAAAAGGAATATTTTTGCAGAACCAATGGCAATATTTCGCTTGTTGATTTAAAATTGTAACATCAACATCGATATTTCTGAGGAAGATTCTCGAAGATTGACTCAGTATCCGCACTACAGCGCACTCTTACAAGTATTAAAATCGACTATTGGTTCGGTATTAGCGCGAGGACTATTAATCCTAACCGGATTAACAAAGCAAACTATCTTATGGAGAAGGATGTCGAGACAGAGAAACCCTTTGTCACCGTTCTTTTATGAAAGAGCGTTTCGCGGATTTCAACTCATGAGCGCACGTAGTTTCCGCTATGCATATTCTTAGCTGTCTTTAACACTTCATTTGTCTGCTTCAGCATGTTATTGCATTATGTGTGGAGATTTTCATGGCTAAGGATGGTTCTTCCTACAGTTTAAACACTAAAGGTTTTCTCATGGGCGTGCGTTTGAACGATACTTTCGCTTTTCCTGTTGGTTGAGCTTCATTTTCCTGTTGGTCGTATTAAACTCCCACGGTTTTGCCTCTCGACCCTCTCAGCCTGCAATTTAAGTACCTTTGAAACACTTTCGATGTGATTCACGATTTCAAGATTGTAAATCAAAATTTTAGTCAACAATTATTATTGTGCTAAACTGATTAAGTCTACTACGCGCAACGGATGTTTACGAAGAAATCCAAATCGTCTCGGGTCAAAGGTTTTCTGATCACGTCTTCTCCCAAAAGATTCCATTCATAACACTTCTTTTAGAAACGAAAATCGATGCTATCTTTGTTGTTTACTTTTTACATGCATTCCATCACGCCAGTGAATTCCATTTTGTTGTCCTCGTGAAAACATGAAAATGGCAATTTTCCTGTTTCTGTAGTAATTACTTCCTTTTCAGTACAATGCCTTGAGATTAGTCATACTTTGACAAGACTATGAAAGAGGAGACGATTCAATCCAATGGGGGAGGGGGAGGGGGAGGGAGAGGAAGTATGATCTAGAGAGGTAGGGTAGGGATGGGAGAGGTTTTAAACATCAACCTCTTTGTGACCAGCCCTATGGTAGACGGACATTAATGTGGAAAGATAACAAAGCAGTCAGTGTAACTAGAATATCCTTTGAAAACAGGAAAGGATTGCGTCAAACCTTAACATAAGAAAAAAAAGAAAAAAAAAGATTTCGGTGAATTCAGAAACCAAAATTAGAAACCTCATTAACTTCATTAGGTGACCCCGAATAAGCTCGAGGTACGTGAAAGGTTGAACGCGGCTCTGACTGGGTAAAACGAAAGAAACCTCTTTCATCTTAAAAGCATCTTCGATCGCAAATTTTCATATCACGAAAAATGGCAACTAGAGAATCGAATAGTGCTTGTCAGAAAAAAAATCGGATAGGTCTTTGAAAAGTGCTCATTCGCTCTTAGTTAAGATCTGTTTTAAAATTATAATCTATCATTATTTATATAATGAGACAGGATCAAATTCATATTTGTTATTTTAATACAAAGAGGATTAAATAATCAATACTCAATAAGGTATCTGCCTGACAACAAGCTTTTTTCTAATGACTGACAAATTTCCTTATACGTTCCTCACAGGAGCGTCTAATGCGGATTTTTCTTATATGCAGCTTCTGGTTCGAGTGATACAACCGCTTATCAGCTCGCTAATTCATGATCTCTCTTGCGATCAGAAAACAATCCAAACCCTCTGTAAAACACTTTTAGTCAACTATGCATAATTTCTTTTTACAGTCGTTCGAGTGAAAGTGCTGGGAATGATCAAAAGGGACGACGAGGTACCCACAACGCAAGCTTCAGCGGGTGATAAGTTTACGCTTCCTCCCACGACTGAGACGCTTGTAGCGGACACAGACGCCCCAGAAACGAAGACTGCTTCCCCTCCGAGGGTTCAGAAAATTGGTGATTTACCGCCACAGAGCAATAACAGCGATGTTGGGTCGCTTCTAGGTTTCATCTTTGGCCGGCACAAGCGAAGTATCGGAATACGAGGTGCCCCACCTCCTGGAGGAGAAATGCGGTACCGTCCAATAGGCGGAAAAGGCCGCGACAAGGGAATGATGTACTATGATGTTCTAATAAAGAAAATCTTCAAGGGTGAAGACAGAGTGCGGAGAACCAAAAGAACTTTTGTTGATGCCGCCAATCCATCTCGATTGTTTGCAAGGATTTACTTCTCCAGTCATCACGGTCAGGACCTGGTACCGGGTGATGCTTACATGCTTTCTGGTAGAATCATGGGTAATGAATTGGTTCTCCCATCGCGAGGCTGCTGGATGCAAAAATGGCGTGACCTGTCCAGAGATCAAATTCACGGTCTGAGTAAGGTCTATGCGGAAAACTGCGAGTGCATGATCCAGTTTTGCATTCCTGGTCTTTGTGCATCTATGCCTGAGTCTCAGTTGCGGTGTAACTGGGAATTGCAAAACTTTAGGCAACCAAGAAGGGATTGTGGAGCAATGCACAACACATGCGTCAATAAACATGGTCAATGCCAGTGGAAAATAGGCAAAGGATATGATTCTTGTACAAAACCCTCGGAACCTCTCCCATAAGACAGAAGACGGAAGGATTTTCTCCGTAGACTAAAGTACTTTCGGGATCTTTCCCTGCACAGTTTTACGTCGCTGTTTTTCGCGTAACAAGGACTTGTAGAGAGGAGACAGTGGACGCGACAAAGAAATGGATAATAAACAAAGAAGACCAGTTAACTTTCTAGTGTTTGCTTTTGTGTACAAATATTTCCCAGACTGAATGGTCCTCGTTAGCTGTAGAAGAACGACACACACGCACATAGTTGTAAGAAGAAACCTCAATAATTTTCATTCACTTACAACCACATAACCTTGAGAGCCAGCCGCTGTTCAGGAAATGGGCCGGCACTGTTTTTTTCTCTTTTCGGAAAGGAACAAAACCCAGACCAGAGAGAGCGGAAGAACCGAGCTTATTAGGAATACTAAAGATTTTGTTTAAATTCAGGTAGAAGATCAGTTCTCTTTGTAAAAAGGAACCTTTCTCACACCCTTGTGGGTTATATCCCCGATTACCATTTGGTCTGAGGGTGTCAGGTCATGTAACTGGGTGATCTTCAGTTAAAAGAGAATATTTCCCAGGCGATCGGTATACCCAAATTGTTAGATTAACCACCACGGAAGCTGTCATTAAAAACTAAATTGAAGAGGGGAGTACATTTTATTGTTGAGAGATAAACCTGCTTGATGATAAAGTCGCACTAGAGAACACTTAGAAAAGTAAAAACAAAAAAAAAATAAACGTTTTCTTTGAGTGTACTTATGGGTAATGAAAAAAATTTTAAAAGCCTCCTTTTGGCTAGAAAATCGACCAATATTCTCCGCTCCTAGAAGACATAATGCTCATAAACAAATATAGGAGGATATTTTCGCGTCAAATGGAGACCATTATTTATTTGTTGTGCGAAATCTGAGCTAAACCTTCGTAAGGAATAAAGTGACTCTAAAATCAAGGTGATCCCCCAAGGTATTGCTTTCGTTTGTTCCCTCATATCACATTCTCGAAATGTGTGTTCACCCGAATAATCGTCTAGCTTACTTTTTCAGGGAAAAAGGTATTCATGCCAGACTGTCTCGCACAACTAACGTACCTTATCTAGTTTTAGGTTTGATTACATAAAAGATATATGAAAAAAAAAATTGGAGAATTGGTCAAAAATAATTCATGTTCATTAGCCCCTGTCAGTCAAGAAGCCTATTCATCACTTGCTTTCCCGCACTTAGTCTCTCCCCATTCTTCTCACCCACTAAAATTGCTAGCTACTCAACCCACTTGAGGAGTGCTAGTCCAATTTCTTCGCTCAGTCCTTTCAGTCAATCATAACAAGTTGGTTGTCTTTTGTACTTCAAAAAACTTAGAGGTTTACGAAATCTTAGTGGAAGAATTTTAAAAGCTCTGCTCCTCCCTTATTATAGGGGCCGGCGACAGCTAATTTAGAATTTCACACCTCCCAGCCCCACAGTATTCTTCCAAGAGAGGCTCTTATGATTCTTTTTATCAAGAAAGGTTAAAACTAAGAAACTGAATCCCACGTGTACGGCAGGCTGCCATCCCAGAAATGATTCCTCTGAGAAAAGAAATATACTTCGGAAATCATATGAATTTTCATATCTGCCTAAAAAGGTGTTTGTTAAGTTCAAACTCTGACCGTGTTTTGATATTCCAAAGAGTGACCAAACCTTTTAAAACACGAGTTCAGATGAGCTTGAAATCCGAATACGGACGCCGCCATTTTCAAAAATGCTTTGCAACCTAGCCCCATACCTCTTACGTAAACAGACGTAAGCTTAGAACGCTCCGCACTCTTTCTTGATTCGAACCAAAGGGTGAGCTAAATAAAAACAAGGAGACAGCTATGGGTAAACCGCACCACTTTGGCAAATAATTTGCTATCGTAAACATGGGAAATCAAAGTGAGATGAAGTTTTTCGCAGTTTCTAAGGAAAGTTCGAAGTTTCTAAGACCGAGACCTATACACATTGTTTTTCCAAACTCGACCTACTTTGTGCCAGTTTAAATTCTCGTGTTTTTTTCACGCTTTTCACGGCGGCGAGATGACGTCGTCCGTAAGCTTTGCCGTGCTGACAGTAGTTATTCGTTGTTGTGTTTATGGTGGAGTTGCCAATAAACACCGAGGGAAATGCGTTGAAAAAGGAAAAACCAGAGCCTTACAAGAAATTTTTGACGATAGCAGGTCTATGTTTACAGCGGACAGTAGACTGCGCAGCAAAGGTAGGAAAAAGGTTCGGTGTTAAACGTTCTTTCACTTGTCTTTCGCCTCGGAATAGTTAGGAATTTAACTTTTCTTTCTCACTTTAAGCTAGAGACGCGTTCGTAATTTTAAACTCTCGTGCATACGCACTGTTCGACAACTGTGTGTGGGTTGATTTTTCAAGACGTCGTGCGCGTGTGGCCAGGCTACTAAGCTGCTTTTTCAAAATGGCGGCTCCTTTTACCAAATTTGAAGCATATTTTAGACAATTTTCGGAAGAGCAGTTACTCATTTGAATCCCAAAACAGCTAAAGAGTATATGTATCTTTATATGGTTTTTGATGGTGAAGATAAAAAAGATGTATGGGGTCTGGTACATACATCTCCTTAAAGTTACCTTAAGTTACAGACGGTTGGAATCAACGTATTTTGGCCTTCTGAAGATATTTTAAAGTGTATCTCGAGTTTTGCACTAATGGGTTGGGAAAAGCAAAGACACTCCATGAGATGTTCACGCGAGCGCACATTTTGACCCAGAATTGGCAATTTCTGGATACTTCTTTGATGTCCGAAAATGGAAAGTCTAGAGACGCGGTATTACTCTGCGAAAGTAATTCATTCTGGAATACTACTATATTCTAATCAAACACAAATGTGAGACTCAATGGTGGAAAAACCTTGTCTCTCTATCAACTAGCAAGCAGAGCAACATGTCTACAGTCCTCCTTTGTTTGGTCTTGTAAAGCAAATGAGATATTTCACTTTGATTCCTGCTCCTCGCCCTGCCTTACCACACTTTCGGAATGATGAGATGGAACACTTGATTAAAACACCACTTGAGGTATTTTCTTGCTCCTCTTCCCTCTTTAGGATTTGTCAATTGCGATTTGGGCATGTTTTCTAGGAAACCAACGTTGCATGCGAAGGGCAGGGTGGGTGCTGCAAGTGTCCCACAAAGTGTTTATGGGACTGTAGATTCATCGCCTATGGGGATTGTAAGCAATGTTGGAGGTACACTATGCCGTTTTAAGGTGTGGCAACAAGTAAATCTTAACTCGAAGGCACTTTTAAAGCACTGAACAAATTCCATGAAAGTAAAATGAGGGTGATAAGAAAAATGTAGCTTAAACGATACGTTGTGTTCTTTGACAAGACGCTTTATTCTCACAGTGCCTCTCCCCCCCCTTCAGGAGTATACGTGGGTAACGACAAATTGCTAGGGAAGCCTGAGAAATGTCGGGGGGGGGTGCGATAAACTAGCATCCCATCCAGGGGGAAGTAGTAATACTACTAGTCGTTATAGCTACATAAAAAAATCGAGGTAAGCTCCGGTTGGGTGGGCCAATAGGCTCGAGTACAGACTGTATTCTTTTACCTTTACATTAGAACCACTACACATTGTGAAAAAGTAAGACTACCTCTAGCTTTTCGAGGTCTATAAATGAAAGCACTTCCAAACCGATGACGACAAAATGATACTCCCAACCCGTCAAAACAGCGAGAGGATTGCAATTAGTCGAGAAAAATGTAGAGTAAACGGAGTTTAAGAGAGAAAACAATAATTTCAGCAAATGACGTTTTCACGCATAAGGGTAACAGATTATTAACAGTTTATCATCTCTTTATTAGGGATATCACGCAATTTATAAAAATCGGGCCACCGCTAACTTTTCGAGGTTAAAAATGAGAAACGGAGAGTGGCTTTCTTGTGATAATCGATCAAAATGCTTCTGGCGTATTCCAGCGTATGGCCTGCGTTGTACTGGTCACCCTGTGTACGTATAGCTAGCGCGTGGCGGCTCCGCCAGTGGGACTAGTGATTTTCTGGTCATTTACTCTTAAAAACCAAACGAATGCTGTGTATCTGAGGGACGTTTTCGCTCTACAGGGTATAAAATCTCTATTTCACTCAAATACTATTTAACGATATTGGCCTGGTATGAATAATACCGACAGTTTGGTGGCTTATTCACTCTTTTCTGGTTTCTTAAATCAAAGTAGTCTCGGTCCACGCTAAAATCGAGTTCTGTTTATATTACAAACGTTCTTGTGCACCAAGAAGCAGTATCCTCCGTGAAAAAACGCTTTATACTCGCTGAATAAATAGATTACACGCTGGAGAATATTAATGTTTTAATGGTGGGTAGTGTTAATTCGTTTCTGGGATGTAATAAATAAGGTGACCAATACTGCAGTTGATTGTGGCGCAGATAAAGCTCATGATTTTTATTCCGTCGTAAAATCCAAAATTTTCTCCATCATTTGATCTAAAAGGATAATGTCTATAATCTTTCAGCGTGAAAGTAATTTTGCAGTATTTGTAGCTCTTTAACTCACCGTTCCATAACCAATAAAACCGACATAATGACTTGGTGATTGCGACAAATGCTGCTATAACTACTTCTTTTAAAGATATTTGTCACAGAGAAATGACTATGAGTCTAATATAAGGCGTATCACATCAGGTACTTGAAAAAAACTATATAAATACAACGAACCGACGCAAATCATTTCCCATCTTTGCCCTTTACTTAGCATCCGATGTTACTAGTGAAAAGAAAACAACCATACAACGAAATTAAGCAAAATCCGTCCCGAAGCGGGGCAAAGGCGAATTGAATACAATTCTTTATGACGCTCTGGGGAAACACTGACTATGAAAACGTTCATAATATGTGACCAAGATATGTTTTGCCCAGCTATGATCATCAGTGGATCAAAAACGTTTCCCTCGTCCAAATATCTGGCAGCCACGGCGACCATGGACTGCTTACCTCTTTCCTCGCGCAGGTAAAGTCACACAATAGCCGATAAGACAGTTTGTGTGGTTAGTAAATTCGTCGCTACAACACAAATTGAATTATGTAAATACGCCATACAACGAATTTTTATGTAACGGCTTAAACCAATCCTTCGAAAGTTCAAATCGTTTTTAATAAGTCACCCTCATAAGAGTGAACTGAGAGTGAGAACGCAACTCCGCTTCCTTTCTATGCTCAATTTCTCTTTTGTAAATAGTCGCCTGTTTAATGTAAGAATCAAAGTGACATTTTATTAAGCGAACGGTGGTTTCAAGTTTAGCTTTTGTTTGAGGTACAACTCGGGGGAATCGGGTAGATTTTTCTTCGCCATGGCTTCAGGTAGTGAGGCTTCATCACAACATTGTATTTAGAATTATATATAGATTTCACAGAGAGCACTCATTGTATCTTTCAAGAGAGTACCAAGGATGAGTGAGTTTCCAAGACACTTAAACCATACACGATTCACTTTGCGTTACATGTGAGAAAGAAATAAAGCTATAAAAATAACAAGCAAAATCGAACAATGAGAATCAGTTTCTCAAACCTCAATGGACCTCCATAATCTTTCAAACTAGAGACAAAAATAATTTGTTTCTTCAAAGAAATGCAAATTTCAAAGTAAAGTCTAGTCTTACACAGGCTTTCTTTTAAAAAACACAAGTTCTTTAATTGTCAAGAAATATTGTTCAGAGTTAAAAGAATAGAACAGCCAGACCACTAGTGTAAAAACCACATACAAGAATGTTTACACTGCGGTCGTTTCACTTTAAAGGCAAAGCTATCAAAGATCACCAAAAAGACAAAGCCGAAATTGGTTCTCTGCGAAAGACAGCTTCATCTTTGAGCAATCTTTCAAGTTTTCTTAGTAAATCCGGTTATATTGTTCATCCACCTAGCTGCGTCTTTTGAATAATTTGAGTGAGAGATACAACAGAAAATTCGCAATCAAAGTGGTTCTTGAAAATCGAAAACGATTTTTGAACTATTGCAACTGAGTTCATAAAAAATTCGCACAAAATTTTTTAATCAGCGCAAATTTTTCGTAAAAAATCTTCTTTTTATATCAGTGACTCTGAACTGAAATTGAGGTGCGTGTCTGTTTGATTTCATAGTATTACCGACAAGCTAAGTGCATTCCCAGATTCCGAACTTGACAGGAATACTTAACATGGTTAGTGACGCAGAAAAACGTTTACTTTTCAGATAGAAGTGGTAAATGTGGAAATGTGCGCCTCACATTTAGCAGGGGGTTTTTTCTTATTTTTGGAATGTATTGAATAAGGAGAAAGAGTTCCATAAAGGACAGATGTGAAGGATTCAGAATTCCATTTTTAATTCAATCTATTGCTCTTTTCTGATTACTACAGCAAAAAAATACCTAGAGTTTGAGTGGTGACGAAACCGAAAAAAAAAATTATGATAAAATAACAAAATCTTAACTTCCCACACACTTTTACTTATCTCTTGATTATTTTATTCACGTTTTTAATATTGAGGAGCAAAGAAAAAAACACAATGTACATATCTTAAACAAAAAGGAGAAAACTTGAATCTGCTCCCATGTTACAAGGATGTTCGTAACCTATACGTGTGTATTAACAGTACAAGTCAAAGAGGGGCCATATAAAGTGTTTAAACGACAATGCCGTCCAGCAGGTGACAAATGCTTTATCAATCACGTTCTTACTCAGTATTTCTTGAGTGCTTTCGTCAAGCCAGTGGATTAAAAAGTCCATTTTAAGAATATATATTTCAGTTTATATCTTTACCATCGCAGTCGATGAATGCTGAGTTGAAGATAGATTTTCAGTCCACTGTGTTGTCTCTTTGAACTAAAAATACAAAGCCAATTACGCGTTCTTGTTAGTCTGAATTTTAATGTTTTTAGCCAAGCATTTTTTTATGCGGAGAATAAAGAGATAAGAAACCACGAGACGTAAAGATACCAACTTGAATTACTTGAGTTGAAATTGTCTACATTTCTCGTTTAGTAATCCTTTCCGTAAGACAGGTTTTGTTTGTCGTTCTATTTAGAATTCTGACACCATTTTAATAAGATTAAATTCACACTTCGTGCTACAATACTGTTCTCTTTAACTAAGCGCATTTCATTGCCAAAGCTACCAGCTATGAGTAAAATAGTACATTTTTTTTTCTTTAAGTTACCAAGGGTTGTTTGAGAAGGTTACGAATGGTTGCTTTGGCTATCGTGAGTCTGTTATAAGTGATAATGCACAATGAAATTCATAGACTTTTATATAAAAAAAACCTTAGATGTTATTTGTAAGGCACATAAGCATTTTAATCTGTTTTTGTGGCTACAGAAGTAAGAATATAACCACGATACTTTTATTAATTTCAGCTCTCGATCAGCATTGACCCGAAGCATAAGCTATCGTTTAGTTAGAAGTTGACTTCATGTTAGAGATAGAGGACTAAAAACGCAATTAATAAAAAGAGAAAAATTGCTCTCAGGTAAACAAGTGGCATCCTCGAAGCCAGATGAAAAGGAAAAAGAAACACCAATTATATCAGAATACCTAAAGGGGAAAAACTGAATGCGTTTCGTAAGAAAACAGCAATCGCTTTACTCAAACAATGCTCCAAGAGACAAGCAAGAGAAAGATTGATTTCTTTTAATTAAATGATCGTCCGCAGCTGCCCAGTGGGGGAATATTGAAAGCGCTAGTGATAAATTAGAATATGAAAGGAGAAAGAAGATAAGAGGCAGTTAAACAGTCGGTGTGTTTCACGTCCCAGTTGCTATTGAATTGAACAGCAATAAAACGTTCATTAAAACTGTCATCTTTTTGAAACCTCTGTCGTTAACATTTTGGTTAAGTACGGTTTTATGGGGCTGCAATTTATCAATTTCAAAAGGGCAACCATAAATCATTTAATATTCTTAGAGAGCTTCCGTAGGTAATTTACGACCAAAGAGAAAAAGTGCAGTGATAAAAATCAAAGTTTGTACCGTATATTATTACTACAAAATGTTTATCTTTGCACATTGTTTGTTAAATTTAGAAATCTGCCGGTTTACCTTTCATTGTTAAAGGAAAATGGGATGACATGTTTTCCTGAAGGTCATAAAAAATTTGCTAAGCAAATTCAAGTCCTCACTGGCCTATATTGACTTGACCTGAAGTGTAAAGATAACTTTTTTTTATTAAATAGTAAAACGTTTACGAGCTGATACTGAATAACTGAAGACAAAAGAGATTGTTTGTGATTTTTTGTAGCAAATCTTCAACTGTAGACTAGGTACCACAGATTTAATTTTCCGGAAGAGCACCAAAACCAAAACAGATAATTTTTCAATCGATAAAAAATATGGTTTAACGAAGTTTGGTTCCTAAGAGATTTTTATAAACCTCTTTACTCATAACTAAACTTGAAACCATTCCTCAGTTCTGTCTCCCTCTGTTTGTTTCGCCTCTAGCTGTTTTCATACCGCGGTTTGTTCCAAATGAACCATGCAGTTGGTCTGACTCGCACAGTTGGTAGAACATTCAACCGTGAGATCCAAAGGTCTGTGGTTCGAGTTATTTTAAACGTCTCTCTGTTTAACTGGTTTTCTAATACGCACGCTATACATCGTACTGTAATAACAAGTTAGAAAACTGAGGGTTGATTAAATCTCATATATTTTGACTCTTATTCATGACCGTGATTGCCAAAAACGTAGGAAATCGTATCCTATCAAAGACCTCTCCCTTCATGACTCTTTTATACAGAGTGTCCTTTTCGTGCGAGAAAAGCTAGGCTTAACTTTCAGTGAGATTTCGCACACCGACGAAGTGATAAAGTCAGTTGTCTTGCAATTTCCTAGTGAGACGCTTAACCTAAGATAACTATGAACTGAAATAAAACTGGCATACGTTGGAGGCTGAAAGTTGAAAAGCGAGTGATGGGCTCAAGGAAGCTTTTTATAAGAGGGTGAGGCAAAAAAAAAAAAAACTTCTCGGTAACCCAGATAACGGAGGCTCGGGTCAAAAGGGCCAGAGCCTGAGAAAGAAATGATGATGCGTCAGGGCGTTCACTTGGATCATATGTGACAAGTACAATGCATTCTACTTGGGCAAGTAAAGTAAAAAATTTCTTGTGTGAAATGAAGTGAGAGACCTCGTCGATTGTTAGATCTGTCCTCGGAAAAAAAACAAAAACAAAAAAAAGAAAAACAATTAAAGAAATTATACAAGTATTTCTCAACACGCTCAAATGGAAAATAGAAAATGCATACGAAAGCAGGAGTTCTCAGAAGCTTGTACACTTATCTGAATAATCGGCACAGTTGGAGTTTCGTTTATAGATGTCAAGATAGTCACCTTTGCGTATTGCACAATCCGTAAAATACTCTCCTCCGTTTTGGAAATACTGCGTTCGACTTTTATGACACCGAAATATCATCCTTGGAGATACACATAACAACTACTTCTTACAGCATTACAAAACCAGCGCCACATGAAGGCGCACTAGTGTTTCATATACAGACTGTTAAATTCACTTGAAGTTCGTAGCAGATAATACATAGTACAATATAGTTGACCCAGAGTCAAACTGCGGTTTTCGAACGTTTTAATGTACAACATATGTGAAACTTCTCAGAGGGTCAAATGGATTGAAAAGCTTTCAATTAGTTTAGTTATGTCGTTGTTTTTATTGCTTTTAATAAACAACTTCGCCGGTGTCTTTGTAGGCTTTCGAATAACATTTAGGGGCGGCTAAATTACAGTACTAGTTTAGAAAGTGCAAAACCAGCATCGTTCGGTACAATATTTTAAAATCATTTGAAAAAACATTCAAACGTACCGTTTTACTCGAGATTCAAAAACAGTGATAAATTTTAGACGATTGTCAAAAGGCTAACCCTGCAAATTAATGTGGAGAACACAGATTTAAGCTCAAACACTTGTAATTGTATTATTGTAGCTTCGTATACATAACATTGATTGTCGGGTTTGAAATTCATCTGTTTACGTGTGACCATAAAGAAGTTAATGGCCTCAAGTAGGACTTCAAATTAAAAAAGACGCCGCTAGATTGCAATTTAGTAAACTTTACACGAATCTTGGTGCAATTTAGAGGCGGTGAAGATTGGTTTCTTAAGCACATTTACTTTTACGACCTAAGCTATTCAGTTGATTACATGTTAGCTCTATATACTCTTCCCTTGCTGTAGTTTAAGATGAGCTCTAAATGGACCTCTTAGGAAATTTCTAGCATAAAGTCATTTGCCTATAGAAAGCATAGTACACCAAACGTAGCGTCCAAAAAGTTGTTCTCTTCACAGAATGTACCCTGAAATAGTTTGGCGGTCGTAACAGAATCTGTGTTCCTCAGTACTCTGGATCACGAAATGAAAACTAGGAACAAAGTTAGCAGTTTAGAGCCATTACCGTCCTTTACCACGCAGGCAACATGTTTTCATAGACGCTACTTTAAACGCATCAGTAAGATTAAGATATTTTCAGTGTGAATGGAAGAACATGTAAAAAGGATTTTGTTGTCTCAGCCGGAATCTGTGAAGCATCAATTAAGTGAATACTGAGCAAATTTGCCTCAACGAAGATCCTACAATTCTCCCGCTTTTGGCTTCTTTGATTAAAGCAAAAGATTCGCTGTGAAATAGTTGATGCCTAGTATTTGCAAACTCAACCTGGAGTCGTAAAAGTTAGCTCATAATTTTTTATCAATTTTGCAATTCATGTGAGAAGAAAGTAGAAAAATGGTTTTTTTTTGTGACTTAACGTTGGTAAAAAGGCGAAAGCATCTTTCCATGTTAAGGATGTCGTATTTTAGGCGGTTGACTTAAGTAATGCTGCTGTTTTGCCAGTGTTGGTGGTTTTATTCAAAGGTAAAAGATCAAACACTTCAGTTTTCCAATCGATGACATATCCCACTAATAAATTATAAAGCAACTTAGCAGAGCCTTTGTGTGGATTTTGTAACTCGTTACCACGATCGCTCCTGTCTGCCCTATAACAGCTTCTAATATTCAGCCTGTAGTAGCTTTTTGCAGCACCAACACCGCGTAACATGCAGTATTGGGTAGATGAAAAAGTTGTGATTTCATCCTTTTTAATTCAACGATATTTAAAATTCACATATAACCACTAATGGCTTTCTAAAAGGTTACTCTAATACCAAAACTGAAAAAAAACTTTTCATACATTTTATCGTTATCATCTCGTACCACAGTCAAGAGTTGTCTTCAACAAAAGCGCCAAGGACTTGCATGACAAAGAAAAGTAAGCATTGCCTGCCAGTCTGGTCCAGCCAGACTTTAAGTCTATCGTTCAATAGGTAAATTTGGAAAAATTCTTAAAATTTCCCTTCAGAAAAATATTTTGATTTTATAAATGCTTTACAGCATTCTTTTTCTAAAGGGTTTTTAGTTTTAAATGTCGAGATATTTTTAAAAACTTCAATGCTTAGAGGTTAATTTGCTTAACAAATACGCGATATTTGCTAAGTGTATTGTTTGTTCAATTGGGGGGAGGAGATGAAGTTAAAAGGTTAGAGCGGCAACAGAGAACCTTATATTGAAACGTTGTTGCTTGCCTTTTTTTAACTTTTGAAATACCACAGCATTTCCGGCTGAGTTGTAAATGAAAACCGACCTAGCATTTGAGAGCAGCGCTGGTCTCTTTCCTTTCGACAAAGAGTTGAACTACTTTGTTTCGATGCAACGCAACTCGACTGCCGTCTTTCTTCGTTTTGGAGTCTAAGATAGTGCAGCTGCAAGTTCAAGCGTGTCGATATTCCCTTTATCAAATGGCCGACTGTGAAGAAGCCGGCTTTCTGGTGGCGCTATATTTATCAGATGAACTCCTCAGAATAATTTCAAACTCGCAGATTTGTGGCTTTGTTTAAAACACATCAACTTAACTTTGCTCTCAAGCGGATTGCAGCTCACTTTAGTCGCATAATCTCAAAACGATAACAAATTACCAAACACGAAAATTGCGGCAAGAGAGTCTTAATCAATAATACGCGGACTGTTTTCTACACCTGCTTGGTTTTAATTTTACCAAAGAACGACCGACAAATTACTTAATTTTAAGAAAAATTTTAATATCTGATCCATCTTTAATACGGACTGGTACATGTGTTATGCTTAGTACGCAAGTAAACTGACACTCTGTGTTCTTAAAAGATAACCTTACACGAAGAATGTAAATATTACAAGAAAATTTAAAGAGATTTACAGTTTTATTATGCAAACTGTGTTATAAATTAAGGACATGACACATAAATCTGTAAACCTTTCAACTGTTTATTTACCGGATGGCTTTCTTGAGTAGAAAATGAATGACAGAATGGCAACACAGAGTTCCTTGATTTTAATGTTTGAGGCAGTTAGTAGAGTGCTATCGTCATTTCGTTAAAATCAATTAAAATTTCGCGTTGATGTAAAATCAGGATGGGTCATTTGGTGTTCCGGCAAAGAGCTAAATGGATGTATTCAGTGTTAAATCACGAACTGAATGGTCTTAGCTTTTCTTCTTACTGTCAAGGTTACATTTCCATCTTGTTTTCACTTCTTATTCAGCAAAGGATTTTCATTAGTCTAATATAGGCTTCATTGTTAGGCGCTTTTATTCTCATATGGAAAGGGAGGCCTTTGTTAACACCTCCGAACAAATCACAGCAAAATTACGTTGAACTCGACAAGTGGACGTTGATTAACGCATGGCGAAACTAGGTTTTACGAGCTCGCTTTTATCGCCGCCAATCCTTGCCTAAACATACAGCTGGTTGCGATTCTTATCTCGAGTAATTTATCGAATGCTAAATTCGCCAGCAGTTTTAGAACATAATTCGATCCCCTTCTAAAGAGTATTAGAGGTCTTAAGCCGGTATGTTCGTTGAAACGTTTGCAATCAGAGAAAAGTTTGTTTATGAAAATGGTTCCGAAAAATCGTGTACGCGCTCTCAATCGACTTAACTTAGTGGAAGTTGTGCGTTTCGTTTGATAACAAGGCGTTCGGTGTTTCCGGAAAGCCCGCAAGCAAAGGATATAAAACGCTCCGAACTTTATCAATGTTTACTCGGGACAGATGTTAAGCGCAGGAAGTACTCGTTCGCGAACAAAACGCCCCGGTCGCTAAACAATTTAAAATCTCAGCAAGATTTTATTAACAAGAGATTGTTTACTCGGTATTGGTAAAACTATACCGAAATACAAAGTTTGCGTTGAAAACCTCAAGACCAAGGTCAATCAAAAGATGAGTTTCCGCAGTCCCCATTTCGCGCTCTTTTCATTAACTTACAGAGCAATCGATACGAACACTAGTCAACTGAGACCTGATAACACAGGTTGATGGTTTGCAATACATATTAAAGGCGACAAATAATAATAAAGAAATCTCAATTTTTTAATTTCTAGTTACTACGTTCTATGACCATTCAAAAGCGGTCGAAAAATCTTCCTTCGAATTTTTTTGTATCAAATCCACAAAACATGCGACGAGCTCAATTTCTTTTCTCTTTTTATGATTCTGCGCCTGGCCTAGCTATATTCTATACTTCCTTCGATCTGGCACTCAAATTTCCTAAAACCGCCCATTCACACACAAGGTACAGTATTGAGCCTTTTACGTTAATTAAGGCCTTTTCAATACTTAATAATGCGTTTACAAGACGTTTCAGCCCAGGTGACATACGTCACGCTTGTCTGGCGTTCTACATTATTTATAATACAAAAAACAAATTTATAAATACCCTCGGCGCACTCGTCTCTGAGGCTTATCTTTCCGTACGCGCAACGATGACAACCGGAGCGATGCAGTCGCAAAATTATTCCTACTTCGGCAGTAACTTACCGGGAAAAGACACGGGCTCTCATGCTCAACAGTTAGATTTTCCTTACACTCCCTGCCGAATGCAGTCACCAAATTATTATAATCAATCGCCGCTACCGAGTTTTATGTCACCCATGCCTCAGGGAAGCCTCGGTCAAGTGAATGGATATACCGCGGAGCCATCCACGTACCCGAACGCACCGATTTCAGGGCAAAATGGGAGCACAATTCCGATTGATCATCAAGGTTACTACTCGCCTCAAGAAGCAGGTCAGAACTGCTCCTTCCACCAATACGCTTGGTTGAAAAGCACTTCTTCTGCGGAAAATTGGTGGCATAACTCGACTGCGGCAGGTTAGTACATCAAAACTTCCTCTTACGAGGTAGACACGCTCGTTCGTCCGCTCGCACAAGCCATACTAGTTCTCTTCGCTACAGTTCTAACGCTGCGTTGAGTTCTGACTCTGTGAAATGTTTATCACATAACAAACAACTTATGCGGTTTACAAGCATTAATTTGGCATTAGTTTGACTAATTGTTGAAAATTTGTCCTCGAACGACGCACTGTGACCGCACGGACCATATTTACAGGCTCCTAACGCCATGATATTTAACTGCTGACGATACTTGACGCGCCATAAAACTGTACTTAATAAGCGATCGCCATTAGTCAGCATTTAACTGTGATTTAACGTGAAGATTGTGTACAATTTTCGTGAAGGCTTGTATGGTAGTTTCCTAGTAAGTTTTTTTAATTCTTTACGGTTTGTTGTTTTCTTACAGGAAACGTTGCTTGGAACAGTAGAGGAGCTTCCGAGGGAAAACGCAAAAGGACAGCTTACACTCGAAAGCAGTTGCTGGAACTAGAGAAAGAATTCCATTTTAACCATTTTCTTACCAAGGAGAGGAGAGCTGAAATGGCTTCTCAATTAAACCTCACTGAAAGGCAAGTCAAAATTTGGTTTCAAAACCGGCGCATGAAATGGAAAAAATGCAACTCTCAAGCAATGAGTAAAAGCTCAAAACCTGGCACGGGTTCTCAAAATACAAGCGCGGCTACAGTTCAAGACCTTCACATTCCTAACCCAGTATCACAGCCCTTGAGTACAACATCCATAAACTCACAAACATCCTTGGACAACGCTACTGTTCCAAGCTGTTTGGCAGGCTATCGAGGCCACCAGAGTTGAGAACTTAGCCATGCGCGTTCAGCAATTCGTTTATAATTTACGACTGAAATCCTTCTCAGTCAACATTCGTCCGATCGCATTCTTATTTAACATTTTAAAGAAACATTTCTAACGTAAGGATAAAGAGAATTTTTTTCTTGGTCATAAAAGAGAGATTTTATTAAAGATGCAGTTATGATAAGTTGATTTTCAATAATGTATTTAGCAAGAAATGAATGAATATTCAGTGTATAAAGCTGACTAGTCTCTCATTAGCAAGTTAGTTCGGAAGTGAATCGTTGCTCTCTTTTGAAGGCGACGCTGGGTCACGAAACATAGACCACGTTCCACTGTACATACAAACAAAAATTATAAAACGAAAGGAGCTGTAAATATCATGTCCGCTAAACTGTATTTCCATAACGCACTCACAATTTGGAAATAACGTTTTCAAAACTTCGAAGAGACTTTTATTTATGCCAGAAATATTTCAGCGGGCAAGAACCCACGAGTTGAAGTAAACGCCGTTATTTACATCAGATAGGTTTCAAATTGCTTTAAAAGACCAATACTTGTATTTAATTTCTTAACGTTACACATTTCTGCTAAGTTTGTGTCGTTCGAAACAATCCCTCTATTTGTGTATGTTGTGTAAAGACTCAATAAAATTTTCTCTGTCAATATTTGTCGAGCAATTAGAGTTGAGACAACAAGAACCGAACTAATATTTACGTCAAGGAGATCCTGAACAAGCTCTCAACACTGGTGGTTCGAGTTTAATTTTCCGCTTTTTCCCCGAGGCAGAAAGAAAATTTACATTCCGTGGTTGACAAAACGACAATAAAATTACAGCTTAGTGATTGTTCCCCACCTCCCATCACCACGATAGCAGCTATTTCGCGAATTACCAATTCACTCAATGCGATTTATAGTTTAATTTTTTACCTCAGGGAATTTATAATTTGATATAGTTCGTTATGTTCAAAGTGTGTTCACCCGAGTTTCTGCTAATCAATGCCACTAGATTGAACTGGAATCGACATCAAACAAAAGTGCAAATTTGGACTACTTAGGTCCTTTTGAAAAGCTCGTAAAAGGGAGGCGTGAAACTGGGGCAAACGTAAAAGGTTCTAACAATAGGTGAGAAAATAACAGATAATAAAACAAAAGACTGAACAACGGGACAAACCAATGCT
The DNA here is from genome assembly GCF_036669915.1 of Pocillopora verrucosa. Lineage (NCBI taxonomy): Eukaryota > Metazoa > Cnidaria > Anthozoa > Scleractinia > Pocilloporidae > Pocillopora > Pocillopora verrucosa. Next base: position 8,129,926 of record NC_089312.1, read on the forward strand.
AAAAGCTTCGAAGTCCAAGCAGCGCGTTAACAATCGAACTCATTGAAATGTCTCGAGTATCGTGGGATTAGGACCTTGCTTGAACCTTTTGCGTCCTTCTTGCTCAGTGAAAAGCGCACTGGACAAAAAAATTGGCAGGTTGAACCCGAAGCTCCAAATAAAATGTCTTATTATTTCTTAATTTTATCTTTTTATGTTTACTTTTTGCTATGCTTTCTAGTAAATAGTCGTTCCACGATGAGATTCCCGCCTTTTTTCAGCATTTAACACCTGATCAAAGGTCCAGGAGGAGTTTTTTCTTCCTGTATTAATACTAGCTTCGTTTAAATCGCGCAGCACTCGGACGTAGCACATTATTCGATAAAAGCATAAAAGACGCGAGAAATTCGCCACCGGAACCTATCACTTAGAGCCGCGTAAAACGAGGTAATGTTTGGCGTGTGAATAACAGTGCAAGCTGCTTCTGTATAAATCCCCGTGTTTCGATTTAAAGGCTTTAAATCTAACCATTAACAGGCCGCACCTCTTCCGTGCTTTGTACATACAGTTGGCTAGCAGTAGTATTTGAGGCGAGCACTGAGGCTTTTCAAATCTCTTTAATTGCACTGTGCTTTTTATTTTAACAAAACTCACGGTGTAAAGAAGAACAAACTCATAAGGAAGCACTTGCGTTTTGTGTCGATTATATCTGCTGAAAAATCAAAAGAAGGCATACAGAAGAATTAAATTATCCGAAAATGAGTTTGGATGAATAGAAAGAGTTCAACCAAAGTTCTCTCTTACATTACGCAAGTATTTAGCTGGGCTAAGAGAAAATCTCTCACTCAACAATTAGCCAAATATTTCACCAAGTTTCTACTGAATGAATTAGAACCCTAAATAGTTTCCAGATCGTTTTCTTCTTGTTTTTGGACCATCGATGAGGTTATAATAAAAACATATATTCCATTACTTGCACGTGTTTTAGGAGTTGATAATGTTTTATTTCAGTTTATAGCATTTAAAGATACATGTGCGGAGCAGGGCAGGTGAAGCAAACAACAAACAATCATTTTAGAATCACTTTATGAATCTGTTTTTGGAAATATAGTCATTTAGCCCAAATTTATTATTTTACGACTTCAATTGCTGGAGGCATTTAATTCGAGCAATGTCCATCAAGACAAAATAATGGAAGGCACTATAGTCGTGTTGTAGTCTCCCTTTAAACAATTTATAAAGGAGCTGCGAAACTCATTTGCATTATGCTCAAATAAAATTATGGAGAAGAGAATGTCTTTCTATATTCAAGAATAGATCTTTGGTCAATAGTTTCTTCTGAAGAAACTGGAATCATTCAAACAGCAAAACTAATACCTCGATGGGGTTTATATTCCAAAGTTTACCTAGCTTATGTTGCCATGCTTCTGCTAAGTATTCGATAAACAATTATCAGTGTCGCAATATTGCTGTTGGAACCCAAAGCCCACGAGTTCAGTATAAAGTTCTGTCATTCCCGATTAGAAACAAAAAAAGAGTCGAGTTTGCAAAATTCAAAATTAGGTGGAAGAAAGTACAGATTTCTCATTACGAGACATCACTCGTGCCTCGCATTCTTCGCCGCTGACCGACCTGCCATCAATTGTTTGCATCACTCCTGCTCTATGTAAAACAACGCTTGATATTGGTATCATTGTGATTCACGGTGGCAAGTGGAATAAAAAATCCTTAAGCGCCAAGATGGCGTAGGTTAAGCACAAATACAGGGTTATCAGTGCATAACAGCAAAGAAAGCTAGCGCCAAGCAGTATTAGTGCTGTCTCGAATATAAGCTTTGGCATTTTTCCAAAATGCAATCTCAGCTCTCCACAAATGTAAAAAAAGTGTTTTATTCCCCGGTGACCTCAGCCCGATAGGTAAACCACTTTCGTTAACTGATGATATGTTTACCGTGTTAAAACATTCATTGTTTACTAATGGTTCCACAACAAAACTAGTCTTTTCAAACAATCAAAGACTTATAAAACCTTGTCTACTCTGGCGGTGCGAGACAAAATAACGCATATTCATACTAAACCGTGAGTGAACGTAAATCCCAAACTTTTGTGGCTTTTCTGCCTGCTTCTCCCCTGCAATCGGTTTTTTTAATTTCATGCAAGAAGCCAACCCTGCCATGTAAATGACAAAAAGAAGCCAGTGGAGTGCTTTGTCTTAGAATTGCTAGAAGCCAATGAGAACACGATAGAAACGGCAAGGTTGTACCTGTTTCGACGCGTTAATTATTGGATAAAGACGATTCTCGACAGTACTTTTTTTTTCGGAGCATTCAAAGAGAAATCTTGGAGAGGAAAAGGATAACAAAAGCCCTGTGCATGAATAGAGCTAATTGGCTGTAAAAGAATCCAAAATAAAAACCGAGTTGACTCTTTTGGTTTCTCCCGGATATTACGGCAGGAAGTTTAAAACCATAAATTTCAAAATCATTTTAAAAATTTTGCCCCTGGCTATACACGTGTGCTGACCTTATTTGCATGAGAAACTGTCTCGGGTACTCGAGCGCACATCCGTTTGTAATCAAACTTTTACACTTAAGTTAAAAGAACTTGAAATCCGGTCCTTAACGTCAAGGAATACACATCAAATATAACAGAACGGTGATGCAAAAAAGTGATGTACATAGTTAAACACAGTGACGTTCTGATGCTATTTAAGGGTATGATGAACGTGTAGCGTGATTATCGCCTGTGGAAAGTTTTCAAATACAAGTATAAGCGGGGGCGATATTTCGACGGATTTGCCAACGAGACAGTGTTGCATGGATGAATGAGAGCTTCAAGGATGTGCGTCATAACAGCAAATTACTTCTCACGCAAACCTTTTTCACCCATTTTCATTTCTTGCTGAATTTTTTTCGATTGTTTGGGATCCTTTCAATTTTGCAAACGTTTGTCATCTTATGTCATTGACCAGCCAATGACCAGTTTTGTTTTGTATGGCAACGGATGATTCATGTTGCTCTGCAACCCGTGTGGTGGTTTCTCTGTGATGATATTTTTAGCTCCTTGGTTTCAATCGCCTGAAGGCGTCCTTATCGAGGTTAGGAACAAGTGAAGAACGGTATAAGAGTAGTCACGGAATCATCTCTCACAAAATAGATGCACTGTCTTTCGGTCCAGACACACTTTAATCAGATGTTTCTTCTTTGTCCGGCAAATGATCATTTTCACTGTGGCTGTGCTCGTTAAGCAGATAGCCTGTAAGTTAGCCAACCCCACACGCGACGAAAAAAATGTCAATATCAAAATCGATATTGTGTCTGGACTTGAAGCCTCTTGAGCTAATGGACCCAGTACCGATTCTCATTACTCCAGTGTTGTAGATCAAGGTCCATTAGGCAATCGATATCAGAGAAATATGCCACATCATGGTAGAGCACAAAGCCGGCATTTTTTCTGTTTAGATTCGTGTGATCGAAGCATTTATTTTAAAGGTGAAAATACTGCTTGTCTGTCATATTCGCCAGTTGTCGCTGGTATACTTGACACTTGACATAACTGGAGTGGAAACAACCACTGTATAGTTTTATTTAAAAGCAATTTTTTTATTAAAGAAAAAAAAATTCAAGCAATCACTATCGGCAGAAAAATGAATAGATAAACCCGTCTGTTCTAGATAAGAGTTTCTATTTTCAGTAATTTTATTAGTGGTTGTTGAATACTTTCACAAGAATAGCATCCTTAAAAGCGTGACAACCTGTGTGTCTACTGTTTGCTTGCTGAAATTATCAATTTAAATCTAACTTTCTCACTTGTGTAACAGAACTATTCAGCATTTTCTAAATATATCTGAGATATAGAGTCTACCAGGCATGGCGTTCAAAGTCCGATTAGTCCAAATAACTGACGACGCGTTTTGGTAAATTCAAGTTGATTTTATTTGCTGAGATTTCAATAAAATAGTACCTTATTAACGTTAGCAAGAATGTTTTTTTTAACAGCATCAAAAGTGCTGACTTTATACAGATAAACACAACCAGAAGTTGTTCTTCAGTGCAGTAAACTTGGAAGATCCATAACAGAGGCAAATATCAACTTTTTTTATTAATAGTCACACGTTAAACCCGTCACGCCTTGAAACAGACATTTTTCATTGGGTATTAAAACAAAAGTGAAGTGTGTTTTGACTAGTTAAGAATTCTTTTTTCTTTTTCTATACAGACTACTTGTCTGATAATAAGCTTATCAGATCTAGGGCTCTTTGATACGCAATTATCAAGGTTGTTCTTGCGCAATACATAGTGACTTTTGACCGACATTTTAAAAAGTTGCTCAGGCACAAAACCGCCACTGAAATGGGATATTGCATTTGTGAATATAAAAGAGAACACTCTGACTATCACTATTCTCTATAAATAGGTGGTTAAATTCTCATTCTCAATCACCAAAAAATAATAAACAAACACAGATTTTTACAACGTTTAAATGAAAAGATTACGCTCAGTTTGAATGTTGGTTTTAGCACGGTCTGGGGAGAAAGTGTTCCAAACTTCTTTTCTCGAAAGGCCGAACTAATTAACTGGTTTATTCAGCTTAGTTGTGGTTCGGCTTCTCCTCCGAGAAAAGTCTGGTAGAGTGATTCAGTTGTGGGCTGAGGTCAAATTCAAACAATTTAATATCTGAACATCACTTGGCGAACATTCTTTACTTTGAATTATTTATCGACAAAATCACGTGACCTGTAAATCCGGGACTCTCCATCCGATCTGAAAAGCTTTAAATAAGCTTTCAGACTTCTTAAGTGCGATTTTTTTTTGAACCCGAGGATAAAGATTTTGCAAATTTAGCTGAAGGAGCTCTGGGAATTTCCTAAGGGCTGGCTAAGTCAGCGGAATGAGTAAACTTTGCAGTACGGGACTAAATGTTCCTTCTGCAGTAAAGAATAACCCTTCAGGGGTATTTTTAACAATACGGGTTAGCCTACTTTAAGATAACATTCTTGTAGATCCAGACAAAATGACTCTGAGTATCCCCTCCGGCCAATCCAAACAAGCGAAGTAGATAAATATTATTATAACCTTTCAACCAAGAGTATAAATAGATAGTATCCCAAGGGCCTTCCCTGCTAAGGACAAACATCTAATTTGAGTGAGTAGCTATAAACTTAGTTGCTTAAAATGAGTCAGTTTCTTGGCACAGGGTGAGGAGAATTTTTAGTCCATGATATCATCTAGTTGAAGGAGCGTCTAACTCCTGGTTTCTTACCTATGTAACCAAAGTGTAACAAGCTTACCGTTTTCCCGACCTCTCAGACTGTGGTCATAGTGATACGAGTTCTATCGTTTCTTAAGAAAAGAAAGAAACCGCAAACAACAGAAAAATTCTTCAATTGACCTTTTCGCTGAAAGTAATCAAATAAGTTTCCCTAGTTTTACTTTGATCTATTTATAGTTTTTATTTAATTTTTATTTTCTTTACCTTCACTTTATACTATGCTGTTCAGCCTTAAACTCTAATGCTTCTCTTCAAAAATGAGATATTGCTAGCTTTCTTAAAGTGTGCGTTTAAATCTCACAAAATATCAACCAGTAATGAAATGATGAAGAGGGAAGTTAATGTTTGAGCCACGTAGGGGTGTGACAATGCGGAGTGGAACATCAGGAATTAATGAATGAAGACAACGTCAAGAAAATAAAAGAATCAAATTTGCGGTTTCAATTTGTGCCGAGTTCCTGAGCGCAAACCGGAAAAAAGGTCATCGCACAAATAAGCGTTCCAATGCCAATCGAAATGGCTCGCCTGATGACTCGCCGAAGTATCAAACTTCAGACAATACGAATAAGAACATTAACGATTATAATATTAATAAAGATAATGATAATTTTTTTAAATTAAAATAACAATGATAATTTTTATTAAAATTCAAATCCTACCTCTAAATAAAAGACATTTTTGACACAATATAATTAAAAAAAACTGAAAGATGACATCTTTGTTTTAATTCCTTAAAATTTTGACCTTAAAAAAAATTAAAGGATAAAATGCTGCGTATAAATAAAAAAGAGCGAGTGACCTATCAACAAATAAAATAACTAGACCCGTAATGTCTCTATATAATGAAATAAAATAAAATAAAATAAAATAAAAACATTAAAACTACACCATTCCAGCCGACATATTATTTAAATAAAAATCACTCTCTCGAATTTTTATAATTCGTGTCCTTGTTAGTAATAATAATATTCATAAGGATGTTACTGAAAGCGGGAATGGGGAATGGAGAATGGAGAATGAGGAATGGGAAAATAAAATGGGAAATTAATTTTTTGGGGGGATTTTATGTTTTTTGTGCGGAATAGATATTTTTCAGCGTTGACTATCGATATCCACGCTTTATTTTAAAAAATTTCAGTGGCAAAATTAAGGAACAAAATAAATTGAGTGCAACGTCGAGCTACGAAGTCTATTTTAGAAAGTGAAGATGACAATGATACTCGCAACTCTAGGCTTAATTTCTGTCCTTGGACCATAGACGATTTCTTTTCAATGCGTTATTTTTTTATAAAGTTTTGAATGGCTATGTTGACACTGACATCTCTTCAGCTTTACAACTTTACTCTGATACTGCTAGGCACCCTTTGAGAGAGAAAGATGGACTTACTTTAAAGAAGACTTATGCCCGTGCAAACACTTTTAAGTTTAGTCTTTTTAACTCTTATTGATGATGATGTCGAATTCACTCCCATTTTCAATTAGATCGTTGTCTAGCATTTCAAGTTTTAAGCGTGGCTTGAGGAACTTCTTAATGAATACCAACTAAACTGGTCGAATTACCAAAAACTCATATGCATATATTTTAGAATTTTTATATCAGATTTTAATTAATTGTATAAATTATATTTTTAAACTATATATTTCGTGAGGTGGTCTGTCTGAGGATGGGGTCTTGGACTCTTTTACAGACCATCCTTATGGCATTTCCTTTGTTATAGGTAGGTAATTATTTTATTTTGTTGATTTCCATTAAATTGTAATAAATAAATAATGATAACAACGAAAGAAATGAGATACGTGACACCTACAGAATGTTATAACACCAGGGATTATTCGTTTTATCGACGAGTGATAGGTCAAATTAAATTTGTCGGCATAATGAAAGAGCATACAGCATCTGAAGAGATTGTGAAAATCGTAATCGCAGACGCCTTCTCCGCATTCTTCTTAACACGAAGTTTTGGATCGCTAAATCAACCGGGTATTGCCGTATAAGAAGCAGAACAACGACCGCAAGCAAACCATACGTTTCGCGGTTTGCGATCTCCAGGATGAATTAAATTTCCCGCCAAACATCGCCAGGTCAAAAGTTGAGCTCGGGTAATTATTTGCAATGTAACCGGAAGATTAAACTTGACCGGAAACCAAACCGATCCCAACCCAAGGCAATTACCCACAGGGTTACCTCGGGCAGAGGGCGAGTGTAACCGCAACTAACGTTAAACTTTATTCGAAAATTAGTAAATTGGAACTTTCAGAGAGTTAAGTGCGTGAATTTTTCAAAGTCCATGTCACTACTCAACTCCGGAAGACAAAAGAACCCACAGTTGAACGTCCTTTGAAAAAAAGTTGTTATTAGTTTTATTTTTCGAAAGTAATAGAGGTTTGGTTAGTAGAGAAACTTCGATTAGAAATAGCACTTGCCTCACTTTCCAAGCTAGCGGCTGCGAAAACTGAAACTGAAAAATCACATCAAAGAATAATTCTATTTTCACGACCATGAGAAGCGCCAACCAGATAATGAACATGACAGGTTTCAAGTAGTAGTTTGCTTGAATATTGGTGGCGAACGTGCGTCCAACTCCCTAATTGAGTAAACACGTCCTTAAAGTGTAAACAAACAAGCATATTTTCGCGCCAAATGGAGGCCGTTGAGTTTTTTATCCTTCAAATAGTTTTTGAAACTTATGGGATGTTCACTTTTCAGTGTTTTCTGGTACGATTTCATGCACAAACACATGTCAAGTCCCTTCCTTTTGAACGTTTTCTCTTAAATTGAATTTGAAGCGAACACTTATCGTTGTGAGCATAAGGTTTGAAATTGAGGAATATCACTCGGATGATGTCCTCTGATATCACATTGATGATACCAAGGAGTTTTGTTGGTCAGCTTGACAATCGGTTACGGGGAGGGGGGATGCCTCAATTCGGTCAAATCTAGATAAGGCGCCGGAAAGAACCTCGCTAAGAAAGATACTATGCACATTCAACCTCCCCATTTAATTTATGGTCCTCATTACATAAGTTCAAAGGTCAATGCTTCTTCTATTGCTGAATTGAGCTCATAACGGCAAATTCCACTACTTCGCACTTAGAGCAGAGATCACAAGAAAAAGCTCTCCGTAAAGCATCTTTTGGTTATTAAGAAGGTAAACAGTTTTAAGGCTACTATATGTGAGTTCTCCAAGACGGACTTTAAGTTTCAAAAGAAATGTTACGTAATCGAAGCCTTTTCAAATTCTTTATTGTTACATCATAAACAAACAAACTCGACAGGGTTATAATATGTGAATTTCAATAGTTTAACACTAGGTAATTAAAAAACATTGGGCAACCCTGAAAAACGCATCAACACTTAATAATTCCACCAACGTCACACTCTTAAATTTCTGATCTGATGTTTGTCTATCAAAGCTGAGGGAAAGAACGAAGCTTTTCCAGTCCTTCCCAATTACTACTACTCAATGCTTCTGAGTTCAACCAACGAACAATCATGTCCTTTTTCTTATCAGCGGAGTCCTCATCCATCTCTGCGAGTCCTAGTTCATGGCATATCAACGCTTCTTGGGTCAAACATTTGCGGCCAACAAGTTTTCTGGAATCTAAGATACTATTATCATCCTTTATTCCCAAACAGCATGTTGTAACAGAATTGTTGCTGCTTGTCAGGGCAGATAAAGGTCTTTTTTGTGTGTCATCTATTTTAGCACTGACAAGAGCACGAACATTAGATTGGTTTTCGCAGATTTTGTTGTTTTTTGTGTAACTTGTGTTCCACTGCTTTGCATGCATTTCACTGCTCTTTTCTCCTCCTCGTAATGAAAGTGTGCGTGCCCTTGCTTTCACAGTCAACTTTGGTAGTGCATCTTTTATTGGTGGCAACTCTGCCGGGGCGCTGGTTCTGCGAAGTCTTCCTATAGTCTCGTTCCAAACTTGCCTCGTATCACTCTCACCACCTCTTAATAATATGGATTTCTTCTCGCTTTCCTTCTTAGTAATACCGAATGACAAATCCACCCTTTTTGTCAACAGCGATTGTTTTGCAGACACACGGCCAAACGTTTTTTGTTCCATACTGAGTTAGCCGCAGACTTTAGCTACCCTGACACTTAAAATACCGAATGAATAGTCACTTGTTATATTACTGTCACTCTTGCAGGAGGTAATCATAACAAATCAGACGTAGTCAGTCAAAACGTTTGCGTTCAGATGATTATTGGCTAAGGAATTATTTGTTTAGCAGCCGCTAACATACCTCAGCTATTGAATTTTGTACACAAGACAATTAGCTTCGGTACACAAAGAGAATAAAGGTGTTTTTTTACATAAAATGTACAAAGCTTATTATCCTAAGATTACTTCACTTTCTTATTATCGTACATGTTCTTGTACTTTCATTAATCATTCAGATGAACAGATTACAAACACATTTACTTTGAAAGGGTTAAAGAATTTTTCTCACTTATTTATGGTTATTATAGCTGTCACCTTGCTTGGATGCGGTCATTACTCAGTTTTAAAAAGATCTTACATCAGTGAGAGTTATCTTACGATGTATAGTCGATTGACTGCGTTATTTTAAAAAATAAGTGAGAAATTATCTTCCTAATAAAGCGTGTTCACCAGGTTTTTAACAGGCAAGCTTTTCTGATCTGAGCTTCTGCCAGGTAAAACAATAAATCGAGTGATGCTTTAAGAGCAATAAATTGGCAGTTTACAATTTCAACTAGTGCGACAAGTCAAAGTATTTTAATTGCATGCAAATATTGGATCCTTTGGGAAATAAACAAATGTGTGAATTAAGAAACCTTGAACGATAAAAGTAAACATCCACTTGCTTTGGTGGTAAAAATATCATCAGAAAACTTCCAGTATCTGCAAGTGCGTTTCAAATAAGTAACCTAAGGAATTTTCCATGTTTTTGGGCATATTACATATTTCAGCACTTTACAACTGAAATTAATTGTTTGGGAGGTCTGTTCAGACTTCTTAACGTTATTAAGCGGCAAGGTTAAGTCAGGTTAGCTTGTTAAATCAAACCGAGTATGATTACTTGTACCTTACAGAGACAATAATAAGAACGCCTGTGTATATTCAGTAGTGAAAAACACAAATGCTAAGACTGGGCCCGTTTTACTGATTTTTATGGAAGTAAATCCTTCTTGTGCTTCCAAGATTTTGACGGTGGATATACTGAGTAAGGCATCATAGTTGAGAGTGAAAAGAGAGAGAGAAAGAGAGGGAGAGAGAGAGAGAGAGAAAAAATGGTGTTAATTGATGCCAATGCAAGAATTGCACATGCTCTGCGATAATCGGAGATCATTTCAATTGCAATTGAAATGTTCAATCAGAAAGAATCAGTGTTACACTTGAAACCTAAAATAAAATTTGATTTACAGAGGAAGTGCTGATCTTTCAGGAAAGTTAGTTTCTTTTTCAGAGACTCTTTGCAAAGAAAAACAGTGATAATTGTGGAATTAATGGCGGATAATGATTTTTAAGTCAGCCTTATTGGGAACCTTTTCAATGTTGAGAGTAAGCCACATTAGCGCAACCAAATCATCGTTTTACAGACCCCGGCAGCTTGTTGGGTGCGATGAGGGGACAGTTATCGTCATACCCTGTCTTTTTGTAACGTTTCCTTCTCAGTAACGGTATATAAAATTACGTCCACCCGTGCTTGGGTCTCTGGAAAAGTTTGCACTGGAAAATCTCGAGAAAGGACGCACAAATGAATAACCGGTCTCATCATTAGGAATCATGCTTTCTCAAAAACAAAGAGCGTTCTACTAGTCTTCTATTTATACCATTTGCTCTGACAGCTCAAGCTCAGGAGCAGGGAACTCTGATACTAATCATTCTTCATCTTCTTCTTCCCATGAAAGTGTTTCATATAAACAATAAATAACAAACTTGCAAATCCCATTCCCGTGCAGGCTCTTACAACGTCATTCACAGGAAAAGGCAAAGGAGTATCGACGACAAAAACCACAAATTCATCTGTCAAGATACCGAAAGTGTAATTCTCTTGTACAACTCGAGCACGAAAATGATACAAGCCCGAGCCTTCAAACTGTATCGAACTGTTAAGACTCTGTTCTAACACTGGCGGTGATATTCCAACAAAAGTGAGATCACTCGGGGAAAGTACTATGAAATCTTTCCTTTGATTCAGTTCTTCAAGATAAAATGGGAAACGTAGAGGTTCTTCTTCCTTATGCTCTTCTAACACCACAAAGCGTAGAATTAATTTTTCACTGAACATAACGCGGTAGACAGTATCGATGCAGTCCGAATGCTCAACAAGAGAAGACCCTCTCATTTGCCTCGAACATCCACAATCAGAGCGAATTTTTTTTCCTCTACATTGTTTATATCGAAGTGTGTTTCTAGTGATAGCATACGTGGTTTTGTAAAGTGGTTTTTGTGGGTCCACGTTGTAAGTATTTTCCGACATTGGTATTGCTTTGCCTCGTGAAGAAGGAGTTCTGTAGTTGAAAGGTACTTTTATGTTCCTCACTATGCCTTTGGAATCAGTTATTTCCGAATCTAAAAATGCATCAAGAGAAAATGATGTAGGATACAAGAAACGTAGCTTTTTATCCGGTGGACAGCCCCCGTGTACGGTATAAGATGCCTCCTTGCATATCAGAGAAACAGTTTGTTCTAATCTAACAGAGACTGACGATATTCCAACGATTAAAGGTCTTTTTGTCAAAGTGACTTGGAGAGTGTGATTCATGTTTTGGTATCGATAAGATGACTTCACATAAAACAGGGAAGGTTTTCCAATAAACAGCCTCACTAAAGGTTTCGTGGGATTTTTATATACTTCTCCTTTGAATATTACGCGGAGGGTAAAGTTAAGACTTTCGCCAGAGTCCAAATGGTAGAGTTCTATCTTACTGGGCGGCTCTTCGAAAAGGAAATGTCGACACTCGTCTTCTGCCAACCACCAACCATGAAATTGAGGCTTTGGAATATAAGGGATGTACGAATTATTACTGACTTGTGCTTTGTAAACACCCCAGTTATTGGTATAGTTACCCGGCTCCAAGTCACCCGGGCTCTTGATATCGACTGAGGCATCACTGACAGAGGTAATCAAGCCCCACTTGTGGTCATATTTTAAGACATGCCCGACAAAATCACTTGAAAATGAGAACTGATCATTATTTAACAGCTCTGCTATGGCATGATTAAGACCCGTTTGGCGCACTTGAAGAACTGGAGTGCTTAGCGGACGAAAGCCATTAAAAGGACGAAAATCCATGAGGTACCACATTCCTTCTTCAAAAAATTCAGTGTAAATTCCAGTATCATCCCATGACATTGGTAACCTTCCAGTAGCGGATGAAAGACTTTTGCACGCCGTCAGAATCAGACTTATCCCATTGAACAGAAGAACCGTCTTACCGATGTCTGCCCCTTGCCAGCCCGAATCGTTTCCTGAGTTCTGCAGGTGCAATTCAGCATGTGAACCTGTAATGTTTAATTGAAGAGTGTAATGGAGTGCTGGAGAGTCTGATCTGTCAACAAGACCGAATGGTTTAATAACAAGAGCAGTGGCAAGCGCACTAAACTCGCTCGTGAGTTTGCTGTCGTACACCTCAGTTATCAATGCTGAGCCCCCATTTTTTGTTCGCACTACGCGTCCAACATCAGATTGCTGAAACGAGTCAGAACAACCAATCTGATCTGAGAAAAAGGCATCTCCGCAAAAGGCTAAAAATTCCACTTTTCTTTCAGATACAAAATGAACAAGAAGAGGCCTGTGAAGGAAAATCATGTCTGCTTTGATTTGTGAAGCTAGATCAATACTGTAAGTACTGAATTTCAGCTCACTTGATACGTTCTGCACGCAAATTATGTTGACCAACTTATCATGCTGAAAATAAGGCAGCTTAAGGGAGCACTCGGTAAAGGATGCAGGTGGCTCAATGCGACTGACTCGCGGAATACCTGACCAGCCACTGTACACAGCACCAAGACTTGTAACCAATGCAAATGCATCTCCCAGGGCATTGGTAAAAATTGACGATACAGAATCACCTCGGAGCTGTGTATCCAGCATCTTATTAAACGAGTTTCCTCCGTCTAGAGATAACCACACCTAAAGGATCCCAAACTAAGTTCATAAATCGTTTTTTATGAAATAAATTTCTGATCACACAACAGAGGTACAATGAAACGAGTCGCAAGAGAGCTTTCTAAGCTTCTCATTTACCTTGGCCCATAAATGGGTCATTAAATCAGTTAAATTTGAATGACCCTATATTACATTTTTTTAAAATTCTTATTCTTATTTGCATAACAATTATACAAAAAATTGCAATATTATGTTACATTACATGAGCTTAATATTGGCCTTGATAAGTTTAAATTTAAGGGAAAGGGTAAGAAATAAGCTTTTTGTTGGTATGATAGCAAGATCATTCCAACTTAGACCTTTCTTCTATAACCCCTCTACATATAGGCCCATCATTAAAGCTATAACATAACCCTGTTACCGAAAGATGAACATAAGAATGACAAAAGTTATTAGATTAATTTTTTTCTCCATCTGCTACAGCAGCGACCTATCATCTTATACTTCCAATTTAAAACAAAGGCTCAGGCTGCCTAGCCTGCAGTGCAGGTGTCTTATTAGGGCGAGTTAACGTTGCAAGCTCGCGATCGTTTATTCGACCTGTCATGTTTGATTTGGGTTTGGAGTGGACGGTGGGGGAAGGGGCGGGGAAAAGTACACATGTCTTTCTCTCCTCAGCCTTCCGCTGCCGTAAAAGCCAATGATGGCAGCTATAACATTTACCAAGAAAATACTGAGTACTCTCTCGCAAAAAATTACGAATTTTTATAGATTAGTAGATGCCTCTTTACTTCCCACGGCCGATTCGTGTTTTTTTAAACTTTGATGTCTTACCTGGGATCCATAGACGAAAATAACATGAGTGTGAACATGCATATTAATCCTTTTAAATTTGACATGATTTGGGAATCGAAAAATGGGCTGCATAAGTCGGAATGTCTGTAGATGAAGTACTGCGACCAAACATTGTACCTGTGAACACATTGAAAACGATATACACATTGGAAAAATCAATCGAACCCTGTCGATCACAAAGTTCGTAATAACAGGGATTGTTGAGGCTGTGAAATAAGAACATATCATATGACCGTTAGCTAATTTAAATTAGCAAGTATTATTCCTCTTTGCACATTTCCGTCATCTTGACCTGTGATTTACAGTTAAAAGCTGGTTTTTTAAATGACGTTTCAGACTTTGTGACTTTTTTTAAATTAAATCGAAATGTTCAATGGGCTTGTGCTTTTTACCAGGTATTACTTCGTGTTAAAAATAACGTTTTTGAATATATCATTCCTTACACTACTTATTATTTTAAAAAAAACCAGCAACAACAATAAATTGTTGTTGAAAAACATTCAAATACATTTACAGATATTGCAAGCTATAATTTAGAATTTCAGAATATCCCTCCTGCAGACCCTCAAAGCCTTTACCTTAAAAGGGTCCTTCACTAGCAAAACCACTGTAGTTCTTTGAATGTCCCAAGCGACACCAAGCACAGTGAAAGACTTCATTTGGTCAGGAAGCTTTATAGGAGACCATATATTAAAGGGAGGTTTGCTTGTTAGAAGAATAGAATATTCCCCGCTAGCCGGCGTATAAACCAAATGTACCGCGTGCTCTTTGATCAATATCTCGTGTCTATCACAGTGAACTGTATGATGCAACTTGATTCTGTCACGTTCCACTGTCCCATCTTTGAACGCTTGCTCGATTATCGGATGTATATTGGGTACTCTTTGAAACTTGAGCTTTAGAGTTAAGGAAAGTATCATAAAGTTTACAGTTGACTCAATTATTGGTAATAGTTGATTATTACAAAAGATTAAAGTTGAGACCATCCCTCTCAAAATCTTGAAAAGAAATAGTAGTCTAAACATGACGTATAGCGTAACGTCAAGCGGCAGAAAAGAGCCCCTGATCTACCCTTCATTACATAGATACTTTTTATTCCGTTAGACCTACTTAAGGATCAGAAAAAAAGCGAAATCAAATGTTAAGTACGTCGTTCGCTGGAAACGCGTTTCCAAATCATTAATTTTTCCTACCTTGTAGTATCATGAAAGTTATTCCCACCCCTTAGCAACTTTTATTTTTAAATCACTTTAACAAAAAATTTGAAAGTGTTGAATAAAAATTGATATAAAAAGCACTAATCATTCTATGACTTAAGCTACCCTCTAATACTGTCAATACGAGCCTTTGATAAGGCAACCGTACCTTTCTTATGTTAAGTCCTGAGGCTTCATCGATCGATTCCGACCTTAACACACCTTTTGAGGTTACAAGCAAAATGTGGTTGTTAAACACAGCTAAGTCCAAAATTGACAGTTTTTCACAACTGGTAAACGAACTTTCTTTGCAGATAGAGTAGTTATCTGGTTTGCCAGATGAGCGGTGAAGGAGATCATACCAATGTGTGGTGTTTGATGTGAAACTTCCATGGGTTACAGCCATGTAGCATCCTGTAGAGACAGTGAAAGATCTCTGTAATTTATAGATCTAGTCAAACTTTCATTGGGTAAAGTAGAATTCCATTATTTAATTGCTGATTTTGATTGCCACTTTTCGTTCGATTTAGCTGAATACACTACATATAGACGCACAGTTAAAAGAGTGAAAATATAATTTTCTCGCTATTCAAGACCACGTGGAAGTTTTTCGCTGAACCGTGTTTTCCATGCGAAAGACAAAAGTTGAACTTTCGCCATCTGCTTTTCAGCTGTTCGTGCTTTAAATGTGAATATAATTTCTTTTCGTATGAAGTACATTTATACTCCTCATTACAGAAAATTAGTAGTACAGAGGGGAAATTCAAACGTTGGCGGTCAACGTTTAGTAGCAGGAACATGGGTTTCTAACTTTGCATTATGACATTCACATAAAAATTCTTTCCTCATTTCAGTGTCTTTTTAATCATATTTTAGCTTAGTTTCAGACTTTTTTTGGAGTATTCAAAGCAAAAATAAAGGTCACATTTAATTTTCCCTTCCAATTACCTGTGAAAGACTCTTTCACCTCAAACACAGGAACCAAAACAGCGACTCCCGGAGTACATGGATGCTGCCATACAATGACATCTTCCACAGCTGGAATTGCGTTCAGGTCTGACATATAGTCTCCGAATTGGACGGAAAGAATTGGGTCAAAATCTGGTAATACAAGAGTTCCCCAGGATTCAAACAAATTGAGGTCTTGCCCAAGTTCTATTTTGAACTGCCACGGAATTCTCCCGTGGCTTTCTTCATGGTAATGCTCCGATAGTTCTTGCTTTGAAATATTCATCGTCCAGTAAGAGTCTTCGCCTTGGACAAGTTGGTCGAAGAAGTAAGATTTTGACCAGCTTAAAGTGATGATAGTGACAATTGGAGTCATACCTTGAGAGGAATACTGATTGACTAACACATTACGCGAGTTTTGAGTATCGCTGCTGCGATTTCTCAACTGACAGTGAACCACAAGAAATGCAGACTTGAAATAAAGCAGATTATACGGCTCTCTAAATTGAGATGTGAATTCTGCAAATACGACGGCTTCCACAATTCCCCTTTCACCAAAGTCGATAAACGCATTGCTGTGCAGTTTCTGGAGCGATATTATCACAAAATGAAGTGTTAAAAGAAAGAAACTCGAATTGACGGACATTTTGCCTACGAAGTGCCACGCAGTTTACCGCTTCATTCATCGCTTCACATTTTCCCGCCAAATCAAGGCTGTAGGTCGGCGACGCAGTGACCCATTTGGCGCCAAAAAGCTTCTTTTCAAACTTTAGCGGTTCTTCCTTCGTGACTTACAACAGCTTATTAGTCACACAGTTTACATAAACGTTGATTTTTTTCATCAGTGGAGAAACACTTACCACCTATCAAAAATCTCGAGGCCCATTGATTGCTGAAAACGGAGACCCTAGTTAAAATTAGCTTTAGAACCACCCTGAAATGTTTAAAGGATATATATCGATTATTATGGAAAGAAGTGGAATGTGACATTCGTACGCCCCTGGTGAAGAAAAGCACAGTTATATAACACTAACTGCAGCTGAAGTTCTGCTAGTGTTTTTATTCAAAATGCTAAAATAGGAATGGGTGGAGAAGGGATTGTCACTTAATTTGACAGTACTAAAAAAATAGTGGTCCTTAAATTTGTTGCATTGATTAGTGATATAACTCTGTAAAGCACTAATATCACATTTTTATAGCATTTTAATATCTTGTAGGCATAGCTTGCCTGTAGTACACAACTATATTACTAAGGAGTTAATTCCTGTTCTTCTCAGATGTGTCCCCATGTGAATCCAGGTGGTTGCATAGGGGACTGACTATCTTTTATTTGGAGGGAGAATTAGGATTTTTTAAAATTAAACAATTTTTTTCTGTTGTTATCTATCGAAAGTTTTCCAGGCTACTTTTTCCTGCTGACCTTTTTTTTAGCCTTAAAACAGTTTTTTGCTTTTGAAAACAAATTTTCCATGTTATCTCCCTCTACAAAAATGGAAAAATCAGTTCCTAAGGATCCATCCAATAGATGAGGAAGATGCTGAATGTTTATTCAATTATTTATCAAGATGCTTGCTGAACCTTGGCAACCTTTCGGTGTTCCTTTGCTCTTGTTTTGGGGCATTGCATCTCACACCAACTGATTGGCACCATTGCAGCACCTACACAATCAAATAATTCAATTTGCATAAAAATCTTATGATATTAAGACCAACCTGACATCTGCTTATTACTAATAAACTTGAAAACTTTGTTAACATCCTGAGCCAGTACTTTCTGTATAGAACTTTGTTCATATAGCACAATAATTTTATAGTTTGATATCTGGTACAAAAACAAAGGCACATGAAGAGAGCACCTAAAGGAAATCTTTGTACATTGTTGTTTCAAAGAAATGTTACTGTTACTTCTAACTTCTTCAAAGGGTAATGCATTACATATAATTATTTACTCTAATAATGCTGAAAAAAATCAATATCTCAAACTGGCAAAATCACCTACCCACCAAATAGGTTGGGGGAAAGGATTAAGACCAAAAACAATTTTTCAACAATGACACAATTAAAATTTTGAATGGAACTTGAAACAATCAAAGTAGATTAATTCAGAAAGTGGCTTCCTGCTATCAAATTGACAATTTCATGAATGTAAAAATTAAGTCTATCCTACCACCCTCACTCTTGGCAAAAATGACTCCAAGTTCATTCTCAGCTGTTGAAAGGAGATACGTTTGTGTATGAAGAGTCAGTACTCTGGCCAGTACTATATCACCAGGGCGGAAGGACTTATACATTTCAACTTTATCCTTCTCAGTTGCCCGGACATCTTCTTTTCTGATTGTTCCTTTGAAAGGTTCTTTTAAAGAAGTTGTTTCTACACCAAGAATTGCTACTTTGCAAAACCTTGGGTTTGTGCTCATCACCTAAAGGGTAAAAATTTAACAGCCTTATTTGAAAGGTTCTCCTGCTTCCAAGTTATTTCTTAACCCTCTGACCCCTTCAAGTAACTAGCACCTAGTTTCTCCTCATAATATCATTCTGAATCAAACAAGAATAAAGAGGAATAAAAGGAAGAATACAGGAAATGAGCAATAGCTAAATAAGCTCTTGATTGTTCAACAAATTCTCCTCATCAGCACCTTGGTAAATGTCTAGAGAACAGAATGGAGAATATGCATACCAACATTAGGGTATAAAAGGTAAATTAATCAGATACATGCTCCACGAAAAAGAAATTTTCGGTTATGTTATTTCTAACAATTGCTTGTGATAAGGTCATAACCATAACCTTTTGATGAGACAATTAATTGATAAAATTTGAACCTTTTTTTCTTGGTAAACTGCCAAAATGAAGAATACAAAGGATACTTGAGTCAAACTTTAATCTTCTTCCCATCTGAAATATTATGTAGTTTTACCATGCAACTCATTAAGGTCACTCACATAAGAAAATAAACTTTTCTAATAAGATTGTAAGTGTGTTTAACATTTTAACCATTCACGCTATCACACAAATTTACATTGTTCAGTTTAAAACCAGTTCGATTAAAAATGATTAAAACTAGTTTTATCTGAATTCCATTTTGCTCTATAAAATAATCACCTCTTAAACAGAGTAAAATATAAATCCATCAAGTTTGAAATACATTTAGTTTTGACTTTATGTTCATTTTTAACTGAAATTGCATCTCTCCAGTTAAACTGTTGTAAAATGATCCAAGTAAAAGACTCTCTGTAAAAATTTCCATATCTGAGCCAAAAATTTTGATAGTCGTCAATAAAATTTATGATGCAGAAATTTTCCCACCTTGCATGTAACAACTGAACCAACTTCTGGCACTACATACTTTTCCTCCTCTCTGATGATATGTATGGTAGGTTTCTAGATCCATATTACAAAGCATGTTAGATTGATTTGGGAAACATGAAATCAGTAAGTCTGTCAGCACTGTCTGTCAGTCAACCTGTCTATCAAAATAGCAAATCAGCTGATCAGTTATGAGTCAGTTTCTTGATTAGTCAGTCAGTCGATCAAATTTCTAACCTTTTATTTTAAAACCCTAAGAGTAACTATCATTTAATTTCTCTACACTAACACTACTGAATCATTCGTTAAGATCATGAGAATAAAGAAAATGATTGCCAACCTTGGAAGCTTTGATCGTTAACTGAATTCTTCTTGTCAGTAACAAAGGAAATGTATAGAAAAGAGTATGGAGAATATGAATATTGATATTACGGGGTAGAGGGTTAATCAATAAATCAATTGATCAGACTATTAAAGTGTCAGTCAGTCAGTCAATCAATGTTCTGTGTCTGGTGCCATGTATGCTTTCTTATCTAGTTGCTTTACAAATGGAAACCTCTTAGTACATTACCTGAGTTTTGATAACTTAAAAACTTTCTATTAGTTGTTCCTGCAGAGTACATGAAAAAAAAATCTAAATACTGACCCCTTCTACAAAAGTTGGACCTTGTTTCTACTCTTTCATAATCATGCATATGTTGTGGTTCAATTTTGTCCTTCGTTCAAATTTTATTTTCCTTTGTTTCAAACTCATTATCGTACATTACAATACCCAAAAACAAAAGAAAATAAAATTTGAACCAAGGATAAAATTAAACCACAACATAAATTAGCCTTTCTGGTATCGACAACTTGTCCAAAGACAATACAATTTTCATTCAAAGAAATGCCGTCATTATGAAAGGGGTCTACACGGTATGCTTTTGCTACATTTCTAAAATATCAAAGTCAGTTATCCAAAGCTTACATTGCATCAAAAAATCTCACAAACCTCTCCATTCTCCTGGTTTTGCGACTGTTTGTAACCAGCAAGACTAGCATACACATATCCATGGCGAATATAAGTTCCATTTCCTGGTGAATATTGTTCAATACTTCCTAATCTTTCCCCAGGTATCACCACAATATTTTCATGAACCGACACCATACTTACTTCATGCACTTTCTCGAGTTAGAGAAAAACTAAACACGAGTTTCGTCCGCCATTTTGAGTTTCTGATGACACCGCTGCCCGTTTAGATTGTAGTTGCTTTCTAGTCTTCACGACGGTTACCAGGACAACTAAAGAGTATCTGACTTCGTGACTCAAGATGGCGGCGTATGTGGCTACTCATGACCGCTCCGTGTTATCCAAGCCTCACGAAGAAACCAAAGTTTCTGTCATACAAAATACCACTCACAGGGATATCTTGGGTAAGTTTATTTTTTGGAAAAACTGCTGATATAATAGACGAATCGGGCCAGCATTTTAATATTTGTTGCAAAGTAAACGGAACCAGCTGAAATTGTAGATAAGATACGGTAGAGGGAGTTTGCCGAATGTTAACTGTTCTCAGGGTCCTTCGTATAATTATTAAGTTAAAGAAATGTGGATCGTGCATTAGGGGAGTTTTTACTCCTCAAAACTATGATTTGGCGGCTTACCTTTTCGGGGGGCAAAATTTTGTTGACTGGCAAAAAGATAAAGTCGGCACCATAGCCAAATGGCTCATCCACTCGCAGCTTATTTCATTTTCTGTGGAATAAAGTGTCTAGGACTTTTGCATTTTCCCTTGGATGGGATGCTAGCCCAGTACAGGTTACCTCTTCACCCAGCATGTTATTAGGCTTCCCTCACAATTTGTAGCTACTCATTCATATACCTGGGTGGAGAGAAGTACTGTGAGCATTGATTGTCTGCCCAAGAACACAGCACAATGACCTGGCTAGGTCTTGGTCCGGCATTTATTGACCTGGAATTCAGCATAATAGCTGTTAGGCCAGTGTGTAAGGCCACTGCTGGAGTGGACCTTATGGTTTTTGAGGGAGGGCCTGAATGAATGAATGAATGGATAGGACAGGGGGTGGAGGCATAGGAGAATAGGGAAAATAAAGGCCTGGCAGGAGAAAACTGCAAAAATGAAAACATATGTTTATCATCAATTTTCTAAAGGATGGATGGGAGATGGGTCAAAGGTGTGTAACGGAGAGGAGGGAGATTTTGGAAACATGAGATATTCACTCCCCCTAGTTCAGTTTTTCTCCAACTATAATTTTTCTGAATTTTTTATTTGAAGACAGTCCTGCAGAGTTTATATATGGGTTTTGTGTGGTAGCTGTCTATTTGACTAGGTGTTTCATGAGCAAGTACTTTCTGTAGAGACCATTGTACCATGTTTCATTATACACATCACCACAATTGTAAGAATGCTCCATCAAAATGTTTGACATTGTTTACATAAATGGTTTGTAGAAAATGAGATGTTTTCATGAGATGGAGGTTTCTGGAAACAATTCTTAAAGCTTATTGGATGAGTTTTAATAAAATAAATTATGTTTAATTGTAGTACTTGGAAATGAACTCTATCAAAAAACCATTGAGGAGTGCGAGAAAGAAAGGCAGCAGAATGTGACAGAAGTAGAGCAAAGAGCATGGCGCTTAGCTTCAGAAGAGAAAGCAAGAGCTCTGAAGTCAGCCAAAGAAGCTGCTGAAGTGGAACTGGACAAAGCTTTGGCAGCAGCGAAGAAAGCTCAGGTGGGTGTTAATTTCAAAGAGGTGCATTTAATTAATAGGTGTGATTGTATGGAGAAGCTGGGATAGGATGAGGGGAAGCAGAATGGTGCAAGGGGGTAGGGGATAAAAAGGGATAACATGAAGGGGGAGCAAGAATTATTGGCAGGAGGGAGCAGATATGATGCGCAGGGAGAAGCAGGAATGGTGGATAGGAAGAGGAGCAGGGATGGATGGTCAGGAAGGCAAATACTCAGATAAATGACTGTTATTTACTATGAGGGTACTACATTGTATGAGCTCCAAGGGTGGAATGAAGTATTTACTCACTTGCATTTAATGATGGTTTACTATTCAACCAACTTTTTTTTTGTCGATAGGAAAAGGCAGTTAAAGCTGAGTCAAAAAGAGTTGAAGCTCTAATGAAAAAACTGGCTGCTCAGCAAGTTCAGCAGGAAAAAGATGAAGGTCAAAAGAGACTGGAAGAGGCACTAAAAAAGGCTAGAGATGAGTTTTTGTTGGAAAAGGCTGAAGCTATACAGAAGACTAGAGAGGAAGAACGTGCTATGGCAACTGATGAGGCAAAGAAGGTGGCTCAAGTAGAAGAGGACAAAAGAAAACAGTTGATTCTGGCTGCAGAGAAAGAGAAACAGGTAGAGTTACTGTCACTTGTTTATCTGAAGGGTATTAAGATAATGTGGCTTTCATTCAGTGACAAAGAATTTTCCATCCCTCCTGGATTGGATGCTACTACCGGTACAAATTTGCAACAGTGGTCCTTTGAAGGTTACCCAGTTCCCCCCTCCCTCCTTTTCTCCCTCCACCCCTCTTCCCCCAGCATTTTTCCAAGTTCCCTAGTAAACTTGGTATTTTAGATTGTGAATTCAAAGATGTTATTCAATTCTCCTCTCCATCTTTTAAGTGTTGTTTTTCCTCCCCCCCCCCCTTTTTTGCAAAATGAGCTGAAGAGCAATGCAGTAATTTTCTTTTCTTTGGCTTTCCACCTTAGCAAGCTTTGAAGAATCTTAAAGAGAGATTAAAACAAGAGGAGAAACAAGCAGTGAAGGAAATGGAGGAAAAGTGTAAGAAGGAAGAGGAGAGCAAACTTTTGCTACAAAAGGAGATCCATGAGAAAGAAATAAAAAAGTTAGAAGATCGTATTGATGAACAAATACAGCTGAAACTGGCAGCAGAAAAAGAAACAGAAAGAATAAAAGAGATGAAAGGAAAAGTGGAAGAAAAGTTGAAGAACACAACAACTGCTTTTCAAAACTTTATAGACACAACAAAAGGTTTCAATAAAGGACAGGCAGAATTCTTAATTTTGGACCCATTGAAAGACATTTCTGAAGAAACTTGATTTTGATATCAAAATGAGTTATGCTTCATACTATTTTGTGTAAATATATAAATTGTTTAAGTATTTGCCTACATCATTTGAGTTGTAAGTTGTGTATCTCTCAACTTTGTATTATATTATTTTTGTGTCAAGAATGTATACTGTTAGTTAAATTATTTGATACATTTATTGTCAATTACTGTGACTGTAAATGTATTTCAGAAAAAAAGTATTGTTTAGTTGTTGAAAGCAATTTCTGTTGTAATTGTTGTGTAAAATTATTTAGTATTTAGAAATGATATCTTATGCTTTCAATAATTTCCAAAATGATTGTGGTGAATTTAATTAAAAATATTGGTATGCCTTTCTGACAAATTCTCTTAACGCCAGTGTATGGCTGTCTGTCATGAAGTAAATGGGGTTGCTGTACCATTTGTGGAACATAATAGACATGAGCATGCAGGATAAGGTAAATACCCGAGAGTAAGGGTCACACCTACATATAAGTAAAATGAATGGCTGAAAGTGAGCAACAGCCCCCCCAGAGAAAAACAAATAAACAAAAACTGACACAAATCAAAAGTCACACGAAGGGTGTTGGAGTTGAGGCCTGGGATATGAATAACCCTAAAAGGGTGTTGGGCACATTTTTATGTAGTAAAAGCCACAGCTTCCTTGGGTGACTAATGTTAATTTAATTTAGAATAAAATGTTGAGGCAAATGAAATGACAGCTATGAATGCAAATTGTCACTATATGAAGTGAGCAATCCTGTTTATTTATTTCCAAAAGTGAAATCCTAAAAATTAAAAAATTCAGGCTATGAAATCAATGTAGCATGCTTCATGTACTGATTAAAAAGAATAGAATACACTCCTGTTGTTGGAGTTGACTTATCAAACAAAATCAAATATTGGAAATTGTCAATCTTTTATAATTGCATAATTAATGGCAAATTGAACACAAAGATTTTCCGTTTTAGCACATAACTGCAACTGTGCCTCAAAGGCCATGTATCTTGAAATATGACTTTGCCATGGTGTATCAGCAATTCAATAAGAGCCAAAAAAAATTAAATAGCAACTATGCCTCATGGAAACACAACATAACTAGATATACTCAATTGGCCACAAAGTCTAACTTCAACGTCTAAAATTTAATTTTGCTAAATTAACTTAAAAATTTAAAACTTTTGAAAGATTGCTCAACATCTTTGTTTATCTAAAAAAGTACAAGCCAGTAAAACATCTTCACTTACAAGAACCAAATAATTCATAGAAATAAATCAAATTATTGTGCATATCCACTTCATAAAACTAATGCACAAGATCCAAAATAGCTGATTGGTCATTGCATTTTTTCCTATGTACTGAATTTTTTAAAAAATAGAATTGCAATTTTGAAATATTTCTCCAATTATTTCTTATAATTCTTAAGTTATTTGTGAAAGTGAATATGAAACATCTTTTAAAAGTCTAAAATGTAACTGCATGAACTTCAGTCTCATATTTCTGTTCCTTTTTCAGGAAGAACTCTGTTGAGCAAAACCTGCCCTGCTGCCATTATTCACTTCAGTCTCTATTTTTTGACTATGATGCCTAAGAGTATTTAAAAATGTATTCTAGCAAACTACTCGTAAATCAATGAGAGCAGCTTTAGGATTCAAGTCCTAACAATTCCTCATGTCAACTTTTAAAAGTAAATTTTTGGACTCTGACTGAAAAGAATCCAAAGCATTTCTATCGCATTTCCATTGCAGAGCCTAATGCTACCAGTAGTAATCATTAATCCAAATGTAAAATTGCTCTATGTTGAACCTAATTTGGTAAGGCTTTAACATCAAGTTAACCATGGTTCAATAGCTTCCACAAAGACTTTCTCTGTTCCATGCCAATGTGTGTGATTTACCCCAGGAAAGGTGTATTGATGAACTGACCCTCTCTCATCTAGCGTGCGTAAGCCAAAGGTGTCTTCAAGGTAAACCTAGAGAAGAATTTTAAGTTAATTCTTTACATGATCTTCTGAATCTGGTTATTATAGTTTGCTGATAAAGAATTAGTTAACTTAATTCATTGATTCAAATTTCTTCATTTCACTGGTTATTGATATTTAAACTCTTCCCTGTGCTGTTGTTGTGCCCAAAGAATAACCTTCAAAAGTTTGGAAGAGAGTGAAACTCACAAATCAAAAAGCCCAGAACTGTGATTGGTTTATGTTCTTTCAAACTTTTGTGTAGGTGAGAATGAATGAATTAACTAGGAAATCATAAGGATGTAAGGTGATTTCTATTAATACAACTTAAAATAGGAACTTTATTATAAGTTTAATATTAAGAAGCATGTACACTGTAATACAATACATACATTACTTCCAAATGCCACACATCTTGTTTGAGACCAGCATCTATGTAATGCTGGTTGGATGCATCTCCAATTTAATAAAAAGGGGGCTCTTGGCCCCCACCTATACTCCGCAGTGGACTAGTCCATTCATTATAAATTCAGATGCGGAGAGTTATGCATGGATTTAAATTATGATTTTTTTCCTTTAACATAATATCAATGTAATCATAATTCTTAATAATCAGTAATTTCTATCATGTGCAGACTAAAAAGCTGTTCATATAGCAGAAAAATCAGGTACAGACCTGCAAAGCTATTTAGGAAGGGTTTAATTGTAATGGCATTTTTCAGGTTTAGGGGCATAGTCATATATGGCCCCAAAACTTGCATAATTCCCTGAATATTAAATACTGACCTGTTGATTTTTCATATCCACAACTGTTAGACTTGTGTCATAAAAACCAAACTGGCTATAGTGATAAAGAAAGTAGAAAAATTCAGGATATATGTATCTGCTGCATGCTAAAACATTTCCAATGCAACTGATAACAACTAAAATTAAGTGTAGCAATATCTTTTGCCATTATTGTGGATCAAGTTAAAAATGACCTGATAAATTTTTTATTAAAAAGCATATTTGATTTTAAGTAATACGCTGCATTATATATCCAGAGTTTGTAAGACTCTTTGAAAAAGTAGTTGTTTTAAGTTATTACCTTGACTGCCATGGTGTAATGACACCATCATCTGGACCTCCAACCAAAATCAAGTTCTTGATTCGAAGGAAATTCTCTTTGAATTGTGCACCAACTGTAACAGAATTTAGCAACACTATCTAAGATATCTTGTCCCCTGTTGAGAAAATTGGCTAAAAAAGGGTTTAATAGAGATGTTACCTTTTTGTTTTTAGCCAAATAAGGCAAATAAGCTGTTGCTCCCTTTGGGAATGGGCCAAGAGAAAGCAATTCAAGTGGCTAATAGTTGCTCTTTTTCAGCTGAGTACAGTGACTAATCAATAAATGAGGAACATTAACCCTGTAACCCCAAGAGTGCCAGACATTTAATTCTCAGTGTCATCCCAAAACCTAACATTAAGGTCATGAGAATAAAGGAAATGATCACAAACTCAAGGAGCTCTTGATTGTTAAAAAATTCTCCTTGACAACATCTAAGGAAATGTATAGATAACAGTATAGAGAATATACATATTGATGTTAGGATATAAGAGGCATAGAAAGGAATGGTCGATGGTTGTCCTAAACTGAAAAAGAAGGATTATGTCAAGCCTTAGATGAAAAGGAGATGCAAAATGAAGTGGTTACTATATATTTCAAATCATCATTATTTATTTGCAAAATGTTTGCAGTGTTTTGTAAAGTATGAAACTGACTAGGACCCAAATCATAATAAATAACACAAACCAATTTTTGGCCATACCTGATGCATTGAAAAACTTTGATGAATTGAGGTTGTTTACTACTGGCAAAAATACATTATACTCATAGTTCTTGTCTTCATGGTATGGATCTAGTTAGAAAAAAAAAACTAACATTTTAGGTCATGCACATGTTAGATAAACAAACATAGCTTGCATATAGGAAAACCATGAGAAGATTCTGTTGTTCTCTTTCATGGGTCTGTTCTGCTGTGACTGCCCTCAAAATGCTCCTGGATGTAGTGGTAATAAATAAAATGTATTCATAAGGGTTTTTCTTCAATTTGAAATTTTGCTAAAGGCAAATTTTCTTACCATTCCAGTAGTTTGCTAAAGAAATTCTATCTTGAAAATATTTGGTGTAAAAGAGTCTGAAAGAAATATGGAAAGCAAAAACCAACTTTATCAACCATCTTTTTTTTTTGTGTAGAACTTTGTAACATGCAAGTACAAATTGATACTATAAAACATATTACTTTTTATTAAAAACTGGATCATTGCAATGCAATTCAAGAGTTTTCATTGGCTTAGCCATTCTGGAATATATGCCATTATATCATAAGCAGGCATGAACTCAAGATGAGTTAAAGTGAAAGTGTTTTTGTAAATTTTAACTTTCTGTTTGTTCTTGCAAAATAAAGTTGGGAAGATTTCTCTATATTTTGGGGCATTTTTCACAAAAGAATTATTCCACTTGGGCTTGTTTGATATGGGATGATTATATACAACTTGGACCTTGTGGACTTTGTTCGCCATCTATCATCTCATATCCAACTAATAATAATGGAATAATTGTTATGTAGACTTACATGTAAAGATCCTTTCTAGCAAGTTTTGGAATGTAAGGCTTCAGATAGTCAGTGTCTGCATAAAATGATGTAAATAAATCAGTACAAGGCATTAGGGAAGCAACTTTTCTTTATTGTCTGTGCGCCAGGCACATCCATCTTTAAATCCAAATCTAACAAGGCAAGCTAAATTTTATATACATTTGTGCAAACAAAGTAAAAAATAAGCCATGAATAGTAAAACCTGTATGCAAATGAACTCCATTGTCACTCTTATTACTACAAGAAAGGCTTATAAAGACCAGCTGTCTTTCACTCGTTCACCCCTTCGAGTGACTAGCATCTACCTTAATTTCTCCTCACAATATCCCTCAAGGAAATGATCATCATTGAAAGAAACTCACAATTGTTAAACAAATTCTCCTTCTCAGCACCTTAGGAAATGTATAGAGAACAGTATGGAGATTATGCATACTGATGATAGGATGCAAAAAGGGTCAAGAGGCTCAGGTAACTTAGCATTTTGCCAAGTAGGGATGAAATTCCACAGTTTGGGTCTGACTCATGTCTGAAACCTTTGATCTTAAGATGGGGGCTGTACATCAAGTAACATCATAATTATTTGATTATTTTTCTCCTGTTTCTGTTCTTTTTTGCAGGTCCTAACAAAATGCTTTCCTAGCTGTTACCTCCATATTGTCCCATCTGGGGACCGGACAGGGAAATAAAACTCTCAGCGTTATGGTCATCCATGGTCTCCAAGATTGCACGCACAGTCAGTCCACCTGTTGTTATAACAAATAAGTGCCAAATATTTTCAAAATATACAGCTTTTACAGAACTGTTCTCTTAAACAATCTTTCTTCAAGCCCTTATACTCAACCTCCACCCTAAAAAGACGTTTCTGCCCATTCATCGTATGATTGTCACGGGGAAATAAACATGGTCGAAATCATGACAGCGACAATAAATCCAAATTACCTCAAAATTATGCTATTAAAACTACAATTAAAAAAATACTTTCAATGGAAATCAAAAGTTGCTCAGGAAAAAAATGATCAACAACGCGTGATCACTTAACATTTGTGTAAAACTTCCGTTACGATGAAAGTCCATGCTAAGCGATCAAAATGTTTTGCACGTTGAATGAATTAATTAGTATCCTATGCGCGTATCCTTTGAGTACGTTAGTGCCGTTTGATTCCCTAACATGTCTTTTAAACGGATAAGGAGTGTTCTAAACAATTGTAAGAAGATTCATTTGATAACTAGCATTGCACTTGATAAAGTGCGATCTTTGAATAGGGTCACCACTTGAGTTGATATGGATTCAAATGAATAGTTTAAGAATAAGCCATTACCTTGAGAGAAGCCGATAATATGAACTCCTTCTTTAGCCTCCTGCATCACTTCTCGTACTTTTTCAGAAATTGCCGAGACCTGCATCCACATGGGTTTGAAGCTGTCTAATTCCTCAAACAATTTTATCAACGTGATGTTGGTGCCGGGATGGGCCTGCGTTATAAACGAAGCAAGATCTTTCATGTCTGAAGCGTGATCAAGTATTCCATGGACGATGATCACCGGTTTGAAGCAAAAACTCCTCGCCGAAAAAGTAAGCAAAAGAGCAAAACATAGTTCGCGCGAGGGAAAGTCCGCCATTTTGTCATCAATAATTGTTGTCAATTAAACGTTATTGATTGGTGGGAGAGAACAGTAAAAAATAAACCAATCAGAAAATGCATTAAAAAAAGAAAGTTTTGGCGCCAAATTTTGTAAAAATGGTGGCGCGGTGCGGCGCGGCTTCGAAGTGAAGAAAAGTGATTATAGTACATTGGCTATATTTATGTTTTAAAACAGCTCTGCCGTGAGTCTCTGGATAATGGATGAAAAAATTATTTGTCTTTGCGAGGGAAATAATTTAACTCCCTTGGTTCAGGCGCTATCGACGCTGAAACATCAAAAGGTGAGCTTTCTGTTCCATTCGATTCGCTCGAGATGTCAACGGGGTAAAACGTGATTTTACGTTATCAAGTTTATGATATCTAAATTGATATTTAGTTAGGATGGGAAAGTGTGGTAAAATTTCCTCACAGCCCCATACTATTGTAAAACAAATCTGTTTTCTCAATGGCGGTGTACTGTTTTTGTCATTGTTTTCTCTATCCAAGAACTGAAGGCATAATGTAGTATGGGGCTGTGCGGAAATTTTACCAACTGGGGTACTTGCTTGTTTATGGTTTGGCAAGATTTCTACGCAGCCCCGTGCTTCAATTTGCATACAGCTCTTGAATAACGAAATCAGTTTCGAAAACAATAGATTGTCTTATTTTCAGTAGCAACCACATACTTCAACATTTCAGCTTGAATTTCAATCTACTCAGTTGAATTACTGTTTCTGTGAATTCATTGTCGCATTGGTGACATGGGCAGACCTTATTCAGCCCTGTCAGTAGTATGGGGTTATGCGGAAATATTTCCAATGGTTTTTAGCATTGCACTCTTATTCAAGCTTTTAGGGCTCATCAGCTTTAATTGTTGACACTTTGCATTCTTAAGAGTATTCATGTAGTTTTAGTTATATTTTACAGTGTTGCATTAGGCAGGACAAGATGTGCAAGCTACTGACAGCTGCCCTGGAACGACTCACCCGTGATGGAGCTGAATGATGTCTGCACATGTCAGACAAGACCATGAATCCATAGCAACAGTATATATAATAGTATTGAATTTAGTGGAGTGCAATTTGTATAGGTATTTGTGTTGATTCCACAGGTTGTAGACTTATTAGAAGCCAGAGTGTTGGAGGGAAGGGGTGAACCAGTTCCTTATCTTCAAGCTGTATTCAAAGGTTCACCATGTGACACTAAAATTGGTTTGGAAAGACGTACATTTGTGTTCAAGCATGCCATTCAAATACTCAGTGAAGGTGACCTTAGTAACAAGGTATTGTGTGATATTATTCTGTATGGAATCAATAACCTGTGCCTCCTTTTTTGTTTAATTCCTTTGTATTTATGGTGACTTAGGATGCAATTGTCACCTGCTTGCAATTCTAATGAAGCACTACTTGTTTACTTGTTTTAAGATTGTCTTTTAACTTTCATGTAGATCAGTATAGTACATCCAATTTCACAGTAGCAGATATGTAGAGTTCAAAATGTGATCTATCCAAGTAACTGCTATTGGTGTCTGAGATACATACACAATTTTATAAATTATAGATTTATTATTTTACATGTATGGAAACTTCTATGTACCAGCTTGTAGTTTATTTGAGTTAGTGAGGAAGTGAAACACATAATTCTCAAGTTTTAATTATTCAATAGCCAGGACAATCTTTCCTGTCAGTTCTTATCATTGTTTTTGAATTGGATAAAAAGTTACCATATGGACTGTGCTGCAATTTAGAAAATTATACTTAATATCCATGCCCTTTCTAACTTATGTTTTCTTTGTATAAACCTATCAATGTCAGATGGCCACTGAAATTGTTGGATTTTTACTAATGGAGGTAAGGAGAGTAGAATTTCAACAGAGGTTATTCATTCAATAGTTGTTCATGCAATAATGACTGTCAGAATAAGTATAGTTTTGAAAAACACCTTTATATTTACATTCAGGGGTGTGCCTTTGTTATACTGCTACAATTGTCAATTTCAGCATTCACAATATTGTTTTGCTATAAATGAAAAAATAACCAGGGTTATAAGATTCATGTTTATGTCAAAAAGGGCATTATATGGTTTGAAATATATTTCTTTGAATGTGATATTTCAGCTTTCAATGTGAAGCCTTATAGCTTAATACAGCTGAGCCCAGGATGAGCTTGGGCTGAATGAGTAACCTGGCTTGAGAATATACTTTTCTTTTATTTGCCTTCTAGCTGGATGCCTTTCCTGGAAAAATTCTTGCTGAACTTGCTGATTTATTCATAAATGCTATTAAGACTGGTTCCTTCAGTAATGGAAAGTAAGTAAGAAATTTTTTTAGTTGCACAGGTCTCCATGCACTTACAAGTGGCTTATTTTTGTCTACTAATAGTCAATGGGAGGCAACAAGTATAACCAAAAAAAAACCAAACAAACCAAAAAAACAGCATAACAACAAAACAAAACAAAGCAGCAAAACATGACGCATTCATTTGCATTTTGATGGATGTTTTGTGCATTCATTTTGTATTACTGTAACAGCCCAATTCAAATAGCTTATTTCAATTTTCGCTCTATACAACCCAAGGTTATTAATTTAGATATACATTTCTCTGAGCATACCACTTCATTAAACAACAAACCTCACCACAAGGTTATAGGGATGAGACTTAGGAGGCTATAGGGTTTTATTCCCAAGAGCCTTGCAGTTATGTAAATTATTATTATGCAATATTTTAGATGACTGACTTCTGGCTTTTATGACATTTGATAAGTTTGCTAGACTTCTTGTGTGTTTCCTCTTCATGTTATTTAGCCACATATAGGGATTATTATTAACACCTTTGTTCTTATCTTGTATAGAACTTTGGAGCTATTTCCAAAGGTGCTGTCTGCCGTTGCAGCTAAGGATGTCATTCCAATGCCAGGAGGTACACTTATGATTATTGTGAAGCATATACTCCTGACTTCAAATGAAATTACTTATCACACATCACTGTCCAGAAAAATTACTTTCAATTGTGGAGATGTAATTTTAGAAGAGTAGTATCCTCTAAGTTGTACATTAGCTTTTAAATTGAAGCTGTGGTCAGGCTATAGTGTTGTATCACTATTTTTATTTAATTTGTAGTTTTGTATAAATTCTCACCTGCTGGCGTGTCACCATATGTGCATGATATAATATTAACACTTTTTCATGGTACCTATGCTACCTGTAAGAAAAGAGGACACAACATGTATTCCTGGGTATGAGCTCTCTCCTCCATGTCTTTATGGACCCATTTGTGATGGTGTAGTCTGATCTTCTGGGTGAGTGTGGTCCTGTTAAGGACTGTTGTCAGTATTAGCGACTGACATTTTGACAAATTAGGCAGAAGTCATCACCCGAGTGATAATGACTGTGATCAGGACCCTTCCTCTCATCATCAGAGTGAGAGCTCAGGTGGTCAAAACATCAGCTACTACCAATGACAGTCCTTTTCAGGGCTACACTCACCTGGATGTTCATACTACACTTTCACATGTTGCCTCCAGGTTGAACCATTAACCGAAGGACCCAGTTATGTTACCACCTCCAAGAATCATAATTATTATAGTAACAGATGAACAGCAATTGGTGCATTTTGCTTGTTTTAATTCCTTGGTCATTTCCAAGGTTTGGTTGACCAAAAATCCATTTTGCAATAAATTAAATTTTATTTTTGATAATAGATTGTGGTGGTGAAATGGCAGGTCAGGAATATAAAAGACATCTTCTGAACACATTGTGTTCTAGCAGGTAAAGTATGACTGAGGCTTAAATGAAACTACCTGTATAGCAGAGATGCATCATACTCATAACAAGATACACTATAAAACATGTATAAACGAAACATGCTTGTAAACTACTCTTTGTTTCAGGTGCAAATTATCTTGTGGTAATATTCAACTTTACTTGACTACCTTTTATCACAAAAGGTGTGATTTTTATTTCCTGGGATGATATGCCCCATACAATGTTTAAGTGCTTTAGATATAAATTTTTGGAGGTCTCTCCTGTTTCTGTGGCCTCAGTTGCTTATTAAAGCAATTTGTGAAATTGTCCGCTGCATATCTTTATTATCACTCAGTAAAAAAAAAAAAAGACCAGCAGTCATAGATAATGCACTCTTAGGTGTATCATTTTGAGGCAAAAGATCAAGAGAAGAAAACTCTGTAAACAAAAGTTGTGTTACAATGCAAATATTCATAAGTAACTGTAAGAGGGATGTTACAACACAAAGTAACAAGTAGCAAAAAAAAAAACCAGATGTTAAAAGAATGAAATAAAAATTACTTAAACAAATAAAGGGAGAAGTAGTAACAATGATTGAAATTCATTATAAAAACAAACATTAAAATAGATTAAGAATTTTGAATTAAAAAAATAAATAAATGCAGTGTCTAGTCAATGAATAGTTCTACAAAAAAGGCTCTAAAAGGATTTCTTTGCTTCCCCATTACTCCTAAGATATGACATCAGATAAGGATAGGCTGATACTTAGAGATCATTGCTATGTCAGTCATAGTTGCAGACTGGGATCAGTGACTTGGTGCAAACTGATTTTAAAGGGGGTGGAGGTGCTTTTGGGGGAAACAACATGTAAGTCTAGGAAAGATCTTAGCAATATCTTTGGTACTACCCAACCAAATATCAGAGGTCACTGAATCCCTAATCTACCAAAGATCTTCTTGCAGTAGGGAGCTCTCATTCCCTGATTGACCATCAAATTGGTTGCAGTTGGGAGCTCTTAGCAGAGCTCGTTGAATTCATAATTTGCCAACAAATCTCTTGCAATCTTGAGCTCCTACGAGAGCTCATTGACCATTCAACTTACTGCAATCAGGAGCTCTTATTAGAGCTCAGTGAGTCCCCCATCAACCAACAAACTTCTTGCATTTGGGAGATGTTTTCAGAGCTCATTGACTTCCCCAATCAACAAGTAAACTTCTTGCATATAGGAGCTGCTGTCAGAGATCATTGACATATAAATCACTGAGTCAAAA
The DNA here is from genome assembly GCF_036669915.1 of Pocillopora verrucosa. Classification (NCBI taxonomy): domain Eukaryota; kingdom Metazoa; phylum Cnidaria; class Anthozoa; order Scleractinia; family Pocilloporidae; genus Pocillopora; species Pocillopora verrucosa. Next base: position 8,164,857 of record NC_089312.1, read on the forward strand.
TACTGAACCAAGTCAAAATACAACCCACTGGCCTTTGCAGTGCAGAAATAGCATAAAATGCCTGTTAGAAAGATAGACAATGACCACAAGGTAATTTAAACTTGGGCTTTTCCATAGGAAGTCAGAGTAATGACTGGATCCAAAATATACCCTTTGACTACAATCACATCCATTCACTTGAATGATTGGCTTTTTTCTTAATTTTCATGTTTTTTTGTCTCTTGTTTCAGATGGGACCCACAATGTGCTATTCATCTGGCTGCTGTTTTCAGGTTAATTGAGATTTTTTACTTTCTTGTGGCTATTTCTATACCAAACTTCAATATTTTGTTTTTGCATTTAAATTAAGTTCATCTATTAATGTTAAAATTGTTCAGCTCTCAGTAATTTATATACCTAATACACAGTGATTGATACTCCAAATGTGATAAATTTAGAAAACTGTAGATGAGGGTGTCATCACCGTTTAAATAGAAAAAAGGCAATAATTAATTTAACATAATTATTAGACATCAAACGTTAGATAAAGAGTTCATGTGTTTACAGGGATGTGCCAATGACATCAGATGAACTACATTTTGTAATGGAGAAGATAGTGAGGTGAGAACTAAAGCCTATTCATACTCATTTTCTTAGCCCAGTACAGCCATGTTGCTGCATGTTGCTGTTATTATCCTTTTTTTTTATAAAACTAATAAAGATGAACACTAAGGAAATTTATTTATTAGTGAATAAAACATGAGCTCTTCAAATGTATTCTAAAAATATTGGGTTTTATAGTAAGGGCACAATAAGACTCAAAAGGAGGGGGATTATTTGCTGATTTATTATAATTTCAGTTTTATGAAAGTTTTTGAAAAAAAAACTGAAAAAAACATGTAACCTCTCAGCACTATTGCCACATTGCAAGCATCTTTGATTTTTTACATTGTATGATCAATACTATTTTTATTCTTTAATTTCTAGAGCCATGAAAGACCTTGACCTTCAAGAACTACCTCCATTGGTGTATCAGTTATTGCTACTTTCTACAAAGGTATTTCAGTCTTGTTTACATCAAAACATTTTTCTGTTAAAAGGTCTAGTTATTGATGCAATTTCATGTGTATTTTGTAGGGTCACAAAAAACTTCTTTTGGAAGGAGTAACATCATTTTTTAACAACTTAGATGAAACATGTCGCAAGGAGGACAAAGAGGATAGGTATGCTGTCTTTTTGTATTTTTTTTTTGGTACAATTGAGGAGATTTTTGGTGTAAAGATGAAGCTTTTCAACCATATGTTTTATGAAATAGAAGATAATTATAATCAACCTCATGGGGATGCTATCTCCAAACTGTAGGTTGAATGAAGCTCCCCTCTCTTTACGTGGGTGTCTAAAACCAACCTGGGCGGGAGTCTAAGGCTAATCCTAACCTTCACCTTTTACAATTAAAACAATCACCAATTCTTAACTAATGGGCTGTATTTTCCTTGATCTCCATTAACCCTTTACACCCTAACATCAGTATGCATATTCTCCATACTGTTCTCTGGCTGTTTTATAATCTGCAAACTTCAACTTGGTATGTAATCCAAATATGGTAAACTGGTCATATGATATTGGGTATAAGAAAACCCAAACTGGAAGATCAAAAAGCACTCGCCAGGAGCATTTGTTTAACAATCAAAGCTTCCTAGGTTAGTGAACATCTCCTTTATTCTGGTAACCTCCATGTTTGATTCAGAGGTGTTACTGAAAGGAGAAAGATTATGCTAGTCTCTCTTAGGTGTCGAAAGCTTAATATGCTCTGTGTTTGAACTTGTAGTTCAGAGGTTCAGACATTATCTAAGGATCAGCTGAGGCATATGGAAGGAACTGTTATCCTTCATATTACATTTGCTGTGAAACAGGATCAAGACTTGGGAAAGGAGTTTATCAAATATTTAAAGGTATTCAGCAGTTCTTCTTGAGCAAATGGGTTTCATAAAGGTTTACCTCTATTCTTCTTTAATGTTTTTGTTTTCCTTTTTTTCTGAGATATTTTAAATAGTGCTAGTTGTCATTAGGATTTTAATGGACTCAGATCAGACTCAAATTTTTTGTTTATCTCTTTTTCTGTCCTTGCTGTCATGAAGAATCTTTAGTATGTGTTCACCTTCACAGAACCATCCATTGGTTATTAACTTACAGATACCAAAGAGTTGTCATTAAACTTTGCATTTGGAACATTCCTGTGGACAATGATTTCTGACTTTTGATGGAAATTAGACTTAATTGTCAAGAAATTATCCAGATGCTATCTACAATTTAATCCCAGAAAAATTTACACATAATCATTGATTTAGTGACAATGAACATTTGTTATAAAATCTTGCATGTAATTTTAGAGTAAACTAATGCATGAAAAATATATACTGAAGTGCTCATGACATGATCTATTCTGCAGGTTCATCAAAGCTCTTCAGGGATGATTTTGACACCTTTTAATGTTGCATTAGCTCTTTCCATTGCACAGATCCATAGATTTGAAGAAACGGTAAGTCTTGTTTGCGGAATGTAAATTGGCTACCACAGAGGGTTTAAAAGCTGAAATTTTAAGTTGATAATTCCAAATTATCTTGTTATATTCCCCAACTGATGCAGCAGCACACTTTCTTTTGGAACTTACCCTCTTGGCCTAGTATATGGTATGGCATAGCACTGTGGTGATTTCTCCATGTCTAATTTTGAAGGAAATGTTGCTGTGAATTCAACTTTGGCTGGGGTCCAAATCCTCCAAAGGGATTCACTCCAGAATTAACTTTGGTAGTTGAAGCAGTTGTAACTTGATAAACCACTTTTTAATCCAACTTTCAGATATTTGACTTCCTGAAGGCTGCAGTGCTTAGAAGTTTCAAAGATGAAGACAGAAGAAAGCAATCCAAATGGGCTAGAGGTAATCTGATTTAGCTGTGGTAAGAAAGGGAAAAATTTTGATCAATTTTTTTTTTTAACTTAAACAAACTCACAGAACTACATTTTTGAATGAATTTTATCTTGTTACTAGCTCGTTCCCCTGTAGAAAACTGTAATAGCACACAAGATAACACTGTTTTGAGGTTTAAAACTTGTTCATTGAACTGCAGCAGTTTGTCCTCTCTATTCATTACAACTTTTCAATCAATTTTATTAACATTTTGCTGAGTTCTCATCAGCCAGGAAAAATTTTTATCTGGCTGGATACGGTACCAAGTTAGCTGTCTAAGAATTCCAAAGATGAGAATTAATTTTTAGCTCTACCTTTTTGCCTCAGACAAAACAGGACTTTTATTGGTTTGCTATAAATGTTCATTTTCGTTACATGTTAGTCTGTTAAATTTGTTAACCCATCTCAGCCTATCAAATAAATTAATGCAACTCTTTCTGACATGTGATTTTTTCTTCTTCCAAGAAAATATCCCAGCATGTTCTTCAGTTCAGGATCAAATTCTAGAGACAGTTCAGAACAGGTACAAAATTAATTGTGACTTAAAATGTCCAAAAATTAAATATTAAATGGCTAGTTCTGAAGATCATTAATATGAAGCAAATCCTGTACTCTGTGTTTGGCTATCAGTGTGGGTAAGATGGGCCAATGCTACCTACTTGCGATTGACCACTGCAAACCAACACAAAAAGATAAAGGGCTTTTAGCAGGTTTACATACTTCCTATAAATTTTAGACAAGAAAACACGACACTTTTCCAACTGTATTCATTTGGAAACTTCAGAGTCACCAAATTGATACAATGTCAGACATCAAAACAAGAAAATGAGTCTTTGACTGGTTTTGAGAACTTGTTCTACATTTTGTGGTATGTAACCTTTATTGCCATACAATAAATAACTTTTTGGCAATCCAGTCTCTAAATATGTAAATTTTATGTGCTACAGTTTGTTTGGATGGGATCATGTCACTCAGGGATTGGTGCAGTTGGGATTCATGCTAATGGATGCATTTGGTCCGAAGACATTCGGTAGGGTTTTTATATTCTGTTTTAAAATTTGTGCAGTGAAAGAGTGTTTATTATTGGCTGGGCTTTACCTTTGTGACTCATGAGAGCAAGACACATTTTAACAGATCTTTTATTCTACCTGTAAAAAAATCAGTGGGGAAAATTTTGTCACTTTTCACTGGAGAATCTTTGCTGATGCCTCTTTCTGATGGACACCTCTCCTGAGCAGCTCTTATTGTCTTAGCCACTAAGAACTCACATAATGATTTTAATTTCTCTAACACAGACCCTTTTTGAAATGAGAGGATTTTGGTAGATGTAGATTTATGGGTGTTGTTTGTATCCAAGCTATTCACATGTTTACTGCAAATGCAAAGTGTCCAAAAAATGATGCAGATTCGCTAACAATGTAAACTCAAGATATCCAATTGCTTGAGATTTCCATTTTAGTGGTCATTACATTGACACATATTGGTGTATTTATCTGGCTGCTGAGATAAAGGTTGTATTTGAGTAAAGACCTTCTCTCTCTTTCAGACTCTACATCATCACCAATCCTCTCTCCAACCCAACACTCCTGCAAGCTTGGATCTTCAGTTCTGCTTGATACTTTTAAGGTAGTTGTAAGGACTTTTTGTCAGCTAGGGTTAACATCAAATGTGGTTTGGGAACTTACAGTGATTCCTTAACAATATCTCATTTTATCACTCTCCAAGGAGCTCTTAAAGAGCCAGGCTAAACATCGAAATGATCAGTGAAGCATTCAGTGATAAAAAATCTTAACTGGCCAGAAGCAAACCAGATATACATGATACTTTTAATGCTTTAATGTGGACAGTATTAAGAAAATTATCAATATGTTTTAACAAATTAACTTTAAAGTATTTAAATCAGCTTTCTAATTCAGGACCAGAAAAAATTTCTTATCTTGCTATAACATATATATTATTTTCACTTTTTGATAATTAACATTAAAAGTATAGCAGCACAGAGAGAAATAACCAATCATTGGAATTAAATAGTTTTGAGGAATTACATCTTATAGCATTGGATTTCTTTTTTTTAGGCCCATGAGATGGTTCGTTCTGAAATACTTCAGCAGATCCTTAACAGAGTGATTACCAGGGCAACGACACCTGTTCATCATTACATTGGTATGTTAGAACTAAACAAACATGGTATGGATACAACTTAAGCTCAAGTTCAGTGAGATTCGATGAACATTTGTTGTAGAAAAGTCAACTCTGTTTAACAATCAACAACAGAAAGCAACTACTGCATGGTCAACTTTTTAAATTGCATAATATACAATTTGCTTTGGAAAACAAATGAATAAAAAATATCCCTTTCGGTGGCAACTCAGTTATTTCCCCTGCATACCTTATTAAATCAAGTTATAATTTTAGAACTTTGAAGTTCTGAAATATTGGTGATGTTATGCTCAGATTTGATGTGATTCCAATTGATGTTTATTTTGTAGAACTGTTGGCCAGCACAGTGTCTTCAGCACCACATGTGCTACTAGAATTACTACCAAGGGTAAGTCATTAATTTTTCGTGAGAGGGCTAAAAGAAAAATGTACTAAAGTAGGTCTAAACCATCTGTCAAGTTTTTTTACAGGGCACTTTTCAGTTTTGGCATAGTTTTATTAAACATTTTTTTTCTAGCTTACACGAAGAAGGGGTTGATCGCAAAGAAAAAGTAAAATCAATTAGTAAGATTAAAGGAAATATACAGGCTGTGTATTGTTATTGCTCATCAGTCTAATTTTTGGTTCAGATTTTTTTTCATGTGTGTCAAATGTTTTGTCATTCATGATGATACTCTGTCTTGTAAAGCTTAACTTTGCGCTAAAAGTGAAATAAAACCACAACAGTATTATAACAACCATTAAATGTTCATTTCTTCCTTGGGCAGGTCAAGGAGGCTTTAGACTATTTGTCATTCTTACCTCCAAAGTCAGCAGAAGGTTTTTTGAAAGCTATCCAGGTGCTGTTAGGTTGTGTTTTATTGCTTCTTTTTTGCTGTTTTGTGGCTTAAATTATATTTATTGTTTATAGTTTTTGGACAATTAATCATAATTTGTTTTTCTGCTATTTTGAATAGCCCCTTTTGAAGATCAGTTTGACTTTGAGGGACTCTCTCATGGTTGTGCTACGAAAAGCAATGTTCTCAAGGTAATCATGAATGTTGTGGAATGATTATGTATTCAGATTTATAAAGTTATCTCTAGAAATGTATTTGCAATGCAAATGATGCATGTAGGTAGTGAAGAACTCCACTGTAAATAATAATAACCTTAATTTTCTGTCAGTAACTGATAATGGCTTCTACATGGACACCCTGAATATTGCTTTGTTGATTGATGTATTCCAGTATTGTGTTTAACCAAAGTTTTTTTTCTTTGAATGGAAAAATGCTGCTCTAACCATGTACAACCATTCAGTTGCAAGTTGACTCTGCCAGTAACAGTATTGTTTATTTCTTCTGAAGACAGGAGGATGCACGTAAGATTGCTGTAGCAGGATTTCTCTTGATCCTTAAAAATTTTAAGGTACAATTTATATTGTAGGCCTTACATGTCAGTGTCATGAAAAAAGAAATGCCCAGCAATTTTTTCTGATCCTTTTGTTCCACTACATTCATCAGGTGTAATAATTTTTTCACAATTTTCCTCTGAAAGTGAAGCAAAGCAATTAATACTGTAATGGTTGTAAATCTCATATAAGGGTACATATGAGGGTATATTTAAGGAAAATTGACTGAGTAATTCAAAGAAGGAAACTGGTAGAAAATTCGCCTCCTTGAATGGTTTTGCTTCAAGGTCTTTCTCCATCTTTCATGAGATATTGTGGACTTGTTTTAAAAGTTTTTTTTTTTCAATCTTTTGGTTTGTTTGCACTTTATTTCAGATTTTAGGGGGAGGTATCACGTCAAGTCAGCCTGCAAGTCAGCCAAGTCAGCCATCACATTCCAGTCAAATTCAAGTAGATGTTCATGTTCGGGGTGGTAACATGGGAAATGAAGCACTTTGTTTGGAGATATTAGGTAAATTTCAGAAAAGAACAATCCTTTAGTTTCCCTAAATGAACAGCAACTTAACTGAGATTCCATGTTGTCTATGTATGGTAGTATGGATGAATCTCAAACTTCCCTCTTTCTGCTTTATGGCCCTTTAAATGATATACTTATATGGTGATGGGGCTACAAGCTAAACTTTTCCATGTCACTATTTGACAACCTAAAATGATCAAATGGTTGCCCAAAATAAAATTTTGGTTGCTAGGGAAAAAAAAAGCAGTTTCAGTGAAAAAGATGTCATAACATTTATGCAGATGTTTTTCCATGTTTTTAATTAATAATTGGAGGGCTCAGAGCAAGAACGATCCCTTGATTTTTCGGCCATTTTTGAAAGTGTCCACATGCCAAAATGCAACTACTTCTGAACACTTTCAAAAATGGCCGAAAAATCAAGGGATCGTTCTTGCTCTGAGCCCTCCAATTGCCCACCAACACTAAGTGTTAACTATGTTACAGCTTCCTAAATGACCACCAAATGCAGGTCTCCAATTGGGCAATCACCTAGCGGCTGTGTCATGTAGAGTCTTCCTTGTAGATGAGGTTGGAATTGTAGATAACCTTTGTATCTGCTGAAAGCTATGCATGTGCATGTGTTTTGTATGTAGGGAACCTACGAAGATGTCTCACTCAGCAAGCTGATGTAAGAGTGCAGCTTTATGAGGTGTGGATAACTAGTGCTTCATAGCAGACTGTAACAATTTGGAGATCGTATTTATTACTCAGTCATTCTTAATTTGTTTGTCAATCATAACCAAATGCCATATTTTAAAATCATGTGATGGAGAATTGTTTTTACTCACAGTTCAAAAATTAAAGATTCTGTGAGTTCATGTAAAAAATGAAATGTCTCAAGAAAAAGTAGTACAGACAGCCAAAAAGACTTGAAGTTTTGAAATAAAAATGTTAAAAATTCAATATTTGCACATATTTTCAATTGCTATAAATGAATTGATTTTGATGTTATTACATGTAAGACAGTCTTGCATGCTTGTGGAGTTTCAAGTCATAAATGTAATTGTCAACCAGATGTTAATTGAAATACTTACATGTGGTATGTAAATTTCATTTACTTGGAGGCTGTCTCATTACAATGACTCCGTAGATACCACATACCAGCACTTAGAGAATTGCAGCTTAAATAAAAGTTGCAGGAAATTCAGGTTGTTTACTATTAAGCCATTGCCTGCAGCCACCAGGTCCACTTAAGCATTAGAAGACTTTTTTGGTGTTTATATGTAGCTGCACATAAATAAGTGAGGGGTTGGGAGAATTTGAGAAAGTTATGTAAACCTGAGAAAGTGCAGACGTGGGTTTGCACATTTTTCAAGAATACTTTCAAGCTGCAAGTGCTTCGATGAGGCTATGTAAACACAGAAAAACGTGTTCTATTGCTTTTGTAACTATTTCTCAAAATTCCCTCATCTAACACCTACCACCAAGGAGAGTGTGCATACTATCTTAAAACTTTTATAATTATACTTTATTTGTTCATTCATCCTCTTGCTGTTTTTAGGGGCTCTTCCATGTGTTATGTAGGAACCCTCAGTTACAACAACCAATTCTAGATATGTTAAGCAACCAGGTAATATGCAAATTGTTGCATAATACTATTTCTATATGGTAAAGATTCTAGTGGGCAGTGTTTGAGTGAAATGTTTGCACTCCTATGTAGTTAACTCAAATATTACTTGCTCATTGTCACAGTTCCAAAAATATTTGGAGTCTGATGAAACAGTTAATCCTCCAGTAAAATTAGAGCCTTGTTTATCTGCTGCAGGGGATCAGATTTACCTTACAGAGCCACTGGTTAGTAACTCCTGATGTTTCTGTCATTTTTAATTGTTTCCTATTCATCTCTCTGACTTGTTTGGTTCTGAATTTTTGTTTAAGTTATGTAACAAGATCTGTTGCTAAATTTTAGGCTCACCTACTGTGTTACTTACTGCACTCAATGGGAAAATGTATTGAAAGTCACAATGAGGATGAAAATGATGAGAAGGGTATGTAAGTGTTATTAATAAAGCTGCTTCTCTAAAACTATAAAGGAGTTACATGTGGTTGAAGGTGCATGAATGTGTTGTGATTGGTTGCTTTAACTAGAATTGCAAAGGCAATTTCTGCATGTTTACTTTTCTCTCGGCTGCCAGTGGACTAGAACATTTTTTGTCAAAAGATCACGTTTCCTGAAATTTGTTTGCAAAACAGTAATATTCAAATTACTCTTGCAGATCTTAGAGGTTTCTAAATGAATAAAGCTGCCTGTTGCACTTGCAAATGAGATTTAAAGAAGCTTTGTTTGGTATTTCAGAATCAATGGAACACATCCTAAATGAACTAGAGGATTTATTCCAGTCTCTTGTTCGCAGGATGAACAAATCAGAGATGGAAGACTTTGAACTGGTAAAGTAATGATTATTAGAAAAGGAATATTTCAGTTATCTGAAGTCCCTACATTTTGTTGTAATAATCTTTCTATGCTATCTACATGCCGAGAAAAGAATACAAGAATTAAAACATGAAATGTGTTGGGAAAAAAATATATATATATATTTATTAAAATTCTAAATTTTATTTCATTGACTGGTATTTCTTGTACCTTTTACAGGATAAGTCTGCAGACTTTTCTCTTGTCTCAAGTGTTGGTATCAAGAATAACATTCTCGCTCTTCTAGTTCTTGGAGTTTATGAGGTATGTGTATTGCATTCTTATTATCATGTCAACACTGTCTGGTGATAGTTGAATTTTCCCAGTTAGGTGAGATTTTATCCTTGTGAATAAGTGTAGTTTTGTTGTGTTAAAGTGTAGTTTTGTTGTGTTAAATACGATCACTATTGTCATTTAATTAACTTTCTATTTTCTTTGTTTATGAGATTTTTTGTGGGAGTCGGTCATGGGAAGAAAGGGGTTTGATGTTTAAAGGGCTGATTCTTCACATCCAAATGATCTTTCTTTAGTAAATAAGTAGAGTGATGGTTCTTGGCTTGGAATCTAGTGTAATTCATCCTTTATGATGAACAAATCGAGAAAGAAACAAGTGATTTACTTATATGTTGACTGGAAGATTTACACAAATTCTTCCAAATCAAATCAAAATGTGCTCATTGACAGAAATAGTGCGGTCATATGAGTTGGTCACTTACAGAACAAATTACTGAACATGGGAAACAACCAACCAACAATCAGACAAACATAGAAATGTTCTATATACCAAGGTTGCAAAATTGATATACCTTTTATTAAAAGTTGGAATAATGTGGGGTGAAAGAAAGCAAAATTATTACAAGTGTATCAAAACAATGGTACTGTACATGTTTAATATTATAATTGTGTTAAACCCAAAAATATCTGTCTCCTTCCCCTATTAGGAATGTATAAAAGTATGGAATTATATCTTTTAATAATACTTTAGATTCTTTTTGTCTAGATTTTGCTAGAGTACAGTTTCTCAGAAGGAGAGCTAAGGTAAGTTCATTAAGTAAATTTTGAATTTCACATAGCTCTTGGCATATTAAGAAAAGAAGCAGATAAATGTTCCAATGATATATACTTGTGAGAATTCTGTGACATGGTATGAAGACTCTGATAATGTTTTTTTTTTTTGCCCGAAGGTCTCAATTTCTGTTTCCCTTGCTGCTCTGTCTCAAACACGTTCAGTTACCTACAGATCAGCTTAAAAGTTCCTTTTGTTTATCTTATCTAGTGGGGAATCAGTGGATGAGATTCTACAATTATTTGGAAATTACCACCAGCTTTCAGAGATACTAAAGGAAAAATCAAACTCTGCTGGTAAGTTTTTTTTTACACCAGAACCAAGAAAAAGTTTATTTTCTCCTTTTTTGTGCTCACATGTATGGGATATATATATGTTATTTGCCGGCTGGGAGGTCCGTATGGTGAAAAACTGTGACCGAGGTCTTGAAAATACTGCCCGAGGCCGTAGGCCGAGGGCAGCATTTTCAAGACCGAGGTTACAGTTTTTCACCATACGGACCGACCCTTAGCCGGTAAATAACATATTTATTGTTTTTAAACTGGACGAAATTCTTTCCGAGAGAACCCGAATGACTTATGGCCGTAAATACGGCAAGATCTTCCATAAACTGAACAATTTTTGAGTGAGTAAATGGTAGTTAAAATAGAGGTGATGCAAATTTAAGAGACATACCTCAGCGAAACATTTTCATTTCCGTAACGATAAAGGTGATTTAAAAGACTTCCAAACAAACTTTGAAACATTATTTTTACAAGTATCTGTCACAATCTGACACCTGTCAATTAGAGAGCGCGTAAGAAAAAAAAAGCGTAGGAACATTTGAAAACCAACAGAACTAGTTTGGCAAGGCCTGTCACGACAATGTTTTCTTAAAAATCAGTTAATGATCTAACGGAAAGTATTATTTACTCTCATCGACCATTCATTCATGTACGAAGATTTACCTCTGTTCATTAAGTAAACGGCGAGGAAAGTAATTGTGAGTAAATTCAATTTTTTATTTTGAAGTTGTGAGAGTTTGCTCGTTTGTTTGCTGTAATGGCGTGTTTAACTCTGATCTTTCCTTCACAAAAACTAAATTCGAACGGCACACTCCAACGAGACACAAGGGAATTTAATGCAGCCTTTTCTCAATTCCTTCAATTTCTGTTGTGCAATTTAAGGTACAAATATCCAAATTGAACGGAATTGGAAAGACTCACCAGGAGCGTATATTTGTTGTAGAACTTAAATTAAAACTTCGCTCGCTTTTTTTTTACTATGAACAAATTGCTCGAGAAAATTCAGATATTAAATGAATGAAAGTTCCATCGTTCAGTTTAACTGTAACCAAATACCTCACGTTTCAACTTTCTGGGTACTTTTTGTGAACGACTAAAATTAATTGCACTAAAATAAATATATTTATTGTTTTTTTAGAGGGCACGGTAACGAATCTTGCAATCTGATTGGTTCTTTACCCGGTCAGTATTTTCCTATCTCTGCCCACGGGCCACGGTAACACTTTCGTGAGTCGCCGAGTACATCCCAACTTTCGTTGTCATTTTTCAAAAATACCTCGTTTTCCGGCTGGGCAGTATTTTTAAGCAAACACGTCGGTCACTACCTCAAGCCGATAAATAACTTATGAATCCTCCCTTTTCTCTCTATCAAATCACTTTGGTTGACAGAAAAATATTGGTTTCAGAATGAATTTGTATAAACAATAGTGTCATTACGTTGGTTGACAAGCGGCCTAAAAACCGTCTGCAATTAATTCTGCACAACAGAAATTGAAGGAATTTTTTGAGAAAAGGCCGCATTACATTCCCTTGTGTCTCGTTGGAGTGTGCCGTTCAAATTTAGTTTTTGTGAAGGAAAGATCAGAGTTAAACACGCCATTACAGCAAACAAACGAGCAAACTCTCACAACTTCAAAATAAAAAAAATTGAATTTACTCACAATTACTTTCCTCTCCGTTTACATAATGAACAGAGGTAAATCTTCGTACATGAATAATTGGTCGATGAGAGTGAATAATACTTTCCGTTAGATCATTAACTGATTTTTAAGAAAACATTGTCGTGACAGTCCATGCCAAACTAGTTCTGTTGGTTTTCAAATGTTCCTACGCTTTTTTTTTCTTGCGCGCTCTCTAATTGACAGGTGTCAGATTGTGACAGATACTTGTAAAAATAATGTTTCAAAGTTTGTTTGGAAGCCTTTTAAATCACCTTTATCAATACGGAAATGAAAATGTTTCGCTGAGGCATCTATCTTAAATTTGCATCACCTCTATTTTAACTACCATTTACCCACTCAAAAATTGTTCAGTTTATGGAAGATCTTGCCGTATTTACGTCCATAAATCATTCGGGTTCTTTCGGAAAGAATCTCGTCAAGTTTAAAAACAATAAATATGTTATTTACCGGCTAAGGGTCGGTCCGTATGGTGAAAAACTGTGACCTCGGTCTTGAAAATGCTGTCCTCGGCCTACGGCCTCGGGCAGTATTTTCAAGACCTCGGTCACAGTTTTTCACCATACGGACCTCCCAGCCGGCAAATAACATATATATATGTGCATGTGGAAATGACGGGGTGTAAACGAGGTGTAAATAGACATCAGGAAACAAAGCGCCATCTGCCAGTTTTTTGTTTCTTGAGCCCTTTCCCCTGCCCCAAACATTTCACCTAACTTGTGTTTTGAGATAATCTGTGTTCTGGTGTGAATTCAAGGAAAGAAAGGCCGCTCTGCAGCTGTTAAACAGGGAGTTAAAAGTATGCTTTCACTGGAATGTTCTGCATCTTTGTTGAGAGCATTTTTCAGGTAATGCATTTTTCACATCTTGTTTTCAAACAGTGTCTTTGTAATGAAGTGATAAGCTACATTGTAGTCATGCACATAGTGGCATAGTTGCACACACAATTATTACTCATTTAGAGAAATCATTATCAAAATGCAGCAAGTTAAATTAGTTTGGTCATGGTTGCTAAATGAAGATGGAAGTTCACATTGAAAGAGTATGAAAGGAAATAATTACTTCTAAAGCTAATCATTTGTTTTTCTTTGTGGTTTGTTTAAATTTATCACTACCTGTATTAGTCATACTTGTCTTAATTGTAGAGGTGTCTGCTAATATAATATTTGTAATATTTCAGTGACAGAGCTCCAAGTCATCAACAAAGTCTAGCTACGCTAAGAGGCTTGAAAGAACTGGTGAAGTATGCTGTTAATACAGCTATTCAAAAACTCAAAGAGGTATAATAAGCCAACTGAATGGCTAGAATGTATCCGTGTTGTATATATGAATTGGCAGTGTACCTGATTGGAGAGGCAAATTCTTATTCTGCTTTCAAAATAATTTGTTTGTACAAGAGGTAAATGGATAAATACTTAATTATTTGATACCATGTAACACCAGTCAGTATCATTGCATACCTTAAGGGAATTGCTTCAAGTTTATACTTACAGATAAAGGAAAGAATGATATCCTAAACCAAGTGTATCTTGTGCAGTGGTGTTGAGCTGTGTGGTTAACCTTGAGTTTTAAAAATGCAATAATTAACATATTACATTGTAAGGAAGATTCTCAGTGTGGTGTCAAGATGTATATCTCATGACTACCACCTTTGAAATGGACTAATCTGCTTTAAATATAGACTAGAACTCCTCAGAGTAGTAGGTTGCAAGCATGATTTGCAACCAGAGAGGCCATTTTATATCTTATTGGACATTTTGGTGTGTAGTATTGCAAGGTATTTTTAAGAGTTGTACTGGGGTATTTTGACAAGCCTGTTGGACAATTCAAAATACAGACAGAAATAAAATACTCAAAGGTACTACACTCTTCAACATCTGATAAGTTACTTATTATCAAATTGCTTTATTTTACATGCATTGATGGTGCATGGGAAAAGCAAACCAGACAGAAGCATAGCATGTACGGGTGACTAGTTAAACAGGTTTATTTACAATACAAAAAAACCAACTGTACAATATTGCAGGTTATTTGTACTCTATTTGCTTATTATTTGTACTCTACTTTGGCAGTTGGAAAGTAAAATGTG